>NC_142399.1:30000-630000 GCF_059441095.1 Idiotropiscis lumnitzeri | reverse complement strand
ACAGCAGTCACTTGGAGCTGGACTGCAGGAGGATCCCGGGTCAACAAGAGTCTGTGAAGTACATTCAGGAGCTCCACTGCCAGCAGCTAGAAGAAAAGTAACACTTGATGACACAAGTGCAAGAGTCTTGACAATCACAATGCATTTGTTGTGCCCTTCACAATCTGCAAAGGTCAACCTAAGCAAACCAGCCCAAAAATTAGACATCGATCGATTGTATGACAGAGCACTCAAGTGGCCTTCGGCACCTTGTGAAGGCTGTAAACATCACATGACCATGTTGTATTTAGCAGATGTTTGCACTCAAGCAATCCTGGCAAATGTGTCACTTGAACTACAACAATAAAGCAGCTTGAGTAAAGATGCTGCTTTCATTTCTCTTATTTTTTCAATTCATGAATAAATCAGAAAAAAATGAAAAACAGGACATTAATTCAAATTGACAAACAGGATGCTGCATGAACATCTCAGAGCTCTTAAATTGTCATTTTTTTCTTACATTCAAATGTATGCCACAATATCCTCTATACAGGCGTCATTTTTCAGTCAGCAACAATTATCTAAGAAGGATTTATCATGACACGCGTTACACGAGATGCCGCATGCAGTGTGACAAACCAACTCAAGTTGGAGCGCCATTGCTGTATTTAACATGTTTCAGCCTTAATGAATACTATTTCAAAACATTTTTCATTGAAATTATTTTACTTTAACTAACTGATTGAATGCACAAATTCAAATGTGTTGCAACCACTGACGCAGCACAACCGCCAACCAACCACAAGTAACCAACAGTCAACAAGACACTTTCCAATGAAAAACCTTTCCTGCTCCCATTTCAAAACATGTTTTGCTCCTCGTTTTTTCTGAATTATTATTTGATTTTTTTGTCCTCCGTCGACGGGGCCAGGAAGGTGCCCTTACCTGGTCTTGCGCAATGTGGGTCTTTGCACAGGGAGACTCAAGCAGAGTGGACAAGGCGTGCAGGCAGGACATGACATGCTCAATGGGCTCCTCAGGCCGCGGGAAACAAAGAAACTCGATACTGACACCTGAGAGACAAAGAAAACCTGGGCTTAGCGCATGTTCACACTATTCCTTGCCTTTATCTTCTGCAAGCTTTTCACTGTTTGTGGGGCAGTGGCAGGACGGTGAACAAAAAAAAAAAGGGTACCCCCTCGTGTTTAAAAATGTGAGTCCTGGGCAACAAAATTGTGAGGAACTACAAAATAAAAAATAAACTAAGATGAATCTCTACATCTTTACCTAACATGAGATGCATCCTGTCTTTGACGGACTTTTCGAAGGTCTGAACGGTCGGTGAGACTCCGGAATGGAGGGCGGGAGCCTTGGAGAGAACTGGAGAAACGTCTTCGTTTTCTTGACAAGCTCCAAAGCCAGTGCTGCTGAGCCACAAGGCCACGGCGTGCAGTACAGGAGCCCAAGAATTGCGGTAATGCAGCCTTGCGGTGTCTATCGTCTCTGGGGTATAAAATGCACCACCTGAACACACAGTTTAAATTCAGTTTTAAGCTTATAAAGTGGAGTAACTCTCTTCAAAAGCAAGCCCAAAAATAGAACAAAGACCAATAAACTGCAGCGATGCGCATCCACTTGCGAGGAGAGATGGGCACCAGGCAACAGACACAAGTAAATGTCTCAAACATTTCATTGTGCTATTGAGCAATCAAAGGCGCGGTTGTGTCGTACCATCAGGGGGCAGCTGACTGGCAAACTCTGCAGGCAGCGTGAGCAGGGCATAGTCTCGGAGCATGGCCAACCACAGTCGACTAAGCGAGGGCAGTTCAGGCTGCACTAAAGTGATGAGACTGTCAGGGGGAAGCACATCTGCACCCAGATCATCCTCATCGTCATCTCCGCTTCGAACCGCTTTGACAGGCTTTGATTCCGCCTCTTTCTTTATGTTCATCGCCACCACATAAACCTGTCAAGAGCAGCCATAATCATGCAATCGCCATGCGTGTTCGCAACACATCACATGAGTGTTACGGAGTCTTGGCTCGCACCTCCGCCCATGCTTTAAGCACCGCCAGCTTCTCCATGGTGGTGGCACTCTCACTGTACAACTGACTGGATGAACCCTTCCCAGCTTGAACTTTGTCCAATGATGACACGAGCAGGTTGTGGACTCGCCGCAGGTCGTTGAGGTCACTTACTACGCCACTACCAATCCAAGTGCTGCACACCTATGGAGACGCGCAATCAGCGTTGAAGGTGACTTAAACTTCATTAAGGGCCTTCTTACAGATCTCGCGCTTTCATTGGGCATCTGAAGAAATAGTATTGAAATAGATTGCAAAGATACAACATGTCTGGTAGAATTAATAACCACAGATGATCAAATTTGCGGAAAGTGTAGACCAAATAAAATTGAGGGATCATTATTTCTGCTATATATTATAACACCGTTTAAACAAAATGGAGCAAAGGGAAATTCAAAGCAAATTAGTGAGAATGTATTTCTTAAAAAAAAAAAAAAAAAAAAAGGATTGACCGTTTCCTACCTGGCACGCTTTTGCTGTTATGTCAGATGGTGTATCGGGCGAAAAAGCGGGTCTGAGAGCAGCTCCAACCTTAACACAAAAAATTGACAATTCAATTATTTTGGGGATTACAGAATAACGGAATTCCTAAAAAGTTCTTGACTCACGTTGGCCTGGTATTGTTCCAAGATAACATGCCCCGGGAACTCGGGCTCGGGAACACACGCAAACTTTTTAATGATGACTTCAAGAGCCTGCAGACCAGCCATTCTCAACTGGTTGCTGTGGTCTGTGGCGGCCATGAAAGCCATCCGGATGAGGTCAGACAAATGGAGCACGAGCAGCTCTCCTAGGCAAAGAGACATAGCAAAGAAACGCAAAGATGACGTGAGCAGAACTAAAATGAGCAGCCAGTTAGTCGGGAAACAGTGAAAAAGACTGTCCGATGACGATCATTTTCTTTAATCCTAACATACTTCATTCATACAACGTAAAGTCAAATTAGTTCTCTGCACTGAGACTATTTGGGGAGAGCAGAAGGCAGCAAGTGTGTCGCTTGCAGGTACCAAAATCAATCATGTCAGCACCTTGGTCGAGGAAACTGGCCGCAAATCGGCCGTACGTGGTTCTGATTATACTTTGTGTTAACGTGCACACCAAGACCAAGATGTCAGTGCTGTGAAAAAGGGTTTGCCCTTTGTCAAATTCGGATTTTGTTTCATCGTTTCCGCATTTTCATTTTGAAGATTAGCCCCAAAAATTGACAAAGATAAAACGTTGTTTTTAGATGGTGTTCCAAACTTTCTCCACCTGGAAATCATTTTCAATCGACAAAATGAAGTTGAGCAAAAGATCTCAAAAAGCTGCAACAAATCGCCTCGATCCAAAGAAATTTAAGAACAGTTGAGTAATTAAGCGTCTGGAAAGGGTTACAAACGTCATTTGTAAAGATTTCGGAATCCAGTGAACCGCGGTGAGAGCCATTATGCGCAAATGGAGAGAAAACATGGAACGGCGGTGAACCTTCCCAGGAGTGACCCCAAGAGCACAGCGACGACGCATCAACTATTTTTTCACACAGGGACAAGCAACTTTACCTTTTGTAGCTTAGTTTGTTTTCTTTGGCCTTAATAAAATTTTAAAAAGTGCTTTTCATGTTTACTTGGTTTACTTTTCTCAGATGTTTACATTTGTTTTTCATGCTCTTAACGAGAGGAAACGATGCAAAAAAATCCAAATTTGAGAAGGGCAGCAAACACCTTTTGACGTCACTCTACCCTGTGACACTTCAACAACCATTTGAGGCATGAGCTCATATTCAATTCTTAAGCCAAAGGCATAAGGCTTCATTTTAAGAGACACAGTCAGGAAGGTCTGAATAGATTTATTTATTGTTGTGGTAAAACAAATTGCAGTGGAGTTGAAATGCACTTTATCATCGTAAAATGTGTTGCTATTTTTCCACCTCTCAAACTATTAAAAGTAAACTATTTTTAGAAGCTCTTCTCAGGATGATGTAATACGGTTGTAGCCAAGCGTATGTGCCAGAAAATGAAATGAAATGGCCCATGCTACACCCTTCAATCAAGTTTGGACAAAACACGCCGGCTTCATTTTTTACAATAATCTAGCAGACAAGAGAACGATGTCGAGAACATTATTTTTTTTGTTTGATCATTTGTATCGAGTGTGTTGCAGAAGGTCGCGTGTTCTACCTTTTGGGTTTTTTGCTTGCGTAGAACGAGCAGTCGCCAGGTCAAAGTGCGCCTTGTCTGCGTTCTCACACAGGATGATAATGCGGCACAAGCAATCGGCAGCAAACACTCGCGTCACCCAGCGAGGTGCCACAGAGGGCTTGGCTTTGTCATCGTCGCCTAAACCTGTAAACATGATGTCGTCGTCCATCTCGTCTTTTTTCTCAGAGTCTTCATCTTTTTCCACCTCAAATGTGACAGCTCCTCCCACGTCTGACGGAGAAGACGGCCATATGTTGAGGTATGCAAAACAGAAGAATCACTTCAGAGCATCCTGTCTCCATGACTTTAGAGTCAATGATAATGGGCAATTTTCTTCCTTTTTGTCGTCACCTGTTGTTGCTGCAAGGACGTCCTTGCATAATTTAAGCCAATGGGAAAGCTTTTCCACAGCAAGCGATGACAGCATGTGACCCAGCGTGTCATGAATATCAGAGCACAGCTTCTTGTCGGTTTCGTGGTCCAGCATGCCAAATAGTGCCCCCTCAAGACCCGTCTCAGTAATGTTCAGATCTGAATCGGCAAGTAAAACGCCAGCGTCTCATTCAAAAATATGCCAGCACAACACATTCAAGTTAGTGTGCAGGTTTGCACTCACTTATCGCAGTGTCTTTGCCATTTCCTGCCCTCTTTGCGAGGCTCATGGCGTACTCACAGACCTCGGAGGCCTCTCTCTGAGCAAGTTGTCTCAAGCAGGCTACAGCAGCGCGGCGCAGCAACAGGTGGGAGCTGCATAAGTGCACCTGAGAAAGTCCCAACAGGACGCAAAATGACGTTACTGCATCAGCGGTTTTCAGACCTCACAAAAAGAACCAAGTGAAAAATGAAAAATCATTTGGAGTTGGTCTTACACAAAGACACGGCACCAAGCTGGAGAGGTTGACATGGCGAGGAGCAAACATGTGCAGTTGTTGCAGACACGAGATGGCAGCCGCCTGCACCAGCGAGTCTGAATGATCCTGCATGATGGCGCAGCCGACCAGGCAAGACGAGCGAATGGTGGAGATGGTGGCGCCGTTTCCTTCGTAGTATAGCAGCAGAGCAAAAGTAGGAATGACATCAACGTTAACGTTTGTGCCTTCACATTGAGAATACTACCACCTGCTGCTAAATGAAACCGAGTGCAATTCCAGGACATTTGTAAAATCGGACATTTAGTGAAGTCTTGGATTTTCTCTCCGCTAGATTTATTTACCTTGTAATTCTGGTCCAACAGTAGTTATGAGCGCGCCCAAGCAGCGCCCCAAACACTGATGCACCTCTGTGTGTGACGGGGGCACCGTGAGGAGCAAGGTAAGGACCAAGGACAAGGTGGGTTCCACGTAGCCTCTATACATCGGACCGCTTGAGTCCACAATGAGAGCCAAAGAGTGCAAAGCCCATGTCTGTCCAAAAAAAAAAACTTTGCTATAGCGATGATTGCCATGATTAGTAGAGTAAAATCCTTTCACTTGAATACTCGCTTCAAGTTCAAATGAAAAGAAAAAAAAACCGAAAGCCAACACTACAAACATACTGTGGTTTAAAATTAAGAGACGACACAGTAGCCCCCAAAAGTCTGTGGGAATTGCAAACTATTTTGCAGTTTAAGAGTTGCGATTGTTCCCATATTTTACCTGGACCTCATGAGAGGATCCATCTTGGGCCAGTGCCAGTAGAATACTAACACTGGTCTTTAAGTGCTGACCGGAGCCGATTCCGCCTACATATCGATGCAGACAGCCGAGAGCCAGCGAATGACCCGTCCGTGACACGACGTCGCGCGCTGACTTCAGTCTGCAAACGGAGGAGACAAGACAGTTTAGGAATCACCAGATTCATGTTCAGATTCAGCTCAAGACGGTTAGCTCACTTGTCAAAGCTTGTCTGAGCCATTCTGGCGATGAAAGTCGCCTCTCCCACCACTTGAGCCATTCTGCCGAGGGCCTCGCCGGCAGCACAGCGCAAAATGGGATTGGGATTATCCAGGGCCCCCATCACCAGGGCCAGGGCTGACTTGCGGACCTCCTCTGGACCCAAAGTACTCTTGTTCTCCGCCAATCCCTTCAAGTACGGCGAGGAAAGATGTCGTTTCTCAACATTTACTAAGCGAATAAAGAAAGACGACAGCCTTATAAAGTGATTGATCGATTCTCACCTTGAGAGCACTCAGCACTGCCGTGAAGATGTTAAGTTGCACAGCTTGCTGGCGAACTCCTTTAGCTTGCTTGATACATTCTGCAAAATGGTCCAGCATCTGCAACCTGAATTACGTCGACAACAATTCATCGTTTGGACTCCTTTTTAGACAGCAGCAGTGAACACAAACTCCAACTAAGCAAAATGTGTTTCATGTGAGTTGCAAGTATGCTCATGATTCAATAACTTACCGGTGTTTGAAAGACACGTGGGGGAAAACGACACCAAAGAGAGCCACCGAGGCATCAATGACTGACACTCCCAAAGGGAGTGGCCCTGGGATGGCTTCACCGACAGGCACTCGCAGGTAGATGGAGGAGGGATCGTGCTCCAAAGCGCCACTGCCGGATGCACTGTTAGGCTGCAGCTGTGAAGCAAGAATCAAGAACTTGGATAAGAAACAAGCCACGAGAATATTAATGATCCAATTTCCGGCTTATTGCACCTGGTCCTCGATAGACTTGTGGTCGGTTTCCTGCAGCCACGAGCCCATGAGCACACTGTCATCGTAGTGGCAGAGCGAGCGCAACAAAGACGTGGTGGTGTTGGAAGAGTTGTCAGTCAAAGTGAATTCTGCCACCAGCTCCCTGAGGAGGGCATTGAAGCTGCCTGGAGGAGCACAGCAATACAAAGAGCTTGACTTGTTCTCAGAGAGAAGTCGCCTTTGGCATGGCCAGCAACAAGACAAAAGTGGAAAGCCAGTCAAAATTGCAGGACAATCAAATACAGCAAACTCAAATTTAAGATAATATTCATGCAAAAAATAAAAAGACAAGTAAAAAAAAATGTTCTGCAAACATAGAACAGCATAATTTGCCATTTGCTTCTAGTGATTTACTGTTTATTCAAACTAGTGTGTTCAGTGATTCCCAAAAATAAAATCATAGAATTCAGAGGAGGGGGGGGGGTAAAAGCTGTTCAAAGAAGTCGAGTAATGTGAGTTGGTAAAAAGGATCTTATCAAAACTGCGTTGTGCTTGTTATAAATCCAATCCCTTCCTAAATCGAAATTTGGACATGAATTCTTGCTGCTCAGACATGTACTTCAGGATCACACAATCAAAGTCTCGTTCACAGTGCTTCCATTTTTGTCATTGCTTCTCCAGATTGGGAGGCGTCGACTTGTTCCCGTGCCAATCACCTTTGTTTAAGTCCTTTTCAGTCATGAAGGAATCCATCTTTCTTACCTTCGTATGTTTTCGGTGGCAAGAGAGCCAAGATGTCATAGAGACGAAGTCGCACCATGGCCGCACTTGCTTTCAAATGTGCACCGTGAACTTTGATGATGGCTGGGACACTGAGGAGCAAACATGAAGAAATCAATTTAAAACCCAAATATTTCTGTCTTGGTGTCTTTGCTGTACGAATGCAGGCGACATACTCACTGAGATATCATAGTCATGGCACATTCAATGGGTGTCATCAGCCTACGAATGACGTCCTCTGTAAGGAGCTCAGGACAGTGAGCCACAAAACTACGCATGGCTAAACAGGAAAGGACAGAATCAGACAGAAGCGAGCGAGTTGATATTTAGCGCACGTTTCGAAAGAGCGCCGAGAAAATTTGTTTACCACACAGAGCTCCAGCTCGGCCTTCGAGGGTGACCTGCCAAGTAAAGGAGTCTCCCCGCGCCTTTTCTGCCTCCAGCTCCTTCTGGGACCGAGGAAACACATTCCGCCACAGCAGCAGCATCTTGGGAAGGTGATAACGCACGAGGGAGGGACCTTTGGATTCATACGCGTCAGACAGAGGGAAGGGGGGGGTTGCGTCACACAGAGAGAAAGCTTACTTGACAAATCCCAGTTGAGATAACATTTGTAACATTAAGTTAATTCACCCAAGGTCATGAGGGCGCCCAGCAGCAGCCATCCAGCTTGCGTGCGCTGCAAGGACAGTCGACTGTTCTGAGCCGCCGTCCGAAGGAGGTCTTCAGCGATGCTAACCACCAGCTACAGGGAAACAACACGCATATATTAAAGGGGAAGTCAAACTAAAAAAATCTTCAGCCCCTCTAATCGAAATACGCCATTCGAATTAATATTGGCGGAATATGAGTTAAGCAGTAATATCCACCCGTTTTTGAACATCTCGGGTGGGGGGGAATTGCTACTTGCTGTCAACAGGAAATGACATCACAGATGCTCAGGGCTCAGATAGCGACCAATCATGGGCAACAGGTGAGTTCAAGCTCTAAATGTACATATATTGTGAACATTTAGGAGCAAAAGATGAGTGGGAGCTAGAAGGTTTAGTGAAGCGTTCCGATACCTTGCCCTTCGAGTGTGGGATTCCAAGAGGGCACTGGTGTACACCCCCAAGGAGGGCCGCCATCGCAAAGCTGTATCCGCTAACAGCCTCGGGTGAACTCTTGAGATTGTTGATTCTGTCGGCACAGCGTTTGAGCAGCGGGGTTAACTGATAGGGCAGTGCCACGGCAACACAGCGCAGGCACCAAGCGGCGGCCAAACGAGCAGCCATGCTCGGGTGGAGCAGCACTGACGTTACCGTTTCCAGAAGTCCTGAGGAAGATGTCATTGGGGGAAAAAAATAAATAAATTGTGATCACAACCACATTCTGTTTTTGAGAAAAGGTCTTCTGAGAGATGTGCACGTCGTACCGATGGAAGGCTCCTGGATGAAAGGCGAAGCTGTGGCACTCAAGCTCTGAACAAGGCTGCCCAATTCTTTTAGGGCACAAACCATAACATGCTGGCTGGCCGAGACATCAGCTGCACCAGTTTTGTTTTCTCCATTCAGGTCATTAACAACTGCCTCTGGAACAACAAAGGGGCATTCTGGAGATGTTTGGCGGGATAACCTTTATAAATTCATCATGTGAGCTGCAGTCACGTCAACATAAGACAGACTAGATATTAGATGAGCCTGAAAATCATCTCGTATTAAAAACATGCCACACACACGTTTTGCATGCTATGCCGCCTAGCCTCATTACGTTGGCGGTGGTCTTATTTTTTTGGAGACTTTAAATACTTAAGGTATAGCTTTAGAAGCTACTTCTTGAACTTGGGGTTTTTTTTCCTGGATAATTTGAGAAACAAAGCGTAGAATGTCTTTCTCAGAAAATGTTGCATTTTGTGCAGAGACGTACATTTCATAATATTATTCAAGTATTGTCTCAAGGCTATACAAAACAAGTATTGCATATTTGATAGTTTGACGGTGACAGAGAAAACCAGAATAAAAAATAAATCACTTTTGAAATATCGGAAAGATCATATTTCATTTTTGTTCACTATGCGAGCGCGTGTGGAGGAAAATAAACGAATGAAATCTAATGCAAATATCACTTGTTGTTATTTTGAGCAGAAGTGGCCTGCTCTGACAATGAGAGTGCAAATTTAGAGGCCGTCAAGCTATTTTTTGCTCAGTGACGGTTATGTGATCTGCTGATATGTAATCACAGAAACACACTGGCAGATGACTATGAGAGAAAAAAGCAAGATCAGACTTGAATTTTTGACAAAGAACAACAATCATTATATGAGGTGGAAAATTAAAAGCAAGTATTATGGCCAGTGTCACACACAGGCTCAAATCGAACAATTTGGATTGCATGCAACCCAAGACCAAATCATGCCAAATATTAAGCAGCAAAATGGAAACTTATTGACACTTGATAAGTACTTACTACTTACATACACTGCAATTCTCGGAAGCGTAATAACCCCCCCCCCCTCCTTACCCACAGCCCTCATTTGCTTGCTGATGGCTTGGCAGATTTCTTTGCCAGCTGCAATCTGCGCCTTCTCGCCAAGTAAGCCGCCCAGGGTGGCACGGAGCATAAAAGAGACGCAGCGTCGCGAGTACACAGCTTCAACGTGTGTCTGCGTGGCCCGTGGATGGGACACAAGGTCCAAAACATGGGAGAGAAAGCTGGCAAAGTTGCGCTCCAGCCACTGGCCACCGAGCGTGGTCACAAACACAACATAGGCCTGAGGAAAAGATGATCTTATATGCGTAAGGTGGCAGGAAACGGTGCCAAATTATGTTTTGTGAAGTGAATGCCGCTCACCTGCGTGATGCCCACCCGGACTTCTCTGCTCACAGAAGCGCCTCCCTTCAACATTTCCCCTCCACTCTTCAAGAAACCAGATCCGCCACGCAGAAAACCTGTGGCCATTAACTCCAAAACTTCCTCAAGCGTCGCCCGTTTCACATTCTGACGCATCACTGAGGGGGGGAAAATAGCGATGGTGAGTCAATTGTTGTATTCATACGAAGGTGTTTTGGCAACTAACCCGCCGCTTGTTTTGGCATGAGAGCCGTAGCCATGACGGTCCCGAGGAGCTTGGCCACAGCAACTCGAACGCCATAGTTTGAACCCTCCAGGGCCTTGAAACACAATGTGGCCATGTTCTCCAGTTCTGTAGTCCACATGAAGACGGCTTCATTCTGCAGCTCCAACAAGCACTAATCAGGGACATGGAATCGAGATGAAGTCGTGTTAGTTTGATTTTCTCAGCTGCAAAATGAGTGATCCTTTGTCTTCCATCGTTATATATGGAAAAATAGGTCTTCTTTTAGGGGGGCTTTTTGAAATCAGAATTCACTCATTAAATGACACACATAAGGATAATATTACATCATTGTCATTGTCACAAGGATACAAAAGAGGTTTCGGTGAGAGAATACCAGAATACAACATCAAGTTTTGGAAAAATGATTACTTAAAAAGGTAGCTTTATGCTTGTATTGCAAAGCGGAGATCACGTGACCAACCTTTGCCACCGCACAGCGCACAGCCATTGACCTGTCTGTGAGCAAAGAGCGGGCATTCTTGTAGATGTCTCTGTGACACGAGGCTGCAGCTCCACCGAGTCCACTGAGCACCTTTTGCAAACTGATGAGTATTTCTCCTCTGCCTTGGGACTGCATCATAGTGAAAATTTAACTAAGATAGCAAACCTAAATGTTCAGTAAAGTCAGCACAACATACGAGTCTATACTTGCAATCGGGTCGGGTCAATAAAATGTTTTCTCACAATGCCATACCTCCGCACTCTTTAATGCCTTTAAAAGATTATTGATGGTGTCTGGAAAGGAACTTCCAAGCATCCTGCCCATCGTTTCATAAAAAGCCCCAACACATGCCACTGCAGCACTAAAAAAAAAGACAAAAATAATTAGATGGGGGGGTTGTTTAAGTAAATGAATATAAGAACATTGATTCTCACTCTTTTAAACATTTTCAATGCTGGGGCGTAATTTATTTAATCAGGCGACATAGGTCATTGGCTAGATCCAACCTGAAAGCCTACATGTCGTTACTTAAATACGACGCAGTATGCAGCATAGACTAGGGCTTGTTAAGAATTCAGTTGATTGATTTGGAAGTCGTTGACGTTTCCTTCAGCACTTGAGACAAAATGGAATGTACAAGCAATCAGCAGAGAGACGCACTGTTCTTCCAGTCACAACAGGTTTGTGGTGAAAGACGAACAACATTACATCAGTTACAGAACATTGAACTAAAGCCGCAAGATCCCCATAATGACGCAACTTTACTATAACAAATTGAAACAGGAGTTCAAAGGATTTACCGAGATTTTTACATCCCAGAAAGACAGATTTAGCAAAATTACGAGTCTTCAATTCATTTCTTGTTAATTTTGCCCAAAGTCAATCAAACTCATTTTGGTCAAATGTTTCTCCCTCCTGCAGAATTTTCTCAGCACATCATGCTCTACGGATACAAATAGACCAGACATTGAGATGCAGTCATTATCAGGCTGCATTAATACCTTCCATAAATCCACTTGTATGCTTAATCCCACCATTAAAACATGAATAATCAGCGTAACATTTGGCTCAACGACTAAATCCTTTGAACAGGGAAAAAGTGTACAGTACTGCTGACATTTTGAGAGTAAATTTATGTAAACCTGTCATCACAATAAATGTTCAAAAAAGACAACATTAAACTTTTTATTCAGTTTCATCTTACAGTTTTGTCGGCAGGTATGCAGGTGTGTCGTCCTTGCTTTTGATGATATCATTGCATTTATCCAGCGTCTGGAAAACCGTGAATGTGTCGCCAATGCTGTAGAGTGTGGCGAGGTTTTTGGCAAGCAGTTTTCTTGTCGGTGGACCGGGAGCACTGCTGATCAGACCTGTCAGTTGTTCCACCAGCTTTTTCTGCTTCTCTTTCACATCCACCTGCCGTTCAAACACAAAGTCTTTAGCCACCATCTAATGAAACACCGAGCGATCAGTTATTAAAAACGTCGCAGTCACCTTATTTGCGGCCACAAGAACCTTATCCAAGAACCGGAGCCATTCGAAGATGAAGACAGGCCTCTTTGCCTCAGTGATTTGCGCTAACGCTTCCTCGTTGAGCAGGAGACTGTGAGCCAGTTCC
Organism: Idiotropiscis lumnitzeri; assembly: GCF_059441095.1. Classification (NCBI taxonomy): domain Eukaryota; kingdom Metazoa; phylum Chordata; class Actinopteri; order Syngnathiformes; family Syngnathidae; genus Idiotropiscis; species Idiotropiscis lumnitzeri. Next base: position 617,185 of record NC_142399.1, on the reverse strand, counting down.
ATGGCGAGGATTTTCACAGATGTCCTTTCTCGATCGCAACTTCTTAATCCACAGTCCGCTCTATAGGATAACAGAACAAGCTAGCCATGCACCAGCATCAAAAACACCTTGGAAAGTATTGTGGCACAACATTAGCGCAATTACTTTATTGCTTTTTTATGTAAAAAGTACTTTCGATTACCCGACAGTAATCGATTACTAATTGTCACGTTAAATGGAAAGCGTTTTACCGTGTCTTGTTCCGATGTTCCTCTTGAGTGTTGACAGCTTCCTCCAGCTGTTAGCAACCTTAAGCTAGCGAATGGTTACGGTAAAAAAAAAACACTTCGTCAAGAGAGTTAAACTCTGAATGGATAATATCCCCTTCCCACTACGTCTTAGTACATTTGACTGTTTCTGAGAGCAACCTCCCAAACACTAATAATCCATGTTCCCATTTCCTGCAGAGAATTACGACAGTACCAATGGTGTTACAGTAACACTTGTCCGATGAAACAAAACAACCACGTAGTAAACTCTGCCTACAAATAAACTCGAATAATTTGAAGAAAATTGTTTAAATTACTTAGCTGTTATCTAATTTGTTTCACAGCTATTAAAAACCACCACTCGACTGCATACAGGGATCTACATACAAGTAATAGTTGATGAGAGTTTGTTGTTAGTCGGAATGTATTGTCGAGGAACCAAACATTAGCGGAACCGGGAACTGCTGGCAAACATTCATCACGGTGCTGCAGTAAGAAAGCATTCTGGGATTAACCAGTTCATACTTTTCTATTTTAAACTTTAATAATGTCTGATGAGGTAGATGATTATATGTCCGATGCTTTCCTCAGTCAAATGTAAGTGTTGTTTTGAACGGCATCTGTATTTTAACATGACAGTTCGTCTGTGCCGTAAAATATTTAGGCATACCTAAATAGCTTCTTTTCGCGTTTTGCCTATTTAAAATAATGAACATCAACATATAGCACGTTAAACACGAGACAATGACAAATTGTTGTCACTCAATTACTGTAGTTGCCATTTTGTTATTATAATGACTTTTTCTTTCTTGTTACAGGCAAGATGTCAAACCAGGTGTCTCCATGGTGAGGCGAGTAAAAGAGGCAATGAAACGGGAAGAAAAGCACAAAGAGAGCAACATTAAAAACCGCCAAAAAACATTGAAGGAGCAAGAAAGGGAAAGCCGGGAAACAGCATTACAGAGCTCCATCAGTAATAACAATAAGGGATTTGCTCTTTTGCAAAAAATGGGTTATAAAGCTGGGCAAGGCCTTGGAAAAGAAGGCACGTTTTCTGATCTGACTTCCTGAAATTTCATATGCTGCTGCATTCTGAACTCGTTTTAATGATAATTTTGTTCAACAATTTAGGGGCTGGCAGAGTTGATCCAATTCCATTGAATGTTAAAACTGGTAAGAAGGCATTTTGACATGCTTGTGATAGAATACTTATTGTATCTTCTCCAACTGTTTTTGTCCTTTAATGAGCCAGACAGAGGTGGCATCGGAATGGAAGGAGCAAAGAAGAGAAAAGCTGAGGAGGAATTGGAGCAGTATCGAAAGAAAGTACTCGCCAAACAACAAAATGAAACCAAATCTCTTGAAGATTTTAGGTAAAGACTAAGTGAATCTATGGCTCTGGGAACTCAATTTTATGACGCGCGAGTGGTTCTTGTCTTATCTCTGCTCATGCTTTCTCCTTTCAAGGTCAAGAGTAAGAACCGAGAGAGAGGAGCGAAAAATTAAAGGCGACCTTAGACGAAGTCAACAAGCCTGTGAGCAGCTAGATTCTCAGAAGGTTGGAGAATAATTGTTTTTAGTGGATGATAATCTCGACATCGCAGACACAAAATGATGCACCTGTACATTACACAGTATGCATCTAGAAAAATATACATTGTCGGGACGTCACTATGGAAATAACACTTGAGTTTTTGTTTTTGTCTAAAATAATTTGCCTTTTCATTTCAGGGCATCACAGTCCCCAGGGAAGAATGGTACTGGCCAAAAATGGGGGTTGATGAGGAGATAGATGATCTTAACAAAGAAGAAGAAGATGAAGAGGAAGAGGACATTTTGGAATTAACGGTTCGTTCTTTTTAATTTGATAAAAATTCAAATAAAAATGAATCTCAAATTTCCCCATTGTGGGACTAATAAAGGACATCTTCATCTTTATATTCAGCAGTCAGGTCAGTTTTTTAATCACATATTATGTGGTATATGTTATAATGCATATTTAAAAAAAAAACTGATAAACATTCAATATGCATTACCAATGAAAACAGGCGTGTGTGGGCGTGGTAGTTGAGGTGGATGGCGAGTCACAGTCTTTCACACCGTCTACATATATCCGCCAACTGTGGGAGCAGCAACTGCGTTGGCAAGGCATTTGGTGAATGTGGTAGCTGCTTCCGCTTGCCACCATGTAAAATCACTTATGATCCTGAAAAATCTTTCTCTTACAGTCTTTTGATCAACTGCAAATACTGACGTCCTATTTAAGAGGGATTCATTTTTACTGCATATGGTGTGGAACGGCCTATAATGGTAAGCTTGATCATATTCAGAACATTTCACTTTTTTTTTTTTTTTTTTTTTAACACATGTTGTATTCCCTTTTTTGATTGGCTGAAATATTTTCCTCTTTCCAGATGAGGAAGACCTGTCCTCGAACTGTCCCGGCGATACAGCAGCAGAGCATGAATGAACTTACCATTCTTATCATAAAGTCTGCAGTAGTTCAGAGCTTCAGAGTCTTCTACATTGTCAAAGCAAAGTCAAAGTAATGATGTCTGAAGCAAAACTGATCCTATTCTATAGCCGCGCACGCACACACTCACTAACGTGTATGTATATGTGTATGTATACGTGTATATATATATATATATATATATATATATATATATGTATGTGTGTGTATGTATGTATATATATATATATATAATGGATGTATGTGTATTCCATTTTTTTCAATTATTGACATGTCTTTGTAACAATGTTTAATTTAAATGGAGAAACGATAAACAGCACCATAATTTCTTATAAATGTCTCAGTATTTCCATGAAATTACATTTGCATAACGTACATTATACACACAATGTAATGCACGTTTGTTTCTAAATGTTCTTTGTGCATTGAAGTATTTTTATTTTTTAGGAATCAAATAGTGTTATGTAGAAATTTATTGATCACATCACTGTGACCACTTGTAGTCTAATCCAGTGGTCCCCAACCAGCAGTCTGCGGCTGGCAATTTTGGTACGAGGCAGCAGAGATAGTTGGAATTGATGATTTAGTTATTTATTTGTTCATTTATTGATAGATTGGCGTTGTGGTGCATATACATACTGATTATAATACAATACAATACAACTTTATTTATAGAGTCCATTTGCCCACAGCTGGAGCTGCAAGTAAGCGCTTTCCATATGGTGTAATATAAATTTGCAGGAAATTAGAACACAAAAGCACATAGGCAGTAGATACCAGAAGAAGGACAGAACAGCGAACGATTCAAATTAGACTACATTGGAATTGTGAAACAACAATTTCCAGTGATTTGGATTTCTATATGTTGGAAAGGTTTTGCTGATTGCAGTACATTTGTATTGCATATTTGCTATTCATCTGCGTATTGTTATCATATTTTACTTCGTGATGGCCACGAGAATCTTGTCCCAAATAGTACATCTAAGTTGATTGAGGTCTATTATGTGCAATGAATAATAATGTCTATATCTATTTATGTCGATATATTGTAATGCCCGTCCCAGTGAAAGCTGGACGTTAGCCTGCGTAAACATTACATTCTTAATAAATCAAAGGATTCAGCAAGTACATGTTAATTATAAAATATAGATTTTCAGCGTTGGCAATTTTGCATTCATTGTCAAGAACATTGGTGATTTTCTCTCGGTCATTCGAAACATGGACGCCAGTAAGGATGAATTATTAGATGACAATTTGGGGTATTCTGATATGTCCGGCGAATGACCCCCCACTACAACATGTGTGGACATGTTCAGACGCGGATCTGGGGAGGGACCGTTCCGTCTGGAGATCTCCTGAAAGTCTCGGTTTTCCTTTTGCGAATCATCACATCGCACGGTACGTCGTTGAACGAGGTAGGTGGAAACTTCGTAGTTGTTCCGATCCTTTCCTACACTAAAACAGCCACGCGGCAGCCAACTTGTGTCCATTATTGTACTTTACTCCATAATACACGAATGACCGTAACACCAAAAAAAAACATTGTGCGCATAGAGTTGCAAACAGAATTTGAGTTTGCGGACTGCTGCTATTTGTCATCGGGAGTTCTGTGTTTTCCGACGATACCGGAAGGCAGCACGCGCAGGCAGGAAGTTTTCATTTTGGCAAATCGAAACCGAAATTGATCAGAAACTTGGAATACTGCGGCGACATAAGAGCAAAGGTAATACTATACGAACATTTTTATACATATGCAAGTTTGCATATGCCACTATAATGTAATCCGTGATGATAATGCTCATTTTGATTTTAGATATTGTTTTGTGAATTCTGATGGATGCCGAAAATTACGTCGCTAAATTGAACGAGTACAGTCAGAGAACACGTTCTCAACTGAAGTATGAGGACATCGGAACCGATGGCCCGGATCATATTAAAAGGTGAGTTGTTTAAAATTGCAGCCGCGTGCATGATCTATATTGTTTTTTACTCTTTGCTTGAGAATTATTCAGTGATCTCGTGCAATAAAAAAAAATCAGGTTTTCAACTTTAATATAGTGGTTGGTGTTTTTGTTCTGTTTGTGTCTTTTCTTCTTGAATATATATTTCAGATTTACCATAAGAGTTTTTGTCAATGATGAGGCATATCCAGAGGGTGTAGGGAACAATAGGAAAGAGGCGAAACAGAACGCTGCCAAATTTGCTTTAAAAAGCTTAATGGAAAAGGTGAATCCAGATTGCACACGATATTTCGTGTATTATACATTGTATGGTTTTTTTTCCGGATTAACGTAAAAATAGAAATAAATTCACTGTAGATTGTTTTATACGTTGACAGGAGCATGCATCGGAAGCTTCTGTTGGACCAGTCAGTCAAACAGCCAAAAATCACGTGTCCTGGCTCTATGAATATGGTCAGAAAATCAAGATGGATGTCAGACTTATCGAGTACACCAGCCCTGGATCAATCAAGCCCTTTCAGTAAGACCCAACAGCTCTGCCAAGTTATAAATGCAGAGTTAATTCAAGTTTTGTTCCCCTTAGATATAGATTTTTGGTTGGGAAGATTGAGTATCCAGTTGCCACTGGGATGACAAAGAAGGACGCCAAGGCAGAAGCTGCTAAACTTGCATATCATGCCATATATGAAACGTCACAGGTACGAAATTGCACGATCGGCAGGCACATGTATTATATTTTGGTAGACTGGCGCTTGTGCGCTCAGCATTAAAATTGGCGTAACTTAATTTTTGTGTCAGTGATGATCACGCTTAGCGACACCTCGTTCGTTCGAGCATGGGGCACAAGAACCCTTACAAAAAAATCGCAGCTTTGACCATCTTAAAATCGCGTTGTCTAATGTCGCGATTTCTGTTCCAAAGCGATAAGTCGTTCAGCCGTACTCCGTGGACATGCGTGGTGGACCTTGTTTTTTGCCAAAGAAATGGCAGACTCTCACAAGAACTCCTGTTTTGTTTCGGTTATGGCCATTTTGCCACAAAAGGCAAGTAAGTTGGCACACTCCAATCAGTCGGTCAAAATTCCGATACTGTATTTCTTTTAAGAGCGAAGGTGAGGATCCGTCTGGTTCTTCAAGTCCACAAAAGGAGGCAATCTCAGAGATCTGGTGAGCATAAACCGTGGCACGTTTGTGTTTGAAATCAGTGAACTAGCCTGATTAGATTTTTTTTCAATAAATTTTTATGACTTTGTTACCACAGTGACAAGACACCAAGTTCAAAGACTGAAGACGATGGCCTTGTCGAGTGCAATTTTATCGGAAATATCAATGACTACTGTCAGAAAACACATCGCACTCCAAATTTCATCGAAGTGGAAAGAAGTGGCCCATCTCATAACCATAAGTAAGGCCAAGTCTTCATCTGGGAAAAACGAAAATGGAAGTTTCAGCACTTATAAGTTCAAATGTTGGCTCCCCGTCAGCACAGATTTTCCTACAAGTTAGTGATCGATGGCAAGGACTACCCTGCGGGTGCGGGAAAGACTATCAAGGAAGCCAAGCAAAATGCAGCTGAGTTGGCCCTTGCTGCCCTTGAAAAAGAAGACTGCGAGGTATTATTTGGCCGCTTCTTCTTTTTTATCATGATGTTCGAGTATGTACATTATTGGAATGTCAAGACGGACTCACTGTCAGCAAGGACGGGTGGCCATTGGGAATTTCGGGAAAATATTGTCATTTTCCCGAACGGAACTATGCAAGTCAGATACAAGCTCTGTGTCAGTGGCTCTCAAAACTTTGGCACCAAGTATCACCCAAACAAATATTTAGCTCATCAAGTACCACCAGAACGACAATATCCAACGAGAGAAACAAAGTAGACCAAAGTGTTCATCACACTTCTGTAAACCATATTTTATATTCTTGTATGCCACAGCAACATGATGCACAGTTAGAACATTAACACTGCACTCAAATATAAGAAAATGCAAAAAGTCTTTAATTACAATGTATTTCCCGAAAGTTAAATTCAATACAAATGATATCTAACATAATGTTGAAAAGCAAACTGACTGTATTATAATTAAAAGTGAATTATAGCTGAACTGTACCTTTGCAATAATTTGTATCTCCTTAAATTTTCTTTGGTATAAGTAGTTTGTTTATACTTGAATTCTTTTGTTGTTGTCTTTTATTAATTCACATGAACCACTACTTCTAGCCACACTTTGAGAATCACCATTATTGCTTTCGTTCCCGGTAATTGACTTTTACAGGTCCGAAACAATTCGCATCTTGTCACTGATGAACTCATTTGTAGCTTTGGTGATGTGCAAATTTGAGGCCCATCCAAGTCCTCCAAAAAAAAGAAAAATCTGTCAGGCATCTAATCCAGTTGTAAATACCAAGTATTTATTTCCACCTAAAATGTTGGTTACTTGCATGCCTCACAGCTTGAGTACTTTTGGGAGGGAGTCGGCCTCATTTGGGATTTTTCTACGGAGGCGGAGGAGCAACTGGACACATGATACACACCATGATAAAAAAATCCAAGTACAGGGTGCATTTTCATTTCATCACACGAGCGCTTGAAGCTGCCAAAAATCTCCTTTGTGCCTGACAGGTCTTGCGGTCTTCTGCATGTGCGAGTAGTACATCATGCAGCACGGCGTCCTCTCCGAACTTGCGGTAAGTGGCCGACCGACGACGTACGTCACATTTGAACATTTGCTTCACAGAAACTTTTCTCTTTTCATTATAAAGGGGATCCTTTCATGTAAAGTTGAAAACCACGGCCATTTCCTCTCCAAGTGTTTCCGTCCAGTTTGCTGAGTTTTCTCCCAAAGCTCAGGTGTGTTATTACCTGCGTACGTACACGACATCATCTCTTGTCGGTCAAGCGTGTGTAATCTGAAGAGCCGTGTGGTTTGTTGTTGACTTTTCTCCACCCAAGGGTCAAAGTCCCGACTTCAAGCGCAATCGAAAGTAAGTCACCATCTGAGTTCGACTCGGATTCAAACGATGGCATTTTTACATTCTTTTTCCTTTTGTCTCCTTAGAATTGCAGCAAAATTCCCAAACGCTATTGCACAACAGGTAAAATAAATGTCGCTGACATGTCACCTTTTTGCAACGATTTCATTTTTAGTCCATAAATGTGTTGATTAAGGACGCAAAGAGCGGCGATTTCAAAGACGGGGGAGGAAATGGCCAACAAAAATTACAGTCAGCCACTTCAAGGTATGTGACTTTGAAGTCAGTATGTTGATTCTTTGTGAATTCATCCGTTTTGCGTTCCATTCACCAGGTTTGAAGAAGACTTTGGCGACATCGACTACATCAGCAAAGGAGCCTTTGGCTCAGTTTACAAGGCAAAACACAAGCTTGAGGGAAAAGAATATGCCGTGAAGATTGTTGAATGTAAAGAGTGAGTTGAGTCTGCGTTGATTGAAAATGCTTGATGCACACTTGGCCCTCATGTTGCTCTTGTGTAAGTGACACGCAACGCGGCTCAGCTTGAACCTCTGTCATGTTCTTGCTCAGAAAATCTTTAGGCGAGATTTTGGCTTTATCGGAACTTCAACACAACAACATTGTGAGATACTACACTTGTTGGATGCAAGATGCTGCTTACAAATGTGACTGTGCCTTTGGCAAGTGAGTTTCACCAAAGGATTCTGTCCGTCTTCAGAACATATTAACCACACCCACGAGGCCTAACTGGCTTTTTCTCGTCATCTGCAAAGGTTCCTCTATATTCAGATGGAGTTGTGTGACAAAAACAACCTCCAAAAGTGGATTGACAATGTGAACATTGAGAATGCGACGCCTTCACAAAGAACGGAACGTGGTTTTGTCATCGTACAACAAATAGTGTCGGGAGTCGAGTGCATTCATGCCAAAATGTTAATCCACAGAGATCTGAAGGTGAGTCCGTTTGTTGCGGTTGCCGACTAAATGTAACAAATGACGCCAGAATGGAATTGTCGGTAGCTTATGTGCTGGAGAAAAACCCGCAATCGTCTATGTGAAGACAAATGTACATTTGTTTGATTTGAGCAATTGAAAGGAAAAAGACAACCGCTCATGGTTTCTAGTCAAGCAAGGGGAACACATTTAGACGAGCAGCCATCCACGCTCGCATTCATTACTCGTGTGGAACTTGCAGCCACGAAACTCGCAAGTCAAACCAATTCCCGTTGCACCGAGGAGGTTTTCAACGAGATGCTCATTTCCATTTGCAGACTTAGTCACGTTGCCGTCCGTTGACAGTCTTTCAAGATATGGCAGTTGCCGTTGTGTGTTTTTCTTTCTCCACGTTAAAGGCCACGTGTGGATTTGTCTTTTTCTGAATGCTAAGCCTGGCAACATCTTGTTTGGGCTGGACGGAACCGTCAAGATTGGGGACTTTGGCCTAGTTACTGATGATACTTACAAGGAGGACAGAAGCGTGTACAAGGGGACGCCATCTTATATGGCGCCTGAGCAGGTGAGAAAATTGCCACACGTTGTGGAAAATACAATATTCTTCATAGGAGATCGTCGTCATCGTCATCCGTTTGACGCATTTCAACATATACGATTCACTTTGTGTTGTTTGAAACGTTCCAACACTGAAGTTGCCTCTCCTTACTTTGTTTCATTCACTTGTTTTTCATGGCAGTCCATTTTTGTCAGCAAAGTAGTTGGTTGAAATTAAATTTGCCCGCCTTCTAGGTCCCGCCCCTTTGTGAAATCGGTTCTACTGTAAACTGCTTTGGTTGGACGCATATAAAAATCCATCCGTCGGTCGTGCTATCCACGTTCAACTTGCAATCCGTCCGTCCGCTTCTCCTCTTGAGGGTCGCAGGTGTGCTGGAGCCCATCCCAGCTGCCAACGGGCAGTGGGCGCCGTACAGCCAGTCGCACTCGCACCTCGCACCTCGGGACAATTTGGAGTTTCCCAAATGGATCCGTGGCCTAAAATTGAGAAAGTTTTGTGTTTGATAAAAAAACAAACAATTCCTCACTTTCTGTCTACCCCATTGTTTTTATTTATTGCAGAAAGACAAGAGTGCTTTTGACCGAAAAGTGGATATATTTGCTCTGGGTCTGATTTATTTTGAGCTCCTCTGGTGCGTGATCACCCGCAGTGAAAGAGCGAAGGTGAGTGAGCTATTCTAAAATGTAACCTCCCAAGGCAGGAATACGGTGCAAGTAAAAGTTAAAAGCTTGCGTCGAGAAGAGTGAACGTTGCTCAAGGTGCGGGCCAGGAGCTCGAACAGTGTGTCTTCAAAGATGCTCTGATTTTCACTCAACCTCATTAAGCTCTTTGTTGTCATTGCCTTTAAATTAGCTTTGGGATGATGTCAGAAACCAGAAACTCCCTCCTGGGTTTTCACACGACTTTCCGACGGAGGTACAACACATTTTACTTGCAAAAATGAATTTGACTCTCTCGGGAGCATCTTTGACGATCTTGGTTTCATCATCAGAATTGGTCAAATGTATTATATTGAGGTGTATCTTCTTATATTTATTCATGTATTTGTTTTTGCAGCAACAAATTATTAAATCAATGCTGTGCTTGAGGCCAGAAGAGCGGCCTGAAGCCAGTCAACTCCAGACCAACCTTGAAGAGTATGCTCAAGAACTCAAACTTGCTAAAGACAGGAAGACTGTCTAATTCATCCATCCGTCGCCAGCCAATCAACGTGTTCAAAGAACCTATAGCCAGCATCTTTTTTTGGAACGTGCGCTTGCGGCCATGATGGCCAGGAACGGCCCATAATTACACCAACCATTCAGGAAAATTCACATATTTTTCCCAAATTCCTCCTGGTCACCCCTGGCGAGCACGCGTAACATCTAAAACAGTGCTTCTCAATTATTTTCTGTTGCAAACATATTGCGCCGCTCTCATTATAAATAATTGCATTTTCGTTGCAAAGCAGTAGAGTTAATACTCGCTGCGCGCAATGGGCAAGGAGAGCACCACTGCCAACTACTGGAATTGATGTGCAATTACACTTTATTGTACAGCGAAAAAAAAAGCATGTTCCCCAGGTGCACATCAGCATTGCACCGCGCGCCCCCCCTCCGTCTATTTGAGAAGCACTGATCTAAAATAACATCAGCTGCCAACTCTCAAAACAACTCTTCAGATTCACCGGTTGTCGAGTCACATGAGCGAGTCCTACGAGCCTCTCCCTCGCCACTTCGTCCGGTTTAATTTGGGGGATCCTGAGGCATTTCCGAGTTGGGTGCTTCGTGTTGTGATCCTCGTCTTTGGAAGTCCATCCATCCATCCATTATCCGAGCCGCTGTTCCTCACAACGGTCGCAGGCGTGCTGGAGACAATCCCAGCTGTGACTTTGGAAGTTATTCCAATTATTTAGATATTACACTGAGCCTGCTTATTTTATTGCAAGAAAAAAATAATAATTCCTAACATAATCAAAATGTCATTTTTTTTTGGTGAATATTGCAGTAACACTTACCTTGTGCACCGCTACTTGCTCTCTGTCAGCTGTTGGCGTTACTGGATGCAAATGTGTAATTATTTGGAAATACCTAATTAGACATTCAAAGTTGTGGTGTTATTTTAATGAAAGTTATGCATTAATAAATCAATGCTCATGATTAAAACAAACACTTTTATAAGCCTGCGTTTTCCATTGCTACTGCTCAAGATGTTACTTTTTCAAATTGTTGTGTTCAAAAAGTTATAGGTTGGATAATGTCTTCACACATTTCAGCCATTAGAAAAATATTACGAGGGAGTAGTTTGAGCAATATTTTGAGTAAGTGTTGCTTGCAACTCTTAGATTTGAAAATACGAATTCATAGTTAAATCAGAACTTGGGTAATTATATGTTGGAAATTAATACCTAATTATGTGTTTTTCTAGGTCATATGTTACTTAAATGTAACAAGAAGGAAACATTTTAATTACAGTTAATAATGTCATATTGTTTTCACGTCCGGAACTTTTTATTTCTTATGTTGGTATTACGGAAAGTTTAGAGTCCAGGACATTAACTCCAACTCAACTGCGCATGTCCACATGTTAATGTTTTTGTTTTTTTGTCCACCTGTTAATGCTAATGCTCGTGCTCGAAGTTAGACTGACGTCAAAAGGACGCTGACGACGACTAAAAGGAACTTTTTCAAAAAAAAAAAAAAAACTTTTTCGTGGATAGCCTCACATTTAACCTCTTTTCACGGCAAGCGGCCAACGAGGTATTTGTTGTGCTTTTTGTTTACATGTCATTTGTACTCTTTTATTGCATTCTAAATGTAGTTCTCATGGCGTGTGCGAGTTGCGTGATGGCGTTTGCAAATCATGGCCACGACAAAAGACGCGAAAGCAATAAACTCCCGTTTCCCAAGAAGAAAAAAACGTAACTGTCCAAGCGTAGCCTATTTTAATGCAACCGAAAGGGGGCGCTGTGGATCCATTTTTGGTGACACAGTCTAAGGCTAAGCAGTCTTTGCATGTGGGCGGGAGGGCTTCATTCATATTCTGGGAACTAAAACCCATGGATCTGTGTGACATGTAATCATCCTTTGGCCACATGTTGCACATTTTGCATCCAGCAGCGTAACGAGTGCCAGATTGAGGATCCCACTCAGTCACCTGGCTGTTGAATGCACTTCTCTCCGGATGACGCAATCACTGAAGGTAAGTGTGTAAATTCAGCAAACAGCAGACAGTAAAGTACAGAATTGTTTTGTGTTGACCTATTTATATTCCCCAGCAGGCCTATAGACAATTGTGTTTGCATTGACCGTTTGTAACTTATTACTGTGTTTGTTTGAGATTTTTTTCAATGAATATCTCTTATTAGAACAGAGCGTTCAGATTCTGCTAAAGTCAGCTCTTAAATATAGTGTTATATGTGTTCAGGATATGGTCATTCCTTGTGAATGTAAATATGTAAGACGACGGCAAATAGATGGAATGAAACGGTTAAATATGCACAAAAGGCAGCCACAAAGTCAGCGTTCATGAGCAATATGTAGTAGACGAGGTTTTATGATAACTTTGGACCGTAAGACAAATAGTCCCCCAAAATGTAATTTATTTGGAATACTCCAGCTAAAAATATTTCTCCGCCGATATTTTATTTGTTACATGTCATTTAAAGTATCGTCTGCGTGACGATTTCCACCGGCACAAAACAGCGTGCAGAAGTCTCATTTGGAGCGGCATCTCAGATAAGACACCTGCTGTTTTAGTTTTTTTTTTTCTCGATCTTGCAGCGCTGTTGCGCACGTGTGAGCAGGGTTATTGGATGTATTGAGGTCACTTCCTCTGAGAGCACCGAGGCGGTGATCTAGATCTAGTCTGGACCATGTCGCTGGGAGGTAAAATAGACTCACTCAGCAACACACAAATCAAAGCGCTGTGTGAAGCTTCACAAGCGTGCAAGTAAAAGTTTGCTCCGTTACTTTTACGCCACCAGCACACATCAAAATCAACAACTGTGGATTCGCATGAGATGTCCGACTGCGTGTGCATGGATTTCACAAGTTGTGGTTTATGGAACACTTGTGAACTCTGTGACAAACTGAAGCATGACTACATGCCGTGCCTCGCTGCGGGCCGCAATTGCTTTTTACGGCGGACCGTCGGCCTCCACACAACCACATACTTCCACTCTCCTCTCGTATCACGGGACATTACGTTTTTATTCTGCCTGTTGCAAATCTCGATCCGCACACGTATACAGAGTCTGCATCAGAGCAGACGACGCTCCCATCCCCCATTTTGAGTCTTTCTTCAATCGTGAACAAGACCGCCCATTAATTTATCGGCCTTGAAAGTTTCAAAAAAGGCAGATGCCAAATATCGGCCCTGATAATCGGCGTGGCCGAGAATCGGTCCATCGCTAGAATGGAGGCTGCAGAAGTTAGGCTAAGTCAGAAAAAAGGACGCCGCGTTGCGATGGTCCCCATTGAACATGCCGAAAGCAATTGAAGAAGCACGTTGATTTGGGCGAGACAAAACATGGATGCAGCCACTCATCGAATATGCTGTTGAATCGAAAGATGAAATGCATTGACAGTCATTTTAATATCGTCTTGTGGTAGAAATGACACATCCGCACACGGGAGCGGCCGAGAGGGCGATGAAAGCGTTGGTGAAAGGAGGCGACAGAAAGAAGGGCTTGGACACCACACATGACAGACATCCTTTGGGCCTGTTTTCTTCAGCTGCCAGGAGCTTTTTGGGCTTGGTTTTATCTGCGCTGCCTTTGTGCACGCCCACTCCTTCTGGACGCTGCTCCAAATCATTCGCGTCCAACTTGGCTTCACTCGGCCCGCCAGAGCCACTAAAAGCAGCCGCGCCGACCGATATCAGGCTGCGTGGCATGTGTCTCCGAGCTTTCGAAGCGCTTCACCTTTTGGCCAACACGGTCAAACGTCATAGATTTTGAAACTCAGAGTTGCATTTGTCATGTAGACAGAAACATTTTTGTTCACGTTCGTTCATTGAAAAAATGAACCAGCTTTGGATTCGGCACTGAATTGGCGAGGGGGTCCTCCACGCCCATCGCTTCCCACGTAAGCAGCACGGGGACGGACAGTCAGCGCAGGCAGGTGAGGAAGAGCCTCCGTTGTCGCCTCCCCTGCATGTGAAAATCAAATCATTTCATTCAATTATTCTCCATTTATTTATGTGGTCCGTGCTTGACAGATTTGGTTTTTTTTTTTTTTTGCAATCCAATTCTGTCGATTTCTTCATTAAAATGAATGGAATAGCTGAACTTGCATATTTCTTGTGAAACTCTCGGGCAAGACGGCAAAAGAGGCATTGCATTTTGCGACTCTTTTGATTTTGAAAATCCAACGCCAGTGTCATCTTGGCTGTGCTTGTCAGTGACCACCAAGTGGGAAGGACGTCAGTCTCACTCCATTTTTGTGACTTCTCTTCCGTCTTCCAGCAGCAGATCAACGTCCCTTTTCTCGTCCGTCAGTCCCGCGACCTCTCGGGGGCACTGTTGTATCATGCTCCCGATATCGCAAGCCTCTCGGATGATCAGGCCAAGGGTGCCTCCCATCCTTGAGTGTTGCTGTCTTCTCTGTCAAAGAGCGGCACACATTTTCTTGTCCAATCGAATCCTCCTACCTGGAGAAGGCCCACCCACCGTACTTTCCCCTCAGGTGACAAATTGACACGTGTGACCCGAAAAGGAAACGCGTTGACTGCTGCTTATACTTGATATGGTTTGAAGACTCCTTGAGCTGATTGTGAATGGTTGCCCATGTTGTCATTTGGAGAAATAAATGATTGGTCTGACCTCTACTCTTTGGAACTAGTTCTCTGATCTTGCATGTCTGCAGACGTTGAGACGTCATATTGTTATTGTCAAAGCGGAACGGGAAGCTTTTAAATCATGCATAATGTCTTGTATAATTCACGCGACTTTGCCCTTTTCACTTTGATTGCATCACTCCCCTTCGACTCTCGGATCGGCTTGCCCCCAACATCTTTCCGCTCACTCGCTCATCAGATATTTGAATCTTGCACCGCGATATTGGCCTCCTTTCCCCCCTTGTCCTTCATTACAAATGAGCTCTCATCACTAATGAGTGCATGTCTAAAAATATCCTCCTTATCCACAGAGCTGGATGTGCCACGGTGCATATTGGGCTTGAACAAATGTTAATGGCGGTGAAGCATCAGCGTGGAGGAGACGATGGCGGCGTGCATACGCTTGCTTCATTTCAAGACAATATTAATATTCAAGGCGTATCCTCACTCCGCCGCAAAATTCCACTGCTATCGTTTCGGTGGAAACGCGCCCACCTCCACCCCCTTCAGGCTACCTTTTTAACATATTGCTGGTGTCCTGCGTTGCCATGGCAACACCACATAAACCTTTCCGGGGAGGTCGAGGTATGTCGGCGTGGCTGCTCCAAAGATTTCATTCTCTTTGACGGCTCTCCGCTCATTGATGGTCTTTGACGGATGGGGAAAAATTTCCAAGCAGACTTGAGAAGTGGGGTGAAGAAAGAAAAAAAAAAAGATGGATGGTGTCATCACCGCCCTCGTCGAATTAACTGACAGCATCGCCTCATTTCCGCGACCGAGCTCCGAGGACCCATTTCACTGAGAAATGTATGGCTTCTTTTTTCTTTTTTGTGCTGATGCCAAAACACAAAGGGCAAATTAAGTTGATCTTTATTGTCTGGCACACGACACCGACGAGGTGGCCGCAAGGCAATTTGGAACCGCTGTTTATTTTTCAGCTTTTGTCAAATTGTATCTATAAATACGCCAACCATTTCTGTCAATCATTTGAGTCGTTGTGGATGAAATGACAAGTTTCATGCTAACACTTGCTAAGGCCAACGTCGTGTTGGAGTTGAGCTTGTTTGTGGAGAAAAAGCTTTTGGAACGTCGGAAGCGTCTGAACTTCCGTTGACATCGCCGTGGATCATCGCTGCTGACATCATATTCGGTGTGGTTGACGCTCCCAAAATGTGCGGCGGTCGATTGGGTTCATTTCATCAACGGATTTTTGCTCTTTTTGCTTTATTACCGTATCGCCATGAGCGTGTGCCATTAATGATTGTATTTTTGATACCATGATGATGTTTTTTATCCCAAAATGCAATTTTTTAGTTGTCATTTTCTGTATTCCGGCAAAAGTGGAGAAAAACTGATGTCTTGTCAATTACCTTTTCATGACATGTTTTGGATTCATCGTTGTTCGACATCAACAGCCTCATTTACAATTTAGATCTATTTTGGGGCCATTGTTGCTGCTAGCTTGTATCATTTACAGACACAAGATACTCTCACAACTCCCAAAACAAAACTTAAATGGGGATGGAAAGCAAACGTAGGAGAAAGACGAATGAATGGCACAAACCGAAAGCCTGAATCTGATTTCAAACGGAGGATTGAGCATTTTGGTGCAGCGACGAGGCTTGTTCAGCAAAGTCGAGCTAAGCTGCATGCGGACACAGTGAGTCACCCTCGAGTGACGGACGTTTTGAAAGGCTTTCCACAGGCTGCGAGCCATGACGCCGCTTACGAAACGAGAGATTGCGATGACTGTCGCTCCACGTGGTGAACAACGAGCGATTTCATCAGACCTCTGAGTTCATCACGAGCCCATCTGGAGTGGCAACGCAGCAAAATGTTTGCAGCATGAGCGTCAGCAGAAGGCAGAGAAGCCCACACCCTTTCCTTCCTTCGTGAGAAAGCAAGGAGACGTCGAGAGCACCACCAAGGCTTCCAGTCTAATTGGCACAAGATGTTCCATGTCCAGGAGCCTCCCGTGCTCATTTGCGGTGCAGATCAGGATGAAAAGGTGGCGAGAGGCGTGAGTCGACTTCTCTGGAGGGCTTTCATTCCATATTCCAATCTAAGCTTGCTCCGAGGCCAGGGTCAAAGATGGCACCCGATTTCATGGCCAGCGAGATAACGGACGACCCGCCCCGAGTGCATCGGGTTCACACGAACAACGGCCATGCGGCCGTGCCGTCTCGTAACCCTGAAAACGAGACGCATGAGATTGTTTTCAAGGTGATCAAGTCAGCGTCACAAGCGCATGCGAGGATCGCTTTATTGCTCTCTGCTCTGGAGGTTCTCGGGTGGCGGAGAACACCACGTGACAATCTCATGAGTGCTATCAGTAAGTCTGTTGCCTTTGTACAGTCTCGCTGAGCACGATAACGCCGCCGTCGCCGCCCCTTCTGTCCACACGCTCCACTTTTTGTCCTTCACAGGCGCTCGGTAATCAGATACAGTCAAGCGATTGTGGAGCAAACGACCCGAGGCAATACAGCTGCACGGGAGTCCGTTTTCAACCTTAAATGATGATGTCATCACACCCATGTGACGAGAGTTGAGTTTCACAGTCAGATCGATTGTTCGCAGGGTTTAATTGGATCAGCTGAATCCAGATCGCACAAGGGATTCATTTCCAGTAAGAGCAGCTGCAAATAAGCCCTGAGCTAGCGGACGTAAGGCGTAAGGCCGCCGATCAATACTCGCAGTCTGCGGGCTCGGTAAAAACCATGCCCAAATGACGGTAAAAGTTACTTAAGGGAATCGTCTGCATGCTAAAGTTTGCATCTCGATTTTAGAGACGGGGTGAAGGCTGCTGCCGCGAAGATGCCGGCCGCATCCATTCGTCACACGCTCGAGTACAGCGTCGTTCACTTCACAGCCTCTTAGTCATCACGCGCTCGCCCGACCTGGACGCCACTCCCGCCTTCAGCATAGGTGGCCTTTGTGCAAAGCCAACCGGAACACTACTCCCCTTATTTGCAGTCCACACTATAGCAAGAGAGCCGTCCATTCATGTGCTGGAGGTCTATCTTTCTCTCCGTTCATCTTTGAAGCGGGGGCGTCTCACATTTCCACCCCAAAGTAAACACGTCATCTTGGATTTCACACGCAGACTCTTTTGCCATCAGTTAGCCGCCTTCTCGTCGCTGCGTTTGATGCTCAAAA
Source organism: Idiotropiscis lumnitzeri (assembly GCF_059441095.1). Classification (NCBI taxonomy): domain Eukaryota; kingdom Metazoa; phylum Chordata; class Actinopteri; order Syngnathiformes; family Syngnathidae; genus Idiotropiscis; species Idiotropiscis lumnitzeri. The sequence goes on along the minus strand of NC_142399.1, from coordinate 599,048 downwards.
ATGATCACTTAGGCGTCCACTCAGCGGCGTGAGCACATTTCCTGGCTGAAAAGATTTGTCGGATGGCAGGTCGCTGAATTGAAGCAGCCTTGGGGCACGAATCCTCCTCATTCATTGGCTCTGTGAACTCCCAAAGTCGTGAGTTGTCAGACCTGCTTGCGTGGAAAAGAGCAACAAAAGTGACCTGAGCCGCGACCCGACGGGCAAGTTGTCGCTTTGGAAAACACGACGGTGCTCGCCTTTACGGACATTTACAAATGATTGTCATACGGTACAATAATTAAGAAAAATCAAACATTCTTTCTCATGATTATATGATCACCTTCGTGTGCTGCTCGACAAAGACACTTCGATATTATGTACTAAACATTTTGATCTGAGTTACCAAATATGCTGTAAAAAAAAAAAACTATCAGACTCTACTTTGTGGGGAGCATGTGATCTTTTTGTCACGAGGTTCTTCAAATAATTCGAAAGCAGCAGCGACACAAGCACGCCTTCCAAGCAAATCGAAGACATTGGTGATCGATGATGCTCAGAGTTTGAATCCGTTAACGAAACGTGCCGAGAGGCCAACGAGCGGGAGGTGCGCTCGCCGACCTTTGAAGAGTCGAAGCTCATCTGCGTCGTTCGCCACTCGGCCGCGGCTCCAATAAGACTATTGATGGCAAATGGCACGGATTCAGTGATCTGGCAAAGGCTGGCGTGATTTGGCTGCGCGGTGGGCGGAGACACGTCCGGATTGAGCATCATGAACAAATCCAATCCGTGGATTTCAAATTTCAGACCTTTGAATGAACATCCCCGTGTCATTTCGTTTCCCGACGGTCGTGTCGTTGCCGTTCGTTTTGTCCTCGGCTGGCTTCCGCATTTTCTGCTTCGGCTGTTGAGCTTTAACAATTCTGCTGATGCTGAGGATGAAGCCGTTGGACACTTTGCACGTTCAGAATGTGTATTATTTTTGTTAGCGCAGGAGAGACATGCAGGTGGAATCTTAATGAATAATTGGGCCGTGTGTGCATTTGAAAGCGGTTGTTCGCTCATCTACTGAAATATGAAATTCCATTTTGTATGTGACTTTGTGTTTTGTAATTCTAATGGAAGTTCTCTGCATCGTACCCCGAGACCAGATTGTATTTTTTTTTCGATGAGCCCGTGCCTGTGAAAATATTCCGAGGACATAGAGCCTTGGTTTGAAAAGGGGCCGTGAGGATCGTAGAACCTCCCATCGGGACTTTGGGAATGACTGCCCCGCTTGCAAGAACAAGAATCAGGGAACAAAGGATTCTGAGAGTGCATGTAGGATAAGATATCGTTGGAACACGACTCCCAACATGGAACGTAGGCGTAGGATCGTGGGAGCGCAGGATTTGAGAAGGGAGGTCGCATGTCATCTTCGGAGCATTGAGCAGAACAGACCAGGGAAGCGTCAAAGGCAGCAGAGGAACACGGGAACATGGCTCCATCCCAGGGGACCTAAAAATGATTTAAAAAAAGAACACAAAGTTCGTGAACTTGATTTATGTTCTTCTGGACTATTTTGAATCCAAACATGGCCTGTTCTGACAAAACCTGAATTGACCATGAGTATCACATTCCAAATGATTCCATACACACACACAAACGTGACCTGACAGGGAAAAAGACTTGGCTGCGACTAGTCCGAGATGACGTGAGGTTAAATACAATTGAGCTGCAGAAGCAAATTGGTGCAAAAGGGAGCTCAAATGGAACAGACAAGCCTCAGTTTCTCCGGGGGCGATTATGAAACTAGCCTTTACAGTAGAATGATTCCCCATTGTGATGTTTTCATGAAACGCTTCTATTTCTGGACTATCCTCCCCTCAACCCTGGCTAAGCAGGCACACAAACATCCGAACACGCTCAGCGCGCTTGAGTTGGATTTTGGACGGCAGCTCTAGTCATCTGAACATGTGTGCGCAGCTGATAAGCACGCACAAGAACATGCATGCATGCCTGCACAAAAAAACATTTGCCATAAATAGTTTGGAGACCGCAGGAAGTTTATTTATTTATTTATGTGCAAAAGTGTCTCTCGACAGTCGCTCTGCATGCACTCCCACCTTGGCGCGCACACAGTGCATTCCTTTTTCTGGTGTTCACATGACAGACCGTCATCAGAGTTGAGTAACACTGACATTACATAATTCGTCTTTGTTTGCCTCGGGCTCGCTGCGGAAACTCGGCCGGACAAAAAGTCACACAATTGTCACAATAACGTGTCTAATTGTCACTCATGTCCCACGTGACACTCGTAACGCTACGCTCAAAGAAGCCAAGATGGCGTTGCTAGGAAGATGATGGGATGGCGGTGTGCATGAAAGAGGGGGGGGGGGTTCCCGGTGTAAAAGCCTGTTACGCAACCGTGTTTCTGGCAACGTGAATGTTTGTAAAATGGAGACTTTGCAATTAGCGCTTGATATCCGGAGGCTCCTTGTCTCCCCCAATCACGTCGCTTTGTCTCGCTCTCTCCGACGCGCTTGTTGCTAAGCAGACCATGTGACTCGGGAACACATGCCGCCATTCTTTTTGTGTCGGCGTGGAGCAGACTCGCTCGCTCTGCCTGCCTGCTTGCACGACGATGTTTTCTGGAACAAATTAAAACAAGCCGCTTTGTTGTTTTCTCCTCGTCTGTGCGTCAGCTGCTCCCATAAAATCTGTGAGAAGCTCAAATTTGCCTGAGGTTTCCCTTTTTATCTTCTCCATTCATTTTGAGAAACGGCGCATGTTTACCGACACTTTGGGCGGGGTCGGCGCTCACGGGGGCTTCCTCTGCGGTGACTCCAGTGTTTATGGGTCTGGTTCTGTTTCCTGACTCTCAGATAAAGACCACCCACCAAGGCCTCATCGCTCGATTCCAATCGGCGGTTGAAGATATCTAACATGTTGGCAAAACACGCAAATATAATTCATGAAAGATGTTTTCTTTGTGCTCCGCCGTGTTCGCATTCTCTTCTATACACCTTGCCAACCATTTTTCCGAAATACAACAGCAACACGTGTCCCCTCCGGGTGAACGTCGATTGTAGCTCACGCAAAGGCCTTTTATCTTCAGTGTTCTGCTAAATATAGTTTGTCTCCGAGGTTAATCCCATCTGAAACGCGCCAGAAAAATTCAATGTGAGATTTTTCATTACCGTTGTTAGCGCGTGGCTATGGCTAATGCTAATCACGTCTGGTGTGGACGGGAGGCGTTTGCGTGCGCGCGTCATACATTATTGGAAGGGGCAAACGGTGGAGGCGGAGAGGTGGTGGGCTAGTATGGATTGTGACAGGCGCACCTCTCCTAAGTGTCTCGCCATGCCCCCACAAATCAACTTTATTGCTCCTGCTTCGGAGTCTCCCCAGTTAGCAGCCAATCAGGCTGAGTTAGCCTGCGACAGGCCAACCGCAGGCGACAACGCTACCAATCCATCATTCATCGCCCGTCCCGAACAAACAAAAACAAGCGGGCCGAGGAGGCAAGTAGCTCAGGTAGATGGCAAAAACCCCGTTGGATTGTATTTTGCAATTGTCCAAGCGTCTGCTGTGTGCAGAGCAAAATTGAAAAAATGCGTGGCAGGAAGAGAGAAGAAAAGTAATGAGAAAAACTTTGGGAAAGAGGTCAAATGAAATGTGCCCCCCCTCCTCAAGCACATTCCTCTCCCCTCAGCAGATCTGGCATGGCCCACGGGAGGCGGCGGCGGCGGCAGCAGCACAGTAATCTTTTCAAAAGGGCGGATTTGAGCGGCCGCCAGGGCAGCCAGCCAACTATTTCTCATTTGGAGCTGGCCTGGAGATGACCCTCCTGTTGGAGCACTCGCTCTTATAGGAAAAACAAAAGCGCCAGCGCCGAGTAAGGGAGCACCTTGGCAACACTGGAGAGCTGGGAACAGACAAGCAGAAGGAAAACAGGCAAACTGCAAGCCAGCTCTCAGGAACATCTGCAGCGCCTTCCTGTGTAAAAAAAAAAATCAACTTAATACTGTCTGCATGTGCCCAAGGGAGGCTAACAAAAACATGGGAGGGCTGTGTTTAATTCTTCTTTTTTTTTTTCCTGGAACTGTCTGGATGTCTTTTTTTTTTTTTCCTTTGTCCATTTCCTTCCCTGTCAAACAATTTCCTGAGCCCAACACCCCCGCTGCCTTTTTGCACTCCATGCAAGCCCACCCTCACTTTGGGAGGAACTGCTTGAAGTCGCTGTTCTGCTTGCTCAATGATGGATGGACAGGAAAAGCTCAAATCAAAGTGCAGCATTCCTGGGTTTGCAATTCCTAAAAGTTTTTGCAATCACTGTATGCTCGACAGCCGCGGGGGCGAGAACCTCCGTCCAAACCTGCGGTTAAGGAAGGCGAGCAGTAAGCTTCTTGCGAAAGTTACAGGAAAAAGGGCAACAAATGAAAAAAAAGGAAAGGCAGTCGGGGGCGAAAAGTCTTTGTGAGTCCGACTTTCGACATCAAATTCCACATGGCGGGTCCAGATATCGTGACTGCGTGCGATGTTTACTGCCACAGTCGGCCCGGGCTTGGCCACAGGACCAACAAAACACTCCTGTGGCCAGCTTAAGGGCGGGATCAGGGGACAACAACAAAGAAAAGCCTTCTGCTTTCCCTCTAAACCTGTTTCCCACCCCTGCACAGACACACAACTCCCCACCAAAAAAAAAAAAAGCGCGTGCACACACACACACGTAGAAAAAGGCTCCAGTAAAAACTCATCACACATCTGCCAGATCCGCTGAGGCCTGCCTCCAATTATCCGCCCACCACGCTGGAATCCCAGGCAGGCTCTGTCCACCGGAGCGTTTGATGTTGCCACGCAACATTTGACGGAGAACAGGGTGGCTTTGAAAATCAGAGTGTAAACTGGCCTGCCAAGGATTGACGCGAAGAAAGAAGGGATCGTGGTGGTTGCAAGGGGAAGAACGTGGAAAATGCCACGAGATGGAAAGCAGCTGCATATGGCCCAGAAACATTTCGGGACTTTAAACGGACCCAAATGTGGCACAGGCCGACCAAACCTCAGCCGAGTGGTCAGCATTTTCTCTTCTGGTGGCTTTGCTGGAGTCAAACTGCCGCTAAAGTCGTGTGAACTGCCGCGTTTACGCATGTGCGTATGACGGAAGGCTGGCAATTGCTCCAACGGCAGGACACCGACAAAGTGACCTCGTTTGTTTCATACAATTTGCAAAATTGTTTTGGGAACGCGTAAAATGTCCGAACCGATGGTGGGAATGAGGAAGGCATGTTACCGCCACCTACAGGACTGGAGTGGGACAGCTTCAACTGACATCATTTCCAAACAAAAGACTCGTGTTCATCTTTGGAGGAAGTTTATATTCTGAGTGACGTTCTCGTTTATTTATGTGTTGTTTGTTTGTTTGTTTGCAGCATGACACAAAAACGACTTAACTGATTTCGACGAGATGAGCAAATCAAGATGAGCTCAGGCTAAATGTGCACATGGGGGATTTTTTTCTTTTTTTTTTGTACCCAGTTTCGTTAATAGCGCTTGATTGAGTTCTGTTTTCGTCTGCGATATTTAACAATGTGAAGTTACATCAGCGTTGCAACTAATTATGGTTTGGGAACACAATGACGAGTGTTAAAGTGAAACCACCGCGGTTTGCACCCGCAGGCACCAGTTTGTTTCGAGTCTTTTACCATTACAGTGTCAACACGATGATCAGGAAAGGTGACACCCGGGAGGCGCGACTGTCACGAGTAGCCGCGACACGTCGACATACGATGACCCGACCCGGCCTGCGCAAAACACACGTTCTGCGGGGGGACGGCATTCTTTGCCACGACTGGCCGTCGAGCGACGCGAGGTAAGCCGGATTAGTTGCCGTGCAGACAAATGCTCATAAAAGGCCCTTTACCAGCCATTGAAATAAATTCAAATGTTTGTCAGCCGTCCTCAGGCAATTGCATCATATTGTGATGACAACACGAAACGTGATTTTGAACTAAAACCACACAGACACACCTATTCCCCCAGCATGTTTACCGAGCAAACTGACGATCCGCCGCTCCAATCCTGACCCGAGTTTCGCAGGCGCCATCCAAATGAGCGTCACATGCACGATTACGCAAACACTCAAACAAGCTCGGCAGGATTTTCGCACTTTATCATCGCATACACATGACGTGAGTGCCGTGACAGGTATTCCAAAAATGACTTTCTAGAGATGGAAAAAAAAATCTCATCCCAGTGTGGTGAGGTCAGACCACATGGTGTATAATTAACACGAATGACTTGCACAAAGCAGCAAGGGAGAAAGAGTAACTTGTCGGTACACGCCAGCCACATGCGAGCGTCTCCTCTTCCCTGACAGAAATAGTACAAGAAAAAAAATAAAGATCACATTGTCCCCATCCGGCTGCGCAAACGGGTCACCGTGACCAAAGTTCACGCTGGCGTGATCCGCATGTGACCTGCTTCATGTGGAGCGAAAGCGCAACAAAAGTCAGCTCGGGAGTCAAAGCGGAGAACTGAAACTCATGTTCTTTCGTCAATTTGTAGTAAATAGCATTTAAAACATAACCATGTGATGCGTCGTAGTTCCTCCAATGTCATCCACAAAATCAAAAATGCCACGCTGGGTGTACTTTTTAAAGTGAATTGTTCAAAGTCAAACGCTGGTTTGCAGTCACTAAATGAGACCAAAACGTCCAAAACTTCATGTGCACGCGCGTACGTGATGTCGGATGCATGCCCTCACTTGGCGCATGCACGTTAGGAGAGCGGCGTGGGCGACTCTCCCCGCGCCCAAAGAGAAAGAAATAAAAGCAAATCATGTTTGAAAGGATTTACCCAAAGGACATCGGCTGCTGTTGGCCCTTGCAGCGGTCACCATGGCAACAGACTTTCCAAATCTGGCCACTGCCAGCCTCGCTCCATCACAACAACAAATCCCATTGATGCGTCTCTGGAATGCGTGGGCCGCTTCCTCGGGGAGAGCGCAGCTGCCTTCACGACGCTCGCCTCAATGTCAACCACGCACAAATCTTGAACCCCAAAAATGAAAAGGCCTGCAGAATGTAACAAATTTGCAAATGTCCCCATTGTGGCACTATGAAAGGACATCTTTATCTTTATCTTTGTCTTCTTCAAGATGTGTAAATGTGCTCAAGTTATTGGTGAAAATGCGGTCATGAAGCGCCTACGTTGAAAAGGACGTCGGAGACGAAGGTGTCTAGTGTCCTTATTGGCTTTTACAGCGGCTTAAACACAATTTGGTGCGCCATCTGCGTCGCGTTAAGCTCTCGCCTCATTCACATCCAATTGCTCTTGTCCAAAAAATGGCATATCGTCGTCAAGAGTGAATTCCATCTCTGTGTAAAACCAAAATGAAGTCACTGCAAGGCGAGGACAAAATGCTTTGTCGCACCACTGCGACTCCACCAAATAGAAAGTCATCAATGAACGGACTTAATGCACTCTGGAGGTGTAACGACGTTTTGTCTGCTTACAATTAATGAAAGCTGACGTCTCCTGCGTAAGCTGCGGGATTGCGCAATGAGGCTTGGGTAAATATACGTCGCAAGGATGTCGGTTATTCTTGCCGTGTGGAGCTGGCGAATGATTCTTCACACGTGTATTTAGAAATTAAATAAAAAAAAAGACTCTGCAAAGCAAGGAAGCGTGTTTAGTATGCAACTATTGATCTTTCTTGCTCACGCGGTTGTTTGAGAAATGAATGGACATGCACAGAACAGAACGGCCTTTGTGTCAGAAAAACGTGGAGAGTAACCCGAGCGCAAAGTCACGAGCTGCCCTCTTTCCCCTTTTAAGCAGGTAAGACCTGCTGTCACCATGGTTACGAGCCACAACCGTCCCCCGTCGCAAGGCAGGGTGGGGGTGGAGTGTGCGTTCCGATCACAAGGACGTCTCCATTTAACTCTCTCGCTGCCACTCGGCCAAATGCTGCCGGGCTCACGATAAAAAGTCTCCAGTGAGCAACAAAGAATCAGGAAACATCAAATGCAAATCATGACCTGTTCCATACGTGCACTTACTTTGCCACCTAATTTCGGCAAGACTTTTGCCATCCGGCGGATAGTTTCCATTATTCAGACGTATATAAAAGATTGGAAGCATCCAATTGGCCAAAATGACGTGCCACCAGCTCACCAGGAGGCAGCCTCACCTCAAATTACGCAGTCCGGGTGTAACTGGATAGGCCGCAGCACGCCGGCGACCCTCGTCAGGAGAAGCCGCTCCCATAATGGATGATACACCCTTCCAGATGCTGTCGTTGCCTTCATCGGATTTGCGGCGCCAACCGCTGGCAGGAATTCTCCTTTGGTGTGACTGAGGCACGACTCGGAATGCCTCGGCGGTCACGAGCCTCATCGCACTTCCCTGGGAACAAAACTAGGCCTGATGTCCCTTGACGCTTGACACGCATGTAAAGTTTGTGTTTTGGAAAGGACACGACACCCGAGTCACGAAAATGTTTTGATTTGGATTTTTTTTTGGACTTTGGTTGCGACGTCCTGTCTTATAATAAGCTCCGCTGTGAGATTCCCATCAAATCGTCTTCGTCTGCCGGATGTTGAAATTTTAGCGAGCAAAGCGCTTCCGTTTTCTCCCCATCGGTCAGTCAGCCTTCCCATCCATTCGGTAACTCTGTTAGATTGTTTCCATGGCAACTGCGAGACGGGAGCCTGCTTAGAAATGTGATTCCTCCATAGAAATACAATGAATCCTTTTCATATGGAGTCTCGCACGCCAGCGCGGCGTGCGAGACTCCAATTCACAACCACCCGTCTAGGCCGTAATAAAAACACTCGCAAGGATTTGAAAATAATCAAATGGAAGCCAGCCTTGTTATATTTTCTTTTGCATTTTGCTAATTGGCGACACAAACCTAATCACAACCATCCTCTTTGAGCGCTTTGTCGTGAGCATGAAAGACGTTGAGACGGCAAAATGGAAATTCCCCATCATGCCGCTCTCATCGGCGTTATCATTCTTGGAGAAAAAGGAGACGGAGCAGTCTGCAGTTGATGAGTGCGCACCATGAATCGCTCGACAACCCGGCCCACCAGTCCTTGCGCATGAATAGTTTTTTGCTTCCGCATTCGGGTGATTCTGTGAACGAGCGGTTTCTTATATTTGTGACCTCGGAGTGTTTTGCACGTCGCTGCGTGAATTGTAGTTTGTTGCTTCCCGAGAACCGAGGTAACAAGGTCGTATTGTTCGTGTCATTTTATCCGCCCAATTGTTCAAATGCACAAAAAAAAAAAGCAGAGGTGCTACAAATACAAAGACTCCAACCGAATACACGTTGGAAAAATGTCTGAATCGAAACCTGGATGAGCGTGCTTGCTTCAGGGGAATTGCGAGCCAGCCAAACGTTCAAGAAGGACTTGCTTCATTGCTGCTTTCGAACACGAACTGTGCAGCGCTGGCGGAAAATGGGGGGGGGGGCAGCGCCATATGAAAGGAGGGCCTGTTGCGGGCGCCGACGGCATATCAACAAGCACCTGACGCGACGGCCGTTCACTTCTGTTTCCCAAAAGTGTGAAGCGAGCGTGCGCACGTTTCAAAAGGTGCAGGATGAATGCAATGAAAAATGGCCGCACACTTCCGTAAGTTTGCCGGCAATTGCCGAATCCGTCGGCGCTGCTTGCTTGACGGCGCGCGTGGATGCCGTTGGAGAGAGAAAGGGGAGTCTGTCTCTCGCTCTTGATCTGACGGACGACCTGATTGGAATATTAATGGACGATGCAGATCGAGCGACGCACTAAAGCCGATTCTTCAGCCGTGGCGCATCTGTAGCGGGCGAAACGTCAATCAAGTCGCGGAGCGCTCGCGACCTGTTCAAACGGCATTTTTCACCAGTCCATTGAGGCGCATTGTTTCGTCACAGACGCGTGAATCGTTCGCCGCTCCCAGTTGCTTCGGTACCGGCGACCCGGCCGGTATCCATCGATCACCTGCGCAGAAAAACACGAGCGGCATCAAAGCCGTCACGGAATAACGGCCCTTAAAGCAGAACACATGTTGGAGTCGACCTCCTCGGGACCAACCTTTTGCTCATTTTGTTTGTCATGCTCACGCACTGGAAATCATTTTGTCTCGCTGACTTTGTGAGCGTCTGCGTGTCGCTGACAAGAAAATGAATGAAGACGATTGTGTCGGCCGCCCGACGCATCCCTTCGGCGCTGAGCGTGTTTCCCATGGCAACTGCCTCCCCATCCTGCAGCATCGCCGCCGCTCGGTACGCCAAAAGACATTTTTGGACGGCACAAGCTCACAACGACCGTCGTGAAAAGCATTTGGACACGCCGTGCGTGTAAATGTGCGGCACGCCGTCGAGCGTCGATATGCTCGCGGCCGTGTTTTGCCGGAGCCACGCCGAGCGCTCTCACCAGAAATGAATGGGATGTCGGTTCCGCTTCGAACCGCGAGCCGCGTCTTCTGCTCTGTGTGTGTGGAGTCTAAACAGAAAGGACACGTCCGATCCAAAGGTGAGAGGTCATAAGATCCCGTTGACACGCACGCGTCGCACATTTGTAGTGAAAAAAGAGCGGGGGGGACTTCCGTTCGGTGGGAGACGAGTACGTCTGCACGTAATTGCTCGACAGCGGAGGTCACGTCTGATTTCTGCACCGCCTCACGCTTCGAGCATGCGCGTTATCCACTTTGCCGTTTCAATTTGCACACCTCCGATTGTCGGAAATGCGCTTCCGCCGACAGACGAAATTTCCAACTCGCCAGCCGGGACGAAAAGCGATACGTCGGCGTCCTCGGATGGGGGTGAAAGGTTGTTTATTTCGAGCGAGGAGACGGGGGTGTTGCCGTGGCAACCTTTCATGGCGCTCTGGCACTGAGAGCTCTTGGGTGGAGCTTGGCGTGCCTGGGAGGCGGCAGGCGCGCAGGTGCCCGGGCCTGAGCAGCTGTCCGATAAAGAGAGGTTTGTCCCCCCCGCTCCCCGCCGACATGCATGTCAATCAACCCGCCGTCTTTAGAGCCTTTGATCAGGGCTTGGATTTGCTGCTAGAATGGCAGAGGCAGGAAGTGTCCCGAGGCCCCGCGGGGGGCCGGGGGTCCCCGGGGCCTGGGCCGGGTCCGGTCCACAGTGCACTCGGCCTGACCTGGACCCGCAATCAGTCTGGACTCCCTCATCACGGTCGGCGCGTCACGCTTGGGCCGGCACGATTGATCACGGAGACTCAAGTCCAAGCCGGACACAGCCGGGGGCCCCGATGTGGCCGACATGACCCCCCCCCCCGGCAGAATTACGACCTCAGAAGCCACCCTTACTTTCCACAACGAACACACAATTTGATTTGATGACGTGAAGCTCAGTCGACAGAATCGAAGACAACCGCAATCGAGTCGGACCATTGATGTGATCTGTGCTCGCTGCTCAGATTTGAGGATGCGTCAACGTAGAGCACAAGTGCACTTTTCTTCACGTCGCATTCATTCGTGAGAAGCTTTGCAAACCTGTTAAGTATTTTGATTCAAGAACGTATCCAAGTGACGACAACTGGGATGAAAGCAATGAAAATGAAAATTGTGCTCTTAATTTGCGGCACTGAAGTGGTCAAGCCTAAAGATGTTTTGTTTTGTTTAGTTTTTTTCTGCATCCGTTTCCAAATCCTTGGCAGTGCCTCGCCCATTAACAGGAAAACGAGTGAACGCATCCGTTTTATTCTCTCCTATGAAACGTAAACAAAACCATTTTTTGGCAAGGTCATTTCTTCTTAGCCCTTCGCAACCGCTTCCACTTTTCTTGGAAGCGATTACACATTTTCGAGGTCAAAGGCCCAATCATTTATTTGTTGAACTCCAACACAGTTGCGCGGGAGCACAAAAAGTTAGATGGTCAAATATTTGTGTAACGAATAAAAGTGGTCATGAAAAAGTGCGCCGAACCCGTCTCGTGTGTGTATGACCGCGTAACACCGTGCCGCTTGTTCATTCAGTGAGCGTGGCCGTACACGTGTAGAGGAGGTGGGTGGAGCCGTGCCCGAGGGGCCTGCGAGCTCCCGTCACTCCCTGCTCTCCTTGCCGCGCATTGGATTCAATTACAACACGCACTCTTTCACCATTCTGTTTGATATGGATCGCAGCCAGGAAAAACAGTCAAAAGGTTTCCAAGAAAGCAAACCTCGTGGTCACCGAGGCCACGATGATGACATGTCACGCTAACAGAGCGCGCTGTTCATATCGGAACAACCCAGCAAAAAAAACCCCAAAAAGGCGCCCGGACAGTTTGCACAAGCTCCTCTCACATGCCAACAGAAGTCGATTGGAGGAACGAAAGAGGCGGCCTGAGATGAAACAGCGGAACAAGATGCTAATGTGACCGCGGCGGCTAAATTGAACGGAGCCTCAAATAACTCTGGCAGCGGCAGCGTCTCTGTTTCCCTTGCCTTCCTCTGAGAGAGGCTAAAGTTCACTTGAGCTCCTCTCAAATTCCACCAAATAATCTTTGGAGCCTCTTCAAAAAAAAAAAAAAAGCAGGAGCCATTCCTTCTCCAGCACAGTCGCAATCCAGTGCAGCTGTTTATTTTAATCTTCCCCGTGTAAAGACATGGATGGCCTTCCAGCAAAGCCACAAACACACAAAAAAAGACGATTGTGGCCAAGTTGAGGTAAAAAAAAAAAAAAAGGCATCAATTTTCAACTCATGCAATTCCATTTGCGTCCCCTGAGAAAATCATTTGAACACGGCGAGCCGAGCGTACTCGGGTTCATGAAGGCGATGCAATAAGTGTGCAATAACGTCTTTGGCCGCGTTTCTGCAAGCCAGTGAGCTGCTGACGGAAATCGGGCCCTTCAAAGTGGCGAAGGCTTTTCCACCGCACGAAATGCGATTGCCGTTCATTCGGAAATTTTGGCGGCGGCGGACTGCTGGTAAACAACGAGGCTGTTTATTATCATTGCGGAGCTTTCATCCAAAATGGCCATTCAGCTACTGTGGTGTGCAAGTTGTTCTCATGTGGTTGCTTAGTAACCAAGCAAAAACGTGGCACGCTGAAGGATAAACAAGCCAGCGAGAGTGCTCGCACTCGCGCGAAAATATACTACCATGCTGGATTTGAAAGGATGTTTTATTTTGCAAAGGTCACCAACTGCATCGCCGTAATTTGTAACACTTTGAATCATCAGCGTCAGCGTCCTGCACACTAATCTTAAACGTCAATTCATTTGGGTTTGATGACACACCAAATGTCATCAAATAAAAAAAAAAAAGACCAAATCATGAGCTAGCAACGCTATATTAGTGCACGAAACCGTATTTGCTAACTTAAATGTTCAAATGGAGCTCGCACTTGAACGCTTTCAGCCAAGGAGACTCAAATCAGCATCTCGTCACATTCGAAAAATATTTCTTGATGTTGCTGTCCATCGGATAATATTTAGCTCGCCGCTGCTGCTTTGAGACTTTTGTTGCCTGATGCTGTAACAAAATCACTTCTCCCTTCTCACGCGGACGTGATTGTTGCGCCTCGAAACGGCCGAGGCAAAAGCGGAGCGCGCCAAACGCCTCCGACCGGCGGCGGCAATGTTCATTTAGGCTAAAAAAAACAACATGAAGTTACATCGAGGCCTGGCGTCGTTTCGAACAAGTACAAATAACGTTTCTCGAAATACCACATTCGTATTTCTTGATTGATTCTGTTTTATTCTATGAGGAGCGTCACACACAACGCTGGTTGATTTTTTTTTCGGCGGATCACAATTTCCCAAAGTGGCACGTGCAGAGATTGTCGCGTATTTTTAGCCAAATCTTGCTTTCCGACTGTTATTTTCTTTCACCGTGTTTGAGAAGTCCAAATATGCCCCAATGTCCCGGTCATAAACGATCATCAAAGCGAGGAAACGAGGTGAGGAGAGCACAGCCGCGTCCCACCAACGGGTTAACAGTCGACTTATTGCTTTCATTTCCTCTTGTGTTCCATCTGAACAAACAAGGCGGGTGACCTGACAGAGCACAGAGGGGGCGGGATGAGGTTGAGCGGAGGAAGGGGGGGATTGCCGTGACTGGAATAAAACCAAAGAGAGGGGGGAGGCGGGAAACAGGCGAGCTCACCACGTGATGAAGCCTGCAGGCTTAAAAAAAAACGCAGACAGACACCACCCATCCCTCTCACATCCCCGCCCCCGTGTTGACGTTGCACCACAACAACAATTCTGAGAAATGGCCGCCGTCTGTATTCCAGCTACTATTTACACGGTAGTGATTCAGCGCTCACAACACTTTCATCATCATGTGACCTTTGTTCTTCACTCCTCCCATTCACTCGCTGCTCGCTCGCCTCTTTGTCGTGGAGGCTTAAAAAAAAAAAAAGACTTTGTGGCACATGAAACCAAAAGAAAGGTGAGCTCAACTGGGAACTGGGGCGCAAGAAAAGGCAGCGGCGCTTGGGGAGGATGAAGAGGCGGGGCCAAGCACAAGAGACATGAGTCATGGCGAGTCTATAAATGGAAAGAGCAGCAAAACGGCGGCTTCCCTCCCTCGCCCACCCACCTCTGGGTTTGGCCTTCTTCCGCTTGGATGCCTCTCGTCAACTTTTTCTTTTCTTGACCTGGCAGACGGAAAAGTAACTGCCAAGGCGTCTATTTTAAAGCGCTGAGTGTCCCAAAAATTCTTTTGAGAAAGCGACGAACCGCCGGCGCTTTCGACGCCGTCTCTGATCGCTTCTTCGGATGGCGGACAGCAACTACTTAGGTCGATCCATCGTTCGGGAATTTCCCTTGCCGATTGCAATGTCCGCTACGTGCCGTAGATTTGGTGGCGTGACATCGCAGCGGATTGTGAGGGTGTGACGGAGAACATTTCCTTCAGTTTGCTTGCGATCGGCGACGCGGCTCTTTATTGCTCTTGACGTCCCTCCGGCCTCCACAATTGGAAGACCGATTTGGCGAGTGCCCAACAAGGCTTCGCAAAAGTGGGCCGGGATGGGGCGACTATTTTGGCATCCCAAAAACACCGTGTTTGTTTTTCGGGGTTCCATTTAAGCGTTTGCGTGACCTTGAAGTGCGGTATTTGGGGAGTTCAGACAAAAAATGCACGTTGGCACGAGAGAAAGCGGACAAAAAGCAATCGAAGAAAACAATCAAAACATTTAGAAAATTGCGACGCTCGCGTGCGCTCTTCAAGCTGAGCAACCAATCGGAGGATGGAAAACCGCCGACATTTTTGAAAAGCAGCTCACGGGCCTTGGCTCGATTGGGAGGGTTACATGAGCGAGCGTTACGAATCGATGGATTGGCGGCAGCAACGCAAAGACTCCGATTGGACAACGAAATCCATTTATCGCCAACGTACTCAGAAGCGGAGCGGCTGAGAGAAATGCCACAAAATGAAGAAAAGGCTCGGAAGGAAAATCATCACTTTCGATCGAGGAAAAGGAAACGAGCTGGCGTGCTTTTTGCTCTCCCAAAATTCCATTCTTGTTGTCAAATGTGCACCGCTTTCTGCTTTTTAATTTTAGAAGGCTCTCGTGCGCGACACGTTTTCAAATGTCACGTCAAAAAACACCCAAAGCCACGGCACCTTTTTTTGTCGGCCGACTTCGATTTGCTTGCGCAAACGTGAGCGGGAAACATCCGAGCGGCTTTGGCCAAATCTTATTTGGGATTGCCGCCGCCGCATTTTATCTTTCACCATCACTTTTGTCCCGTCATCCGAGCGTCGAGGCGGGCTGCCCACCTGATTCCTTGGCGAGGAGACGAGACACACCCCGCCCATCCCGTCCCGCCCGTTGGTCTGCACGAGAGAACACACGTCGGCAGGACTGCGGCACGCCGGCCGGGTCATCCGATTGGAGGGAGGGAGGGCGTGGTCGCTGTTGCCGCGGGCCTTTTGTTTCGCTGCCTCGTGGAGAGAAAAAAAAAAAAATGTTTGCTCTCCTTTTTCCACCGGTCGGCACGACGACGCTCTTTCATGTGTCGGCTTCATTGAGCCTCGCGGCTTTGAAGACTTTATCTCAGTGGACCAAACGCCAAAGAGGTAAATTGCTTTGCCGAAAACACCCGCAAGGCCTTTTTTTGTTTGTTTTTTCATGTCAGGCACTTTGGAGGCGTAATGTTGGATTAAGATGAACAGAAGAGCGGCCGAGGAGCCCCGCTGCGGCCCGCCACCCTCGTGTTTGTTGCGGCAATGCAGCCGACCGATGCGAACGTTCCCTCGGCGAACGATGTTAGCCAACACTGCTGCTTCTTCGGAGGCTGCTGGAATGTTTTCATCATGAACAGAAACACGCGACGCTCTTGCTCAGATTTTTTTGTTGTTTTGGGGGGGGGGGGTGAAATCAGTTGAAGGCCTTTCATCAGAAAAAGCAAACTTTTCTTTGTTTTATTTGGCGGACAAAGTTGAAAGAAGGAAATGTTGCATGTGACAGTTCATGACGTTTGCATTCTGCCCCTCGCCCCGACACACAATTTGATGAACTTGGATACGTGTTTGTTTTTGGATTCTGACCCAGTTGACAGCACCGAGTCGTAAAAGATCCAGCGGCAGATTTGAGGCGTGTGCGCGCCGTGAGGAAATTTCAGCCCGGCGGCGACGGCTCATTCTTAAACGTCGTCGTCCGTAAACGGATCTCACCGCTGCCTCGGCTGGCTGTCCCGGCAAGCTTCGGGCCCGCATGACAACGGTCTCCACAACGGCCAAATGCCAGCGCCGAGACTTGGAAACGTCCAAACATTTTAGTGGCCCTGGTATGGCACGAGCGTTCCACGGAGTTTCCCGACACCAAACGGTGCCGACTTGAAACAAAAGCAAACGACCGCTATTTCCACCCGCTGCTATCGTTCATCTTTGTTCGCCAGAGGACGTTAATCTGACTTTGGAGTGTTGCAAGATGACGTCTGGATTGTCGTAAAAACGGCCGTCGAATGTTTTGACTCGACACGGACGCAAGTAACCATGGCGATGGCCAAAGGACGAAAGCAGCCGGCCGACCGTTTTCTCTTCCTTTTCATCGCCACTTCTTCGACCGCCACATAGAGTCGATCGAAAAATAAAAATGACATTTTGACGTTTGTGTTAGTTGAATGGCAAAATCCTCGAGTTCGTTTTGTGCTTTGCGTTGTCACGTGGACGATGACGTCTCCGATTTCAAATCCACCGAATCCGTTCGGGCCTCAGCCGGTCCGCATCCACGTCGCGTCTGATTGGTCTTGACTACTTTGCGAGGTCAAAGATTCCAGACGACAAATCTCCAGCCTGCAGATAGATGGCCTGCTAATTTTTTTT
Organism: Idiotropiscis lumnitzeri; assembly: GCF_059441095.1. Taxonomy (NCBI): domain Eukaryota; kingdom Metazoa; phylum Chordata; class Actinopteri; order Syngnathiformes; family Syngnathidae; genus Idiotropiscis; species Idiotropiscis lumnitzeri. The sequence continues at coordinate 581,818 of NC_142399.1, read as the reverse complement.
TCTTTTTTTTTTTCTTCACCATCACCGCAGGGATTTGAGTCATGGCGGAGCACATCTGGCAAACGCGGGCGCCAAGTCTGTTGTTTGTCCTCAAAGACGACTCGCTGGTGTTGATATGCCCTCATACATATCAATTACTTGATGACTTTGACGGTGTCGTTCCCAAGGTGTTTGAAAATGAGCTTTCAATGTCAGTTGAGAGGCGTAGTCCAGACTAAAATAACGCCGCTTTCACCCCCCCGGGCCACCTCCCGCCGCAAATTGGGAGTGAAACTCAAACTCGCCCGACAAAAAAAAAAAGATCTCGGCTTGCATCAGCAAATGAACGTCTTTCCACGTGATCGTTAAGCTGTCGGCAGCAACTCCCGTGTGTGTTTATTTGGAGGGGGGGGGGTGCTTCTTTGTTGCCGGAGCGCACGGTCGATTGGATTCCTGAAAACTCGGACAGCAAAAATGGCGTCACGCTCTCTGCGAGTCAGAGACGGAACGTGCGCCCCGGATGAACTTCCTGTCGGAGTCGGCCGCAGATATCGGGTTTCTCCGGCTCAGCCGCTCGCAGGAAATGAGTCACTCTTCTTCAGCGGCCCCCGAGTGGCAGGCTGATGAAACTTTCATCTCCAACAACTCAATTATTTAATATCTCAGCCGCTCTCTTCAAAGGAATAGCTCTCCCCTTCCCCGGCTGGAGCTTTTCAATCTCGTCTGCGGGACCGCTCACCCACTTCAAATCTCTGCCCCGGGGTTTGAACGACACTCTGCGAAAACCACTCGGTGCTCTCGGAAATGGGAGCCGTAGCTCGCCAATACGGCGGAGTTCACAAAGCGGGACGGGCAGGTAGAACGGCGCCATAAAACGTCCGAGCTCAGCTTAGCTTGCGGCGGTAAAAACAAATCATTTAGCGCCGCATCGCGTCATAGTTCAGTTGCAAAGACGCAAGTGCGGGGACGGAGTGCACGTATCAAAGACTTGCTCATTTTCGCTGGATGAACCTCACGTGGCAAACAAAATTTGAGATACAAGCGCCGGTATGGCAAAGTCAGCTTGATTCACGAAAAGCAGCCGTTCGGTAGGAAGTGAGCAACCTTTCAAAAAAACTGCTCCTCGTTGAAGTTGACTGACAAATGAAACAGAAAACAAAGACGGCTGGAAATGATTCTTTTGAGAGAGAGAGAGAGGCTGTCAGGTATTCATTGCATTTCTATTCCTTTCCGTGGGTCAAGATGACCCGAGGTCGGAGTGTTGCGAGTTCTGAGCGCGAATTTGTATTTCAAGTTTATTACTCGTGGCGTGTTTGCTTCTCTCCAAATGTTAAAGTGGTGGAGAAGAGTGGATCAAATGATGAACTCATCAGAAAAACTAAAGCCGGAGGCTTGTGTGTGATTTTTGTCACACATTTGCAGTCCCGCTTTGCTGCTGGCGCTGTGGAAAAAGTGGAAAGTTAATCCCCCGGTCCTGGCGTGGGAGGTTATTCCATCTCGCACACATGCTCCTCCGCCATCCAAATTCAACGTGTGTATTACTGCCAAGTCACATTCACTTCTAAATGTCGACGACCGAAAGAAATGATATCACAAAGGGGCGAGCTAACTTTTCCACCGTCGGAAGCGCAACGGCGGGGGGCGCATCCCGCTCCTTTTCTTTTTTACTCGGGGGGTCATTGTGCAGACAGGAAAGGCCGCCGAGACGTACGACTTTGTCGACTTGCTCTCAAAAAGTGGTCTTCGAAGTTGTTTTACGCCGGCGACAATCTCGTTCGGTTGACAACTAAATCATTTCAAAACGGTGGTGTTTTACAATCCAACTTTATTTCTAGAGCGCATTTCACAGCAGCTGGAGCTGTAAAAGCGATTTCCATATGCATCTGATTCGAATATCATCCACTTTTTGAAAAACCTGAAACGACAACATTGAAATGTCTGAACCCAAAGATAAACATTTTTTGATTGAATTTCTCAAGAATCCAGGTGGCTCAAGATCTTTTATATGAAGAAAGGTCCTGGATATTTCTATGAGGTCCAAATGTAACAAAGAGCCAAAGGTCTAAATCCTCTCCTGTTGTTTTTCCTTGTTTGTGTTCACCCGCGCTTGTCGTCTCAGTGAACCAATCGGCTCCCTCCAAGCCTTTGTGTCTTGTGCAGGTGTTCCTCGTTGTCTCGTTACTGTCTTTGTATTTCGTTCCCTGCTTGCTTTCCCTTCTTGTTGTCGCTGTCGCTGTTCCGCTCACTTGCTATTCATGTCGAGGTGTCCTGTCTCCTATTAATTGTCGCTCGTCCGCTTCTTCCAGTTTTTCAAATTTCTCAGTCACAGTCATAGTATTTAGTTCTTATCTAGTCCTTGTTATTTTGCTTTTTTTAAAACTTTTGGTGCTCCCAGTGCCTTGCTTGCCTTTTTATTTTTCAATGAAACGCCATTTAAGTGACCCAATCGTCGCTTCCCTGCGTTCGGGTCCTCGTCAACCTCCACCTCAACGTGACTCTTCTCGGCTTCAATTAGCATGAAACCTTCCCCTCACGTTGACGACATTCAAAGTCTCACTTTCAAGAAGATCCGGTCAAGCAAAGAGTTGATTCGCCTGGCGAGCATTTTCTTTCTTTATTTTTTTACCGGTCCACATGAACAGTGATTGTTTTGTCCCATTTTATCGGTGAATGTGGTGTATTTGTGTTGATCATCAGATGACCAAGAATGAGGTCAACATTTGTTTTCTCTCTCACATCCCCTCCAAACACGAGACCTTTAAACAAAGCCAACCTAAAGACATTCGGAGCTGACCCGCATTTGCTCCAGCGCCGATTTTGTTTTGTTTTTTTTCCACAATACATGTTTTCCTCTCATGAGGATGTTGCAAGAGCGCGGTGCCGAGCCGCAGATGGGAACAGAGAGACCTTTGAAGGAGCCGAGCCGTAGGCCTCCTGAACCGCCCCCCCACCCCCACCCCCTCCCCGACCGACCGAACTCCCACCACACAAGTCTGCTTCCAGGAAACCAGCTGTTGGATGGAGGGAAGGGGAGGAGGTGAAATTCTAGATCAGGGCTTTGAATCACAGTTCCATGCTCTGTATTTTTCCAGCGGTGGTTTGGCTGGCCGGCTGCTTGGCCGAGCGTTTGGAAGGTCGCATGAGGAGGAATGTGTTATGGAGTGGGCCCCCGCATGGGTCGCTGGCTTATTACATGGCCCTGGGGGTGCTTATTTCAACCAAACTCCTGTCTGGACTCTTGCACTCAAACACTGTCATTGTATTGCAGCTGCATGAGACACAAAAGCACCAAGTTGTGTTGAGGGAGGAGCAAGAAGAAAGGGAGACCGGGGAGAGGACGTCTGGAGAATGTCATGCATCATTCCCAGGAAATGGCGGACGCGTCAGTCCAATAATTAACGCAACACTGGCGGCTCGAAAGCGTAATTACACTTTGAATGCGTTATAGCACACGCGAGACTCCAAGATGTAAAACTTGACACGAGCTGGCCCGAATTCAGGCCTGACGCAGCATCTGGCGCGGAAAGATTCATCAGCATTCCGAGAACAAAGAACAATCGCGAGCCGGAGAGTGCGAGCGGTTCATCGCCGCGGCCTCTGAGGCTTCGTCCGAGTCTGGCCTCCGCGGTGCCGCGGCAGAAATGCTGCCGCCACTCGTGCGCTCGTGTTTGCGTGCGCTCCGACAGCTCCTTGCGAAGGAATGTGTGGCCTACATTCCCTCTCCGGCCCCCCCTTGGCCCCTCCCCCCACTTCCACTCTTAACGCGGCTGCACAACAACAGTGACGGGTGGAGGCTTTCAAATTGGACTCATCTTCTGCAATGCGGAGGGGGTGGGGGGGGCGAGACTTGCATGGATTTCAAACACAGCTCAGCTTTGGATTTCATCTCCAAGAGGCAGGAAGGGGTTAAGTTAAGTCTGCTGCAGAGAGAGGAAAGGAGTGGAGGTATGAGGAGACAGAAGGGGGGGGGCAGGGAGGACGTGTGTGTGTGTGTGTTGGTGCGGCATTCCAGCCAAATGAAATGGAGGCTAAAGTGCTGACTCATTGCATTGAAGGCTCCGTCACGCCGACTTGATGCGGTGGGCTTCCACAGGAACAAAGAAAGGCACGCTTCTCGCCGACATTCCTATCAATTTTTATATCTGATTTGCTGCTCATGCGTCACGAAAAGGAACTTTTTTATTTCAACATTCGATGCCATCAAAATAAGCAAGCATGCCGTTAAATTTGTTCTGTATACATGTGTACAAGAATGACAATAAAGTATATCTGAATCTGAAATTTGGCGTCTTTGGCACGCATAATTAAAAAGGCAGGAAAGTATTTGTGTGGATTCCATTTTTTTGTCACGATCCGCTTTGTTGATTTTGGATTTTGACTTTCATGTTTTTCATGTTTGGTGTGTTTCCTTCTGCTTTTGTTTCCACCTGTGTTGGTTTAGGCAAGCCCGGCGTTAACCAAACAGTCTTTGTGTCGTGTGCAGGTGTTCCTTTTCTTGTTATTTAGTTCCCCGTGTTGCTTTTGCCGATGTCGCCAAAACGTTCCTCCTTCCCTTTTTAATCCAAGTCATTGTCGCAACGTAGCGATGAACACGTACACGTGCGATGGATTTTTGCTGAATGCGCTTCACGCAACGGCCCGGTGACTGAGCGGCGAGCGGGGCCGCCTTTCACCTGCTATCAGCCGTCGTCCCCGCCGTGACCCTCCGCAGGATAAGCTTCCCGAAACCCCCTTGAGGTGCCTTTGAGCCTGGCGAACGTCTTTGCGTGAGCGGCGGAAGCGCCTCATCGTAACAAGCGACACGTCCGCTCATGGAAACGTGATAGCGCTCCGAACTTTGACCCGTGGAAGCTTTCGGGCCACACGCTGGCAATCACAGGACGGGCTTCTATCACGCGCACGGCGCCCACAACATTTACCGGCTGCGGGTTCAGCTTATTGCCGCCGATCAAACCAAATGGACTCCGGCGCCGTGTCAGACAAACGGGCCGGCCAATAAATGGATGCGCCGGCCCCGCTTCTCCATCTCGCTCATTACTCTCATTACGCCGCAGCTCGCGGTTTACGCTTTGGCGGGGGATTAGACTCATTTTTCCAAGGGCATTTTCCAAACAAGCCCGCGCCGCCTCCTGTTCCGGCGAGCGCAGCTGATGTCGCTGCACAATTCACGACCTCGGAGGCCTCGCGCCCTCGCCCCCGTTGCAATACATTATTCAAATTCATTCCCGCTCGCAGCGGAAGGGCCGTGATTTGAATATCCGACAGGAGGAGTGGCGCAAAAGTCCACATGATTGCCTCAACGCCGAGGTTGGAGGTGGCAAGCGGCGAAATGCCGCCATTTATGACAGCCCGTTAGCAAGATCTGAAATCCAAACGTGTACGATTTGGATCCCGAATTTCGATGGATGAAGCGTATTTGAAAGCACCGATTGGATGTTTGGCGGGCTCCGCGTGTTGTCAGAAATTCAGCATCAGACAAATGTGAGCTGCTTCCAAGATGGCGTTCAGAAAGCATCATGAGAAAAAAAAAAGCAGAGGCGCTCACCGTGGTTTTGTGCCGGACTTGACGCGGCAACGCCATCACGTTGTTCTCGCGGTGATTGTTGGAATTCCCACAATTTCCGCCGTGCTTTTGTTGCTGCCGTCGTCTGCTGCAAGCGGAGGCAGCAGCAACAAGACCAGCATGAAAAGCAAAAAAAAAAAAACAAAACCTCCTGCTGGTTATGGCGGGGGCACAGCCATGCTTTTTCTTTATCTTTATCTTTATCTTTTATTTCTCACCTCACCTAATCCATCTCTGCAGTTTTGCACACAAGCTGGGCTCAATTGCATCACCTCCCAAAATATGAATCTTCTGAATTTGGCCCGCTTGTGTCATGCAGCAACGCCGTCACGAGTGTGGAATATTTTGAGGTTTGGCTTCGCACAGGAAGTGACCTTGCGTTCTTTGATTGAGCTGCGACATCCTCTTTGTGTGCGACACACTCGCGACGTCCTCGTGTGCGTTGGCGACAGAAGCGCATCTGCTTTGCCTCATGTCACGTGGCCGCCTTCCGTTGCCGTCGGCGATACGCTCAACGCCATCACAAAAGCCCAGACGAAGGCTCAAGGCACGCCACGCTTTTCCATCCGTCCGCACGAAATCCTGTCGGGTGTGCCCGCCCGTGTGATGCAACTGGCTTTTAATTCATGAGAGTGCGCGTCGGGAGGATTTCACCGCGAAGGCCCGCAGCTTTATAAATAAATCATCCCAAGTGAGCCGAGCGCAATCCTCCGACAATAAAAGATTTTTCCTCCGTGCCGGGTGAGTCATCGTCGGCCGGGAAATAGGCCAACATTCTGCGCTGTCGCACGTCGGCCGATCAATATCGGCGATGAGAAAAGCTGCCCGACGATTACGCGGCAGAAAGGAGGAAGCCACCGTCGTGTCATTTATGAACAGTTGCCGCTCGCGTGCACGGCTCTCTCATATTAGACGACATTCGGGATTTTGCTCGCAACTCCAGTTCTGCTTTTCATCAGAAGGCCAGAGAATATATGACGTACCAACCATTTGCTTCTTTCAAATTTCAGAAGTCCGGACCCTTTTCTGACGCTTGCGTATCAATAAAATCTATAAAAGCCAAACAAGAGCGAGGCGACATCATCACGAGTCAAAATGAACGGTTGAAAAGACGACGACTAAAAAAACCACGTCACGCTTCTGACAAACACGAGCGGCTGGCTCACGTCCTCGAAGGTGTCCGCGTTGCTCGGAAGCCGGCAAAAGATTTTGCATCTGACGCTTGAAAACAAAGAGGAAAAATCGCAATCGGACCTTTGCACGTTTCGTGAAATTGACGAGCTCGTAACATTTATCATGTCATCCGTCTTCCAGGCGGAATCGACGTGCGTGGGAACTGTTTTCTTGTTTTAATCATCCTCAACATTTGATCCGACTTGATGACCACAAAGAGTTCCCGTGCGCTTATTTGGCATCAAAGAAAGAAGTTCACGTGGCTATTTGATTGTGGAGTGTGCAAACGGCAAATGTTGGCTTGCGTTTCTTTTGAAAGGCGAAATGACACACTTGACACGATTTTCGGATGTCTTCGCCAGCCAAAGCCAAAAATGCACTTTCACTTCAAAGTCACCAAAAGGGAAGTTCAGGTGGAAACACCGGAGGAAGATCTGATGCTCGAGGGCCTTTCATGCAGTGGCGAATAAGGAATGACATTAATTAACATGCATGGGAACTCGCACACACGCAGCTCCCTAGAGCTTGTTCACATCTAGATGTATATGTTGGACGTTTGTTAAAGTCATGGTCTCCGCAAAGTGACATCACGCTGGCAGCACCGGCCCACGAGCAGCAGATCGACATTCGGCTTGAAAGCGTCGAGTCGTCCGCTGACACCGACCAAATGGTATTTTCTGCCGTTTCTATTCGGGGTCAGTTTCAGTTGGCATTGCCTGGTTATTTCAGGATGTTACACAATTGCGGTGAATAACGGTCACCTCTCACCACCAACTGTTGGCGACCCGCATCGGGCAAAAAGAAAATGTTTTAGTGCAGTCACAAGCAATACGGGATTGAAAAAGAATTTGCTTTTTATAGATAATCGTTTTAGATGATAATTATTCTAAAATGTTATATATATATATCTATCAAATGTTTCTTTTTTATTTCATATTAGACGCACCAAAAATGAAAAGCAAGATAAATGATTTGTCAGTCTTTTTGCTTTTAAATGCTCAAACATTGGATGACACGTGAAGCAACGTGAGGCGTATGCATCTCGCCTGCCCCGATGTGGCCCCGAGCCGAGTTTCGTCGGCCTCAGCCGGCGCAAAGCTTTGCCGCTCTGCTGCCGGGCGAACGGCTCCAAGCGTACGTGACGCAAATGTCATTTGCTCGGGCTTTCTCCTTCTTCAATTTCCCCAATGCCGAGTCCGCCCACCCGTCCTCCTTCTCGGAGACTCGGAGAAAGCGGCTTTATCGGCGGGTGGAAATTCACGAGCGCCATCGTCAAAGGCAATTCCCCGGTTTCCATGGAAACAGCCCACTTTAGTGCCGGTGGATCGGAGGAGGCGTGAGTCCAATGCCGCCTGTTACCATGGAGACTGGAATGTATCAGTATTCAGCGTGCGTGTCTGGCGCACTGAGCTCCACAAACGCAGAATAATTCATGCTCGCTGCTGTTGGAAATGACAACAACGTCATTTGGGGTGTCAGGCGCTCAGGCTAATTCCGCCGCCAATTAAGTTTGGCTCATGCAATGAGCAGCTGTCAACTGCCACACCTCAAATGGACAAAAATAGTTGTCCGGATTGTCTTACGTGTGCTTGCATTGCAACGGACAACCCCGGCGGGTTTTTTTTTTCGGACAAACACGAGAAGAACCCACTCGAGTGCTAAAATTGCGTCAAACAATTGAATGTGTCGTCAACCATCCCAAAAGCCAACGGATTGTTTGGGGAAGCTGCAGAAATCAACAAAGCTCCACAACACGCATTTGGTCGGAGTGGAGTTCACCAAACATGATCGAGAAGGCGGCCTGCGTACTAAACATTTCAAGTCCGGTCGCCACGTGGGGCCTTCTCAGCCGTCGTGGTGACGGTTCCAAGATGGCCGGACGCGACACACGGGTGAGGAAAGCGCAACATGACCAATGTCGTTCTTCAAAAAAGGTCACGTGGGCTCCAACCAAACATCGCGGCCGGTTTAGGCCTCGCGAGAAGGACTTTGGCTTTTCTGTGGCTGCTGAGACAAGCAGGCCGCATTTCAAAGAACTGAACATTCCACACTTTTTTCATGGCACAAATCTGAAAATGGGATGTGGGTGGCTGAGCATCACTCCGACTTCTTTTTTCTTTTCCGGATGAGCTTTTTTTTTTTTTTATTGCAACCTCATTCAGGATGTTTAGTCAATGTAATTTGTCTCCTTACAGGACCGAAGCCCGGCTGACTTTGGGAGGGCCGAGACGGTGGCTTGAACGAGGCCGACGAGAAGAACTCTTGCATGCGACGATAATAGCAGGAGGGGAAAGCCGTCTGCCGTCTGACGGCGGACGGGGACGGGGACGGGGACATGCTCTGCTAAGTGAGCTAAGTGAGAAGAATGCTTTGTGACACCCCTCCGGGGCACCTTGCGGACGGCGTGACAGCCGCATGAAAGCGTCAACATGCCACTTTTCACAGTCAACTCCTCTTCTCTTCACGCTTGCCAAAACGCACCACACTTTTTTTTTTCCCACTTCTACACGAGAGCAAAGACTTGCATCGATGTTGCTGCGAGTGCAAAATGTCACCATGGAAACCACTTTTTGGGGGCGGAATTTGGTGCATCGGTGGCGTCGTATTTTATTTGTATTGTGGCTGCAGCGGCAAAGTCAGCTGATTGTGGCCTTCAAAACATGTCTAATCGCATCGGGATTTCAGTCAACAAGCAAAAAAACACAATTGTTGTTTTCGGGCAGAAAAAAAAAAAAAAAGCTCACCTGCTCTCCCGTACACAAACCGACACTTCAGTTGCGTTTCTTACGGCGCAGTTTCAAAGTCGTCAACCCAACACCAACTTCTTGTTGGCGGAAAATCGTCCATCCACTTTTGTGGGCTTTTCAGGGTCCGGGTGGCGAGGGGCGCCGTCCGAGCAAGGCCGTCCGGACTCGTACGTCACCTCCTCCCGTCCCGGCGGGCCGTCCGACGCCGTCCCGTCGGCATATGCAAAACGACACCTGGCTTCGACCTCTTTTTTGGTTTTTTTCTATTCACAAATACGGGGAGGCTATTTTAGATGCATCGCCTAATTGTTCTCATCCGAGATAAAATGACACTTTCTTCTTTTTGTCAGCACACAGAACTCCCGTTATGCCTCCTGCTGGCGTGTGAGCACCTCTGGCCAGAATCACAATATCAGTCTGGAGAAAAAGGGGGAATAACGAATGCAACGTCTTTTGAATTTGCTCATTTCACCGAGCAAAAAAAAAAAAAAACCCAACTTTCTTGCCTTGACTGCCTGCAGCCAAATACTTTGCTTGCCTGGCACGGCTGCGTTCTGCTTCTAAAGCGATGACGCATGGCTCGGAGAGATGTTGTTTTTTTTCTTTGCCAAACCATCACATATGATTCGACACACGAAAAACAAACTTGAGAAACTCTGCATGAACTCCTTCAGCGCTGCAAACGGAAGCCAGACATCAAAGCGCTTTGAGAACAACTCGAAACATTTTGATCTCTCCGAGGCACCAAACACGCAATTTGCATGCGCCGGTGACATTTTGTAGCGAGAAGATCACGTCGTTTTTTGCGGTTGGGGAATGCGGCGGCGAGGCTGGAGGGTGCTGGCGGCACTTTCCCGCCATGATGCAAACTGTTTTTCTATCCAGGAAGGCCGCGAGATCGCAGCTGAACGAGTCTGGAAAGAAGGAAGCGAACGGGACATTTGGCGTGGCGCAATTTCCAGAACGATGCCGACACTCCTCGTAAACATTTCCGGGAACTTCACGTCACATGATGATGACCTCAATTTCTTGATCTTTTCTATCGTCTCTGTTTCGTAATACTGGACCAGAGCCAATTCTGTGATGTGAACTGTGGATCTGGTGCGAACGTGAGAGTCAACCTTCCATCAAGCAAGAGAGTCCAGTTGGGTTCGGAAGTCAACGACAAATCATCCGTACAATCATTTTGTTGCTTGTTTTGTTCAAGGGTGACAAGAAAGTGACGGGAACGTGCAGTTTTTTTTTTTCTTTTTCCCACTGCGCATTCTGCGTGCGCCGATGGCAGATCAAAGATGATCCGCTGCGTAAAAGGTGGAGCGGAGATGACCTTTAATGATGTGTTACTTTGGAGACGAGTGAACTGTTGAGGGGCAAGCCGTCGTTTTATGAGACGAGATCATATTCAATGTTTTTGCGTCGCAAATAATGTAAAATCAACACTCGACCGGCCCCCCTTGCCTGGTTGCTAAGCGACCGGCCCGTTGATGTTTGGGGGAGGATTTTGTCAAACGTCAGACATAAGTGTTCCCCGGCCTTCCTGACATCCAGCCGGGAGGGCGACGCCCACGTTCGCAGCAAGTGTTTGTGAGTAACACTTGCGAGCTTTTCAGTTCTTTTTTTTCTTTTCTTTCTTGACTCGGATGCTGCGGCGCTGCCTTATCTCCAAGCGCCGCCACACCTGAGTGTCATTGGCGAGTCCTTATCTTCCTCTCGACATGATCTACGGCACCCGCTGCCTGTCACTGATAGATGGAGCCCATCGTAAATCCAGCCGGGCCGTCCGCATCCGAGCCGACGAGCGACGCGATTCGGCAGCAAAGCAAATCGATGACCAGTCTCAGTTTCCATCGGGAAAATTGTAGTACTTATTGTCGCGCAACACAGAGATTCAACCTTTTCCCCACCGAACCTGTCAATTTGTGGAAGAAATGCTCGGAAAATAAACGCGCAGTGTCGGCACAAAGCCTCTTTTGCGCTGCGTTTTATATTAGCCGTCACAATTAACCGTAAATCGACCGTCATTGTCGCTGACACGCGGCGAGGTGCTGTGAACGCAACGCCGGCTAATTTCCCATTCAAATCGGCTAAACTTAACGTCCTTAACGGTAACGGAGGGACTGACCGGCAAAAAAGGGTCAAGTGCCCAGCTCTCAAAACGTTTATGCCACGCGCTCTTTGTTTGGGAGGACTGATCCATTCCGTGTATCTCCACCATTGCGCTTCTTTTTTGCTCGTAATTTGATGTGCAAACTTTGCCCAAATTATCTTCGGACACGTCCGCAATTGAGGCGGTGTCGAGTTGCTGAGGTGCGGTCCAAAAGTGCCACTTTTGTCGTCTGAAATACAAATTTGGTGCTCAGGTTGATTTCTCTCTCTCTTATTTAAAACACTTCACCTTCACCATCCAAATATAAATCAACTTTTTGCTTGTTTTTATCTAAGAATTTCGCAGCATAGTGAAGCGACTCATCATTGTCAATTTTTTCCTGTCATCTTTACAAAGGCGAGCTTGTATTTCTGGAGGGCGCTGTCCAGTTCACGACGGGGGTAGCGTGAATGAAACAGCATGGACGGAGCGGGAGGGGGTTGAACATGGTGTCAGGCTTTTTAGTGGCGAGTCTTCTTGTGTTGATGAATAATTGAGGTGTCGTCAAGCGGGGAGCCATTTCGCCGGCGCCAAGTTCAAATGAGAGCATTCTCGCTCTCTTTGAGTTGCCGCCGTCTCACGGCATCACTCGTCTCTCTCCGCAGCAGCCCGCTTGAGCCTCTCACCGCAATAAGGCTCGCTCCATCCGAGGAGAGACAAAAACATGCTCGGCAGACTCGTTCGGGTGCGATCGGGTTTCATCGTGACTAAAACAAAAAAAAAACACGTCAGGATTCGATGAAATATTCGGAGACGCTCACGTCGTCCCTTCGCAGCCGTGCAAAAGTTTGCCGTATCTACCCGTCCACACCAATTCCCCCACGTGGGCTTTCATGTCTCGGCCACAATCGGTCCGTTCGTACCACCAAAGAGCCCGAAAAGTATTCGCATCAAGAAAAAAGTTGTGGCACGAAAGCACACATTTTCATGAGATCTTGTCCGCCGGCCCGGTATCGGCGGACAATCGGTGACTCTTCAAAGTGTTTCCTTCTTTGGGAAATCTGAGCTTGCATTCTTCCTCTTTTAATGAGAACGAGCTCGTGGCCCAGCCCAAACATCAAAGCGCCTCTCTCGAGCGAATAATGATGCATGGCGAGAGCGCGCCTCAGGTGCTGCCTCAATCGCCAACACCCCCCCCCCTTCCTTGCGTACCTCTTTACGCCTCTCTCATGCCCAATTCACTCTAATTTCCGTGTTCGCTGACACAATCTTTTGCTGTAGTTGAGTCAAGAAGATCTGCGTAGGTGCACTCACCCCGCTCGTTGCGGCTCCAATAGTGCGAATATTGCGCAGCTTCCGTGCTTTGGGAGTTTTTCCAAAATATTCATCCCCCCAAAAATAAAATACAGCCCGATGGTCAGCCGTGTTGCCGAAAGTTGTTTCAAAGAGCTGCGTTACATACTCACGGTCACGCAAAGCGGTCACGCGATCGGCCAATGAGAGCGCGAGTGGTCCACGGGAATAAACGAGCGACACTTTTCAACAACATGTTTGGAAACTTCAAACGTGCCTCTCACTTTGTCAACAATTTTGGACCGAAACTGTGAGCGGAGCGCGCTCAGCCCACCGACGAGCATGGTTGTCTTAAAACGGCTTCCCTCGACTAGGAGCATGCGTTGGGGTTTGGTCTGCTTCTTTCTTCTTTTTTTTTTTTCGTACGATACCAAACGAAAACTAAACTTAGCGATATAGAGACACGACCGGGAAGGAACAACCTCAAATCGCTATGCAGTCAAATGTTGAAATGTTCGCAAAGCGTGTGAATCATTGACCACGAGTGTTTTCTGCTACGCTGGTAAGCTGTCAACAACTTTGAAGAATGTTTCCAAATCTCAAAATCTCATCGGGCTGCTCATGGTCCTTGCTGCGAATAAGCGTGAGTGGAGTTTGCAAGATTCCTCCTGGAGGTCGACAGGTCGCGTTCGGAGTTAACAAGAATGTGGCATGACCTCATTAAAACATCCCGACGCCGCTTTCAACTGCCGTTCTTCCGTGCTGACTCATCGTTACGTATGTTAATAGTGTGGGCCTGTAAACACGCGCACACGTTCAAGAGCCAACACCAAAGAACTCACAATAAATGAAGCGGTCGTGTCGTCTCCTGAATCATGTCAGCTTTTTATGAGCGTTACAACGCGTGCATCATAACAAGCAACAAGGCACACTTGTGTCATTCTTCTATTGCATCATGGGAAAAGTGCCTCAATTCGTCATCAGCAGTTCACCACTCAGACGACAGCTCACTGGAAGCAAACGTTTGGAAAATGAAAAGGTCGCTATAAGCAGCACTAAGGAATCATCACTTTTTACTGTGAAGATGGAAATGATCTACAAACGCTCATTTTCGGGGGGAAAAGCTGAATGATTTGGAGGATAGAGAAGGATGAAGGTACGACAAATACGACTCCAGATAATAATAATAATCATCAATTGAATTTGTAGACAGAAGGCAAACTGAAACGGTAACATAAGCAGTGAGGTGAACAATATTTGATCAAACCACCAAAATGAGATTTATTTATTTTTTGTGACGTTTTGCGTCCCACAATCCTTTGGCCTACTTGCTCCGACACACACTCAGGTCGTATTTTTGGAGCCGTCACATGCAGCTGCTACTGTCATACAGAGGTCAAGATTCTTGGCCGTCATTATTCATCGGCAACACTGACCCGGTTGGAGTGGACCGTTACAGAACTTCTGACCTTTCCTTTCAATCACAGAACAAACTAATACTTTCAAGAACTTTATTAGAATTTTAAAACTGCTTTTTAGTTCAACAGCCAACAACCACTCACTAAGATAGGAAGACATTTATTATGTTTCACTCTTGATTGAATATTATTTGAGAAATTCTTGAGTCTGACCGCTAAATGTTGACTTGACTATTTCACTTACAATAATTTGGCTGCGATTATTTCGGTCAGCTGCTAACGACTGCTTTTGTCAATTAGCTTAAGTGGATAGAAATGAAAAGCACGTTTATGTCGTTTGTCTTGACGTGATGTGGCATGACTCCATGAGACTGGCTTTAAGTCAGCTCATAGATCTTGTACAAACTACAAAATTGCATCGCTGCATAACAATGTATACGACAACAGTATATAACACATTTCAGTTTTTTGTATTTTTTGAGATGTCCAAAATGCAGTGGTGGGCACTCAAAGCCGTCAAGGCCTTATCTGCTGGCCTAAGATAAAAATAATAATAATAATAATTTTAAAAAAAACTGATCATGTTCTTCACGTTGATATCATATTATATCCTGGTGTTTTATTTTTAGGTGAGTGTTTTTATCCAATCAGAATTCAGATAGCATCTGTTGTCAGTTAGATTTCATTATCCCAGAAATGTTATGATTGGATACTCACTCGTGAGGTTGCCGCGCTATGCGGAATCTACACACCCGGAAGTTGGAACTGGCGACCGTTCGAACATCGAAAATATATTCTTATTTCTTTTTTTTAAAAGCCACAATGCCCAAAGGAAGGAAAGGTGTGGATTTAATTGCAGATACACTAGCGAGGCCGTTTTCAAGACGAACCTTTCAAGAGGAGCGAGATCGTCCTACACGTTCGTGCGTAAGTGTCTTTCTGTCTATTATTTCTCCAGCCGTGGTGTCATCAATGATGCTTTTGTGAGGGGGATTTATTCAAGACGGACTTCACTCAAGGCCTACGTGTGAAATGTGCGGCCCGCCACTGCCAAAATGTTTGTACAAGCGCAAATGTTCCCCCTGCTGCCTCTTATTTTGCCAGCGCTACACTGGCAGCACTTTGCTTGCTAGTTTGCGTCCTCCTTTCAGACACGCTATTTAATGACGCAAAATTAGTCACCACAATTCATCTCAAGTTTGATAAATCACAAGATGCGTGCTAAATTCATCTTGTCCGTGCAGAAAGCGCAAAATGATCCGCGTGGGTGCGCCTGCTTAAAAGAGATTCCACCGCTGTTTGCATGATCAGCAAATGTTCGCTCGTTTTTTTTTTTGCACACGCAAGCCGACGCGAGTAAATCGCACAACCAGTCGGCCACCGACGTTGCCCGACTTCAACTCTGAGAAACCGTTCTGCATCCGTTAAAGGAACATCTATGGGAGGGGGGGGGCACACATAGATCTTTACAATGTATGTATTCATTTTTCAACTGTTGCGCATAAGCATTTGGATTTGTGGAGCATCGATGAACGACGAGGTGAGGCAACAAACAAAAACAAAACTTACTGTTGCTGCAGTTTTCAACCCTTTCATGTATAGGATCCCTTTGAAGCCAAAAATATGTAACCCCCCCCCCCCCCCCCCCATGGTAGAGATGAATTCTCTTTTCCCTCACATTAATGAATTTTATTAAATTGAGCACAGCAATTTTGGTGGTTTTTTTTCTATAAATTTATGATTGTGACAAAATTGTGGACAAAAAGAGCATTTTGATTTTGAAACGCTGAACAGTTCTTCGAAATGGGCCTCATCCCTTCCCGGCCGGCATTGTTCAGCTCAGGTAACTTTTGATTTGACGTGTTATGTAAATCAAAGACAACAACGATGAAAATAACGTCAACTGGAAATATCAAATAAACCTTCTTCGCATGTCGAATTGGCCCTACTGAATACTAAGAAGGGTAAGAGAGTCACATTGAGCCCAACATTCATATTCATCAGCCTTAGCAGAATAATTCCACTTTGATCACGATGTCTTTGAATTTTGAGCAGGTGAGCGTGCTTCCTCCCTATTTAGCATCACAACTGCCGAGTTTCCCCCAAAATGACATCTGGCCCACATTAGAAAGCAAAATGCAAGTTGTGTGTGTTGTTTGGCTAAAGGTCTGTCCACGTTGCGAGGCCGCCGTGCGTTGCTAACTGAGGTGTCGTGCCGCTCATCTATTGATAGGGGCTGCTTTGGCTCGACGCCATCAGGAGCATTTCGCTGGGAGCGGCCCAAAATCGGAACTCATGCCTCTCTCGTGACCATTATTGTGAACCGAGACCCGTTCTAGCAGAAGTATAGTCATCGTTTTGTTTTTTGTTTAATTTTTGTGGGCGTTTAGACTATACTGGCTCGATGGTATTTCGAGATGTGTGGCTTCAGTGTCGGACCACGTTGTGCTTCAGCATGCTGGGCGGCAATAACGTCTACTGGAAGAGATTCCGATTGTCATGAAGATAAAGAAGCCTCCCAACTAATCGCCAGTAATAATCGTGTTGCTGTCTGTGAGTTTTGTTGAATTCTGTGTTTGTAAGTGTTGCTGCACCATTTGTGTGAAAGTAAAAGTTGTTTGAGGGTTGATCATTAATAGGAGAAGCGGCTTGGTAGATGGATGGATGAAGCTATTCTAACTTTGGTTTGTGTCGCTTGTTTGCTGAATATTTACGAACTGTGGGCATGTGAAGCCCTTTGAGGCGTTCTTGAGAGTAAGAGCTACGGAAGTAAATTTGACTTGACTTGACCAAGAGTGACAAATTTGCAGCTTGGGACATAAAAAGTTGGCTGCGTTAAGCCCTCTTTTGTTCTCTCCGTTTCAAAAGCCATGAAAACCGCCACAACAACAACAACCTCGTTCAACTTTGGCAGCTGTCTGTTTTCTCTTCCCTTCTGCTATTTTTTGTCGCCGATTGTTTTGTAAAGGCGTGGCGCTGACGTTAGCCCCGCCCACCACTTCACTGGCTTCAACGAACAATGGATGGACGGATCTCTATTTGTGAGGCGTGCCAAATACACACACTTGCGTTTTTGTCCGTGTCCGAGTTTGTCCGGGTGTGGCTTCTGAGGCCAAGCGGAGCCTCGAGTCGGCGTGCATCTCCCGAGATCGCCGCTCAGAGGTGACGGAGATGAGGACCCATCGCGGTGACATCACAGCCTAGAGTGCAACAACAAATGTCATCTTGTTTCAAGCCAAACAAAGGACGCTTGTTTCCCTTGCTGATTGCCTCCCAGGATTTGGAAGTGTGACGGACGAGCAGTGAGCTTCCTTTCTCTGCTAAGACGCTCACGGGGCAAAGCAATTTGAATTTGGGGAGGAACGCCGATCACATGACCCGCTAAAATAACTCAACGGTCGTACGGCAGCCTTCTTAGCTGTGGGGGAATTCAAAATGACGTCCGTGCCCACTTTAAGCTAACGGTGCTAATGGACACGCAAACTTTTCTTTGCAGTCTGAGTGAAAGGCGAGTGGGAGCATTTGTGCTCACGTTTGTCATTTCTCGAGAACAAAATCAAGAGCCATGCCGTGAGATTGGGACCTCGCGATGTGTTTCTGTGAGCAACTTTCTGGTGGCTGGATAAAAAAATAACTTTGTTGATGCAAATCATTTCAAACCGAAGCAGAATCCGCGACCTCGAGTACGAGGACAAGCGGGTGTGTTTTTGTTTTATTGGTGCAAAAACTGAATCTTGACGTTTTCTATTTCTTGCGGTGGAGATCATGTCAAGTGACTTTGAAAGATTGAGTGAAAGCGTGAAATTTGCGTGTTCTGTCCCAGATGTCGATGAGAACAAGTCGGTTATCTTTTCCTTTCTTGTCAAAGTCCTCCGAGAGTAAGATGACAATTTGGCCACTGACAGCCTCGATGTTATGACGGCAACAAGAAACAAATTCAAGCAGCAGACCGAGCGTGAAAAGATGAGCGCGATCGCGACGTATTCTTCTTAATTAATTTCCTACGCGGGTAACTTTGGAGCAAGAAGTGAAGGAAACCTTGAGTGATGTTTTTTTTTTTTTTAAGGCGTGTGCTTGAGGGCGTGGTGTCATGAAGTGAACGACGAGGCCCGTTTGTTTGTTTGCGATTGACCGCCTGGTGTGACTTGAATGGAAATGGGAGCGGATGGTCTGGCTCAAGACCCGCGAGAACATTTAGCAGCGGCCCGCCGAGTTCATGGTCATCTCGTGCTTTGAGATGAACTTTTGCGGCGGCCAGCAGCCGCTCTTGCGCGAGGGACCTTTTTCGGAGGAGGGCTCGAACTTCCATTTTGGGGAAACGGTTGCGAATCCTTCCCCGTGACCCCACGATGTACGATACGAACATATCGCGAGCGCAGCTGCTTTCCATTTTCGATATTGAATCGTCATCGGCAGCCTTCGTGCGCTCGATAGATTTCCCGATGGCCTGGCGTGCTGGCCTTTTTCTATTTTAGAACCGTTTGCTTGACAAATCATCCCAAGAAATGTGAAGATGTTTTTATTTACTTTTATCGTACACTGAAAAATATGGTTGTTGATTTTTCTCCGTTTTATGATATCAAGTAGTTCACGAAATCAGTTTAGCCCCAAAACAGTCGCGGTTGTGTCTTTACTTTTGCAGTGTGATGTCATCCAATATTTTGTTCTGAACAGCATGACGGTGGTTCCATCAATGTTGCGACGGTTCGCATGATCATCAAAGTTTCATATCGTTTTTTTGGAGCAAAGATTTGAAAGTCCAGAACGGTCATGCGATATGCTCAAAGATACCAGAATAGCTCCGAATGGGTCCTTGAGGTGAGGTCATGTGATCGTGGCGGATTATCAAGATAAGAACCAACTCTGAAAATGAAAATAAAGTGTCCAAACCGAAATTGAAACAAATAATCCGTGCGCCGGTGCTGGTGCCGGCAATGTCAGCAGTTCTGTTTCCTCTGGCAATTCCCACCGTGCCATGTGGCGGTCGGGCTCACGTTGCACGCTGAGCGGGGGGGGGGGGACCTTTGAGCTGAGATGGCGTTGGCCGCCGCGCCACTTATCCCTCCAACCATCTTGCCGTCCTCCCAAAAATTCTCGGGTCCTCGGGCAGCGCAGAACCCAAAATAACAAAACCCTATCAGCACTTTGATCTGCATCCCCGGGCAAGCTGTGATACTCGCGCAGCTGCTCCAACACCACTCAAGGCACAAACAAAGTTGTGGAGAGGATTTAGGGACTAAATATAGTTGCGGGAGAACCTTTCACCTCCGATGGAGCCAGACGTGGATAAGATGCTTGGTGACAGGGACAACCTTCAACTGTCCTTCAGATGCACACCACGTGCAAGTGAGCCACAAACGCAAGATAAAGATCTCGGCAAACTGGGAATGCAATGATGCTTTGACCTCCTGGATGCTTTAAGGTAGCAAGACGTCCGCTTTTTGTGGGCGGGGCAAGGAAAATGACTCCACCCGACTCAAACGGCAACCAGAAAATGTAGTAACGGTCGAGCCGAGCGCACTTGATTGTCGCTTCAAACCAAACTTTTCCACTTCCTGTTTCGACCCACTCGTCGGTCCTTGCCGTACATTTTTATTGCACAGCGCAGAACGTGTGCGGGAACAATAAAAAAAAAATGTCAGTCGGCAAATAGTGAGCCGGTGGGGCGTGCGGTCGTCAGGAAGCGGACGAACATCAACTTCAACGACTGCCGCTGGATTATTTTGCTTGATTTTTTTTTTTTTTTTCCCAACACATCGTAGTTGCATTAATCTGTCAATTTGTTTGTGGGCCACCCCCTGCTTGGCGGATCAATCACTGCCTCGATTTTAAAAAGGTCATCAGTGAGAGTCAATTCCAAAATCTAAGCTTCAAATCGAGAGCTTTCACAAATAGACGAATGACGTTTTCGCCTTCGAGCCGCGACGCGCCACCTCTGATCAAGGTCACAGCTTGGGGAAGACCGATGAGCTTGCTGCGGCACTTTGTGTCTCAAACGCATGACTTGTGTTGCAAGAGCGACGGAACGGAGGGCTTTAGAGCCGTCACCAATAACTCACGGCCAAGTTGCTTGCCGCAGGACACCATCACTATGCTGATAACATGTGCGAGGGCACGGCAAGGACGTCACTGATTGTTGATAGCAAAACAACAAAAAAGGATGTTTGAGATGCTTCTTTTTGCAATCTTCTCTTTTAAAGCCACGTCCTTTTTTTATTTTGTGGGCTATTTTCCGTGCATGTCAGCAGGTTTCGTCCACTTTCGACAGACGCAAATAACTGTCTGTCGAAATACCTGCTAGGCTCTAATTCAACCAACGCAATTGCACAGGTGGGGTCATGCCCCGCAGCCGCCCGTCACCGAGTGACCGAATGGCGCAGGCATCTCTTTGTGTGTGGCTGTGTGGGAAGGGGCGAGACATCGACGGCAGTCGGACAACTTTGTAAAGAAAGGCAGCGAAGAGTAACGAGAAGGCTTTCGGTTGCCAACGTGACAGTATGTGCGCTCCTTGTTTCCGTGGCAACGGGCATATTGACACGCTGCAGCGCTGCTACTGAAAGTTGGCGGGCATCCAGGAAGCACCCTGCCTGCGCACGGAGCTCTCGTTATGCCGCACAATCGGCTCCACGCGAGCCCAAGATCATCTTTATGGGCTGAAAAGCAATTTAAGGAGAAATGAAACAAATCGCGTGGCCATGTGTCTGCTTGTCGTCGGTATGATCGTGATTGCATGATGTGCCGTTGCGGTGCGGGGACAGAGAGGGAGAGAAAGTCCAAGCGACAGAGAAAAACATGAACGGAGGGAGGGGCGAGGTTTGCGTCACGCGGCGCTCGCATGTAAAGATGAATCGAGCGAAAGGTGACGCTCGTGTTACGTTCCAAGCACATCCAACCGGCTGGACGGGGGAGGGGCCGCGCTCAACACCGACAGATGGATAAACCCAAGAGAGGAATGCGTGCCAAGCGCCAACTGTATCAGCGGCTTGCTGGGGCCTGAAAATGTCAGGCGTCAGCGACGAGCCACGCGTTGCCTGCTATTTATATAATCCAGCATGTGCTGCATGTACACATAAGGCCCGAAGAGCGGGAATGGCGGGGGTTAAGGGGAAGAGCACTGCCAGGCGGAGGCGGAGGCGGAGGCGAGATGAGTGCGTGTGACTCATCGCTCTATCGGCCGTAAAAGCGGCCTGACGGGAGCCGCCATTGCTCGATGTGTTCAGACAGGCTGGGGAGGGAAATGTCAACAGCGGGCGGGCCGGGCCGCGAATGGGCCCATAAAGGCTACCATTATCTCATCTCACTCGCACGGCGATGCAAAGGCTGTACTTAGAGCCCAGGCAAGTGGTCATGATGGAAGCGACGGGCTGTTTTGGAAACGCCGCTGCCGCCTTGGCGTGAGCGCATAAATACACAGAGGACATTTGCAAAAGCCCCACGCTGGCTGAAAGTCATTTCGTGGCTTGCTAGTCTCCAATTAGTGACTGGCTGGTGAACAAGTAACCCCATCAAAACACATCAGTTGGCATTTTGCTACGCGGCCTTTTGCAAAGCCCTTCAGTGTCTGCGTGGTCGGCGTCCTTGGCCAGACAAAGGCCGCTAAAGCCTGGATTTCATTTCCACATTGTGCCCCGGTGTCCCCTTCATTGTTGATTTTTCCACTCTGTGCAAGGCCAGTGCGTTGGAAGCGCTCCGTTCGGCCCGCGTCAAAAGCGGAAAAAAAAAACCTCTCGGCTGCGGACAGCTCGGCCACTCTTGTTATTCATGTCATGCCTGATGGTTTAGCGGGGCGGGGTGCAGAATTTTCCAGAAGCAGCTGTGCGCTCGTGAAGCTGACAGCCCAAAAAGGTCTCGGACTCCCTCCTTTCTTTCTCTCCGAGCCGCCCGCACTCCGCCCCATCCCTTCTCCTCCATCAGCATGCTTGGCTCCGTGCCCAGACTTACTCCAACTCACACTGAAACAGAAATATCCGCACCCCCCCCCCCCGCGCCCTTCCGCCCGCCGCTGAACATATCCCTCTGGCTCAACCGCGAAGCTTCCATCACTCCGGATGACATTGGATCATTTTTCTCCCCCTGCACATTGCCGCTAAAGAGGCGGACGAGGGCGAGGAGGGGCTGCCCCTTCTGCCTTGTGATTAAATCATGACAGCGCTGCGTGTACGCGACATGATTTCCCAGCCGACCTGTCGTGAGCCCCACTTTTTGGGATGAGGGGGTCCCAACTGCGTTTGGTTATTTGGTGCGCTCTTTGTCCACCTGTCGCGAGAGGCATCACCGGAGTTATCAGCTCACGGGCAAAGCAATGCAAGCGCTCTAAATAAAGCAACCCCGGCGACAGTTGTGTAACACACTCCAAGTCTCAAGCTCCAAGAATAGCAGCCACCTGTCAAACGCAGGCCGCGCTTGCCCTCTCCGAATGTTCTGCGGCAGAAACGCTCGCAGAGAAAAATAGTTGGCCAAAATCAAAAGCAAAAGGCGCATCCCGCTATGATTGACGACAGC
This sequence comes from Idiotropiscis lumnitzeri, assembly GCF_059441095.1. Taxonomy (NCBI): domain Eukaryota; kingdom Metazoa; phylum Chordata; class Actinopteri; order Syngnathiformes; family Syngnathidae; genus Idiotropiscis; species Idiotropiscis lumnitzeri. Next base: position 559,057 of record NC_142399.1, on the reverse strand, counting down.
GTCGTGGCGAGAAACTCCGGCGAGTGGCCGCGTGTGCGCGTGCAGACACGCACACACTTTGTCCCCGACATGCAAACAAAAGTGACAAAATATCCAAGAGCGGCGCTCTTATCTGCTGACAACGTGGAGATAAAAGAATGATCTCTCCGCAAGCAAAGTGGCGCGCTTTTCAATACCACAAGTCCATCGTGTAATTGTGCGGTCGCGGCGTTTCCGTAGCACGCCGACGCCGACTTGAAAGGGCCAATAATTATGTGAGGCCGAGGCCCAAAGCTGAGCGACGCTAGAAGAGACGAGGAGCTGCCGTGAGCACCCCGTAATACATGACCGCAGTTCTGCTGACACCGCCCGGAAAGCGGGCCGTTCATCAGGCGAGCGGGCCGCTCCCTCAGAAACGCGCCGGCGAGCGTTTTACGACATCACGACGCCGGCTGGAGCTGCGGCAAACATCTTGACGCCGCCTGGGTCTCCTCGGCCTGCCATGGCCTTAAATGGACTTTGTGTGCTCCTTCAGCTCCGAGATGCAAAGACACGCAGACCTTCGCGGCAGAGCCCAAACGCCACCAAAAATATTACGGCTACAAAAGTCAAAGTGCGACAGATTAGAGAAGAAAATTGTACTTACTAATCTGTCGGCAGAGGCGAGCATGATTGAATTCTCTAATGAAGAACGCGAAATGAGGAAAATAACGTTTGAATCGGCGGCGTTATTAGATAAGCGCTGCCATTTGTCAACTCCTTCTGGAACCGGAGCAAAGAAACGTTGGCGAACGAGGCCTTTTATTTGTCATGAAAAAAAAAGCGCGAGGAGCGAAAGACGGCGTGCTCGCGACTCGGATGTTTACTTTTAGCCTGGCTCACGCTGGGCGGCAAATCTAACTTGTGAGACGGCCAACACCGCCCGAATCCATACGTTGGCCGGCCGTGGTACGGAGCGACTGGGCCGATCTCGCGGCTCGATTAGGCATTTTGTTTTTCCTCCGGTTTCGTCGCCGCACGCCATCTTATCGGCTGATCCCGAGCCAGGCTTTCGGTGTTTGTTGCTCAGCGGAAAAAGAAGAGATCGTGCTGTGCTCTTGGAAGTGGCCCATTTCTTTGTCCTCGTCTCTTACTTTGCCTCGTTCCCATGTTCATTTTTCATCCTCATATTTTTTGGTCCCCTTTCCTTCTTCCTCTCTCCTAGCCCAACCCCCCCTCCTCCTTCCCACCCTCTCTCAGCTGCTCCACTTACAAGATTTGGCAGCACTCCAAGATCTGAGAAAAACATTGAGGCATAGCTCGGTTTGATGTCTGGAAAGAGAGCGAGCGAGCGAGGGAGAGGAAGAGAGCGAGAGCGAGTCCTCATTTCCATTTCACACACTCGATTCATAGCAACAGAAAGAAAGAAGCGTACGAATGTCTAGCGAGAGAGTGACTGCCAGTCGGAAGCAAAGGCAGACATGTTTGCAGAACACGACACGTTTCCGTTCGCGTGACCTCGGCTTCTCTCGAAGCTCGACTCGCTGAGGCCCGCCGCGGAGGGGGAAAAAAAAAGGCCCATTTGGCTCACGGCGTCGCAATCAACTTAACGCGTTGGCTTTTACGGCCGCGCCAGCCAACCATCCGAAGAGACGTTTTACACATCTCGCCACGCTCCTCCTAATTGTCGGTCGGAGCTCCAACTTCTCCCTCCTTCGTCTCACGAGAAGCCTTCATTACGGACCTCGCAGGAGGCTGAGCGCAACTCCAAAGGGAAACTTTGATTGATGAAAAAAAGAGTGTGTCCTCAATACAACATTTGCTGTGACCTTGTTTTCTCTGACAGCTCTAAATTTAAAGCGAGCGGATCAGTTCTTTGTGGTCCAGATTCTCCTTTTGGCACATTATTGAGCGAAACGGAGTAAATGTCGTCTCTGCCGCACTCCAACACGTCCAAGGTCATTTTAGGGACGGGAATGTCGAGGTGGGATAGTTCCGCAAGGATTTCAACACATTCAATCCCATATCGGCAAGTTTTACTTTCTAACATAATGACAGTCTCCTTGTCAATGTTTGTCGCCGGACACGTCTTGTGACGTCGTTTCCTCCGTGAGTGTCGCCGTTGTCAGCAAGGAGCGACCTTCGAAGCATGACGTATTCTGGAGACGAGCCACCGTTCCCTCAAGCCGATATTCTGAACCGAATGTTTTCAACAGATGAGAAATGCAAGCGAGGCCCGTCTGACGACTCACACGAGGTCAAAATGAAGTGACCATGAAACCGACGCAAAATATCAACATTGCGAAATCTGCAGAAACGTTTCATTTGACTTTACATTATACAAGTTCACGACAGACGCAATCACGTGAGCGACTCCGAAATATATTTCAAAACATTTTCCGTGTTTGTGTTGCGTTCACGTGAAATGGACAAAACGTGACGCGCGTCGTCGTCATCGGCCGGCAAGCGGCAAGCCCAATAAAGTCGACGCGTCCCGTTTGCTTATGCAAGTCAACGAGTGCGCTCGCGGCGCCGAGCGTCGTTCCGGAGACGACAAATATGAACTGTGGCCTCCCGAGCCCATCGACATCTTTTGAGTTAAGCATTAAGCCGGCCACAAAGTCGCCAATCTGTTGCCGCCGCTCACGTCGCCCGATGAACACGCCCCCCGTCGCATATTTCAATCGGACAGCCAACGGGCGGGTTTATGACCGTTGATAAAACCATGTGGAGATATTTTGCAGCATCTGGAAGTACAAAGTACGATCCGCTAAAGCCAACGCATCAAACTAAAGTTGTCACGTTAAAGCAGCCCAATGGAATCAATGAAGATGTCATTTTGGGCGGGGGCATTTCAGTTTCCAATCAAGTGGCAAGACACCATGGAAGCGAGGTCTCATCCGTAGATTAAACATAAAAAAAACACACAAAGCCACATGATGTGATCCTGCCAGCATCGTCAGAATATTGTTGTTGTTTTGCGTGTTTCCTGACACATTTGAATCATCGCAGCATCTGCAGTGGACCCATTTCACTCGTCACGACGCGGCGCTACGTTTTGGCTCCGACGCTTAACACCGATACATTATCGTCGCGTTTGTCATTTCCGTGAACAAACATGCATGGCTGCGGTTGCGATAACGCTTACAAACGTTCCTTTGTGTGCTAAAGTGCAAGCGAGCACACACACGCCGCTAATCTTGCCAGCCATTCCATTATGATGCACAAGTGGGTCAAAGTCCCGATTCATAAAATAAAGTGCACATTGACTGCGAGTGCGGCAAACTAAAGCGCTGACCTTTCTCAAACTCGGCTGCGTTTCTGGTTGAAAGTCCGAACGATAAGCGGCTGATAAGGACACCGATAAACGGAACGGGGCTATAAACAGACGGCGCTCGTTCAAATGGCACGTATTGAAAGATGCGTATCATAAAAACGTTTTATCGGCTTGTTTGCATTTCCGTGGGATGGGACGTGTTTGCTTCAATAAGTTCATGAGGAGGAAAACATTTCAGTAAGGGCGTTTAGAACACAAGCGCTTTTGTTTGTGTGTCGTTGCAGAATTTTGGACAGCTCGAAAAAACATGAGCAGGAAGCAGATTGTGTCTCAAATAATGACGCAACTACCTACTACATCAACACACACACACACACACACACACGCAGGCAGGCAGGCAGGCAGCACCCCCACCCAGCCCGGCGAGCAAGAGTCTGTTTGCTGCAGCGTCAGCTCCATACGAGCGAGACTTCTTTGTCTGTCGGCGCCAAACGCGTCAACGCCGCTCGAAGGCACACCAACTGCCTTTTGTCATTTAAGCATCTCATAAGCTGCTCGCGCTTGGCAGGAACGGCTCCAGGTGGCCTGTTGCCGTCACACACGCGCACACCCCGACCTGCGGTTTACATTCGACGGCACCTCGTCGGTTAATCGGCCACATTTGCATGCGACGCGGGACAACACGCGGCCTACCCGAGCAGATTCCCGCTCTGCAGTCGCGTGTGTTGTTTGCCGTCCGTGTGGCGTGTTGCATTCTTGCAGTCTGCTCTGATGTTTTTGGGGCCACTGGTGATTGGAAGAAAACAAAAAAGTCTTGTAACGTTGCGCCCAGTATGCATCAAAAGATTTGGATGCAATTCAGCGTGATTCATACACAAGTTCCATCGCGGCGCTGATAATGACGCACGATTCCCACACGACTGACTCAACAGATTCCATCCGACTGAGCGTGACTTGGCACATATTTCAGTAGGCAGCAGTGTTGCACAAATGGAAGCAATTGGGGGGGGGGGGGGGGCAACGTGCCAGTTATTACCAAGCGCGCTTTCATTTTTTACGAGTCATGTGCGCAGAGACAGGCCGCCTTTGTGCACGCGGCGAGCCAGCCCACTTCCGTCCTCCTGAGGCCACGCAACAAGCAGAAAGGAGCCCTGCCTTGCCCGCGCGTCGGCGGCCCGGCGCCCCAAAGCCACTCGAATGAAGCAAGCTCACACAATCGGTTCATACAAGATCAAGAAATTGTATTTGGCAATTTTTAAACAAGTGCATACAAGTACAGCTAAAAGCATTTCAGTTTTGCCAAGTGCTCGTAGAGTAGCATTAGTCACATTCTACGTTAAACAGGAACTGCCACCAGACCTAGAAGTACATCGAGAATTTTGTTAAACATCAACAAAGAGGAACGTAGTCCATTATAATGAGTACATACCTTTATCTTCAAAAATATAGAAACACAATGTATTCAAAAATCAAAAATTATACAACCATGTTTACGAAGTATACTCTTCCCTTGGGTCCAATATGTACAAGTCTGTTAGTTTTTGATGAATGGTATGGATGTGATATTTATATATTTATACTCGTTTTGTTTAGTTTTTCTGCTTGCAACCAAATCAAGGGTCCCTCTCCTTTTTTACTTTGACGTCTCCTGCCAGGATGGTGGCGATTTCCCCCTGCATGAAAGCCCACGGTACGTTGGAGCCCACCAGGGGACACTTCTCCCCGCTCGGACAGTACACTTCACCCGTGGCGCCTTGCTGCTTTATGCTCTCCCTCGAGCAAGGGAAGCAGAACTTGTGAGAGGGCACAGACGGGCACTGAACAAAGTGGGTGTCCTCTAAACGCTCGTGGCACAGCGTGCAGCACAAGGGTATGCTGCCCGGCACCGAGGAGTCCGGAATGCTTTGGGGGTGCACTTGGTCCATGCCTGGCACGTGGGGGGTACCTGCGCCGGATGCATCTCTCTGCGCCAGCCTCCTCTGACTCATGGAGGAGGGCGACAGGGGACTGCTGCTGTTCCTGCGAGTGGTGGAGTGGACCTGGTTGGCGTCCTTGGGGGAACTGTTGCCACCCGCGTTGTCTGCGGCCATGATGAGAGCAGCCATGGGGGACTGGCCGTTCTGGGCCGCCTCCGGCGGGGTGGTGCGGGAGTGGGGCGATATCGTGGAAGGGGGGGAAGCGAAGCTCGGAGGGGGGACCGGCGGCATTTTGAGTCCGTCCGAAGGCGGAGGTAACCACTGCTGCGCCTCTCCGTTGAGCTTGGCGGCCGTCCCCTCGCCCTCCGGTTCGGGTGACGCTTTTCTCTTCATGCTGCGGGGGTGTTTTCCTCTGTCTGGAGGTGGGAAAGGGTTAAACAAGACAGCGTGAATGACTTGCTCGGCTCAGTCGAGGACACATGTACACAGAGTGGAGAACATGTATGCAAAGGCTGCAACCAAAGAACACGAGCGAGGGGGGACGCAGTACAAACCAAACACAACGAAAATGTATTGTGATTTGAACAAATGAAACGGAAAAAAAAAACAAAAAAAACGTGCTGCTGCTGCTGCTGCTGCTTACCAGATTTGGATGCCGAGGCGCTTCCGTCATAGCCCATGACCCTTTGTTGCATGGCCGCATGGTCCTTCTTGAAACGGCTGTCGAACGTGTGCAGAGCCATCAGGTCCCGCACCGTCTTGCCCTTGCCCATCCAGTCGGGCTCCGCTCTGCCTTTGTGGCCCTCCGAGATCTCCGGCGTCAGACTGTCCGGTCGGTGCTTGTCCTTGGCGTCGCGCTCGTGCTCGCTGCTGGACACCGAGGCGGGTCTCTTGCCCAGCTCGGCGGAGGGAAGCCCCATCTGGCCCGGTCTGCCGTTGACGGCGTGCACGGGCGGCATGCTCCCGTTCACCAAAGGCACAAGGTTGGGGGGCACCGCGCTATTCCTGCGCGGGTTCGGACTCTGGCGATTCAGCTCCGGCGGCTCGTCGGGCTTAGGAAATCCATTGGGGACGGGGATGCCGTTCGCTTGTCGTCCCGACTGGTACTCGGAGCCCAGCCTGGGCGGGCGCTCGGAGGAAAGCGGGTAGCGATCCAGCGGCTGCGGCGGCCGCGAGCCGGGGTCCACCGCCGCCGCCGCTGCCGCCGCCGCCGCCGCCGCCGCAGCCGCCGCGTGGTTGATCGCCTGGATCTCCTTGCCGGAGAGCTGCGACTTGACGGGCCCGGGAGACCGGCCCTCCTGGAAGCCGTGAGCCCGCTTCAGCTGGCGGGCCGTCTCGATGACAAACTCGATGCGGTCCGCTCCCTCGTAGTTGACACATCCCCTGCAAACGGGTTCGGTAAAATCCCAAATCATGGCCCAGGGCATGCGGGGCAGGTCGCACAAATAACACGACTGCCTCCTGGAAGAAGCAGCGACCGCCGCGGACGACATGGCGCTCGTCGTCGACCCCCTGAAAACAAAACCCAAAATGAGCTTCTTCCTCCCCTCTCTCTCCTTTTTCACCCCCCTTTCGAAAGCGGCTAAAAAAGCAAGTTCCGTGTGGCCAAAAAGGAGGCGAAAAGTGGTCCTTTCCCGGCTGAGCGAGTGACGACGGTGGAGTTTCACAGGAAGAAGTTCATGTCGGTGTGTACTTTAGTCGGGCGCTCGTCTATCTAGCGCCGCTGACTCAATGTACGACTGGCTCAATGTGGACCAGTGACGTCACCACGCTCGCTTCCACTTCTATTGACTTGATTTCTTCGACAGAACCCCCCCACACACGCGCCCCCCCTCCCCTCCTCACTTCACTGCAGCCCCTCGCCACTCACCCAGCCCTTCTTTTTATTTATTTATTTTTTTCATTTATTTACAAACAACAATTTCACAAGACAACACAACAAATAGAATTTACAAACGTATTATTATTATTATTATTCTCATGACGTGAGCAGATTCCTCATTTTCCAGCTGGTCTGCAAAATTGTGCAAAAATGTTGCTGCAGCTCAGGAGCAGAGCGCCAGGGGATGGAAAATAACACTCACTCACTCGCTCACTCACTCACTCGCTCACTCGCTCGCTCGCTCACTCACTCACACACTCAGCAGAGCGGCTCTCCAGCTCCTCCAGTTGACTGCTGCTTTGTCCTATTTTCAGAGCTTTATCCGCTTCTGGGCTGAGTTGAAGCTTGTTTTTCTTCATGCGAAGCGCCTCTACGCCGCCATGTGCTGCTACTACTACTTGCTGCTGTGCAGTGAATGAGGTGGCTAAAGCCCAGAGAAAAGAAAGACGATTTGCCTCCTTATCACAAAATAATTGTGACACACATAAAGAGGGGAGAATTTTCTCGCTTTCTGGCGTGCATATGCCAAACATGTGCTCATCGTGTCCGCTGCGGCCATGTGGAGATAAGCGGAGGGAGAAGGGCGCCTCCGTTAGCCATTAACCAGGAAGCTCTTGTGTCATGAGGTGGGGATTTCCAGGCAATGTTGTAAACTCGAATGCAGTTTAATACACACTCACTAATGTGATCCAGTACAAAGGCACCACCCACTTGGCTTTGCATAAGAATAAAGTGCAAAATGATCATCTTCTAAATAACGTTGTTGTTGTATTGCAACACACTTGAGAGCGAGCGAGAAAGGCGCACAGAGCCATGCGCCCACATTTCAAAACATGAAGTCACTCATTGAGATCACACGTGTGTGTGCTTTCTAAAGAATATCTGAATATTGGTCACAGCAATCAAGTTCGGTGATTCACTGCGCAGTTAGTTGGTGGTTTTACTCAGTGGAAGGGGAATAAAAAAATCATCAGAGACATGTCGTCGTATGCTGCAACCGTGCCAAAATCCCCTCGAGTAAAAGTGCAGGTTTGAAGCGGAGGAGTGTCTCAGTAGTTGAGATTCCTCCCTCTCATCTGGGCTCATTCCAACTCATTGCAGCTTTTCGCCTCGGGCTTTGGGTGAGGCAATGCGTCTGAAACCTGCAGACACAAAGCAGGATGTGTTTGTGCAAGTCCATGTGACGTCGGAAAAAAGGAAGCAAGATGTTTAGTCACGTAGCCTCACCCGCCTCACCCAGGCCACTCGGCAGCCCGCCTGGAGCCGTCAATCTGGCTTCCTTCAAAGGCTCTCCGCCGACCAAATCAAGAAGCGACGTCGCACTTATCATTATGCCGATTGCTTTTGTAAAGACGCCAAAATCGGAACAAACGCGCCTGTGAGGTCGTGCCGTTTTAGTCCGGCTGGCGAGGCCGTGACTTATTTGGGACGGTAAACGCCGATGGAAACGACGTTTCCCCATGCTCGCGTTTGTTGGGCGAACAACAGGAGGAAGTGTTGTTGGGCTTTATGACACAGTTGGGAAATGACTGCTCTGGGTAAATGAACAAATCTTCCTTTAACACGGCTGGGAAACGGTCGCCTCACGCTTCGCATGGTTGCACATGCGGCGACTTTATTCAATCTCAAAGCGTCTGAGTCCATATTGGAAAGAGCCATTGATGTCCAAAGCCAAAGCAGAAATGGAACGCGCAAAAGCGACAATGAGGAAGCCAGACATGCACAGATGGCCGCAGTGGCGAAATATGCGGCACGCATACAGTAAAAATCATCAACGTGCGACCCGACTGGCGGCGGTCCACTTTCATCGGCCGATGTTGCTTTTCAGCAGTATGGAAAGTGAGACGTGAGAGCGACGGCCGGGGAATACCCGGCATGTGATGAGATGACATTATTTTTGTCCTCTTGCACTTTGCGACTCTCTTGAATATTACAACGACAATCTTTTATTCATGGGAGAGAATCATCTTCAATTCTTTCTGACGTTTTCTGCCGTAGAAGTGGAGCCCGTGAGATGATTTCAGTGTTTTTTTCCCCCCGTTTGTTTTGCTTTTCCTCCCCCCACTTGCCTGGTTATATAACCCGTTTAGCTGCCGAGGCGAGCGCCAAACTCCGCAATCTTACACGGACATAAAAGGCGGTTCGAACAGGACCGTGTGAGGTCGTTTTAGTGGAGGAGGAGGAGCTTGACAACACTCGATTTGTTGTCGTATGTCTCATCAATGATTGCGTATTGATCTGCGATTCCTCCCGCTCACGCCCGTTCTATTTTTAGCCCCAGATTTGAAACGATTCGAGCTCAGATCATTTTGGAGCCCAACAATAAAGTGCATCTGCCGAATCAGCACGATCCTGTTTAGGGCTGTAAAATTCTTCGAAGTGTCCAAATTAGACATGCTTCAAGATGATCCAGCTTTAACAATGTCAAAATTAAAAAAAAGTATTTGCTTGTTGTCCAAAGCCCAAAACATAACATGAGCGATCGGACTATTTTTTGGGGGGGATTTTTATTTTTTTTTGGACACGTGCCATGAATCAACTTGTTTTTTTGTTGATTTTGACTTGACAACAATTTGACGGACGAGTGGCAGTAAACTCAACTTAGCTCTCTTGACATTCAGCGGCAGTTTGTTCCATAGCGAACAACCCTTGAAAAAGAAACTTCACGTTGTTTATTGCCACTCCCAAAAAGGAAGGGAAATACGCGCGTGTTTGAAACAACCGTGTTTTTGTCTCATTAAAGTCTGTTCAGCTTAATGCCAAGAAATAAGACAAAACAACTAGCTTAGAGGCTAGTGAGCAGTGTCGGTGTTGCAGTGTAATAACACTTTTAGCAACAGATTTCTGAACAAAAACAGTGGCGCAACACAACTAGACAGAATATATAATCAGAGCATATATTAATTATTCTTGTCGCAAAATGACACACTTTACTGCAGCTCCCTTGAGTCCATTTCTTCTTTGTGTGTCTGCATGTCTGTCTTCTACTGCCCCCATGTGGCCGAGGCACGCGTATCGCAATGAGATGGACCATTCCCATTGAATTGAAGCAAAAAATGAGACAAAGAAGGTTTTATTTTTTTACGTTCTTTTGAATTATTTCAGGACTGTACATTTTTATAAAGTAAAATTTTGTACAGGATGTTATTTTACTGATTGTAAATCACATTACATGAGTTTTAGATGTTTTTTTTTTTTCAAGATAATTTGAGATATGAGTGTTTGTCCTAACGGAACAAATGAAACACGAACCTCCAAAGTCCGTGAGCTCTTTTCAGCCGTGACGATACATTCTCACAAATTTGTTTGCTGAGGACAGTTAGAATGTTTCTAAAATTCACCAGCGACACCTGCCCTGAAATGTTTGCAGGTCAAATGACGTGCATCTGTGAAAATTGGGAGAGTCTTGCCAGAAACAAGGAAACGTGTCGCTTCACGTGAGCGACTGTATAAAATGGAGGAATTCAAATAAAACGGAGGGTCCGTCGGCAAAATGGAAGGAAAAATGTGCCGGTCGAGTGGAATCTGGGGGCTGCGGAGGTGATGTCATCGGGCCGGAGCAAGAGGCACCGAGTGAAAAACAAGTCTCCCTCTTTATTCTGATCCTCTTTGCAGTCCCCGCAGGAGGTGGTGGGTGGAAAAGGGATGAAGGAGGGGCGTGTGGGGGGGGGGGGATTCCTGGCCGGCGGCCAAGGCAAGGGCTGCTGGGAAATGGCAAAGGATGCCAAGCAGGCCCCACCGCCAACATTAGAAGCTCACATCTTTGTTCTCAGAAACCTGGTGTGCTGCCAAAGGCCTCATTTGGGCTCCATGGCATGATTACACTGGATGGAGGCCAACGACTGAGAGAGCCTTGCTCGCCCTACCCGCCTGCCCTCCCTTTATGCTCCCTCCCAAGGCTCTCTCTCTCTCTCTTTTTCCACTGCCTTCAAAAGCCCGCTGCCAAACACGCAGTTGTTGCCATGGCTGCGGAGAATGGAACATAAGAAAAAAAAAAAAAAGGGAGTAATGAGTCAGGCTTGGACACAGATGTGCCACATGTGCATCCATTTCGAAAAAAAAAAAAAAAACAAGGCGGCAATACATCCCCTTTAATCTGCTCGCCGAGTCAGGAGGCGGCCGCTGGGTACATTTTACAAGTCCTCAGAGGGGGAAAAATGGAAATGAATGTTGCTTTCGACGTTGCCGTGCGGCTCGTGTGCGCATGCGCTCGTGGTAAGCGGCGGCAGGAAGGCCTTCTGTTTGGTTCTGGGAGCTTGCTTGCTTTGTGAAGCAACGGCAACATTTCCTGTCTCGTGGAAACCCCCGAATATTTTCAGTCACAAATAGAAGATGTGAACGCCCCTTTGCTTCCTTTCCCTTCCCGCTGGCTTCTTGTTGTTCAAGCCTCGACTGTCTGCTTCACGTCAGCTCTCACAACAAATAACGTCACCTTCACCTTGAAAAGGCAACTTGAAAATGCTCACCAAAATACTGTTGCCGTTTTGTTTGTGCTTGGCGAACAAACATCCCTGTCATCGAAAAGTTATTTGAGAAAAAAGAGTTTCTTGATTTGTTTTCTAAGCAAGGCGAAGCATTTCATGCTTTTTGTTAGCGTCTTCCTCTGAGCCAAAATGCAACTTTTCCATTGCAGCTCTTGTCTATTTTTGAGCCCAACATCCTCGGCGAGGTGGCTCGCATGCCTTGCTCACTTTCCTGGTGCCCAACATTTATTCGCAGCGATTGGGTTCTTTTTTTTTGGTTTGTTTTTGAACGGTTTGACTTTGCCACTGTCCTTTGCTGCTGGACTATCCTCATGATTTGTGCGCATCATTTGCTTAACCAAACAGTTGCATAAACCTCGGGTAAATAAAACATAAAAATATGCGTGGACATGCATATTTATGCCGTTTTTATTTGGAGAGTATTTCAGGCTTGGGAGAAGATCAAAGCAAATGAGGGGATGGAGCTGATGTGTAAAATCTTCCTCGATAGCGCGAGTGTGTATGAAACAAGTCGATGAGATTGTGGGATTGCCGTCAGTTGCTTCATTGAATTGACGTCGAAATTTGTCATTATTAGGATAAACATATTCAGCGTGCAAGTGGTCGTAAATGAGGGGCGTCGCTTTGCCAGGCGAGAGACAAAGTCAAACGCAAATCACGTAGTTGTCGCATTTTTGGAAGACGTTTTCCTGTCCAATCACGTCGCGTTATATATTTGCATATCTGCATATGCATCGTGTCCACTTGCAAAAGATGCGGAACAGCCGGAGCTGAGCCGACAGATGATTTGCGGTCAATTAATTGCAGGTCAAACGGTGTTTTCTTTTGCAACTTTTGATCCTATTTATTGTGGGTGGACAAGCTTAACTCATTTAGTGCCATTGACGGCTAAAGACGTCCAACATCCTTTCTTTTCACACGGTCGGTAGTGAATGAACTTTTAGAAGAAACAAAAAGTTGGGATGGAATGCAAAATATGCACAGAAAATTGAGGGCAAACTTTCACTTGTTTTTTTGATGTTTGATCTTTCATATCAACACCAAATGTGTGACATGAAACATAGCTGATGTTCCTCACGTTCTCTGCGATTGAAGTCAAGTTCGTCCATGCCTGACTCATCCCGGCATGCCTTTCAGGACCTCGCTTTTTGCGTCCGGAAACCAAAGTTTATTTATACATGACAAAAGGACTTCACAAGCATGGAAAAGTCACGTGATGGCAAAGAATTGAAGTGGAATAAGCGTCATCCGGCCTGCTTTTGGCCTACGAACTCTTCTTCCTGCAATTTGTGTTTTGTTTGGGTCTTCACGTGCCGTCCCCGACTTGACACCGTGCCAACGCTACCCAAAGTTTGTCATTGTCTGGTGAAATCTGCTGATCTCGGTCATTTAAGTTCCGTAAGCATCGATTCCGTTTGTGTCCATTTGCTCTCGGTGCGGCTCGTACGTCACGCCGACTGTAGAGGAGCATACCTGCAGAGGGTGCGACTCGCTTCTTGGAAGATGGCGTGTTCCAACTTTTGTTTGGCGCTTTGCGTTAATGACATAGTGAGTAAAGAGACACACGTTTACCGCGGCGGCCTTTTCAGAATTCGCCCTTTCCTGCCAGGGAGGCGCTGCCAGAAATATTTCCGTGCGTGCGTGCGTCATCCGCCTTCACGCCATCCATGAAATCCAATTCACGGCAATCCTGTTTGTTTACGATGGTGTCACTTCATTCATGCCGAACGGCATTTCTTGTCCTTTGTCGGAATTCACCTCAATTGTGCATTTCCTCTCGTTTTAAACGGAATGCCGCAAAAGAATCGAACCTTGCGCCTCTGAACGCTGAGGCCGTCGCTCACCGTGCCGCCGGCATCTGAATATTGGGACAAAATACATTTTCCTTCTTTTTTGTGTTGTTTTCTTCATTGATTTTCATTCATGCCAAAATGCAAATGACATTTTATTTGAGTTTGTGTCGTTGAGAAGGAAAAGGACGTTTTCTTTGAAACCTAACCAACTTTAACTCTTTGCAAAACCATTTTTCTGGCCATTTGACATTTTATTTGCGTACCACTGGTCTAGGCCAACAAAACACCTGATTAATGAATTGAAAATGAGACATGTTCCATTTGGAAAATGTTGCGTTCCAAAAAACGGTAATTCTGTGGCCACATGATGAAAGTGACTCGTGAGGTTTCAATCCTTCTCTTGGAAGCATTCCTTTTTTGGTCCTGATCGTCGCTCGCGTCCGCACGAGTGCCCTCTGTCAGATTGTCTGTTTTATGGAGGTGGTTTCATCATGGCGCACCGCGAGGGCCTGTGCCAGAGATGTCCTTCCTCCCTTTTCCATAAAAGTGCAAGTTGTCATCATCATTATCTGCCGACGCTTTTGCGAGCCTGGTGGCTGTCTGGAGCGGCTGGCTAGCGTTGCCTGTCACAGTCGGCCGGCCTCCTACCCCCGCACACACATTGGATGTGAACGAAGGGAGGGCGGCAAATGAGGGTTTGCCCCCCCCCCCCGCCTGTCTCTGTGATAAAAACCCTTCGCCACACTGTCTGGGCATCTGGGCACACACTCTTTCCACCACTTGAGGCTCGTTTTCGGAAATAGCTGGCCGAGATGGAAGATGTTGGAATGACAAGCACATCGTATTTCAAGGGCGTTCGTGATCCCTTCAAACATCACGGCCTGGTTGAGAATGGCGAGAAAAACCCCGGGCTTGTTATTAAATCCATCCTCAAACGATATAGATAGGCTCATTTTTAATAACTTTTCTTTGGAAAATCCAATCTTGGACTTTGGAGGATATAACGGTCTTGTACTTACATATGCAATTTGAAATCAATAATACCCGTGCTGAGTATTTTCCCGCCGCACCGTAAATATTCCCGATCATAATCACCTTTTGCATACTTGACATTTAACAAAAGTTTGTTTTGTTTAGTTTTTTTTTTTTTTTGCTGCACTGCAATTGTGATCAAGTGCTGACATGTTGAAATTCCAAGAAGCGTATTTCAGTGATTGGGTTGAGTCATGTTTGCGTCAGCGCTGAGGTGGCATCAGCTCATGTTGTTTATGACAAAGCGGTTGCGCCGTACAGACGCAGCGACGTGTCGTTGTTATTCCGGCAAATTGTCCGGTTTAGTCACCGGCACCAACCCAGCGCGTGTACTCGGATTGTCGTCCCGTGGGAAGCGGCAGGAATAAATAAGAAGCCTTGACGCCACCGTTGGGTCCCGAGGGGATGCTTTGGGAGCGCTGTGGGAAAGTCGAGCGGCCTTGCAGGGGCCCGATAAGCCCAGCTTGTTTGTACTTGCCGCGAACGACGGCAAGCGCGCCGATGACGGATGGAGACGACGGGAGTTTGGAACGAGCAAAAACAAGGCGAGGTTGCCAAGGTTACGTTGAGATGGGCGTGTCTTATCGCGCTGATCTGACTCTGCGGGGTCATCGGAACACGTCCGCAAAGTCGTCGCACCGGTTTCGACGCCGGCTGTTTAACACGAGACGCTTGGCAACTGACAACTGTCATTTTGCTCGTTCATTTTTGGGACACCATTTTGTCGACTTTTCGAGCGACCGTTGTAAAAATTGTTGGACATGTTCACTGGACTGACATGAAAAATGTTGACCTGTCGTGCTGCTTTTATCGTAACGCGAACATTTGCAAAACCGCTAAAAGTACGAGCGCTAACCACGGCGTAACGTGCTGCATTCTTGTCATATTTCGTCGGTAACATCGCGACGTAACAAGTGCGCTGTAATCAATCAACTTTATTGGGGGAAAAGAACAAAAAACAAGCGTGCGCACACACACGTGCACACGCACGTGCAGATGAGCAACGACGACATCGTAGGTTAAAGGTGACCTACTTTTTTTTTTGTGGAAATGAAACTGATCTGGTTGACGTTTTGTTTTGGATGTTGTAGTGTGCAAGAAGACAAAAAATATTAGAATGATACGAATATTCATAACATCTTCATAATCGCCACTTGGGAGACGACAATGGACTTTTTTTATTGCGATATCCATCGGTGCTTAAAAAACAAAGAGACCTTTTGTGAAGTGGTTCATGAAACTTGTTCAATTTCTTTCCATTTTGGACACAAATGTTACATTTCTTTCTGAATGAACCTTTTTATCCACAGATTTGTTCTCACTGGGCTTCCCTTGGAGTCAGAAATTTTTGTTCTGTTCAGGAACGCAGGTCAAATGAAGCAAACCGATGCAAGCAACAACCAAATGGGTAACAAAGATGAATCAATTTCAGCAAATAAAAATATTTCTCTTCGAGATACTCGTCTATTGTGCTCCTCCAGTATTGTCATGCTCACAATTTAACTACTCGAAAGACGCAAAAGTACGTCCGTGACCGGCCGGCTACGTGTTTTACGGCGCTTTAATTCTTATTGTTTCAAACGTCTTTTCCTTTCCAAACGTTGTCCTTTGTGAGCTGTGGGCGTCGCGTCAACATGTCCTCACATGGCTGCCGTTAAACTGTCGCAACATCCGCGAGGCCCTCCTCCATTCTGCAAAGTGTGTAACCCGACCTCCTTCTATTCAAATTGAACGAAAGCGCTCGCTCGACAAAGGAGGGCTAAAGTTCGCGCCTGCGGCATTGCCACAGCGTCAGAAGGCGGAGTCAAAGGCCATTGAGGAGGAGGGAATGGTTTGCCGCTGACTGACACGTCTGGCTCCGCCCTAGGTCACCCTGAGGGGAAAACAAACCACGCTTTCCCAACTCTGCACTTTAATTAGGATCACATGTCCTCGGCGACTTTACCGAGCTCATTTCTTCCTCCTTCCCGAGGCGCTGTGACGTCTTGAGTTCCTCACATGGCAAAAGTCCTTCAATGCCCCGATAACATTTTTTAAAAATCCGAGCAGAACTCACAACAAGGCGAATAAAGATCACCCGAAAAGGCTCGCCGCGTGTTGTGCAAAGCGGCTTTTGTCACTTTGTCACGTCTCGGACGTTCGCATCAAATGTTGCATTTTTTGCCCCGAATCTGGACGACGACTTACAAAGATTGAATTGAACAAAAATCATGACTTGCAGCGTCCGAGATGACTTCAAAGCCACAACGTTGACCGCTGCCAAAACAAAACATTCCCTCTTCTATTTCGTTGGTCATACATTTTGAAAGGATATCAGCGGATATCGACAATTGTTGTGAACTGCCCCTCGAATATAAAACCGAACGGTACGTCGAGGGTTAAACATTTCCAAGGCGGAGAAGGAAGCAGTTTGGACGAGAAGTGAACAACTCGGCGTCGTGTTGATGAACGCACGGCGTGCACCAACATGAAAGTCATCCGACGCTGCTACACAACATTATGAAAGCGCTCGGTCACAAGACAAACGCCGCGCAGGAATGCTGTTGTGGCACATGCTGGCTGTTGACACAAGGGTTAAACATTACACACACACACACACACAAGAGGGGCGGGAGCTTCAACCGCCTCAGCGCGGCTTTGTTTGTCTTTCCACTCGAAGCCGCCGCGTTCCCTTCGACCGCCGTCAGGGTTATCGGACGAAAGTCCGCTGACTGCAGCCAGGTGCGGCAAAGTCTACCGATTCACATGGCCGACACACACATGGAGCTTTGTGGAGGTCACCGAGTGTGTGTGTTGCATATCATGTGGCTCTGATCTGGAGTTCAGCAGGAGTTCACTCCAGATTCATTATTCATGCGTCTCTGTGTACCAAATGATGGCACCCGAGAGCCTTTTCTCTCTCAAAACATGCTCGTGTGTATTCCCGCTACTTTCACTTTCGCTATTCCACTCCGTAATTTAGACATTTCTTTATTTACAGCCTCTGCTTTTCCAAATGCGATCCCTGTAAGCGTGGGCGGGGGCTTTCTGTGCTACTTTTCAGGCGGCAGTGTTGGCAACAATCCCTGCTTAAGAATTCCAGGAAAGCTCAGCCACCTGGAAATCTCATGACTTCCCGAATCTAATTCCAGACCAAACTCTCAGACGGTCTGACTAGCGGCTTTCATTGAGCGGCGTAAACATTGAATGTCAGCCATGTTTGCCGGGGCCAATGTTAGTACTCATGTAACGCCCGCAGTGAACTCAAGCGGCCCCGCAAAGCTCGGCTTCTATTTTGTCCCCGAGAGGACATTGTGAACTCTCGAGAGAAAACTGCCACGGCTCGGCCTCGGTGTCGTCTATTCTCGTTGTTGTCTGCACTTAACTCGAGCATATAATCAGAGTTGCGAGCAGGCTCTTTTGGCGACCCGTAATTGCATCCAACGTGCTCGCAGAGCAAATAAGGCGGGCTTGGGGGGGGGGGGGGGGGGGGGGGCAGTGAAAGGCATGACGCCCACCAGGGGAGAATCCAGAACAAAATCCCCTCTCATGTCACAGTGTGCTGCGTTGGCGGGGCGTGACCTCATCCAAAGTTTACACTTAACCGCTTCACGCTGCTTTGTTATCTGGAAAACTTGCAAAGCAGCACATTCCTGCTTTCAGGGGCAATGCAAAAAAGAAAAAAAAAAAAACATACGCAACTGCTTCACCCAAAAACATTTTTAGCGGCCACGAACACACGCACAGGTCGACTTTCACGAGGGGGGGTCGGCATGTTTGTAGGTCACTTGTGTGTGTGTGTGTGTGATTACTCAGCAGGCTAAGCTCAGCTCGCCTTGAGCCGTTTTTTTTAAGCGGCCGTCGGCTTGTAAATAGCTGCGAGGAGTGTCGCCGTCTTCACAGCCGATTGGCTCGATGCTCGCGCGACTCGAACGGGAAGTCGGCCCGAGCCCGACGGTCAAAGTGGGTGAGCGATTGCACCACCAAAACGCCTGAAGGATTCGCTTGGCGCCGCATGAGTCACGGCGACGTTTCTTTTGCATCGTCGGCATGCGATGCGGCTCGTCACGTGACCGCGCTCAATGTTGGCGCCGTGCGGGGAAGACGCGTTAGCTGTTCGAGGAAGACGTTTCCCGCCTTGTTTGGTCACGTAAACCGACATAAAATGTGGACACAAATGAGTCAGCGAGTAACGTTGTGGCTCACCGCACGCCAAATACGCACGACAATCTTCGTAGTGAAAACGCTTTCTAATATTTTGTCTCGTCTCGCTAAATATGAAAGCGCAACCGTTATTAGTCATTGTTACTCGCTGTCGCTGCATTCTTTTATTGCTGATCAGTCAGTCCGGCTTCACATTAGCATTAGCATGCTAATGCTAAAGGTTAATTGTCCAATTTAGCTTAATTGGGACCGGTGCCCGAGACGGACGGTGACTTTTGCGCTACATGACATTGACACGTTCTTCTACTTTTTGGGACATTTTGTCTTTTTGCTAACGCTATCATCGACTAATTTTTCCATCTACGATTTAGAGACAGCACACGAGATGCGATGGATTTATTTCATATCGAAATAAAAAGAAACTCATCAACGTGACGCATGCGGGAAAATAACAAGAAGGCCGTTTGGCTCGTTAACTCCCCGCAGAAAAAGTGCACGTGTGCGCAAATTGACGGATTGCGATGTAAAAGTAGTAACGTTGCGCCGTTGCTTCATTGTGACACATGTGAAACTCCTTGTTGTGATTTTGTCATCGCTTGCGCAAGATCTGCAACTGACGCTCCACTGACAAATCATTTCACTTCCCTCTTTTTCGAACTTTGTCAAAGTAAACATGGCCCGTTCCTCTTTTGTGCCGACGGTTTTGCTTGCCCAACATATGAGAGGCGACAATTCGAAACGGCCCTCGCGATGCTGCTTTGCCCTTTTCACAAAATGACAACCGCAACATTTTAGGGCAGAAAATGTGCAAAGTGATTTCGTACGAAACATTACAGAATGTGAGGATTGCAATTTTTATTTATTTATTTTTTGCTGCCGTGATTTCCATTCTCTCCTGTGACGAGTGAGCCGAATGAAGCGTCTCCGTGAGCGTGCAAAGCTCCGCCGAGTCGTTGGCCGCCTCTCGGAGGGCTGTGACGGGGCAAAAGCGCACAGTGGAAATAATGAGTGACATATCAGCCAAAGAGCTTTCATAAAACCAGCCCTCCTCCCTCCCCACCGTCGAGCCACGTCGCCCCCCCCCTCGCCTCCACCGCCACCCCCACCCCTTCTCCTCACGTCTGTCTTTTTGAAGGTCAAATGAGAAACAAGAGAAGCCGGTGCAGCCGCTCCACCTCCACCACCAACGCCACCTCCGACTGACTGGTTCAAACAGGCCCTGAGAGGAAAAAGGGGGCAGTGTGTGCGAGGGGGGAGGGGGGGGGAGGGGCCCACTGAGCATGCCGTGTGATGGCAACATGGGCTCTCCCATCTGCTGATGCATTGTACACGACTCGCCGCCGGCCCTTTTCCATCCAGTCTAGAGAGCCGCCAGTTTGCCGTGGAATGCACACCAAGTTGGTCGCTGACGCACACAAATTGTGCGTGCACAATAGCACAAGCCGTGCATAGCTCCAGCGCAGACAGGCACGCACAGGAATTTACTCATGCATGCAAAAAAAACAAAAAAAAACCTAGTAAGGTACAGGTTGAATGAGAGGGCTGCTCTCTCTTTTTTTTTTTTCTCCAGCAGAGGGTCACAAGGCGGCGGATTGTGCCCTCGTTGCACGCGATGTCTTTATACAAAGTAGGGGATGTGTGTTTTTTTTTTGCTGTTGTTCGTTGACAATGATCCCCAAAAATGCGACTAAATGTTCGAGCCAAGGAAAAGAATTTTCCGGCGAATCTTGTCATCTGTCTCCAGTTTAGTGGAACACACGCGGACGGGGTGGTGGGGAGCACCATCTTGTATCACACATGCAAAGTGGGACCACGTGTGTGTGTGTGTGTGTGTTTTGCCTTCTTCTGCATAATTGAAGGGGGTCGGCTGCTTCGTGTAGCCGAGCAGACGCTGACGATGCACCCCCCCCCCCCCCCGGTGGCACGTACTTAACTCGGGTGACAAAACGCTCGCGTCTGAAAAAGCATTTGAACGTGGAGGTGTGCCGCCGTCGTCCATTTGATGCGGAATTATCAAATGCGACGCATAAAACGGTTGCAAGGTGACGTGCGCTCCAAAATGCGCCAATGCAAAATCAAGGTGCCCTCTTCTTACGTTCGAGGAATAATTGAGGTGTGATGCGTGTGTATGGCGAGAATGTCTAATGTCTTCTTTTATTTGCAAAGTCACGTCTGCGCTCTCTGATATGATAATGAATCTCTCTCTCAGTAATTGAGCCGTGCTTTAGAAAATCAGGACAGGCCTTAATGGCGCATTGTCTCGCGTCGCATCAAAAAGATGCCAAGATGAGGAGGAGATCGCACGACTCCCAAAAGGGGAGGGGGGTCGTGCAAAGAGGGGCTTGTCACTTGCGTCGGGGGTGACGGACATCGCAAGCGTTTTGGTCAAAAGGCTCAAAGAAAGGCAATCGCAATCAAAAGACGCTTTGGGACTGAAGTCGAATGTCCTTGAGTTGTAACCTTGATTTTTTTTTTTTTGCTTTCTAAATCCAGACGGTGCTCGCCACCTCCTCATGTGGCGTTGCACAACTCCAAATGACCCCCATGTGTGACATGCAAATGTTGCCGCCGGCACACGGATACAACCCGTGTTCAAACGCGGCCGCATGCGTGCACGGCGAACGGAAGGCGGACAGCTGCAGTTGAAAGGCGAGCAACAGCTGCGTTCCATTGTCTGACATTTGAAGCTTGGCGCCCTTTAAACGCTTCGATTCTTATTTGCTCTCGCTATACGTCCCACTTTGTCCGCCACCGCCAAGCGCCCGCTCGCCATTCCTCTGATGTTTTGGCCGTCGCCGAGGTCTGCCTGGATACCGCAACGTCTTCAATTCTCCCGCTGCGTTACCGAGACGGTGGCGTAGAATATGTTCCTCGTTTGCCGCCCGCAGGAGGCAGACACTCAATCCGGCCTCTTTGCTGTCGGAACGAGCACTGGAGATATACTTGGCAATCTGACTTTTGCATCCCCCCCCCCCCCCCCCAGCGTGTGGATGTGTGTGTCTTTTAAGCCCTTCATTTCCCAGAAAGCCGTCCAGGATTTGTGAGCGGCCGCGGGCAACATCTCCAGAGGAGGATGAGTGTTTCCTGCAAACACTTGAGGGGGTGGCGAGGCATTGTGTGTGTGTGCTCATGTGTGTGTGTGTGTGTGCGTGTGGGAGGGCAGCTTCCATGAAGACACTATCCAGTCACACTTGAAGAGCGACATCCAGGGGGTGTTGCGTGTTTGTTTTTTGTTTTTCCCCCCCCAGGCCTTGAGGACAGTGATTGACAGTTACCTCTGTTGAGAGTGGCCCCGCGGGGACGACGCCCTCTCGCAACAGCTGCCGCTTGCATCTCCACTCTGAAGCCGTTGCTAACTTCGGCTTTGCTAAATATGTCCCAACTTGTCGACTTAAGCGAGCAAAGAGCACTCTACTGGGCCTGCTAATGCCGTTGCAGTCCGCACAAAGCAAACGTCACGGCCCCCCCCACCCCCGTTCGGTCTCGCCGTCGGGTGTGGACGTGCGGGGGAAGAGTGACTTCACGGCGAGTGGCGCGAGCTCTCGGGGCGAGGCTTGAAAGCCGACACAACTGAAAGTGCTGATGCGCTAAAAAGATTGCAAGACAGTCCAATAGGAAACGCCAAAGCGAAACTCCACTAGATCGCCGTTTACCTTTGCCACGAACGCGAGATTGTGATTTTTAAGCGAGCGCTTTTTGAAATGAGGTTTGAGCGAGCATATTTCCAAGTCCAATGTTTGGGAAGGCGCCTTTCATGCACAAATTTGAGAGCAACCCAAAGCCGCCTTCCAGACTGGCCTCCCATTGAAAATGCCTTTTGCATTACAAAGCGCAAAATCGTGATGACCACTTTTTGTTTTTTAAATAGATTCGATTTGACATGATCAAGTTTCGCTACGCGGCATCAGTGCATAAAGAAAGCGATTGTTTTGCTCAACGTAAGGGGGGGGGGGTCACCGCATTGGTAGTTTTTGCTCATTTTTACAGGTTGTACTGAACATGGATTGGTGTGACAATCTTTCAAAACTACAAATATTTCTCTTCTGGATTGTGTTACGCGAAAAACAAACAACATTTTGCAACCCGATGTCAATGAGGACAGAGCCTGAACTCATCAGGGGATGTAAAGGGTCAGATAACCCGCAGAGAAAAAGGCTGGGGTGGTGCTTGTGGTGGGGGGGGGGGGGGGGGGTGGAATCTATTCCAGTAGAGAGAGAAAGGTCACAGTGTAAGCCGATAAAGGCGGGAGGCCGAGCTTCAGGCCAGCTCGTCAGCTGACGCCCGCAGCTGTGTTTGGAACATCAATATGAGCCTTGTTCTGCCCCCCCCCCCCCCCCCCCCCTCGCCGCTCCTCTCACACTCTTTCCTTTTTATCCAGCTCTGATTTGTGAAAGTAGGGCATGCGCCCATAACTGCTGCATCAAGGAACATGGCCGCGCCTCCCGAGGCTCCAAAAGCTCGCTTGACAACTGCAGCGCGTTGCACAAGTTATATAAAGCCCGGCCGGGCTCCATTGTTTTGCTTTTCCGGCTTTAGCCACCTGTAATTCGTGCACGTCACTTTTTTCACACGTCGTCTTCTTTCCTGAGCGCGTCAAATTTCTCATTTCCCAGGCCGCCGCTTTGTTTGGATCAAAGAGCAGAGTAAAGGTTGCGGGAAATTCAACGGACGGCTTGTTTCGGGTTGCCTTTGTGTGTGCGCGTGTTGTTTTCCGCCACGTCACTCACTCACGCGGGGCATTTCGCTTTTCTTTGTGTGGTCTTTTGATTGCGGCCGAGTACTGGAGCGTGAGGATCACGTAACCAAAACAGCGAGCGAGCGGGCGCTGCCGCTTGAGCCGAGGCGCATGTTTGGGGGATGACAATTAGTCCCGCATGGAACAGCGACGCGCGTCACGGCCCGGGTTTCCATGGCAACGAATCAGCACGCTTCGGGTGCTGAGGGACAAGAATGCGTGTTATTAATGAGCGCCGGAGGAAACATTTGAGCCGCCGATGCTGGGGTGACATAATCATGCGGCCAATAAAAAGTGACGCTCATCTTTCATGATGTGACTCACCGGGTGGAGCCCGTCCTTGAAAGAACGGAAAAAACATGAGCAGCTGCTAAAAATACCGGCCGACCCGACGTCATGACGCCGCGCCACGATTCCGACGTGGACGAGTCGTGAAAAACCTTGCGAAGGTCCGCGGCAAGCAAACATTGCTGACTCAACGCGCGGCGCCGAGTGCCGCTGCATTCCGGGTCCTCGTGGACTGCGAGGACGCGTTGTCATTTTCAGCCATATTTTGTGGGTCAGCGCGGCCGGACGCAACGCACGCTGGCGTTTTCAGGGAATGACGTGAAGCTCCAATTTTTCCTCTTTTCCTGACCGTTCAAATTGTGCTTGCTGATTTGAAACAACATTAGGACATTTACACAAAAGTGTTTGCAATCTGGCCTGACGTGCATGAGGCCAGTTTTTTTTCTTGTTTTTTTTTTTTTTGCTATGAACAGGAAACACTGAAAAGAGTTTGAACATTTTTTTTTGCATATTTTAGAAAAAGAAACGTCTTCAATGAAAATTGGCCAACTTGATCCATGACTGGCTTATTCCATTTCCTGTTTCAATTTAAACATCTTCCCCGTACTGTTCACAATGATGAGAGCAAGACAATTTATTTGATCAACATCAAGTCACAAAACGATGGTTGTCATCAGCGCGTTGCGAAGGAGACGGTCAGAAAGCGTCGCAGAAAGATGCAAATGGAAATGGTTGGAAATGTTCAGTTGTAAAGATGATTGCCGCGTTGTTGCTGGAGCTGCTCGTTGAATTCTGCCTAGCAACAAGCGCTCACAAAAATATACTCGCCTCCTCCGCTTTGTAGTGAAGGGAAATATTTTGTCACAAAATGATTTCACCATTAATGAAAAAAAAGTGATTGTCCTGGTCTGCAGCCAACCGCCATTTTGTTTTTCCCGTGCCACAAGGCTGCCGCTCAGGAGTGGAGATTCAATTTGCGTACGAAAGACGCCGTCAAGTTACGAAGCACCGACAATGAGGGAAACCGAACGCATTCGCGATACGAGACGAGAATTGAAAGCGACTTTTCAGATGATCCGATGCGCTATTTTCACCTGGCGCTCGTTCGTCTTTTGTTCACCGTCGTCGTACAAGTCGTCCTTTCCTCGCCTCGCCATTTTCCCGCTCACTTCCTTCCCTGTGCCCACGCTTCTCGCCTCCTCTCTTCATATCTCAGCTGTTACTTGGCAACATGGTCCCAGCTGGAACAGAAGTAGCCATGTTGCCACGGCAACAGAACACACACGCGTACGTGGCAAACACCTTTTTTTTCTTTAGAAGCGCGTTGCACATGAAAGTCGAGTGTGTGCTGAGATTTAAAAAGAACATCCAGAATGAGTGCTTGTCATAATCCGCCGCTTATTTCTAAAATGGGAACAGTTGATTGGTTTTGGCAATTTCTGAACACTGAGTGATGGATTTTGCACACTAATTCGTCCTTGTGATTGAACAATCAATTGAGTTGGATAAAAGGACCTTCCAATATATTTGTCATTTATCCATCGCATCCTGCGCCAATTGGAAGCACTCACAAGCTGAGTGCACAATTCTGGGAAGCAGACCTCTTGTCTCTGTGCACTGAGTAACACTGCATCTGTCGCTATAGCAACCGTATCCATCATCTGCAGGGGATCAATTGATTCATTATTGAGTGAGGCGTAGCCCCCTTCTCTGCTTCCAGTTCACGTCTACTTACTCCGTCTTCCAGCATCCATTATTGAAGTGAAAGTCGGCCCACTCACTGGGATGGAAAAGAAAAAGCTGTCAGGGCTCCCTTGTGGAAACATCATTCAGAACATAGATTTTCTCTGGAAAGAATTGACGTTGTTCCCTTAGATGGTCAAGAGCAGACATTAGATTCATATATATAAATATATATATACATACACACATATATATATAAAAGCCAAAATAAATAGAGAAGCAAATTCCAAGAAGCAGTTCTAATTCCTACTTGACTGTTTTTGATATTCCGTAGCTATTTGGAACAGAAAGTGTATTAGAATTAAATGGGTGTTGTAAAATATTTATCAATATCTTTTGTGCTGACACCTCAAGTAACAATCCCTCAACGTGCCATCCATGCGATAAAAATTCCGATGGCCTGTCTTGAGCACGTTCCGTCGACGTGAACTTGTAGTGAAGTGAGCAGTAAAAATCAGCGCAGATCCCTTTTTTTTTTTTTTTGTTCATTTCACAAAGACGCAAAAGTCTGTTTGAGTTGCCAGCATTATTGTTGACGAACAAAACAGAGCCACGCCCAGCGAGTGCGCTGCACAGATGACAAGACAAGTTCAAAACGGCGCTGGAGCATTTATTGCTGCAGGGGAAGACACGATTTCACGCAACGATATCTTCCTTTATTGCGCGTCGCACTTCATGGAAGTCGAGCTCGGAGCCATCGGCTTCGTGCGACCGGCTGGTTTGTAGCGAAAAGACAAAAGTATATTCTTGGAAAATGTGAGCTCAATGGATGATGTCAGCTCTTCGAATGTGCTCTCTGAGGGAATGACATCATTCGCCGTCCGTTGCAATGATGGGAAACCGCCTAATGGAGGTCCAAAATGTTGCGCGTGCGGTGGACTTGGTGTGCTTTCCAGATGCCGTGCCTCATCTCGCTTCGTCAGCTGCACTAAAAGCTTCCGACTTTCAGTGAGTGTGCATCAAGACAAAGTGCAAATCTTTTGTCACGTCGCGTCTAACGCGTGACTCGTTGCGTTCGTCGTTGGCTGCGTTTCGAAGGACTGGGACGTCTTGGATTGGCAGCGTTTGTCCACTTTTTCAAATGAAAAAGCTCTTGGCCGCCAAATGACATCTAAAGACCGACTCATGAATCAGCGGCGTGTGCACGTCAATTAAAACGTGAAGGAATGCAACCTTTGTGAATGAAGCTCAAGTGGGACGCACTCTTCAAGCGCAACCTCCAAACGTCGGATGTTGATGGAGAAGAGACGAATAAAACCCCCAAGTTCAAATTCTTTGTGTGTTTTGTGCAAATGAATTTGAGTTTTCTTCATTGCTTGTTTGGAATTGCATTTCATTTTTTAATTGTTAAACATGTGAATGACAGCAGCCGCACTCATTTCTGCAGACGCAGAAGAACGATCAGAATTCCAGTGAATATTTGTTGGGGGAAAAAAAGCGTCTCCATAAAGTCAATAACAATCAAATGAAAAACATGAATCATGACTGCAACTCAACTGAGTTTGTCATCTTGAAATATCAGAAAGCGGATCCCTTTGGTGACTTTTTAAATATGAGGGAAAAACCAGGATGCAGAATTAGATGCGAATAAACGCAGCGCTCTGAAAACAAGCGTGGCTTGCTCATATCGGAAGCGTGCAGTCATCCCACATTCTGTAAATAGACTGCGAGCAGATCAAAGCCTGTTGGAAAATAGGTCAAATTCGTGTTGTTCAACCCCACTGGGAACATATTACTGGCAATAGGAAAAGAAAATCAAGAAATGTGATGGGATGAAGCCTGAGAAGGTTGCGCACGCACGCACGCACGCACGCTGCCAATGTGCTCAGTCGCCTGATTCGCTGGAAGGCATTTTGGTGGCGAGTGAGAAGCGGGCCTGAAGGATGGGAAAGAGCAGCTTAAGGTTCACTGAACAATTGCAAGCCTGACCGCCATTGCAATTGGATCGGTTGGGGGCAATGAAATCATATTTCCAGCAGGACACAAAAGAGTCCGAAGCGGCGTGAGAATTAGACGGAGCCCACCATGTCCCTCTCTATTCTCCACCTCATCCTCTTGACAACTTTCATTTGAGAGGCAAAGCCCGACTCGCCACCGTGATTATCTCCATGCCTACGAGCGCCTGTAATCTCCCTCCCCGGTTTGTTGAGAAAAGCAGATTTAATGTGACGGGAATCAGGAATTTTCACCGTTAAGTACCGCTCACTTTACGTCGTACGGCCGAGTGGGCGGGGCCCATCCATTTGGCTCCGTTTCTGCACTTTGCTTCGGTTGCGACATGCATTAGCGTCGCCCGCAATGACCCGCAGACCAACTGAGTCCAATTCCGTTCATTTGCAACGGTGCCCTTAACGCATGGACACTGTCTGACGTTCCAGGAAAAAAAAAATGAGGAGCAGCCGGTGGATTTTTTGACACACGTCACATCTTTGTTACGTAAGCAGCCAACGTGGAGCCCAATCGTGCGCGCGCAGAAATGAAGAATATTCGAGAAGAAGCCAGCGGGCCGCCCCCTCCTTGCATGCCGGCCTCACATTGAAATGCGGCTTTTTTGCGTGGGGAATTGATGAGGCAGGCACACGCCTCAAAGCAAAATCTTCAAAGGTTGCGCTTGCACAAGATGCGAGGCGTGCAAACCAGTTCCGAGGTGAGCGAGTGGCTTGCGGATCGCCGGGCAGCGCACAACACAAAAGAAATGCGCACGTTCCTCCGAGGTTGCGTCTCGTGCAGAAAAAGAACAAAAGTGGCTTTTCTCCACTTGAGCCCCCAACGCACGCACACGCACACAAAAATGATCGGAGCGGTGGGAGTCGGGAATGCTTCGGTCACGTTCCGAGGTTACCGTCTCCTTCATCACTCTCGGCAAAACAAAGCCGGCGTGGGAGAAAGCGAGAAGAGCCGACGAGCCGAGGAAGATGAGGAGACGATGGCGGCGCGAGTTTCAAACGAACGCAGACGAGGCGAGCGACATCCGGCCTCAAAAAGAAATGATTTCAAAGAGCATTTCATCCCCGATTATTGCACGGAGACGTGTTCGGCGACTCGAAAAGCGGCTTCTACTTTTTCAGACGTTCGGTCTTGCTGACTGAAGGCCGACGACTCGAAAGCTCGGTGAGATCAAAGCATCGCCACGTTACCGCTTGCCACTAAAAACGGCTGCAAAATGGGACGCGCGTGCTCGTACGTTTACCACCGAATACACAAACGGCATTTGGCGCAATGCGGACTTGTATTTGGAATGATCGGTTTTCGTTTGTGTCTTTGCCTCGACTTCCAAATTTCTCAGTGCAAAAAAAAAATGGAAGTTGCTGTACGGTGCGAAGTCATTGATGAATCGACGTTGACTCGACGGCAAGACATCAGAGTTGAGTAAAAAACATCTCAGTCGTCGTCGTGAGCAGTCGACGTTGTTGTTTGTGCTGCTTAAGCTCGTCTTTGAATGATTTTTCTCCACCAACATTTCCCGCGGCCGTCATCCCCTCCTCAAATACGAAACACACGCATGATGTCAACATACGCTGAGTCGTTCATCAAGAACGGCAAGAACCGTTTGTTTCGGTAAAGCCGAGCCGAGCGGAAGTGGAAGATTGCTGCATTCTCGCTGAGGCCCCGCATTCCCCGGAGGACCTCAGTCGGGTTGTTGTTGTCCCCCCCCGTTTCCTGTGCATGGCTGCCACTTGCAAGACCTGAGTGCGGTCAAGCCCCCGCCTCCTCCTGCTCCTCCTCGGCTACTCTGCTGCTCCAAATACATTTTTTACTCTCTCCTGCCCTCCCTTTTGCTCCAAAGAATCAGGACAGTGAGAAATAACAGCACTGTAGGAGCCCCAAAAAATGAACCCAGTACACACTGGACCCCTCCTTCACCAGCAACAGCACCCCACCTGCTGGCTCCTTTCTCATTCGGCACGTTGAAAATCCAGAGCGCCACAAAGAGGAACTGTGTGAGGCTCGGGCCTTCCCATTAATCCCCTCCGACATGGCTCCCGGGGGGCACGGATTTGCTACAAGTCAATGCGGGAGAGCGACAGGATGCAAAACAAGCCGGTCTGACTCTCTCGTGCTATTCAAACAAAGCTCTGCTGTGCCAGAGAGAGACGCAAGGGCAGACGAAGGGGGAAAAAAAATCCAAAAGTTAAGCCTCGCTTCACCCGCCTGCTCGGAATGCGTTTGCATATTTCGCCGTTTGTTGCGCAGATAACGTTGATGATGAGAGACGGGGGAGGGAAATGTCGCTTTCCTCCTCGTCGTCGTGCGCAATCACATATTTGGCACACCAAAACACCGCCCGACGTAAACGCCGACTCACAAGTCACGTGATGCACTTCCTGCTCTCGGGCAGAGCGGCGCTCTTGAATTTCAGTCTTGGAGGTCGGGCAGGATGACGTTAAGATGTGGTTGGGTGCGTGCGGCCCCCCCCTCGTTGTGCCGCTCGCCAGGGAACGTAAATAAGAGGACTTGAATGGAAGCGGGGCCATAAAGCCGCACAAGATTTGCCTCGTTCTCACACAGCGCCTCCACAATTGATCCGCCTTTTAAAACGGACCCAATCGAGTGGGTCGTGTTCAAACTGTGCGCACTCGCACGGCATGCCCCCGTCAAATTGTTACGAGCGCCAGCGTACGGGGACAGAAATAAAAGTGGACGACGGACGTGCCGAGTGCAAAACGTCACACCTCCCATTCCGGCTGTCCTGGTTTACATGGAGCCTTGAATTCCGATTAGAAGATGAAAATGCCGCATGCATGGAAAACATCTCATTTGGACTCAACTGGCACAAACAAAATGCAATTTTGGGTCATGCCGATCAAAAGTCATTTTTCGACGCGTCCCAAATTTTTTGAAGGCTTCGCTCAATCTGCGCCGACTCGGCCTTGAGGTAAACGAGCAGGAACATCTTGGAAATATGGCAGCTCCTAAACAGAGCGCACACAACTCGTCTCTACTCTGCAAAATGAGACGACGAACGTCCATCGTCATCAATCGCGTTCGGCTGACTTCAATCTGCGCATGTCAACCGCCTGCAAAACTGCAAGTTTGGTGAAATGAAACGCGTTGCAATGTCAACACCAGCTCGGAATAGATCGCGTCACTAATGAACAGTTGACCTGCGATCGTCCTTCGGAATGATTTCAGCGGGAATGACAAAAAAACGACTCAAGCAACTGACTGCACCCGCTCTCCGTCTGCGGCGCACTCATTTTGCAGACACTCCGATATGAAATCCAGTGGCGGAAAATTCCCCAGTGGACATCATCTCCTACGCCACGTCAGGAAAGGCGGCTTCTCCAAAGCTTACAAATGGTTGGGGGAACACATGGCGTGCAGAAAGACTTTAGCGGATTTGGAGCCTGCTTTGGATTCATGTGATTGGCTCCGCTCCCTCTCTCGTTTTCCAGCCATCCTCAGCCCCACCGAGATGGAAAATGGGTCATCTGTGTGGAAGTTAATACTCCTAGCGCGTCGCAAGAGCGCCGCTTTATTTTTAGGACATCTTTACCCTCACATGGTGAATGACAAGAAGGTGTTGGCTAATGGGCCCAACTAGTGTTTATTATTTCAGCTGCTGGCAGCTTCTAATGTTTCCCTCCGTGACTGCGTCGATTTGACGAGCCCTGCACGTCTGACATCAGCCACCGACTGAGTGACTTCGGCATCGGGTGTTCAAACGCTCAACGGCGTCACATATGGCGGAGGGCCTCGTCGAGATCAACACGACTTGTGCTGAAGCTGCCATGGCAACCGCATACTAGCAAGCTATTTGTGGCCGCTCGACTCCCAAACACAGCTGCTCCTTTGCGAGCAGTCATCCCCACCTGTCACAAATCCAATCTGAGCTATGCGAGGCATTCGCTGCACAAGATCACGACCTGACATTCACATTAATTGCTGCTGACCATCATTTGGTCACAGGTTCTCCTCTTGTGTCTTGCGCAGCGCAAATATTCTTAATAGTATCACGGGATGGCCGAGTGGTCTAAGGCGCCGCGTTCAGGACCCAGTCTCCCCAGGAGGCCTGGGTTCGAATCTCGAATTTCCCCATTGTGGGACTAATAAAGGCAATATTAGTATTAGTATTAGTTTTGCATTGGTGGTTCTGAATCAAGTCTTGTATTCTCAGAGCAGGCGTCATTGACAGCTCCTCGATTTGGGAAGAGTTATTGTGAACGCTTAAGTAAAAGTATCACAAATACATGAACACATGCTGCCGACGGTTTTTTTTTTGAAGCTGTCAAACTGAGCTGCTGTGATCTCATCCTCCATTGACGCCTCGAGGATGAGCGGCGCGTGGAGTGAGACGCGTTGCTCGGAGCCACAGTGCCCCCTACTGCACAGGAAGGGCATTGGCGTCTTCTTGCCGCCACAACGTGAAGCGCTGAGTCATAATCTAGTGTTGCAAGAACAGGCACAATAAATGCAACCTTGTTCGAACAAACCACCGATTGGGTTCTTTTAATGGGACAAAAATAGCCATGACCGATTCGTGCCTCGAACGACAATAGGAAAAAACCCTCCCAGGAAACTGGAGTGAAGTCATCAACGCGGCACAGAAATGTTCTAAATCCTAACCCTAAATCCTGACCCTATTCTTCAAATAATTGATTTGTTCATTTCAGTGCTTATTAATAGGTCGTTTATATATATATATATATATATATATATATATATATATATATATATATATATAAAGCGACAAGGACACTGTTAATAGTTTATTACGTAAATAAAAAAGGCAACTCCTGTTTATTAAGACAATATTTATTATACAGTGATTAGAAAATATAACAGACTAAATAGAAACAAATGAAAAATAAGAAATATACGGATAAAAATC
The DNA here is from genome assembly GCF_059441095.1 of Idiotropiscis lumnitzeri. Lineage (NCBI taxonomy): Eukaryota > Metazoa > Chordata > Actinopteri > Syngnathiformes > Syngnathidae > Idiotropiscis > Idiotropiscis lumnitzeri. Next base: position 526,974 of record NC_142399.1, on the reverse strand, counting down.
AAATATGGATGGCGGGTGGACAGTGGTCCGCCATGGACGGCGACGCCAACCTGCACGTCAGGGGAAGGGAGCGTGTCCTGGGTTGCGTTACGGTGGGAAGGAGCGTGCACTTACCTTTCTCTCCAGGAGGGGGGCGCAATTTGCCTATTCTTAAAATAATTGATTTGTTCATTTCAGTGCTTATTAATACATAGTTTTTTTTACATATATATCAAAAGTCCCCTATCATAACCCTTCACCCTCACCCTGACCCCTCATCCCTAACCCTTGTGGTGGCCTCATACTTCGGCATAACCTCAATCACAATAATTAGCACGTTATTAAAAGATCTGATCATGTCAATCAAAGTGAGCATGATTGTCTTGGATTGTGTTTTGTGCAGGATTTCATTGGATTTTATTTGTGTTCTGAACGAATTTTCGAAATCGGGTGTAAAGGTCAAATTTTGAGAATTTTTTGGGCCTTTTATTTTGAAATGCCGCATCAGATTTCATTCAAAGTACTTTGGTTGGATACCTGGAGTGGCCTAGTGTGCCCCAGCACTTGTTTTATTGCGGGACAACGAAAACTTAATTTTTAATGAATTTTCAAAATCGGGTGTAAAGGTCAAATTTTGAGAATTTTTTTGGGGCCTTTTATTTTGAAATGCCACATTAGATTTTGATGAAAGTACCTTGGTTGAATACCCGGAGTGGCCTAGTGTGCCCCAGCGCTAATCTGGTTGTGGGATAACGAAAACTTAATTTTTAATGAATTTTTTAAATCGGGTGTAAAGATCAAATTTGAATATTTTCCTTTTATTTTGAAATGTCACATCAAATTTCATTCAAAGTACTTTGGTTGGATACCCGGAGTGGCCGAGTGTGCACCAGCGCTTGTCTAGTTGCGGGATAACAAAAACATAATTTTTAATTTTTTAAATCAGTTGTAATATCAGCCATTGATGCACAGTAAACATGAATTTCTCTTTCTATCTCAATTCAGAACATTTCTTGGTACAATTCTGAGTCAGTTTGTATTCCCCCTGTGTGAACAGAGAAGTTGAATAACATTATTTTAAATCCTAACCACTGACGTGCATACTTGAGTTTCAGAGCTTTTATTTTGAAGGTGGCCATCAACAAGCGCTTTCGGCGCATTACCGTAATGCACAGTGAAGCACAGCATTAAAAATAACTGTGGCGGCTGGCTTGACTTCGTCTTTGCAAGTGGAGGCTGGCCTGACTGCAGTGCAAAAACGTGGCGTCAGCAAAATGGCACCGACTCGAATCCACTTTCCACCAAGCAGTCTGCGCTTCTGCTCACTGCATAACGTGGAAACCATCAACGATGCTTTGCATTTCCGTTCCAAGAAGGATGGCAATAACTGTGTCGTCTATTTAAATGTTTGACCTTTTACCCACCAATGAATTGAGCAAGGAAGACGAAGCGAACGGCAGTGTGCAATGCTCATGTCAGCAGGAGATATTTTCTGCCTTGCAGTCGCTTTGAGCATTAAAGTGTGATGATTAATTATACCTTTATTACACAGAATAAGTCACATAATACAAGACGTTGTCAGTTAGTGACTATGGCGTTCATTCGCTTAGATTATTTTTTTTGTTCTAGACCAGTGGTTCTCAAATGGGGGTACTTGAAGGAACTCCAACATTTTAAATAAAAGAAACATGCAAACATCGGTTAAAAAAAAAAAACTTATTGAATTAAAATGTCCCCAAATCAACCCAATTGCCACCTCTCGTTACCTGTCAATCACATGCGACGAGAGAATTAAAGGGTACTTGGCTGAAAAAACATTTCTCAGGTGGTTCGCCACTGGAAAAAGTTGAAGAAAACACGGTTCGAGTCAACGGGAAAGGAAGAGGTATGGTCTGAAGTTGGTACTTCTATTCATACGGAGATCAAATCTCTTCATCATAAACATGACATTTTACCGTAAAACACCATTTTAACATGACACATCGGAGAACTCAAAGACAATCTTCAAACAAGCCCATTTTTGACACGTCCGGTTGGTCACTTAAACGTCGACGATTGAAACATCGGTGCCGTTGGAATCCGTCCGGCTGCTGGGTTCGGGCCCGATGAAGATGGGGGGGCCCCCGCTCAATGTGTGCCGACGCTGCGATGAGGTGCCGCGACGGACACGTGCAGCGAGAATCCGCCAGGCTGCACGCCAACACCTGACAGCGGAGGAAGACCTGCTGCAAACGCAAACGCGAGGAAACGCCTCTCATCAGACATCGTCATTACGATTTCTATAGCACATTTGTTGAAGACATTTTAAAAGTAAATCAAATGAGATGCAGTAATGAAATGATTAGAAACTATGAATAATAAACATAAAGATGTCGAATTGTCAATAATCCAAACAACAGATTGTCACAAATTCTTTTTCGAGCCCGCGGGCTCCCAGCAGCCCGCCTTCCTCACCCGATTGTCCTTGCCAATGAACTTGAAGACAGGAACCCGGTCGTGCCTGGAGAGCCGGTCCTCGGATGAGTACCGAGTCACCGTTTCATCCGAGATACACCTGCTCGCACACAAGACGCAGACGTCAAGTCTTTACAGGGATGGCCACAGTGACAGTTTTTTCTTTTTAATTTTTAAACCCTAATTTTCACTTTAAAGTGAATTAATTATGATATGATTATTGCTTTATTTGCAAATGAGGCTCTATGACTAATATTGCCTTGAAACTCGCCTTGCCATAAAAGTCCTTCCCCCCCCCCCCTCAACCAAAGTCAGTGGCGTTTGACATTTGATGCGACGCATGCGGTTCACTGCCCTAGAACCGCCAATCATTTGATTGCCACGGCAGCAGACGCGTCGGATCTTACAGGTCAGGATGCCGCAAAGCCAAATGAATTTTTCCCGCAAAAAAAATGGAATTAAGGAGTTGAATAAAAGTAGCTGTCAAGCTTCTTCAAAGGTTATTTGAGTCCACGCATTTTAAAGAAATAACTAAAAAGCAATTGTTTGCAGACACTGCAATGCACTTTCATTGCGTGTACTCGGCCTGAAGGATGGAACGGTGGAACGCACGTCTTTCTCGAAGGGCACAGAGTGTTCGCTAAAATGAAGATTGCTACTTTTTTAATTCATGATTTATCTGAGCTGGAGAATCGAGTCAATGACTGGGCTGACGCAGATTACCGTCCCATTGATGCGTGTATTTGTATCTGTACGTGTGTGTGTGTCACGTGTATTTTATTATTTTTCATACATTCTAAATACTAATTAACTTCCATCTGGTGGAATCAATTTTCCCCCCAGTTTATTTTAAAAATTGCTCAGCAATGAGAAAGGTGCGACATCACAAAGAGTGGGAGGCGTGTTCAACTCTTCTTATTTTTAACTCCCTTTTTTCCTCACATTCCGCACACAAAAGTCTGAGCTCGCGTGTAATATGACAACACTGTTGTTAACAAACCGAGGATCTTTAATGTTTGCTAAATGTGTTTGCTTTTCCCCAACTTTTACGGATAACGATGACACAATTAAAGTCATTATGTTCTTGAATGTCAGCGCGCATTTATTTGCGCCAGACGTTCATGAGAGGTCATTTGTTTGACTCAATCAGCTCTTAATGCCACCACGATCAATTAAACGGTAATGAAGGAGAGCCTTATGCCATACCGAAACAAAAGACAGTGGGTGCAAAATTCAGAATTGAATTGAGAATGAGCGTTCAATTTTTGAATTGGAATATAGGTCAGAAATAGGAAGCCAAATTGCAAGTGAAATTCATGACGCTGAATTGAAGTGTATTCAACAACAAAGTAGAGAAGCCCATTTCCGACATGAATTTCATACAAATATTATTATAAGACCTTTATGTACACAATGTTTAATTTTTGTAAATTGTAACATTTGTTTCTAAACTTTAAAAGGCAACTCAGATAAAAAAAAAAGTTCAAGATTCAAAATTCTAAAAACTTGAAATTGTTTAATTTGATGGCACAACAGCGCATAATTTCCCAGAATAACTTGCCAGCACCCGATCCGTGCCCCTGACGTGCAGGTTGGCGTCGCCGTCCATGGCAGACTTTCGGCATGCGAGATGTAACATGTCACAAGATCAGGGACACGAAGCTGCTGTTTGGCCCTGGCAGATGTCTGCATGCCATTTATTAGTTTCAATATTGAGGTTAAGTGGACTACACAATTGTTAACAAACCATCAAGCATGTGCAAGGATCAATCACAGAGATTTGTGTCTTAGAGGTGAAATAACCAAGAGCATCAGATAAGTGGCGCTTGGTTTTGGATGTTCTAAGCTTAATCTTGCACCCTTGCGTGTCCCAGAGGCCACAGAAGGCAACTGGGGAGTTTATTAAAGATGCCAGGAGAAATAATACATTTATTTATTGCTCTTTTAAAGAGCTACTCACCTTGTCTGTGAGATGGTTGGTGGGGAAGGTGAAGGTCTGCATGAAGCAGGGATGACGTTGCAGGTCATATTTACCTGCAACAGGAGAGCAATATGTACTTGAGACGGCCATGCTCTTCTAGGTGATACTAAATAACAATTTTGGGTTCGCTGCAACGTACGTCACAAGATAAGGTGCACCAAAATAGAGTAAAAATGTTTAATTGACATTGTCGAGAAGTGTGGGTTGTGCTTAGTATCGGAGCGGCAACTAAGCACAATTCATACCTCTGATGATGCAACACAGTTTCATGCCACTAAATGAACCACGTTTAAAACTGTAAAAACAACACCAACTAGTAAAAGTAGAATGTCACAGCTGCTTAATCACTTGACTACGTTTGTTCCTAAATGAGTGACCTTTGTTAGAATATGGAACGAAAGCAAACAAAGGAGCGACTGAGTGCGCCGGCTTTAAAAAAAAAAAAAAAACTATCCACAATAGCAACTCTACAAACCAAGACAATATATTAATATGTAACCATCTTATAATTTAACGACTGTTGGACAAACAAGCAACATTCAAAATTAGCCTACATGCGGTTTGTTCGGCCACGTGCACGTTACCGTCCTTCGTGTGATTTAAACCTTGCTTCGGTCAACATTTCCGTGGTCTTTCTCATAAATGAGAATTTGTTGAAGGTTTAACACGACTCGTAATTTAAAAGAACGCAATCTCACCGTTTCTCATACCGCAAAGATTGTCCATTTTGTACGCAGTCTGACCACTTCGGCTACACTGCAGTCAACGAGGCTAGGCTAGGCTAAATAAAATTAGCTAAGCAGTTAGCAGCTTTTAAAGCGACGCTGCACATTCCAAGTCAGTGATTGGCTGGTGCAACAAAAGTATCATTTCATTGGGTAAAAATAAGATTGACACATTCACGACCAATCACATTTCAGAATCCTGTTTTTTTTTTTTTACCGTCATGTCCTACCATTGTCAAACACGAGACGATTTTTTTGGTATTTTGTGAGCAAAATGACACTATAAATGTACCACTTAGTTTCGAATCAAAAAGTGTTAGAGTTTATACCATAGGTTCTGCCATTTGGCAAAAAAGACGGAATATAAAATAAGAAATAAACATCAATGATGCCAACAGTCAACCTGGATACTTCACAAACTATGGCATTTATTTCAAACAGAGGCTTTGCTTTGCATTTTTACAATAAATTACACAATGACCGTCATCTGATAAACCTAATAAATACTATTTTAACAAGCTCCTTTATCATAATCTATGGCCCTATCCATTTTCCATGCAGTTTGGAAAATGGATCAGCCTCATTAAAAAACACCATTCTTCTCGTAAAAGCACAAGCTAATGAAAACAAATACTGAATATAACGTAAAGTAAAACATGAAATTTAAAAAATGGGAAAACAATATAAGGTGGACAACAATTAAAATGAATAAGAGTCAGAACAAAAATTGACAAACAACCCCCCCCAAAAATCTCACGAGAATAAATGTATGGGTCCAAAGGAGGACATGCATGCTGTGACTCAATATTTACACAAAGTACAATTAAAAGCATAAAACTGTCTGTACAGAAAAGTACATTATTAACAGTGCAAGATATTAAATAGCTCGACTCAAAACACTTCTCAATATACAAATCTATAACAAAAGCATACAATTACATACAAGTGCTAAACAAAATGTAACTTCAGGTTATCATTGAGTAGAGGTCTATACAAAGGAAACAGAAAATGTATTCATATACATCAATGTATAATAGAAATGCACATTTACAATAGCTTTACCTTTATTGTGGTCATAGCACATGGATGGGAAAATATGCGTGTTGTTGAGTTTTTTTGGTAAGGGTGAGTATGAGAAGAAGTGTGACAACGGATATATGAAGGACAGTAGAAGGGAGGCTATGCTTTGCCTTACGTAATGAAAACAAAGCACATGTAAGAAATAACAACTAAACTAACTTCACGTTTGGAACACTGTACACGAGGGATTCTGCTTCATTTCAACTGTGAATACCTCTTATGGCTCTTTTCAAGTCAATGATCCAGTTGGGGGGCATGCAGCGAGTCTTCAATCAGGAGTTAAAAATGGAGATGTGAACGATGAGATGGTTTATACAAAAAAAAAAAAAAAAGGCAGATGAAGTGAAGTAATGCGACCATTGCGTTCATCATCATTGCACCGTTTGTACCCAAGATTCAGTAGCAGATTGATCCAGTATAGTTCTACAATTACATATTCCTTTTTTTGGGGGGGGGGATAAAAGCCATCACTATCCATTATTCACGGTCCTTCACATACGTACCAACACACACAATCGCTCAGTTACACTGCATTTTGAAGTCTTTTGGAAGGGACATCATTTCAGGCAACCTTCTGATTTAAGAGGAGGAGCAGGAAAAAAAAATGTTCTGTCCTTCCTCCAAGTGCCACATGGAAAAGAACTAAAAGGCACTACAGTATCATACCAGAACACATCAACTGTGGCTGCCTGCGAGCGCCAAGACTCGATGCGAACGTGCAGGCCTGAAGACCACAGAAGCATCGTCAACGGACTTTTTGCCAGAAAAAGGCTCGACAGGGAACATTTGGGTCGTTAAGTCGTGCCAATGTGAATTCCTCAATGAAATAGCGAGCTCAGGCGGCACCATGTTGAGCTACGACGACAGCGCAGGAGGGACTTGAATGCTTCACATTTCTTATCAAATGGAAAATCGCTATTGCTTGTAAAAATGCAATCTTATAAATGTTCAATTAGAATTAAGTAGAGCACAAAAGACAATTGTGAATCCAGTCCCACAATTTTCAACCCCCCCCCCCCCCCCACCCACGCAATCATCATGAAAGTGCACTTAAGTGCCATTAGCTTGCCAAGAAAACAGTTGTCAATAAAAAATAGTGCTTGTTTCTTGTTTAGTTTCGTTTTTTTTGTCTCTGGTCTGGTGTCGTGCCCCAGTTGAGTTGTTACAGTATGCAGCTTGACGTGTCCATCCTCTGGGAAGGAAATGGGGGCAGCGGCCCCGGGGTGCTGGTTAAGTGCTTGGTGCGGCGGCTCCTCGCTGCGACATCCTGTCACCTGCATTCGACTGAGACGCCAGAAGACGAGGACGAAGACACCGGTTGGTCGGCCAGCGTCAGCATGACGGCTGCGGTCAGCGAGCTCGAGGACGGTGAGGAGGATGACGACGACGATGCGGCCGCCGTGCCTGCAGACCAGAAAGACGCTTTGCTTAGGCGGCCATTTCTAATTGGCTTAGATTCAAGTTGTTCCGAGTATCTGAAAAGCCAAGCCAGTCAAGATTTTGTCATCAGCCTGTTTGTGAGCAAGACATTCAACATGTTAGGTAACACTTGAGCTCATTAAGAGAATAAGCAGCCGCCCACATTTGAGTTGGGGACGCTGGCCAGCGAGCCAGAGCCACTTTGAAGTGACGGTCGGAGTCCGGCGGCGGAACACCACGGACTGAAACGGCAACATGCCACTCACTTTCCAGTTCCTTTTTCTTCATGCGCTTTCGTCGTCTGTCGATGGAGGCCACCTCCGACTTGAGAGAGAGGTAATGGTTCCTGATGTCCTGAAGCTTATCTTGAAGGAATGAGATCCTCTCCAGACTGCTCAATTTCTCCAGGTCAGCTTTGTGAGAAATAAATCGGAATTAGCGTCACGGCCCGACTACAAATTTAGACCGAAAAATGAAGCAGCTTTGTCTTCACGTCATAACACGGCAAAGGTGTCACACTGATGTTTGTTTTTTTTTTTTAAAAGCTTCATTACCACAAACGCGGTTAACAAACAAAAGTCATGGATCGCTGCGGCCGGTCAGCACGTGTCGTTAATGCGCTTGAACGTCTGCAACGGGAGAACGTTTTTCCATTGACTTTGAACATCGAGCTGTTGTTTCAATAAAAGACCGTGCCATAAATCACATGATATTGACATTGATCTCGGCGTTTCTGCCACACGGTTGGAAAACATCCGTCGTGATTTTTGTTGAGGCACAAATCGGAAGCGATGACGTCACGGGTTCATTGACAAACGCGACGTCAGACAGTTACGTTGGTCCACTGTGGCAATTTCATTGGCCAGATGTGTCGACATTATCGGAAAATGTTTTGGGGAGTGACACTCGTTAGGAAAAGGAAAAAAAAAAAAAAAAGTAGTCGCCTTTCAATAATTCTTGTCAATGACGCTAACGATTACGTGGATGAGTTTGAGTTCATTTGCATCTGCCATTGCAATGTTTGCTTACACATCTGGAAGCTCCACTTGTACACCCGCTGCGATCTGCCATGGCTTTCGCGGTGCTGCGCGTGATCGGCGTCACCCTGTTTGTGGTACTTATGGCTTGACGGCGGAGATCGGCCGCGACACTTGGGCGAAACTGCAAGCTTGACGTCCGATGTGTCGTCGTTGGCGGCAGCCGCTTTGGAAGAGCTTTCCACAAGAGACTGGTCTTCACTGTCACTGCTGTTGGCTGCAAGGAAACAAGAACAAAGTCCGAGTCGCACCCCGCCTAGCAACTAAAGCGGACTTGAGCTTAGCTCGTCGGCGTCAAGTGGCGTTTACCCGTTTTCCGATTCTTTTTGGGAGGCACTCCGAGGCTCTTGCGGTTCGGCTTGTGTTTCTTTGAGACGCCGCCCGTCTGCGATTCCTTGGGCCTTTTCTGACTCACAGACGCTACGATGGCACAAAATGAAATGAGGGCACTTTAGGACGCGTGTACGGTGCTCCGTTATGAAGCCCATTTGCAGTTGCTACCTTTGGACTTGTGCTGGCTGCCGCTGCTCAGCTCCAGGCTGCAGTTGCTGCTGCTGTTGGAGGAGAGCGGCGCATCAAACACTTTGGGTGGCGAGGCCGTCCCTTGATGCCGTGGAAGATCTGGCAGCTCCCCACCCAGACTCTCCACTTCCACTGTGCTGCTGTCGCTCTCGCTGCGCCGGCATGCCACTTTGTCCTGCGCCAGCCCTGGCAGGAGAGCTGCAGAAACGGACAGTGGAGGAAGAGCAGGCGGTGTGGGCGGCGCCGGCGGGGAAGGCGGCGCTCGACCGCAGTCTTCCAATGTAGCGCCTCGACCTGAGGGGGACTCCGGGGTGGTGGGGGGCGTGTTGAGGACAGAGTTGCTGCCACTGCTCGGGAACTCGTGCGGTTTGTCATTTTCCAGGTGCTCCTCCGAGGCGTCGTCCTCGGGTCCCGCTTCCTGCTCAACACTCGTGTCCTCCAGGCTGGAGGCAACAGGCGGAGGCGGAGGAGGAGAATGAGCGGCCTCCGTGTCTGAATCCGAGAATAACTCTTTTAGAGTCTTCTTTGGCCACTGCGCTTGAATGCTGGACCAAACGTCTTTTTGGCCTTTGGAGCGCACGGCCGGCTTATCCTCTCCATTGCCAGACATCTTGGCCCGCTTTTCAGGAATGTCCCAGAAGCCCGCTTGTCTGCTGGATTTGCTCTTCTCCTTCGTCCCGTTGTACTTCTCGGAAGGAGAACCTTTGCTTTTCGGCTGGCCTCGTTCACCGCCCTCAGCCTGGGAACCAGAAAGCGCTGCTGCCTCATCATCAGAACTGCTGCTAGACGAGGCCCGTCGCTCTTCCGCGGCAGCCGCACTCCTCTCCTGCAGTTTCCTGGAAGAGCCGACCGGCAACCAGTCGGCGCTCCGCGTGGCCCTCCTCGCTTTGGCCTCTTTTTTGGGGGTCCTCTCTGCCGTCCCTTCAGATTTCCTCTTCCTTGCGCTTGCCTCCCCAACCAAATCCGGCTTGGGCTTCGCCACTTCGGCGCTGCTCGTTTCAAGGTTCTTCCCTGAGACGGCATTGGGCGGAGTACCACTCTCTCTCCATTCGGAGCTTTTTTGAAGCTCCGACGCACCCTTGACATCTCTGCGAGTATGATGGTCTTCTTTATTACTCTCTCCTTCGCACTCGGGGTCACTCTCGTCTGAGAACAATTCAGAGGCTGAGAAGAAGAAGGAGACCAAAAGATTGTTTCATTATTTACGCGACACTTTGACTAGTTCACGTTTTGCTACCTTGCAGACCGTTGAGGATGGACGTAATTTCGATGGACTCGGCCGGAGAATGCGGCTGAGCGCCTTGTTCGTCATCCTGATCCAGCTTGGAAAAGACATCCTGGCTGAGGTCACACTTGGAGCGAGGGACACGATTATTGTCGGGTGAAGGGCCGAGGACGTCTCTGTCGTTGAGCCTCTCCAATCGGTCTCGCTCACGCTCAGCTTTGTTCTGTCAGAATTGAATATAAAAATCAGGGATCCGCTTCATGTTATCCAGTCAAAAAGTAACATGAGATGCAAAGCCGTACCTTGATTTTTTTACGGTGCTTGATTTTTTGTACATTCTTATTGGCCGGGCGAACAATCTTGTCTGCGTTGATCCATTCATCATATCTAAAAAGCAAGTAAAAAAAAAAAAAACAAGTTTTCATCAATCAGATCCGAGAGGAGCGCCATAAAATAGCAAAGAGCAACACCCCCCCACACAGCCACCTGCGCTGTCTGGTCGGAAAGATTGCTGTGATACAAAAAGAAATACATCCGGTCGTGTTAAAGACAAAGCCTTAGAAAAATGCAAGAAACCACAAGCAACAGAACACAGAGTGCTATTTGGATCATACGACAAGAATGAAAAGTTGCACGACATCTCACAACATCACACACGTACACATTGCAGAGAGAACAACCATTGTCATTCGATTACCACAGGATCACACGACAACAATGAGACAATGAAATGTGTTTTTGCTAGTTGCCCAAACGCTCTAGTTGACACCGCATTAACACGAGCCCACTGCGGGGGGTGGGGGGGGTGACAGGGGGGGGGGGGGGAGATTAGGTAGGAGTGAGTGCAACAAACAGCACTTTGCTTGACCTCTCTGAAATTAGCGTCAATCAGGAGTGCAGGATCTACAGGAATTTGACTCGAACCACTGTGTGGCCAATCCAAGCATGAAACAGAAGTTCAGCATATCGGTTCAGACAGTTGGGGGGGCGGGGGGTTCAGACAGGGGGTTCAATCACAATTGGCTAAGAGGAGCTGAGGAATGTTCCAACATCAACCCCGTGCCCAATTCTGTTTCTGCCACTAGAGGGCTCAGTGAGCTCTGCCCGAGAGACAAGATCAGATGAAGCAGAATTGTGAGGAGGAGCGCATTAGTCGCGACTGCAGGGATCTCCGTGGAGTGGTCATCCCGCAGGCCAATTTGAAGGTTAAGATGTGATTTGGTTGGAGGGTGAATATCTAAGTTAGGTGACTGTCCCCACGTCCTGTCTTACCTCATGTTCCAGCCACAGTAGTGCACCAGGTAGAGCACCTCTCCCCCCTCCACGTCTGCCTCTTTCACAGTGGCCTCGTACGTCTTCAGACTGCGGCCTCTCCCATACCTCACCTGCACCTTCATCCCCGGGGGGTAACACTCAAACTCTTCCCCTTCCTCCCCCTCCTGACTGTTGTCATCCCTGCAAGAAAAACAGTTCAGCACTTCCTGTCCCTAGTCTGCTCCATAGAAAATCCCACACACCCTCCCACATTGGCGCAATCTATCAACAGACCTTCTGATGCTATTCTACCCACTTGACAGGTCTCAGAAGCTTCCTATCCCTCATCTGCAATACAACAGACTGAACAATACATGATAAGCCTTCCAAACTACAGCCCTTGAATGTTGCAAACATGACACTTCATTCATGGAAAGTCCAGGCTACTAACTAGCCAGCCCGAGATGCGCACAGCAAACTTGGGATTGCCATTCACACAACAGCCACAAGGAGGAGCTAGTGAGAAACAGTCAGGAACCGTCAAAGCTGGAGGCTCTACTGGCAATGGAGGAGGAGTGCTGGCGGTTAAGTGGCGATGACGCAAGGGCCCCAGGGGGCCCCAGGGGGCCACAAGGGCCGCAGGTTAGCACAGCAAAGCACGACTTGGCAGGCAACACAGCAACCTGAAGCACAACTACAACATTCAATTTAGTTAGCTAACCACAAAGAGCAGCTGTGACAACCTCCACACAGTCCTCAGTGAATGATTGCTGCTAGCAGCTGATTTTCAATATGGCACAAATAATATCAGCGCTTATCCGTGCTGCAAGTTGGACAGCCATAGAAGCTACTTATATTCTATAAATAGCGATGTAAAAAATGATGCAAACCTCGATATAATACCGAAATCTACTTTCTTAGGAAACAAACCTTTTGTAGTATTACTTGGTCTAGATAATAGCAAGTGTTCTGCATTTTCCTCTACTTGCAAAAAAAATTTAAACATAAATAACTCGGTTGGTAAACTATTCAACAGAGGAAACATAACATTGTCGGCACATCCAACTTAACATAAAATGGCATCTTGTACCATTCACCTTCATAAGTCTGCCTAATAATTCAAGGCTAAACACAACTTTAAAAAAAAAAAAAAAAAAAAGGTTGCCTTTAAAAATCCAACGCAATCAACTAAACAGGCCTGTCAAACGGGGATCTTGCGATCATAAATTAGTTACAGGCATACATTAAAATGTCAAGATTATGAATTTTTTCACCACTGTCCACGGATGTAAAACGGAAAAAAAAAGAAAGAAAAATCAATCAAATATCTGAAAGAAGTTCCCTGTTTTGGTGTAAACAAATCAGCACAATCATGGATAAAATGTCCAATGAAGACATCATGACGTCTTATCTTTGCATCACAATGCACTGCAACACAACTGCAAAGGCAGTTGATTCAAAAACGTTCACAGCGGTTGGTGACAATGAGACTTGACGCTCTCCGCAAAGCCTCGACACAAGTGTCAGAATATGAGGCCAACGCCCACGTCAGGCTCAAGTTAGAAGTCGCTCAACAAAACAGACAACACGTTAATGAGCCAAAACAAACATTTGTCATGACCGAAAGCCTGGTGTCTAGCGATCAAAAGCGTCAGCGACAACAATCACACATTCACACGGAACATTTCATTAAGGTGAATATGAGGTGGAGGAGAGGAGAACTCGCTTTGTCGTTATCAAGGCAGGGTGAAAGTCAAGAGGCCGTCGTTGAGAGAGACAGTAAGAGAGAGCGAGAGCGCAATGTGACGCATGCCAGGTGGAAGGTACCAGTCAGGCTTTGCTGTTGCCAGCCGATGCAGACGAAGCCATGACGGATAATAAAAGCACAGTGGGTAAGAGGAAAGCCTTCCTTCCTCTCTCTGAGCAAACTGAGGTGGCAATTTGCGCCATAAGAGGTCTGGATGACGGCTTGAGGTGCGGCCAACGAGGAAAAAGGACGCCGACTTTGGTCTTTCTCAAAAGCACATTGCGAATATTTTGAATAATGACACGATGCCAGCCGCGCCGTTTGTATCCCTTCAAAGCACCTACCCAGAGTTGTCCTTGCTCTCTTGGTCACCGTCGTGCTCCTGTTTTATGCTCTCGCCTCCGAGGCGAGACGTTGAAGAGCCTTCATCTGCGTCTCCTCCGTGGGGGCATCTGCCTTCATCCTCCTCCTCCTCGTCGTCGGTGTTGTTTCCATTGCTGTCCTTTGCCCCAGCTTTTGAAGTTGTGCACTGACTTTGGTTTAGAACCAACTCAAGTTTCTCCTCCTGAGGGAGAGGGATGCTTTGAATACAAAATCACTTGTGATTGGTAAAACGGGACTTGGGAACACATTGCACCTTGCAGACGATTGGCTCGCCATTTGCGTCGTCTTTCTGCTCTTCCGGGCCGGTTGACGTGGTGGCCGCGTTGCCTCCGTCAACCGCAGACGTCACCTCTCCTTTGGGGGCCTGCTTCAAAGGAAGCTCCATCTTGAATGCGATGGCAGTGGAAGTGCAATATTCTTCAAAGCCATAGAGATACCTGCGCAAAAGCACAATTGGAGTCCGATGCAAAGAAAGTGCCGAGCGCCTACATGAAACAAACCGCATTTGGCCCGCAGAGTTGCGGAGGCTGCTCTTGGACATACTTGCGATAAGCGCATTTGACGTTGTAGCCGGCAGCTGAATTGAGCACGGGGATTCCGAGGTCCTGGTAGATTTGCTTCCAAACAGCGCCACTTTCAATCTGCGTAAATTCACCGAGAACCAAGGGGGGGTCACACAAGAGAACAATGAGCGAGAAAAAGTCCGTGCGGTCACAGTGGCCCTCACATTGTCAAAGCCGCCCAGTTTGTTGACCAGTCTGTAGAGCTTGAACAGGTTGAGATTCCGGTAACCCAGAACAGGCCGCTTGTTAATGGGCGTTCCTGCGCGCAGATTTAGAATTCAGATCAAATTAGGACCAAACACGAGAGGAACACCAAAGAAAAACATGCCATTTAGATCATGTCTTGAGTTTCATGCTTTTTATTGATTGTCACAAATAGGCAATTCGAATATCTATTTGCGTAATAAAAAAAAAGAGGCAGCGGCTCTGGAAAGACGGATATGAATTCCCAAAACATCTGCTTACTTTGTGCTTGCCGCACACGTTTTCTAAAACATGAAACTTTTGTTTGCATTGTTGTTGAAATCTGACTTTTGAGTTACTGACTCATATTTCGGCCCCACTTGATTGGTCCAATTTTGTGAAGCCGTCAATGCTTACAAATGCATTAAAGACGTATTTTTCAATTTCACAACCTCAACTGAAGTTGATAAATAAACCATCTTTCATGTGAATTCATTTCCTTCATTTTCTTTTGTTTCAGTCAAAGCGGAAAATATAAAGTCAAAACAATGTCACTAAATCTGACGTTGTTTATTTGAATACAATGCGTATTCCAATTGATTGCTCGTGTTTGGTAAAAGAAATATGTGGGGCAAGTCCGTTGACCCAAAAAATAACGCGTATAATCACCATCGCAATATTGAGGAAGAAAAAAAGCACCACAAGGTGATTTTTCAAAATCAATCAGCCCCATCTCTGACCGCAATTGTTTTGAACTCACTTCTGTCTTCCATGAATTTGTAGAGCTGCTGAAGAAAGTTCTCCCTCTCTTCGGGAAATGGCTCCACTTCCTCCTAAAGTCCGCGAGACCGGAGCGTTTGAGGCTGATGGCCACTTGAAAAAGACGCGTGATCGCGACGCAGGCTTTACCTCTTCTTCTTCTCCACTGGCATCTTCTTCTTGTTCCTCCTCTTCGTCATCATCATCCACCTCACTGCTGGAGCTTTCCTCTTTCACTTCAGCCTTCCAGGTGATGGGAATGACCGATTGTTGCTGAAAGTCCAAGGCTGCATCCAGCGCTGTTCAACACACACAAGAATTGCCCGATTGGTCATCGTCTCAACAAATCAAACGTGAAAAGCACAATTCACAGCTTTGATTTAACTCCTCCCGGCCCCGAGTGTGGTTGAAACACAAAAAGTGCGGCAATTAATGAGGTCCAAACCAATTGCACAGCACAGCAATTCTACCACAGGTCGCTAGGGGGCGTAAGCCGCATCAAACAACCGTGGCAGAGTCGCGTTTTGCATTTTTGTAAAGCAGACAGATAACACAGAAAGTGTTTTGCTACAACAGGGGGGGAGCCTGCTGAATCATAAATCAGGGTCTTCATAAAAGCTCTGGCGAGGATTTCAAGAAAACTTTCCCCGCAGCCCACACTGATCATCTTCTGTTAATGTGCCAAAACACATCATGTTGCAAACATTTGCCACTTATGGCCTCATCTTCACAAAGTCAACAAACCTGACTTCAGTCCTGCATCCGCCTTAGGGGGGCAATCTGTGTCGATCTCTCGAATATCCTTCCGTAGCACCATGTAACTGCAAAAACAAAAAAAAGGGACTGATTAGCAGTTGCGATGCACAACCAAAAATCCAAGTAGCTTTCACACAAGCACAGCAATAAAGTCCAAATGAGATTTTGTAAAAACATGGAATAGTGCATTTATTGCACTTAGCCAAGTCAAAAGGCTTCACTTTGCTTTGGCAAATTAACAAGTGCACAAAGTTAGTCTGCCAAACAAAGGGAGTAAAACTTGTTTCCACTGTTGCTAAGGTAACAATCTGACCAACTTGGAATACCCCCCCCCCCAAAAAAAAAAACTCCATTCTACTCTTTGCATGTGTGACCTTGGTTCCTCTAAAAATGTTTTCAAAAGCCATTGCTTGTGAACGGCGCACTTATCGCCAACGATCCCAAACTCTCTGGAGAGGGAGCAGCGCACATTGACCTGTGAACTCTCATCAGCAAACAACGTGAGCACGTAGATGACACTCAGTGCCACTTTGGAGCAACAGGGGCTGGCGTAAATGATTACAAAAAAAAAAAAAACAAGTGGAAACATACGTGTGAACGTGAAAAGCAGGTCGCATTCTTAACATTAACAAGTGCAGTTTATTATCAAATATTTAGATGAGTTGAACAAATGGTTCTCGGCACAGCCAATAAATAATGAGGACCAAAAACGCAAAGAGCCAATCAAGACACAAACATGAGTAAACAAAAGACATGAGACTGACAGCTCAAAACTTGTCCTCTGTGGTAAAAAGGAGACCCAATTTCTGATCACACGTCTTTCATCTTGTTATTCCTTCCACATAAAAGGAAGGCAGATTGGAAGGAAACAACCCTTGAAAATCTCATTAATACAGAGATAGATTTTCCGTCTTCACACATTATTATTTCTGGAATCCAGCCCTCGATACACTGCGCTGATTTCACTTGGTAAAATGGAATAGCGACAGCAAGTGGAACAGCTGCCGTGTGTGCAGCGTAATAAAAAAAACAAAAAAAGAATCGTCTCTCCCCTTCACCTGACTATTAACCGCAAGACACACGATAAGAGGTCTTTTCACACTTTGGCTGCTATAATTATTTGCTGATGCCTTATTGTGGTTTGCAGATGCAAGGCTTGCGATAAGAAGACCTGGCGGCACTCAACAAAGGAATTCAAGGAAAGTCGCAGCCAGCAAACAAACAAACCGACTTTCACATTTTGCCAGATTTGAGGAAAATGACCATTTTAGTCCATTTCCCAAGTCGACACAAAGTTGGAAACGAGCAAGTAATTGCATCTGCCCCCATATCTAAAGACACGCGATGTCAGTAAGGTCTTCACGTAACACATGCAGAGTTTGTTTGTCCTCAAGCTGCTCACAAAGCTTTGCGTTTTCACTCTCTTAAGAGAACATGCATGCTTCAAACAGCATCAAAATGATTTATTCATGTTGGAATAAAATGAGGCAACATATCACGACAGCATTCAAATATTCGACGAGTCAAATATTCACGATAACTTCATCAATAATTCAGACTCACAATTTTCCATCCTTGAAGGAGCGGACGAATAAGCTTTCCTTTTTCATTGTGATGTCATCATGGCAGTCGGGGGAGGTGACCTGAGTGTGCAGAAACCAGAGACAATCCAGAGGTCAGATGAGGTAGCAGACGGCGTGCCACAATATGTCTGTGTGTGTACGTGAAGTTGTGTGGTAGATAAGGAAGTGAGAGTATCTGGCGTTGTCACAGTAAAACTAAAAATGTGTCTGTAAAGGCCATGTTGATTGACGGAATGCAAACTGAGCTAGACCAAGACAAGCGTGCGAGCGATCGAGATGCAGGATGAGGTATAAAGGTTGTTCAAAGGTTGTGTGCGGCTCGCGGCATGTGGCTCAGCCGTTGACTTAGGTTGAGGCGCCTAACAGTGGGAGCTGTTTCACTGTCACAGTCGAACCCAGGGGAGGCAGCACTGCCTTTGTGGAGATAGGATTTGCTTGTGCTTTCCACCTGCATGCTCCTCCTGCTCCCAATAGCCACACACAGTATTGAAATGTTTGTTTTGAAATAAAAAAAAAAAAAAAAAGGCAGCTGGCTACCTTCTCTTTTTTTGAACAACATGACACACTGCAAGCATGCAAATCAATACACACCCCCGAATATTTCATTATCGGGCATTATAGACCTCCTGTTTGGAAACAACATTTCCCTGACCGATGCAAAGCAAGTGTAAAGAGAATACTACCGCAAGGTGTCACAAGGGGGCAGCAAAGAGCTCCTCGGTCAACAGCAGGCCAACAACAACAAACACTTGCAGGCGGAGTTCTGCCTGGTGCTCAGTTAAAAGGGAAGCTTTTCCTTGCCTCTCCCATTCTCAACTCGACAACTTGGAACACTTATATCAACAAAGAAGGCCTGCCACCGTTTCACTGTCCACTTATGCTGCCCAAGACTTAAATATGGAGGGGGGGGGGGTTGTTGAAAACAAGCGAAAGCCAGAGTATTTGAGGTACACTTGATTTTCTAAACGTGGACAAAGTACAAAATACTGCCACTTATTTGTGCAAAAGCAATCAAAACCATGCACGCTTTCACCAGGCAAAAAAATATATCTCTAAAAAATAAAGAAGAGGGCTGATGAAAGATGGGAAGAGGCAGTGATGGAGCAGAGGACACAAAGCAAAGAGTTGCCGTGAGCTCACCAGTGCAGGATACCACGTGCTTTTCTTTTTATCTCCCACGGCCACGACCTCCACGCACACCACTTTGCCAAACAGATCTTCATTCTGACGTTGATCACTTTCCTCTTCTTCACTGGAGGATGAAGACAAGTCTTCCTCTTGGCTGCGTGACAAATTCAAAAATAGAAAGACCACTTATTGGTTATACAATAGAAAAGTGCAGCATAGATCAAAGTTTGCCAACCCGTTTGGGCTTGTGTCCCACAACGATTTTTGTCACCTCCTCAATCACGTGTTGAAACAATCATTTTTAAATGAAAAATCATTTTATTTAGTTTCCCTAATGTAAACATTTCATTCTTTTAGTTCCTTCAATCAAATGAAGCTTAAAACCGAATAAATAGTCCTCTATATATATTTTTTTTTTTGAAAAAGCAATCAAAATAAAGAAGAAACCCACGTTTGTTATATCCAACGCTTAGCATTTATGCTGGAGCTCTTTTCTATAATCACGCAAGCATTTCAACTTTAGCAAAACATTGAACAACGGTACTCAGAACCACTTTTGCGTTCTTTTCTTTGGAGTTTGAACGAGACACTTGAGCTGACATGCGGCTGTTGTGATTTTGACACGGCTGTGTCACAGGTTATTAATATTGCAAATAATAAATATTTTCCAAGCGGCGATGCGCTCACATTCCCGAGGTTGGGGAACAATTGTGTAAATGTTTGCACATTTCCATCCACTTGTGCGCCATAAACATAATGAAGGTTGCGAGCGAATATGACGGGTCAATCACAGGGCACACGCAGACAACCACGGACACACTCACACAATATAGAACGCGGGTGTCAAACCCAAGGCCCGGGGGCCAGATCCAGCCCACCACATTAGCGTACTTCATGTGGCTTATTATAAAATACAGTTTGTCTACTTCATGTTTTTTGCAAGTATTTTTCTTTTCATTTTGGCAGAAAACCAGCACCAAAAAGACACAAATGGATACCTAAACATTTGCATGCCACAAATGTTTGACTCCTGATTTAAAAATGTTATTTCTTGTTCACAATATTCCCACTAACAGTCAAAAGTCAGAGTTGACTTTGGAATTAGAAATAAAAGCATGGATCTCTTTTTTAAATGAACGTTGTTATTTACAAAATATTTGAGTTACGCACAAAATTGCCAGAGATTTTTAACCTCTATTTAGTTACTATTTTGGTATAAGATCAGAAGCATGATGTTATTCTCACACTTTGTAACCATCATTGGCAACATGCACTGAAAAACAGTTTTAGCAAAAAACACGTTGCATATGAGGATGGAAATTCCGCTTCTGCAACCTCAATCATTCAAATCCCAAGCGGCTGATTTTTTTTAATCAGAAAATACTATCTACGATATCTGTGTTATTTATTGGATTTCTTAAATGAAGCAACGGACGGTCAATGTGAGCGGAATTACATCTTTGTATAATCACAGATGCCAGAAGATGCTGCGTCCACTCCAAAGACGCGCTGCCTTCTGGACATAGAAAGCGCTCGCTGGTGATTTGTGTGAGTCAGGGAAAAAAAAGAATAATAATTAAAAAAAAAAAATGTATAGTGAATGAATTTTTTCAATACAAATGTGACATAAAGCTCAGATTTTTTTTCGGGGTGGGCAGAAAAAGGAAAGTTTTTGTATGCTAAAAATAACCAATGAATTAGAAAAGAATCAGACAATTAAAAAAAAAACAGAAAGAAACACATGAATCAGAATTTGCCCATTTTATGGATGAAGACAAGATTTAGTCGTCCTCCCCTTTCCCTCGACGCGTTTGAGTAACAAACAAGGCAATAAAAACAAACTCGATTGCAGTGGTTGTAAGAGAAGTCATCTTACGGCTTTTGAGACTATTTAGTGGGACACGACTCCTGACTGAGTATTTTTGTCCAGATGAGCCAGCTCATTAATCCTCAAAAGTTGATCATAGATGTGACGCCCTAAACTTGCAAACGACTGCTCAGGAGCTCCTTTTATGATCAATATTGTTGCAGGGGAACGTTAGCCAACAGCGTCATCTTAAAAAAAGACTCAATAAATGCTCTTATTGGGACTACCGTAGCAATAATTCAAGATAAAGATGTCCTTTATTAGTCCCACAATGGGGAAATTTGAGGAATTCAAAGTATAGAGGGCTCCACATAAACGAGGACGCCAGACGCCAGTGACAAAAGTCATCTTACCCATTTGTAAGTGAACAAGAACAATATTCAAAATGGAAGTGATGACTCCTGCGGCCAAATTAGATTTTTTGGGGTTCATGCTCATTTTTTGCTCAATTGCCACAATGCCAATCCTGGTTGTCAGGCTTGAAGATATTGTCGACAGTATTTCATTTCATTTGGTTTGTCTCTGCGTTTTTGTTGCGCTGTTTGACGCCGTCTGGTCTTGACATTGTTGTGACGTTTGCCGTCATGTTTGTCACGCACAAAAAGACCCCTTGAAGATTAGATTAGACATCTCAAGGTCCCCCCCCAAAAAAAATAAAAATAGTTCCAATCAGTGGCCCACATTTTAGTATTGGGCGGCATAGTATGCCACAGAAAAGATCGACTTTTAGGTTTTGTAGCAAATGTCGGCGTCTGAGCACTTTGTTTTGAGAAGCAGCAACAGTTTGAGCTTCTCTCAATTCTATTTGACATGAATATATGCACATGAATGTCGACTGACCTCAACGCTTAGCCGTTAGTTGCCTCGCAACGGCATTGTCAAACAAACAACATGAATGGATTTCAGTCAGCTTGAGCCGATATTGAGGCCCACCGATCGGCACTGTGAGGCGGACGTGCTAACGAGTTGGACTTAAGTCAAAGTCAACCAAGATGCTGACCAAGGGTGGACGTGCGTCCTGTCATCCAAGACAACTCGCTCAAACCATTCATGTCATTTCTTTTCCGGCAACATCTTTAATGTTTGCAAAGAATATTTGGGCGAAAAGGAGCAGGCCAGAGGTGCTAAAGTGCTGCTGGGACTCTTCCAAGCCAATATTGCCTCAACGCCATTAGCGGTGCTGCGTGTCCTCTTTATAATCGCCGTCATGTCCGTTGCCAAAAGCCCGAAGCGGTTTCAATTCCCGCATGAAAACGGCCGTCTGGCGCCAACGTATCAGAACGTAACGCACCCGCCCAAAAGGTGAGTGGGGTTTTCCTGCTGTCGGCCTCAGGAGCTTTTTTTTTTTTTTTTTTAGAAAGAAATGGAAACGAGGGCGAGTCTTTGCCATCACGAGACCTAAAATGCGTCTGGTTCGGCAGGGAATAGCGCCGGTCATTTCCATCGGCACGGAAGACCTCGCTCAGTTTGAATGAGTGACGCTTACGTGACGGAAAAGGAGGAAAGGACAACACTCACATTGGGTTGGATCGTCGGCCCCGATGACCCTTTTTACCGATGACGGGAGTGCCGAAGTGCTCGGGATTTGTGAGAGGGAGTCTGTCAAGCGTCTGCAGAGGTGACAAAAAAAGAGACAGTCAGGACACTCACATGTTGGTTGGACTCCAACACGGTTGTTGCTGACTTGAGCGCAAACTACATGATGCCGTTAGATCACCACAAGCGTCCCAAATGGATATTGTCTACAAAGTAACGTCGCGGCCAGTGGACGTGATGTCAACATCTCAGTTTCTCAAGTCAAAGGTCAACAGGAAGAAAGAACGTGCCGGTAGGGGATGGTGATGTGATTTTGGTCCTTGTGGACAGCGAGATGGAAACGACACTAAATAGTCGTTTCAATCATTAAGACAAAATATAAAGCAAAACGAAAAAGACTCCAGCTAAGGTGAGTACTGAGCGTGCGCAATTTATTTCAAGTTCTCCTCTCAGGACCGTCCAAAACTGAGGAGACCATGAATAAAGAGATGAAAAGGCGACATGGCGCCAAGGAAACGGAAGGCCGACCCAAACAGTACCAACAGGCGCCAGACTCAGATTCAAATATTTGACCGCGCTCACAGTTCAAATATAATTGAGCGCATAAAAACGGGGGCACGCGTTCCCAAAGCAGTTGCGCTGGAAGGCGCATCACGTTCGCTCACACGGATGACGCAGCGTCGTCTTTTTGTTTGCTGCGATATCACCCGACATCGCAGCGACAGCAGACGACTGGACGGAAACATTTCATTTGTGCCGCGTGGTCAAAAAGCGGAATGAAAGGAACTCGAGAGGAAAAAATAAACCTTTACCATTTGACAAGATATGAAAGAGAAGGTTCATGTCTTACGATGGTTGATGTTTTGACAAAAAGCGCAAGACTTGCCTCACTCTCGGCAAAGTGACGGGCGCCTTTTAGGCAGAGGGAGGAACGCCTTAAGGTTTTCTCATCGCCATCATCAAACACTGTGCGGATGAAAAACACACATTTTATACATGGCAGGTCAATTCAATACACACACACACCAACAAAACATCTATGAGTGAATTTTTTTTTTTTTTTAATGATTTCTTCTCGCACGAGAGTTTTAAGTAAAGCCGCAACTGAAAGATGATCAGAACTCGCTGTTCTACTCCGACGAGCTTTCATGACGACGGCTCACCAACGGTGTAAATACTCGCGTCGGTCAGCTTATTGATTGTGGCCTCCTGGTAAACTCCATCTTGGTTCTTCACTTCGACGATCGCACCCACCTGCAAGACAGAAACATTCGTGCGTGTCGGCTTATTGAGCCAACAAACCTTTGGGCGGTTTGATGGGAAATGTCAGCATGTCTTTCAAAGTATTGTCAAGCTATTATGAGAGCCACAATGACTGCCATTTCAGGAAATGAAATTTGCTTTCGTCACGGAGACGATTCAACATGTGAAGGCTGCCGTGTCATTTGAACGGAAAAAATCCATACAAATAATAAAGCAAGCGTGCTGCTTCCTCTAAGTCATGTCACCTTTAGAGGTCCTTGGATGCTTTCATCGTGGACCTCGGCGGTGGAGAGATCTGATTTTAAGGTCACCTGAGGAGAAAGAGAAGAAGAGTGTCAGCAAAATGAAGGGCGACTCAATTCTGAACAACATCCTTTCAATCTCAACATGATGCAACAACCACGATGACGACAAATCATGACGCTTTGACGTCGATTGTCATTTGATGGAGAATGTTGTGCCATAGCGGACCCCTTCCCGTGGACGTCAACCGTTGCAGAGTTTGGCTCTGAATGTCGGAGCCGACGCGCACGCACGCACATTGGAGCCAACCCCCCACATGGACACGGCTGTCATGGAATCTTCAGCCTCTGCCAAGCGAGCCACAAGACATGATCACGTGATCGCGCATCTGGCAAGACTGCGACCAAAAAGCGCAAACTGTGAAAATGTCAAAGCGGCCCGGATGAACGGACTGCAAATCATATCGAATCAAAAGGACCTGATAAATATCAGATAGGACTTGGATAAATATCTCAATTGTCGGAGCTGCAAGTGCAACACAAGTTCCAGACATGACCGGAAAGAAGACAAATCTTGGACCATCGACTCTCAGATTTGTTTGTAATTTTTGTCATCACTAAATCAAAATCCATACAGTAACTTGCTCGGAATTATTCTTCATTCATATGATTGATGTCAACTTTGAAGTCAAAGTCACCGGTTAGACATTTTGCTTGGCTTCGATTCATTTTTATTCCCATTGCCGGTGAAACCTCGTAATTAGCTATTGACTTTTTTTTTCTGTGACACTAAACTAGTGACAACAAATTGTCAAGCTCACTTTCTCAGGCACTAATTGGCTAAAAAACGATTCGCACACTCGCTGCAAACTAGTTTGTAGAAGCCACGTTACAAAAAGGAAACCAGCCCCAAAAAAGAAATTCTTCACTCACGACATTGATTACTGGTGCATGAAAATGTGCCCACACGATGACTTTGGAATCGAGTCGCAATTGTCAAACAAGAATGCAGTTATGAAATTCACAATATCCCCAGAACGCTTCAAGTGTAACGACGAGGGCAAAAGTCCATCTTTGGGTATCCAGACAGCAAATGAAAGTCAAGCAATAAGAAGCAAGAGAAAGCAATGAAAAGCTTCCGGTGGCGCTTTCATCAGATATGGAGACAATCACATTCCTGCTCGTGGAATACAGGAAGTCCTTTGAGCACCCGGAAGGCCATCAGGTGCCCGACAATGATGACTGTAAAATGAATAAATAATAATAAATCAGACGCGATAAAATGATGCAAAATGAAGGCGTTGTTTCAGCTGTTAAATGCTGGCATTTATTTTCTGTACCTGATGATGATTTTTCATTTCTTTTAGTACTCCACCCTGGACTGATACCTTTGAAAAATGAGATGGCCCCCCGTGATGTTGGGAAGTTCTCAGCAAAGCTTGGCTTGCATGTGCTCCAAGACGTCAAAAACAGCCTACCAGAACATCTGAACTTGAGTTAGGGCTGAACAGATGCGCTTAAAAAAAAAAAAAAGGGAGCCCAAGTTTGCTTATTTGCGAACACAGCCACATCCCCAATTCCAAGAGGATGTGCACACTTGTGCAACCACATTATCGGAGCTTCTTTTACTTCCTCTCTCTCCAAACCGCTTGATCTTGTTAATTGTGGAAAAGATTTTCAAACGATGCATCTTGGTCTCTTTTTGTTTTCAGTCCATCCCAAAAAGGCTCAACACAAAGACTTTTTACAGCCCGGGTCTGTGCGGCCGCGCAAGCACTCAATATTCAGTGAAGTGCTTCATGCGACGCCACGAATGTTTCGTCTCTGCTTTCCGTCGTGTCGTCAACTACTTTGTGAAATGCAATTACAAATGAGAACTAAGAAGAAACACACAAACTTTTTATACTTTAATAATAATGAAGTATTTTATTTATAATACTTAGCCCACTAAGTATATCGGCCTAATTGTTGCATCTTTTACAATGTGCATTTTTACATCAAAAGACAGTCATACACAACCTTTCATCTCGATTACATCGACAATAAGACACATTTAAAACATCACGCATTCCATTTTTTTTTTTTAAATCCAATTTATTACTTCTAGTTTCTATGAACCAATTCCAATGCAAGAGCTGCTACGGTATTAGCCCCTTTATAAAAATTTTTAAAAAAAAAGTTTCATTCTTTCAAGATGAATGAAAATTCAGCAAATTCATATGAAAAATCAGATGACTTTTCAATCAATCTCAAAAGTTTAGATTTTTGAGAGCAATGTCACTCATTGGATGGTTTCATTAAAATTCACAGCCAAGTCCCGAAAACAGAATGTTTATGAAACGCGCATGAGGTTAATATAAACGTTCCTATTTTGTGGCATGTCGACATGTAACGGTGCAAAACGTAGCGTCGTAAATGAGGCCCGGTGCTGCAGAGTCTGCCCTTGCTCAGTGTGTGTCGTCTACTTATCATTTCACATCACATCAGTGTGGGGATAATTGACTTGATACAAGTCCTCAAGTGCAGGAGGAGCATCCTCAAAATAAATGTTACACCAATCACTCAAAGGACTTTGTGAGATGCAGATGCTGCAAGCGTCCACTTGTTCAACAAGCAGACAGCGCTTGATGAGCAACGTTGCAAGTCATTAGCGTGGCGCATTCAGATGCATGATCACATGTTGCCTTTCGGTGCAATCAAAAGCAAACCTGCACTCGGTCAATTAACGTGCAGATCCTCGCACTAAATTGGTTTCACTTTGCGCAACCGTGTTGTGACCGCAAGCATCCAGGTGTCCGTAAAGAGGCATTGGAACGCATTTCC
Source organism: Idiotropiscis lumnitzeri (assembly GCF_059441095.1). Classification (NCBI taxonomy): domain Eukaryota; kingdom Metazoa; phylum Chordata; class Actinopteri; order Syngnathiformes; family Syngnathidae; genus Idiotropiscis; species Idiotropiscis lumnitzeri. The sequence continues at coordinate 500,464 of NC_142399.1, read as the reverse complement.
TTGATCAAACATGAACACCCAATTTAAACTTGTCCTGTTTTTACAGAGGGTCAGAAACACAAATCCCAATATTTAGCTCCACGTTTGAACCGATGGGGGGGAAAAAAGTGCAATACCAAATGTGTGCAGAAAGAATTCAATTCCATTAAAATTCACATACTAACTTGAATGAAACCAAAATTGCAGCCTACTCAACGTTGTTGAAAATGTGAAGTCCAGCCCAAAAACTCACTGGTAGTATTCCAATGCTGCAGGTTCCATCAATAGTGAAAGTTCCGTCACTAGTTCATCGCGTTTGTGTGCAGAAATAGAACATGGCGGACACACACACACACACACACAGCAAACGAGTTGGGACTGGATCTCAGAGAATCAGAATCACAATCAGAAATCCCTTTGTCATTGCACAATGTACAACGAGATAAGAGAGCTCCCCTCTCCAGTGCAATACAACAATAATTTAATCAAATATAGAAATTTGATAAATAAAAGAATAGACAATGAGATAGAAAATAATATGAAATTGGATAAATAAAAACACATTACCTCGCCGTTCTGCAAGGTAAGGGTGGTCGTGTGTGTGAGAGTTCAGAATGGAGATGGCTCTTTTTTCAGTCGATTAGTCTTTGATTTGATGCACCTGTAGCGCCTGCCAGAGGGCAACAGGTCAAACGAGTGTGAGTTCGTGTGAGTATCGTCTATTGAGAGCTCTGCTGAGGCACCGGGCGGTGTCCATGTCCGACAGGGAGGGGAGAGGGCAGCCGATAATCCTCCGCGCCATTTTGACCGTCCTCTGGAGCCTCACTCGGTCCGCCTCAGTGCAGCCGCCGTACCAGGTGGAGACGCGGTACGGCGGCTGGCTCTCCATGGACGAGTGGTAGAAGGCCGGCAGCAGCTTCTTGTCCGCGTTGAATTCCCTGAGGACCATCAGGAAGTGCAGACGCTGATGGACCTTCTTTACCACTGCTGTGGTGTTGCGTGTCCACGAGAGGTCGCCCGAGATCTGTACTCCCACGAACTTGAACGTGTGGACCCAAATCTGGTCTGAGTTGGCCCGTTACTGGTTGCTGCCCAGTACTAGAAACCTTTCTGCCTTGATTGTAGGACAGACAAGTGAGCAGCCCCTCCTCTGTTATATTAAGCAGATGCTCGGCCCTACTGGGGGAATGATACAGAAGAGTGCGTCTCCTGCAAAGCATTCATCAGCAAAGCATGAAGCCAATGAGAGAACAACATCGGAGCCGTGCGAGGAAAACCGAGGCCCAACGCCGTCATGGCTACCTGGTGGGCCCGACTTGATCTTGCATTTGTCTGAGACTTTGTTCCAACTCGATCCAAACTAAATGAACACCGCGAGCAAAACCTTTGTCGACATTCCGCACAATAGCTTTAACTCACTCCTCGTTTGGCCAACAGGAAAACAAACAATTTGATCCAGCAAGGAGAGACAAAACATCGAAAAGAGGGCTTACCTTGGCCTTGACCAGACGCTTGGCCGTCTTTATCTTGGCCTCGCAGAAAGCCCCTCGGTACTTGGCACTCACGTCAGTCCCGACTGTCAAGTAAGGGGGCTCCTCCGGAGTCTGACGCAACACAGAAGAAATGTGAATTAAAGACACACTTTTGAAAATTCTGTTTAGTGGCAGGTGCATTCTTAAAGCTCAGGTAGGAGGGCACGCATAAACGTGGCTTAGTCAAGGGCGGCAACACAAAAGCAAACCCAGCTCGGAGATTCATCCGCGGAAATATTCGAAAAGAAGCCACCGAGGGAGCGAGAAAAAGGCCACACTACGTGACGGCTTTGAGACGCTCGTCGTAAAAGCAAGCCACGAGCATTCAGCCATCGCTCCGAGACTGTTCCGTTTGGATGAGGGCTGATCGAGGGGCATGGACGTCCCCAATCGCCCTGAGAGCTTTTAATATTTCTAATTCCTTGTTGCCATTGTGGAAAATAAGCATGGCGCCGAGAAAGCCGCAGATCTTAATAATAATAATAATAATATTCCCTTTATTAGTCCCACAATGGGGAAATTCGAGATTCGAACCCAGGCCTCCTGGGGAGACTGGGTCCGGAACGCGGCGCCTTAGACCACTCGGCCATCCTGGCAGCCAGGATGTCACTGTTGTATTCTTGAGCTGACTGTCCAGGAATGCAAATCACTTTAGTGCGCCTGCCCGATTTGCTTTATGCGGTCCGGCTCGATATGGTTTCATTTTATTGGAAGCTGGCGAGCCGTAGCAGAAAATTAGGAAACAACTGTTGCATGTAACGTAGACGCATTTTCACATCAAGACATATTTTGGTGGGTCATAGTAGCCGCTGTGTGGCAAGCCCGAGACGCCCGCGCAGCGCCCCCTCTCGATTTGTGGGCCGGTTACTCATGCTCGCCGCTGAGCTCAACTGAACTCAGAAAGGAACCGATCAGTTCGCAAAGAGATTCCATTCCGTACCTTTGTCTGAAAGGGTCATTGGCGAACCGAAGCCCCGTTACCGCGGCGCTCCTCCAAAAGAGAAAATGCTAAATGTTTGGATCAGGTGGGCCTTTCATGTTTTCAGTACGCACCGCCGCATTTAAGCCAAAGTTGCCGCAACAACATGTGAGGCCGCCGCGCAAGCAGGTTATTTTACAAAAGTAAAATATATTCAAATTAACCAATGAAAAGCAGAATTTGATGCAACAGAATTAGTTGGGAAAAACAAACTAAGAAAGAACTGAAGAACTATTCCAACTCTGAGGTCACTGCGGCCTTCTTCAGTGGCGTGCCGTGCCGTACCTGCTCGGCACAAAACAGAACCGACGGGCAACGAGCGTTCGCTCTGTCCTGGGATGCCCTCGAGACTCGACTGACGCGGCGAAAAAGACGAGGAAGGCTAAGTCGTCAAGCATGCTGGTGCTGGAGAACCCAACACTCACCCCTGCAGGACAGACTTTGACACTTGCGGTCCGTTGTTACTTCCTGCCTGCAGCTGTCACGGTAAACAAACGCAACATTGGATGGATCCAACAGGAGTTTTCTAAACCTGTGCTTCTTGCACAGAGGTCTCCTCTTTTTTTTCTGGCCTAACCATTACTGGTGAAATGATGCGATTTGCTACAGTGTACAACTAGGAAAGGTTGCTTCATCGTCAAACAGAACTGACGTCAGTCCTCGAAAAGATTGGAATTAATTTGGCCCTAGCAACACGTTAAATAAAGGTGTGCCGTCTAATTGGCATCACACGTGTCGTCAGACTTGTAAGAAGTCAGCCTGCCTATTTCAAGGCCGATAAATAGCCACAGTGTTGTTTGGCGACGTGATGTGGAGCATCGAAGCTAGACGCGGGAATTGCAAAGAAAAATTGGAGACAAGCGTGTTAAAGGTAAAGTCGACGAGACGCTTTTTTTGTTCCTGTGATGCGACTAAAGTTGCACACGTTGGTCAGACATGGAAAGTCGACAGGACGGGAGCCAACCTTTTTGTGCCCCAAGAAGAAAACCAATGATGTGGCGCGGCGGCTTCATAAAACAACAATCAAGGTCAAGGCGTCAAATCACACCCTTTGTCATTGTTACAGCCAAAATGGATTTCATGAGCGACAACCAGGGAGGACGCCACTGTCGAAAGCAAATCATAAAAACGCAAGAGTGGACAAAATTGTTTGCATGGTACAATGAAACCTCAAGAAGACATATCTTGAAGAAAGATGTGCGGATTTGGTCTCGGTCGCATGCGGTGCATTTGGCAACAAGTTAATGACCCAAAACCCGCAGCTAAAAATAGTCGGGGATGGCGAAAAGCAAAAGCTCGGTAGAAATCTGGAAGGATCCTGATTATTTGATTCAGGTATGCTTGGAGTAGGGCGAAATCAAAAACAGGCGGGAGATGGCTAAACGATTTGAGTGCGGCACAATTCATGTTCCACAATTCTTAGCATATTAGGACCGTACTTGATGTATATTTTTTGATCTATGCACTCTGATTATTTAAATTGAATTATTTAGGCCAAAGCCAATTAGGCTTGTCCTGATCAAATGAAGATAATCGGAAATTGGGGCCGATGACGTCATTTTCAGCCCATTTATCGAGTGGGAATATATGCACACATTTTCATTAAGATGACCCATATCGTGTCATCGGCTGATAGATTGGAGAGTTTTTCCCTGCTATTGTTTGAGTGTGAATAACAAGGTAGCACCGATTCCAAATTTGAATATGGTGACAATGACAAAGAGGTGAAGCTGATCCATTTTTGGTGGCAAGTTAGTGAGAAGCCAAACTTTGCCATTAATCACAAGTGACGTGCACAACTGTCGGCAAAAATAATCACGCACGTGGTGAGATAGCCGCTACATCAATTCTTAATCCCGCTGAAAGTGTTTGATTAAGAAAAATATAAGCGGGATGAGACGCACTGAGATTTTCTTCCCTATCGTCCGATTTTTTCTGCTGCAGGTTGTCCGGCAACAAGTTGTTGTCTCGGTTGATACAGCTCGCGACAACTTGTCACATTTCGAAGCTGCATGCTCAGATGGAACAATGAAGCGCGTCCAATTTGCAACAAACCATGTCAAGGCTCTTCGAAATGTTTATGCTCGATGAAACCTTTCTTTGGTATAAATTGCTCATTTTGGCTTTTTAACTGACGAGTCATTCTTGTTGTATTGCACTGGAGAGGGGAGCTCTCGAATCTCGTCGCACACTTGAGTACAATGACAATAAAGGCATTTCTGATTCTGATCAAGAGTACATTTAAAACAAATATAAGGACTGTAAACAAATCGGAGTGAGCATGTTTCACTTTCATTTTCTCATTTTGTGCCGAGTGGCTGCAATCGGGTTAGATTGTGTTCCCAAAAAAGAAACCCACTTCAATTACTAACATACACTCGTCGCAAAAAGTGAAGCATTTTTTGCAGTGGAAAATCTGAAAATTTAATTTGACCCTCTAAACCTTTGAACGCAAATGCAAAACGCTCTTTGCCACTTTTTAAATATTGATTTTCCTTCCCCCATATGAGAATCATTTCTTGAAGTGGAATTCATTTGACTACTTACACGTCAGTGTACGATCATGATGAGCCAATGGTTTGATTGCTCGAGAATTGTGAGCTCTTCCAGCAGTCACAAAAGCAACCAACAAGTAAACGAGCCCTGAGATATAAATAAATGGCACGTTGGGCACATTTGGCTGGTAAAAAAAAAAAAAAAAAAACATTCGTTGAAAATTGGCTCAGGAAGCGTGTGGTGAATATCACCACACTTACTCCTGACCGTTGTTATTAGGCAAAGCTTTGATTTGTGCTTTGCTACTTCATTATTTAGCCGACCTGAATTCTGAAGACAGCAGACACTGAAATTTTCAAATACATTTCAAGCGACGGCGAGTCTAAGCCAATCGACGAGTAAAACAACCAGCTTAGAAAAATAAAAGCAATGTGTTCGCAGGTTGATGAAATGCATCAAGACATCACGGGCGCAGCGCCTCTCACCCTCAACTTTGTCAAAAATCCATTGAAATATGCATCACCCAAAATAAAAGAATGCATTTGCAACGCCACGTTAGCCGTAGCTGCTCTGTCATGTCTCGGCTGGAAACAAACCGCGTCTGTGACTTGACTCGATGATGCTACGACTGCCAACTAATTACGGCGATCAAAATCCAACATGAGGTTTACGCGACGCCGTGGACGTTTCCGCGGCCCAGTTCACGCCCTCGTCAGCTCCAGGTGTGACACCAAGCAGGTTCGGCTTTACAGCATATACTCGCACTTCTCCGTGTTTTAAAACTGTGCCCTGCCTTCGAGACACCATTCCCGACGAATGTCTCTCCCTTGGGGGTCACCACGGTACAATATTTTTTTCCCTTCCCGCAAGGTGTTAAAAAAAATGATTTCATTAGATAATAAAAGGATTGTTTCTTTAGTTCCATGGTAAATATCGCAATCACATCGACATCGCGAAATTCAACACCCACATTGGCCATCGCATGCTTTTCCAATATCGTGCAGCCCAATTTGCGATGGTGAAATGCTCACGCTTATCAATTGAAAGTCTTCAATTCACGACGTGAGAGTGAAGAAGCTGTTCGTTGATAATTACATCCAAATAGGCAAACAGACAAATAAGAGACAGATAAAATCATTACAAAGTACATGAATAGTTTCAAATATTTTGATCTCGGCAAACAAAACCATTTCATTTAGTTAAAGGAAACTGGGCTCATTTATTTTAGGAGGTTTTGCGATTTTTGCATCAGGTGACATTGCCAACCAAAGAAGTGGTTCCAACAGTTGACATTTTTGTTCTTTAATAATATAACTAAAAACTCAGCAGCTGGTCGCTGTGTTTCGTTGCTTTGGTCGCTTTCTCCTGAGGCTCGATTCTATCTTTTAATGTACCGGTCCAATTAAGGGTTAACTACTTGGCTCAATTGAACAGTCGATGTCACGAGAGTTAGTGGATCACGTTGATACTGTAAGCCGGTTACGCACGGCATGCGAAAAGCTAAAGTACCCGCAAAAGCCTTGGGCCCGTCACCAATGACGTGGAAAACAATCTGCAGGCGATTAAACAGAAAAATGGGAGCTGGCATGAGGTGATCAAAAAAAAAAAAAACACCTGAGACTGACATGGAAACTAAAGCCTGCCAACAAAAAAATTTGGAGTAACCTCGTTTGAATCATGTTCGTAAGAAAATCAATTGCGATGATTTGAAGGGAAAAAAAATAAATCAGGCCATCAGTCGTACGCACATCACAATAAATAACTTGAATATGCTTGTTTGACTCGCGAAAACGGGCATTTGTAATTGCACCTTTTCAGTATTTCATCCTGCCACGTCAGACAATGCTCTCGCGACACGCGGCAGCTCGTGAAAATCAGTCAGTCTTGCCTCGAGAAGAAATATTGCACGATAGATTCTGGCAACAGCGAAGCAAATGTAGTTCCTTGTCAGTCGTGACTCTCAAAGCCAAAAGAATTTAATAAGCACCAAAGTGGAAATGAGCTGCTGCTTTTCAAACCATCTTTTGATCAAATTGACTTTGTGTGTCTTTAGGAACGGAAAACAAAATCGGATCGAATTGCGTGATCAGGAAGGAGTGCCACCTGTGCCGGCGGACGGTTAACGTGAAGGCCAGATTACAAATTTTTTTTTTTTTAAAAATGAGCGATCAACTGCACTCATAGAAATAATCCCGCTCGCTCTCCTTATTGCTCGCTCTTGGTGTTCAGTTCCCGAATATTTCCATTTGTCTTGACTTTAACACGAGTCATCGCTTTGCACGCATCTTTTGTTGATCACACATTCACTTAATTATCAATATTTGAGTGAACAGAATTAGATTAGATTCCAAATCATGAAAAGTTGTCAATGACCGTTTTCCTGTTATCGTTACAATCCAATCAGCAATATTTACAGACGATGAAGTGACGACACACGGATCAGATTAGGAACGAACACTAAATGGTTTGAAAAAAGACTTTCCTGGTGGACAAGCTCCTCCCGGCCATGTGCCAAGAGCAGCAGCTTTCATGAGTGCGACACTTCAAAATATATGGGACTGTTGAATTGAAACACGCGGAGGATTGATTGTCTTAGTTGACGTTTAAGCGTAAAAAAAAAAATAATAATAAAAATAATAATAATAACACATTGACAATTGAGACAAAGCCTCGGGCTGGATTTCCACTGCATGACGACGTGTTAAATTATGTTTTCAAAATCTTTTTTTAACGTGTATATTTACATTTATGTTCAAGTGACACAAACAATTTGGCTGCGTTCAAAGTGACAGAACTCGTGAAACTTCCTGCCAAGCACACATGGACAGCTTAAAAAAAAAAAAAGAGCGTGAGATCTGCACATTTACACTTCATTGACATCGGCAGGTTTCCAAGTATCGGACTTTTGGACCCCAATTTGGAAATGGACCGTTTCTGATTGGAGGATATCCAATTACATGCATCTTTCTCGTTTATGCTGCAATGACACCTGCACCACTTGTAGAAAACTATGAAACTGACTAGTGCTGGGAGGAGTATGCAAATCGCTGTTGAGAGTCCGGTTAGAACTCCAATAATGAGGATATGGTCTTGTGGTTCAGGTCTTTTAATAAAGTTGCAGTCAAAGTACACATTTCTTGATGCTTCAAACGCTCTATTCGTGTGGTTCTAAAGGGAAAATAATAAACATTGAACATCGCATGTTCCCAATTAGCAGTGAAACGTGGATTGGACAGACAAACGAACAGTGTTATTAATGCGGTCACTCACTTGTCTCACGCACAACTCAAAGCAGGATAAATGTGGACTACAACTCAAACTGAGCTCGATAAGACAGACTGACACGATTCTCCCCTCTTCCTCCTTCTTATATACACGCACGCCCGCCCACGCACGTGAGTTGGAGCACTAAACTCCGCCCCCTTAAAGGAGCCGGTGTCACAGTCTCTGAGCAGCCTTTTCTACACCACTTAAAAGACTCCGATCTGAATTCATTAATTGATTGACAACTAATCAATTAGCAAATCAACCAACATCAATTTCAAGAATTATGTAGAGCCATTGTTTCACTGAAAATGGTCTAAATCCTTGAATTTCATTCTCTCAACAGTCATTACTTTGTGCTCATTGTCGTCCTTTTTGAAAACACACTGCTCATCTTTTGTGTGTAATCAAAAGAAGTCATTTGCAAACATCTCTTTTGACTTCAGAAAACAATGACCAATCACTTTCAGAAAGGTTGCAGAGTACAACATGATGTGATTTATCGCTCAATTGCTCTTTAGTTGCTTTTTTTTTAATCAATAGCAAATAAACAACAATTTAATTTAGTTGTTGTTGTCGTGACTTGACTGCAGGTCACCACGGTGAGTCACTCGCATATTTTGTCTGCCAATATTTTTACACAGATGCCGTTGTTCTCGCAACTTTCTTTTTTTTTTTTTTAATCTGGGTTTCGAATCGGAAATGGCTGAATATTGGGGCACTGACTGACTAGTACTTAAATCTGCACAGACGGAAGCGGCATTTACCACAACACGACCGGCACGTAACAAGAATTGTGATGGAAAACTCAAAACGGCTTGAGTGTGCTAAAAGGACTTATTTGGGCTCCAACAGTAACATTTCACAATGTGGGTAATCCTAGAAAACACAAAGTGCAGTATTCAGACGGAAATATGAAATCAGCATCAACATCGATCATCTCGCTCTTATTTTATTTGACGACTTTGGTGATGTTTTTGCAGTAAGCGGAACAAAGGAGCATGTTAAGAGAGGCACGCAGGAGGAAAGAATGACGTCCTCTCCCTCACTCCCGCTCATTCTTGCAAGCACATCTAATAATCCTGCTGTGAATCACCTCGTTGTGCACAGCAAAGCGAGTGACCGGTGTTTGAGCAGAAGTGGCAAAGGAAATGCCAAAACGGTTTGGACAAGAACGTTTGAAAAGCCAGAGGTGGACATTTAGGCCTGTGCGTCAGTACAGACGACCATTTGGGGGCTGACAAGAGGGAGATGGGTCAGTAATAGTCAAATTTGTTTGTTTGTGTGTAAAATTGGTCCAAACTGTTAAAAAAAAAAAAAAAAGATCCCCTTCCAAACTTTTTTTTTTTTAACTGACGGTCCTAAGCCAGCAGCGACGAAACGTAATTTAGCAATCAAGGAAGTGCATTAAAAATAACAACGATGGCCTGACAGACTGAAATCATGACAACTGACGCCGACGGACTTCCAGGTGCGTAGTTGGCAAATTACAGAAGTTCACTGAAAGAAATCCAAATTCGCTTGCCCGTCGTTTGTACTTGTCACACAAAGATACAAACAAGACGCCAAATATAAACGTTCAATATTTTAATGACCAACTGTATTTGACTGCAAGGTTTGAAATAACTAAACTTTTCATTCACATTCATTAATATTTAATGAACGCTGGCTTCTTTCAAATCAACACTCTGGCTCAAAGTGCAAATGATCATTTTGCAAGTTGGAACATGAGTGAATAAAATAGAAGAAAGTCTCATTATGAACCTCTGAGGGTAAACTCAATTTCCTGCTGCTATTTTTTTTTTCTTTTTTAGAGAATGAATGAGACTTCTAATAGGGAGCTGTTGCACAGTCATTGAAGTCCGATTTCATTTCATGGTGTTCATTGACTGAAAGGTAACTCAAGCAAAAGTACGAGCGTGATTTACAAGCCACATCGATGAGTGAGACTTGAAGATGAAATGAAACGCTGCAAATATCCATCCAGATTTGATTCCAGTCTTTCTCAACCTTTCTCGGCTTCGGGCAGAAGGCGACGTACACCCTGAATTGGTTGCCAGACAATTGCAGGGCATACAAAGAGTAAAGTGGAACGACGCAATTTGGTACGATTCCTATTCCGGTTCGAGAAAGTATGATGCAATGACTTTGTTGTTGTCATTTCATTCAGATTGGAAATGTGCCATTTCCTTCCAGGACACCATCTGTCCAATGAAAGACAATTCCATTTTGGCGGAACGATTCGATGCACTCGCATCTTTTGAGAATCAAAAATCATCTGCCAATTCAAATCTTTTTTTTTTGTTACACAGCTAAGTTTTACATTTGTCAATTAAAAAGAAAAAGGAAATGGTCTCAAAGTATCCTTCCGGAAATTTTTCTCCATAAAGAAAGAAATGCTCAGACAACGCAAGTCACTCAGCCGCTACGGAATTTGTTGAAATATTTGCAGGCAGATGCATTTGCATTTTCATGGCAGTAGAGTCGCTCAGATTAGTGAGACGAGGCCAAGTCAGAGCAACATCTGGCCTCCGTGTAACACCGACAACAACCTTCCTCCTTTACAGTGCGGTCAAGGGAGCGAGTTGGCAATTAAGTTGTGAAAAGTCATTAAAGTGATAGTTGTTGAGTATATCCTCATTTTCTGCTGACTAGCCCTCAAACAGGAATTACCACCCATTTAGGTATTATCTTAAAAAAAAGCGCAGTGGGGCATGCATGATTGTCTTCATAATATAAAATAAAATAAAAACTTCACAAGAACGATACTCCAGGAAAAATGAATGAAAATTTGTGTGTCAAATGTAATTATGCATTTTCTCCTAAACGATGCTTTTCAGTGCGACATTAATTCATGCTATGGGGGGGCTATCATGCAGAATAAAAATCACATTCGGAAATGTCAGCACTTCAAAGCTCATGCACAATCCCTGCCCATCTTCTAACCAGCCAAATCTGAGTCGTCTCCAAACGAAAGTCGCCAACTACTGGCTTGGTGATGCTTATGTTATTCTTTCAGCATCCGCGCGAATAACTGACGAGATCTTGCATTAGTGATGTGACACTTAACACCTTTCCTCATCTGTCGTTTGACACGACGTTTCACAAATGCTGTATTGGTTCAAATGCATACACAACAGCCCTGCTCTGCTCATACTGAGAGTTAACAATGTTCAAATGTAATTTCATAACTGACAGTTTGGCTTATATATGACATTTCATGTCCTGCTGCAATAACATTGTAGATAGTTGTCAGTGAGCTCCCGACTACTGCCGAGGTGCCTTTGAGCAAGACACCAAAACAACCACCAAGCTTAGCTCATCCTAGGGCTGGGCGATAAACCGAAAATTGACCGTTACCGAAATGTATTACAATGACCGACATCATTTTGCCCATGTCGGTAAATTTGGTGTCTAAAAAAAAAAGAAAAAGAAGTCTTTTCTGTCTGCGGCGATGTTCATGCCCCTTTAAGACGGCTCCAGCGCGTGTCGTCACGTGACTCCACCCATCTGAACAAGAATGTAAACAAGACGCGTTCGTAGCTCGCGATTCAAATTCAGAAGCGGCTGACACGGCTGAAGACGAAGTAACGTTAGTTGAAATTGTTCCTGTCGCGCTTGTCCCGAAAAGAAATTGGACATCTGTCGTTTGGAAATGTTTTGGGTTCCATAAAGACGATGTTTAAGCAAAAGAACATGAACTACAAAGTGCGTCGTAAGCACCTGAAACAGCGCGTCCAACCTTTTCTTTTTCACCACCCACAACACAACCATGCTGTTGACTTGGAGCTTGTGCTAAAAGTTCCAAGTGAGGAGCAAGGTTGGACAAGTGACAACAGCCCACTAACGGAGGCGACACCATCCGAGAGAACGTCTCAGAGGTGGACGCGATAGCCGAGCACATAGCTCGAAAGATAGAGCTCCTCTAGTTACAGTGGAGCGCACAGGAGTGAAACGCCTCATAAAAGTAGCCGACAAGAGGTACGAAAATATTTGCCGCAAACAGCACTTCCTGATATGGACAACATCGGCACGGGAGCGGAGACATGTCAAGCATTTTGCATCCACATCCGACTTGTGGTCGAGTCGCAACATGCATCCTTGTTTGAGCCTGAATGTGCATTACATAGACGACAAGTGGCGACCGCGCACCAGCGTACTCGAGACGGCACATTTTCCTGATGAAGCACACGCGTTTATTTGGCATTGGCATTACATTGACATTTTTTTTCCCATTCTATTTAGCATTTTGTATACAGGCGACTAGCTCCTTTGCACATGGCATTATTTATATTGTTTACACAAATCTAGGCCTTTGCAAATGGCATGACAGCATCTCGGCACAATATATTTACATAAAAAGATTTTGTGAGAGGTACCCTTTTTCTCCTGTTCTTTGTGACAATGTTCAAATCATGCAAAGCAAGCTATTTGGAATGTTTATACAAATGGTTTTTGTACTTTTATTTTTCACTGAAAGTAATGTGTACCAGTTGGTCAATAAAAAAAAAACAGTTAATATGCATTTCCTGCATTTATTGTTATCGAGGTAAAATTGCCCAATTTACCGTGATATTGATTTTAGGTCATATCGCCCAGCCCGAGCTCATCCCACGACATCTCTCCTTGTGTGTCTGCGTGTGTGGGCTCCACAGCAGCATAAAAGAAACGTTTTCATTTTGGGGTTAAGTGTATCCATCCTCCCAATAGCTTGCCCTCATTAGGGTCAAAGTGGAGACTTTCCCAGCTGACTTTGGGCTCGCGACACCATGGATTGGTTGCCAGTCAATCACAAGGGCAGAAGTAACAACATCACTGAATTTCTTTTGAATCTTCCACTGTCACAACTCGAGTGTGCGAGCCCTGATTGTCCAGTAGGCACAAGAAAAAGGCTGACAATACAAACACAGGTATCAAAGGTGGAACAAGAAACAAGCAAGGAAAGTGACCAGCGCTTACCTTCATCTCTCTACGAGTCCTTTAAGTGACCAGTGTAGCGGATCCGAGGCTGAAAGAAATTTCAAACCATGTTAGACAGGACAACATTCGCGAGTGGCGATGACGTCATTCCCCCCTGCTCGGTAAAACAAATCTATATAAATCTGGGCAGCATGCAAATATCCCAACATCTCGTATGCACGTTTTCCTTCGGATTTGCATTCGCGGTAGTACTCGGTTCGGTTTCAAATACAGAAAATGGGCGGGCGTTCGAGACTGGACCCCAGCACCCCCACCCCCAACAACAATTGCAATGTAAGCCGAGGCAGGCTGATCACTCTCATAACGAGTTGCCTAAAGCTTTTTAGGTAATGGCAAGCGTGTGCGCGTGTGCGCTATAGTCCAAAGCAAAGGGGCAAAGGGCAAAGATAAACGACTGGTCTGCAAAAATCAAACGACAACGTAGAACAGTACCGTAGTTTGACTCAAACGTACATACACAGTGCACACTTTTGCTCGCTCTCTAGCACAGACACGCACACGCACACGCACGATGGGGGCAGCGAGTAGACTACTTGCGCCGCACCGACTCGCAACACGAGAGCAGCGTATGACGCCATTTCTGGGGCTGACAGTCGGTTACAATCGCAGTGTTTCATTGGGACGTGTACGCAAAAACGGCGCATCCAATCCTGCCGCTCGAAGCAAAACGGAGCCATTAAACACCAAAATGAAGAATACCGCTTTTAAATGCAAACTGCTCCGCGGCGGCTTGCGTTTTTTTTCTCCGCCGACTCGGGGAGTGAGTAGTCGCTCGGTAGCGAAAATAGAGCGGTAATAACACTCGCTTGCTCGCTTGTCACCGAACTGAACGTTTACGAACGTGTCGTGTGGAGGAAAACAAAATAAGAGACGCTAAAGGCGTCAAGTTGGCCAAAGTGCGAGCGGCCAGGCGTCCAATTAAAAAGTCACTTTCGCGGAATGAGCTCTTTTTAGCGACATGTCGGCTCACTACTCGCCGCTGACAAAGGAACAAGCCCGACAAACGGTTCGCAACAAGGTCAGCCTCGCGACGACTTGACATAGTAGTAGCGCTAACATAAATGTCGTATTGTTTAGAAGAGGAGTCGAGGTCGACGTGTTTATCCGACTGACGCGAGGACAAGGAGTCATCCGCCCCAGACAAGCAGCACCGAGTGGCCGATACAAGTGAGTGACTGACCGGCCAACACGCACAACGACGAGCCCGCTTTGTCAACATAACACCAAGGACACACAACACGTCCAAAGAGAAAAATCCAAAGGAGGAAAACACATCGTTGTGCATCTCTGAGCACGACTGGTGGAGCGAAGGAGTTTCGTTTTTCTTTAAATACAAGGTGCCTCATTCTGTCCCGACTTGCTAAGAACTGCTGTGGCACTTGAACGCAGCAAGTGACAGTTTGGCACGACGAAAAAAAAAACGTACAATCACTGCATCGACGACAAGCTTCGCCCACGGTGTTGTCGTGTAAAATCACTTTGACGCCTAAGAGACTGTGCTCGACGACGAGGATTCCTCCGCTCAACAACACAAACGCTGGTGTGCCCCCCCCCCCCCTCAGCCTTGGAACTATTCAACCCCGGAGGAACCGTCTCACTTGCTTTAAAGGTTGTTGTTTACCGCATAACTTTGCGATCGGGCTAACCGGAGTTGTTTTTTCGGCCATGAGCCTGATGGATCCATTCATTCCCTCGTAGATTGTGCAAAGACACACACACCGCATCACCAGTGAACAAGTTAGCGAACACGCAGCCAGTCTGCTTCGAAAGCAGGGCAGCGAGCTAGTAAAAGATGTCCAAAATAGCGATGGCTTTTGTCGAACAACAGCAGTCTTACCTGCGCTGTCAAGTTGAGAATCGCGGCCGTTTTTCGACGAAAGTGAGCTAATAATCCAAAGGAACATTTAAGTGATGACTCGGGGAGGTTTCAGCGTCGCTCATCCGCCCCAGGGTGATGTTGAACACGGCTAGTTAAAGTCGTTTTCGCAGAGCGCTGCTGTTTGCCTTCTCCAGCCAGCCTTTCTCAAATCCCCCCTCTCCCCACCTTGCCTTCTGAGTATGATTGACGGGCGTGTTGACCACGCCCTGTCATTTCTGCGCAATCCAATTGGATAATACCGCCTAAGAAACGCCCTGCTTCTCAGCGATTGGTTTATAATGGAGAAAAAAATATCCATGGTAATCCATACGAAATAAACGTACCTACTAGTTACTCGACTCAATACAGATAATAAAGAAAAACTACAACCCCCAAGTTTATAAAAATGAGTGCGTTCGTTTTCATGTCACTTGAGTCCCGATTGAACGTTCTCCTTTACTACCTCGTCAAGTACAAACACCATAGTGCTATCGGGCAATGTCGTTGTGAACATAAAACACACACCAGCTCGATGACCATATAAAATGTAGCTTCACTAAGCTAACTATTCTGACTGCAGACGTTATCTATCCGGAACTAACATAGAACAGCATCCCATGAGTTGGCTATTATAGTGGATTACGACATTGATATTACTTAGTGGACTTGGCAATCCTGTTGTCGATCCTCTATTCGAGCAAAGTATTCAAACCAGAGCGAAATGCGTGTTGGCGTCTCGTTTGTGTTAGCATGCTAACTAGCCGTGTGGCTACAAGGAGCGGCCGGTCACCATTCTGATAGCGGAGACTACCAAGGTAGGTAGAGCTGAAGACAATTTGGCTACACTTTGTGTCTTTTCAATTACAGCCATTATTTATTATTTTTCAACAGACGCGAGCTCATCCGCGTTTCTCAACATGATACGTCGTAGAACACTACTTTTAAATCGGAAATATGTTATTCGTGTAGTCTGTGGTCTTGAAGAAGCTTCTGAATTCAGAGACGTTTTTGGTTTAAATGAATAATCAATTTAGTCTTTTTCTAAGTAATTCTCATTACACATAAAACGAGATGAATAATATGCTGCTGGAACTACATCATGCCTTTTCTTTTTGTACAAACTTTTGCAATCCACTGATAATTACAAATACAGGGCCACTGTTATTCATTCGAGTCGTTTCTGTTTTTAGTATTGTCTTTCATTAAATTTAATAAAGTTTTGAGTATTTCCTGCACGTGAACTGAACTTGTGGTTGTTTTCTTCTTGAATTCTTGCTGGTTGATGACACCATAATCACACATCCAGTCATGTGATCAGTTCGTTTTTCCATTCATTGCAATTTTCCCTGATTCTTTCATTCACCAACAATTCATAATGCTGCTTCCATTTGGCATTTTTTCCACAAAATAAATAAATGAATTAAGTTCTCGTATTTGGTTCTGATTAGCCTTATATGGCGAGTGTAAGTGCTAAATTAAAACAAATCTTTTTATCACTGACTACTTTTGCAGCAAGCGGTGTCAAGTCTCACACAGCGATTTGTTTTGAATATTTTAAAGTTTAACATTCTTAACGCTCCTAATGTGTGCTATGATTTAATTCAAATGAGATGTATCCTATTTATCATAATTCTGCTTAGTGCACATTTGGAAGTTATTTTTCCCATTTTCATGAAAATCTTATTCTTTCCATAACAAGACTTCAAATAGTTTGGTGATGGACGGTAAGCCGGAAGCAGCCTCAGAGCGAATTCTCCTGGAGCCGTACAAATACTTGTTACAACTGCCAGGTGAGTTCCCGTCCAAGGTTACAAACACCACCATCCCTGTGTGTTGGAAGTTTCTCATTTAGAAAGTGAGCATCAAAACACAATGTTCAGTAAAAGAAATTCTGTACAAAATAAGATTATTCCTTCTGACATTGATTTTTTTGGGTGTCCTGCTGCTACCACCTACCAGTAAATGTTGTACTCCACACCTGCAATTAAGATGAATGGGCTACTGCACAGCACATACTAACCAATACAGAAGCCTGAATATAAAATGAACACCAGCCACGTATTGTGAGAAAGCATTTTATTTTTCTTAGCTGATGATTTTGCATCACATCAAATGGATTCAAACAGTCAAATCACTTTTTATGATTGTGTCCTCAGGAAAACAAGTGCGGACAAAACTTGCTCAAGCATTCAACCACTGGCTCAATGTTCCAGAGGACAAACTGCAGGTGAGTAATTGAAACAAAATATGCACTTGTACTTTGTGAATAAATTTGAAATCATGAAAATTGATGATTCCCTTCAATATGACGTGGAAGTGTGCAAATCAATCTAACATTGATGTTTTTCTTCAACCAATTTATATTTTGTATTATTAGTTTTTATGTAGCATAACCATTATGCTCTGAGCTTTACATTACGAGCGATTAATAACGAGAAGAAGAGACGGGAGACAGCAGCGTGCATTCGAGCGGGCCTGTATTTCCTTATTCTGACATCACGTAACCCGCGCTTCCCACCGGCTGCTGGGGCATACAACTTTCTTATTAGACATTCAACATTAAAGGATGCAATGTACATTTTCTTCACATGGTGACATTATTAGACAAACTCCCACACGGCATTTTGCCTCATATGTGACAAAATGTTCCGCTTTCTGTTTGCACTCCATGTGACTGCCGCATGTTCATATTCTAAACAAATGTGACTTTAGTCGTCTGCCACGTGCCGTCTAATTCCAATTGCAGTGAATTATGGCACGGCGCGCTCCCTCCCGCTCTTTGCGTGGCGCTCGGTAAACTCCCGCTGAACCCATCGAACAGACTGAGAGCCCTCCTATCGGCGTCATTAGCGCTCTGCTGCCAAGAAGGCGCCGCCATGGAAACAAGTGTGCCTTCACATGGATGAAGGGAGCCACATCGGTGCACTTTGTCATTCCTTTGGACATGCACACTACGCACACGTTGACATGTTGTCCGTGTTCTGTTCCCTCCGGCACAATATTCGACGTATACAGCGCTCAACAAATGCAAACGCATTTGTTCAAAAAGGTTTCCTTTCAGAATCAATTTCTATGGCATACTTGACTACCAATTCCTCCCACAAATGTGGACGATTTTTTTGCTCATGAGATTTGACTCTTTGCACACCCAAAGGGCAAACTAATGTTGCAAAGATGAACACACAATTGAGTGAAGCAAAATTTTGGACAAAATCAATTCCCAACAATTTGACAACAACCATTTTTTGTGTTCACTGATAAATGGGTTAAGTTACTTGACTCATTTTTACTGAGCTCTTTCTGTTTTACTCTCTTCTCGCTTCTGATTTTCTGTTGCTTCAAACTAAGTGCCCATTGTGCATTTAATGTGGCAAATGCAGAAAGACGTCGCAAAGAATTGTGGATGGCAATCACGTAACGTGCATCTGTTCAGAAATGCTAGATGGTTTTAGAACAAGAACAAAAAATAATTTCACTTTGGTGGTGGATTTTTGCAGGTTCCACTTGACCTGAGTCAGATTGTGGTGCAACGAGGCCTGTAGTCAACGTACAAAATACACACCCACGCAATGCAATAAACTAATTTGGCCAGCGGCATACGAATTCCTCATCAGGCTCAGTTACTGCTGCAATAGTTTATTTTCTATTTGATTTGTTTTATGATCATGGCCTTCTTGCGCTCAAATTCGGGTGACGCATTTTGAATAACTGTGTCGGACGCGTGAGGCCGCTCCATCCACTGCCTTGTCTGACGCAAGCCTGCTCGTGCGGCCTCCTTAAATGACAAAAAGACAGCCTGCTCACGATATTGCGAGCGAATATAACATTGCATTCTCTTATTTGTATTCATTTATTTTTTGACATTGCGTTTAGAAGGTGAAGAGGCGTGTAGTCCTGCATAGACTTCCAGAAGTGCATGTTGACTAGTAGTTGACTCATGGAACCATTTGACCGGGAGGCCTCGAGTAATAGAGCATGTAAACATGGCGCCCTCTGCTGTCTACAAGCAGAAGTGCATCGACAGCATGTCTGTCACTTACCCGAGTTTGTGTTCCCTTTATGAATCATCATCAGGTGATCATTGAAGTGACCGAGATGTTGCACAACGCCAGCTTGCTCATAGACGACATCGAGGACAACTCCAATCTGCGGCGAGGCTTTCCCGTGGCGCACAGCATCTACGGCGTTCCCTCGGTCATCAACTCCGCCAACTACGTGTACTTTCTGGGTTTGGAGAAGGTGTTGACGCTGGACAACCCCGAGGCCGTGCGCGTGTTCACCCGGCAGCTGCTGGAGCTTCATCGCGGCCAGGGCCTGGACATCCACTGGAGGGACACGTATACGTGTCCCACGGAGCAGGAGTACCGCAACATGGTGCTGCAGAAAACCGGAGGTCTCTTCGGCCTGGCCGTCGGCCTCATGCAGCTTTTCTCCGACTGGAAGCGGGACTTGAAGCCCCTCCTGGATACACTGGGCCTCTTCTTTCAGATTCGGGACGACTACGCCAACCTGAGCTCACGCGAGTACAGCGAGAACAAAAGTTTCTGCGAAGATCTGACAGAGGGCAAATTCTCGTTCCCCACCATTCATGCCATCTGGTCGCGTCCAGAGAGCACTCAGGTGCAGAACATCCTCAGGCAGCGCACCGACAACTTGGACATCAAGCGCTACTGCGTGGACTACCTGGAGAAGGCGGGCTCGTTCGCATACACGCGTCAGACTCTGCGAGAGCTGGAGGTGGAGTCTTACCGTCTAATCGAGGCGTTTGGGGGGAACCCGCAGCTGGAAAGCCTGGTGGAACTCCTCAGCCGCATGCATCGAGAGCCCCAAACGGAGTCCAAGACTGAGCACTGAGCGACACGTCAGACCTCGTCCACCTCGTCACTCACGAAAATGCTGAACTTCTCATTAAACTGCACAACATTAGACGCCGACGGGTAAACGCGTCCTGCGTTTTGTCCTTGCTATGTTGGGGGGGGGAATGTAAAAAAAATTGGACATTTTTCAATTGTACTACACATGAAGCTTGAAAGCAAAAGCAGCCCACGATCTGGAAACATGTTGCAATCATGATCAAGTTGTAATAAACTCTCAGAAGAAGCAAAAGCAGCCCACCATCTGCAAATGTGGCCGTGAAGGAAATTGGAGTGTTTCTCTCCAAGGCTGCCTCAGATTTCTTTGTGTGCTGCAGACATTTCATTTCCGCAATCATTATTGCGTGAATGAGGCGACATTTTAAAAGCCCTTCAAGTTGGGAAGGTGTTGTAGAAATGCTGCCCCATTTGTTTTTTAACCGATGTGTGACGACAACACGTTTGGCTCAATTTAGTGATCGTGTCACTGATTGACAAGACATCGATGGGAAGAAGACATCTGTTGGGTTTGAAAACGTCGATGACGCAAGCTAACTGCACTCGAGCGCACTTGACGTGGTATCGACATTCAACTGCCTGATGCATATTCATGCCTTTGCACCCCGAGCGACTTGTGCTCGGGCATATTTTTACCGGCACTCCCTTGTTTGCAAAGCCTCCCTCCCGTCTGCCTCGTCGCATCCGATTTGGGGAAAGAGGAATCATTAAGAAGTCACTCATTTCAACCTTCATTGAGCAGACGGGGAAAAGGAAGGATTGCAGACGTCTACCGCGGGAGCTCATTTGTGATCCTCTGACGTCTGTCACTCACCGAAAGAATTGTCACACACACACACACACTGAAGTTGTGCCATATAACTGCAGTCAAGAGTGGACACACAAAACGACACGATTCACGTGTGGGAAGCATTGCGTTGACAAGTTTTTTAGGCATGTTGCATGTGCAGATGTTGCAGACAGCATAGAAAAGGAGATGTGGGGATGAAAGTTGTGATCGTGCGTCGATTACCTCCTCATTCCTGTGAGTCGTAGACAGGCGGTGGCCCAGTGTCCTGAATAAATGATTTCCTCCTCCTTCCACTTCTTTATCCAAGCAGGCGACAAGAACGCACGCATGCAGATGAGACTTTTTCCGACAATGCAAAGAGGGTGAATCTCAAGGGACAAGAGTTTGTTTAAATGTCAGCCTAATTGCAGGAGTGGATTTTTAGACCAACGTCTGAAACGGAATAAAGAAAATTCATCTAAAAGCAGACCAATGTCGAGTGCGCTTTTGATTTATTTATGATCAAGGCAAAACAGCACTTTGAGTGCACGAGATCAATTATATTTGTTTTTTACTGTTTTGCACCTTCTGTCAACCCTTCGACGATATATTCTCGGTGTCGCTTGAGTGTCCAGTTGAACAAGGATGAGCCTCACTTCATCCGATCTTTTGAATCTTACCATTATTTTCATTCAAAAAGTTTTGTTATATTGATATAAAAAGAGAATTTTGGGGATGAAAATAATTGTAATATTCAAATTGTATGATTTTCTCTTAAGACAAAAATGAAAGTAACGAAACTGACAGACAAGAAGCGAGAGTAGGTGAGCCCTAAAAAGACGTCACCTGCATAAAAGCTGCCATTTCAAAATGGTTTTGGAAAACCTCGTCAAAGCCAAAAGTCGACACTTCCATCAGGTTTTATCTCATTTGATTTTTTTTTTTTTTCAAATCTGTGGCAGCGTAGAAAGTCCGACATCATCTAAACTCACCGTCACCGTCAAATAGAATTGAACCAAAATGTTTTGGGGCTCCTCAAAATATCCCACGGGTTCACAATCAATGTCTTGCACTCTGCTTCGGATTGATTCTTTTTTAAATTCCTTTTCTGGTGTAAAAATGAACTTGAGCGGCAAAATGTAACGTCACCTGACAGTGGACCTTCACACTCGATGACAAATAGAAACGTCGCCCAAAATACACAAGAAACATTTTCATCTCTTTGACATTTTCTTTATGGCCTGCAAAGAGTCACGTTTGGGTGGCAAATTGTACAATGATTCGTTCCTATCGAATCTCTGCGGCGATGACAAATGCAAGAAGGCAACGTCACTCTTTTGCACAATGACAACCGGATGGCAGAACGACTAAGGTGAGAGAAAAAGCAAAGAAACGCCACGGTCTTTTCCTTTTTAGAAAAATATCAGAAATGATTCATTAAACAACTCAATGACCGTTTGAGGTATGAAGCGTCCGCCGCGTGAACCACACCTTACTGCGGTCAGGGACATCCGCAGGCGTCGCCGCACGTCCGCTTCCTGTCCCACATGAGGCGCAGCTCGTCCGCTGTGTGCTGAGGTGACGACAGCATGTCCAGGTAGCATTCTTTTTCACACAGCCAGCTGGAGTCCTGGTCGGGAGAGCGCCGGTGTTAGCAGGCGCCGTCGCCAACTCGTTATTTTGCTCCGTGAACACGTTTCCATGTTGCGGCAACAAATTGACGTTCAGGCGGGAAAGATCAGCGCTCACCAGGCAATGTGTGCTTTATTTGGAATTGGCGCTAAACTTTGCCGTGGGTCACGTTTACTTGCATTTTTCCGTTCTTTTGCTCAATTTCTACACCAATAATGCTTGACTCGCAATACAGACGAAGGCGCGCAAATTTGGATCGTTGTCTGCGCTCCACCGAGCGCCATTCGACTAATTCCATCCCTCGCGCGCGCAAGTCATTCTCCAGTCATGTGCACTCAAATGCGAACAAACCTCATTTGCCGGCATTTTGTGCACCGCTAAACATTCCTAATTACATTGTGGACGCGGTTCCCAACACATCTGGTTTGAAAACGTCTTGGTCTTCCGTCCACTCTTGTTCAGAGCAAATATTGAAATTAGTCCGTCATGTTGTCCAATGAACAAAATCAGCAAAAACGCCACTTTTGGCGTTCTCAGAACAAGATTGTCGGCTGCGAATGGCCACAAATGTGCACGTTTGACGGAGGGGCGTGCTTTGACAAAAGGCCTGAGGTTCCGTTTTTTTAGTACCTGATACTTCTGCGGTCCGACGGCTGCCATCCATATTCCCATGCTGACATCTTCTCCCTGTGACGACACATTTATGAGCTCACCTTTCTTCCGTGACTTGCGGCCAGGTGCTCGGGGCGCAACGGGTTACCTGGTAGGCCTTGAGACTCTCGGCATTAGTGGCGAGCCAGCGCACCAGGTCACGTGACACCACGTAGCCGGATCCGCACGCAAAGGCCGGGTAGGCGGGACTGGCATACTCGAGCTCTTGCCACTTTCCAATGCGATCCACCGCCCAGCTTTGTCTGAAACTGGCTCAAGACGGCGCCAGAGCTTCGCTTACAAACGCGGCGCAAAATAAAACAAGCACCTCCGAGTCCAAACTTACTTCCCCCACCAGAAGTGGCCGCGTTTCAGACCCTTGTGCTCAATCTTCATTAAAACGGAGTCCACGTCGATGTAACAATCGTCATCCGTCTTCAGGAGGAGACTGAAGTCGGCGTTTGCCACAGACCTGCACAATCGTGGATACGTTTTGAAGAATAATTCAAGTCACGGCACACAGACGCTTCAAATGACGAGGCAACTAAAATGCACAAGCGGGTTCTTCCGAAGGCTTCATTGCAAAGCGTTTGAAAATGTCGCCCGCTGCCCCAAAGGCAAAAATGTGCGCAAAAACCCTCGGCCTCAGCAAACCTTGAGAGAAGATGGACCGCATTTTGGCTTTTTGGTTTACCTTTTCCCAATTGGACCACTTTGACTTACTGAAAGCGACGCGGCGCCTCCGACCTTACCGCCACTCGTCCATTTTCGCTCATTGGGGTTGCGAGCTGACAGTCGTGATTGTTTCAAAATGATGAGAAGATCAGAGTTGACAAGTGACGTGAGTTTTCGAAAGCGCAGTCATGCCGCACATTTGGTTCTTTGATGGATTCGGCCTCAACGTGGGAGTGTTCGGCTTACGCGGTCGCACTGATTGCAAGGACGCGCTTTCATTTTTCCTTTGAGGGCCGAGCCAATTTGGAGTCGTGAGCGCTTGCCGTACCATTTGTAGAAGTGCAGCAGTTTGGAAGGCACGTTCCTGTAGGTGTCCACCACGTCGACGAACACCATGTCGCCGTGCCTGAGGCTCTCTTGCGTCAAGGAGACGTCCTCCCGCTTCAGGCGTGAGGCGTGACGCTCCATCCTGGCCGGGCGGCCCCACACGTGCTTGGACAGACTGCTCCTGTCTGACACACAGAAAAAGTCCACAAAAACTGCTGACGACTTGAGCACATTTGAGTTCATGCCCGATGGAGCAAATGTCAAACAGTGAAGTGAATCGTTCATTTGGTTGCAAACGGCAAATCGAAATCGGTTTTCTCCGACGTTGTCGAATCGGTTTGGAGCTCAACTAAAAGCTAACGAGCCACGGGAGTGAAATCGATAATAGAGCACAAGAAGAAGAGCGGTCGGTGAGGCTGAAAAACAAAAAACAGAATCGCCCGACCGCCAGAGAAAAACAAAGTTTGGAAACCTTTGCGGTGAGATTCGGGACCAACCGTAAATGGTAAAGGTGAAGCCTCCGGCCAAACCCGGAAATCCAAGAGCACTTCTGTGGGGCAGCACGCCGTCTGCAATCTGTGCTTTGAAAACGTGGAAGCGACACATGAGCTCACGTGGAAAACTTTCGCCGTCCCCGACTGTTTTACTCACGGAGGAGAACTTGAGTACGCCGCCTCCATCATTGAGCCGCACGCACGATGCGTCGACGGTGGTCAGCACGTCCGCGTCGGAACTCGCCCATACGAGCGTCCCCTCGAAGCCCTGAGAAAGAAACGCAAAGGCAATTTGGTCGCTCGTGGCCTGCGTTGCAAACGTTCCAAGCGCCTACCTTGGGCAAGATGAAGCGCTCCACCGGTTTGTACCATATTCCGCCGACGAGGGTCCCGGCGCCGATGGCGCCGAAGCGAGCCGTGACGATGGCCTCCTGCCAAAAAGACAAAGCGGCTCGTGAGGTGACTTGTTGCCAAGTGAAGGAGCGAAGAAAACAAACGGGGCAACCTCCTGATCCAGCTGCACGAGCTTTACAGTCACGTTGCTCTCGAGTCCGGGCCGAGCGCTTTGGGGGAACACGCCCAGCCTGGTGATCACCACCGGGTGCAGAACTTTAAAATCCAGGGCGACGGCGGACACATCCGAGGGGACGAGCGGCGTGGGGTCCGACAGCGTCGCAATTTCCCTCTCGGCGTCCTGGCCTGCGTCTGAGCGCACAAAACACGACCGTGCCAACGTGTTGACCTCGCCCGCATTTTTTTTAGAAGACAGTAAAGTGATTTCACCGTGAAAAATTGGGTCCCAAACGGTGCGGGGGTGCACTTAATGCTGAATCGTTAAAGAGTCACATTGATATACCCGAGATCAATTCAAAGATTGAGGCTATTAATGAGAAGCCAGCTATTGTTGTGTCCACTTGGGCGAATGGACTTAAGTGCCGGCTCAAAGTAAAAGGCCTGGCGGGCGCAATAACGGGATAGATTCTCCTGGGCTTTGCCACTTTTGAATCAAAATATCACAGGAAGATCGTTGGCCAAAGGCCACACCGAAAAGAAAAAAAATAGCAACGGGCTTTGGAAAAAGTGCAAACCAAGAGAATCAAGTCACAACGCTAGAGGAAATTTCAATTCTGAATCGAGCGAGTGGCCTTCAAAATAAGCAGACGAGCCTAAAAGCAACAATCCAAATCGTTTTTGGAGCAGGAGTCGTTTTGGGCTCGTCGGCGAGCGTCCGCGACGAAGCGACGAGTTGCCGAATATGCTATTCAGTCATGCTTGAAATATTTTCAGAAAATGATTGTTTTTTTCTAACATTGCAACTTTTTTCCTTTTCAATGTGGCGCAATCCAATATTTCTGGAAGAAAGGCAGATGCGATTTCAAGGCCAAACGACACGAAACGCACTTTGATGCTGAAAAATTTGTCCACGGCGGACGCAATTTCATTGCAGCGCAGTCACGGTTGACTCGCGAGTTGTGTCCGTTTTTAGAATTGCTTTGGACAAGAAAAGCCGACAGCGTCCACGATGACACACGAGCGAGCGTCTTGACATTTGCAGTTAACGCATCGGACCCACGACGAGAACCAGAAGGAGAACTTTCGGAGCGCTCTTGAGAAGCCAATCGACAGTTCTCAAAACGGGCGCAAAAATCTCACAAACGGCGCGATGGGAGCCATCATGACACTTTGCTGAATTTGGCTTCCACGGGCCACGTTTGAACCTCCATCCATCAATCCTTTTTTTTTTTTTTTTTATGTATCGTGAGTGAGCGGACGCTTATCCTCGCTAATTTCGGGCAAGAGACGGCCTGGACTATCACGCCGCAATTTGAAAGGGAGTGAAAAAAAAAAATCAACTAAAAATGCTGACATGACGAGGACGAACGAAAAGCGGCTTGATTTATGTTGGAGGCAAATTCAAGTCGTTTTTGTGGTCGGGTTCGCTTCACTGAATGCTCTTTGGTCGACGCGATGGAATTGCGTCGCAAAGCAGAGATCGCAAATACTTGCGTTTGTTTTGAGTGACGTGTGAATGTCGTCGAGAGGATGGTGGCTTTCGATCAATTTCATGTTTGGCCATTAAGGTGCAAAACAAAACAAAAACATTTCCCCCCAAAAACGAGTCGTCGAGTAAATTATGAACTCCGAGTTTATGGCATGAGCGCTAATTAAATTTGCCGTAGACGGCGACGATTGAGGAGTTTGATTATTGGTCAGAAAATGCCGATCCGTTTTGGGCTCGGATAAAACAAAAGATGATTAGCACGTTTTTGCGCTTATTCCACGGAGAATCCCTTTTTGTGTTTCAGGGCCGGCGGAACTTTCCCGAACAGCGGCGGGCGAGGAGGGTGCCCTTCGCCATCGCACAGCAAGCGCATCATTTGGGATACGCGAGTTTGGGCTGAACCGATTATTTGGACAATTGTCTTCCAACGGATGCCGAGCCTGTTCAATTCTTTCCGACATCTTCTAGTGCTTCGCGTTGTGCGTCACAAATGGAGCCTAAGCGCCGACATTGACTGTGGATTTCGTTCTTTGACCACGACGACGGAGAGAAAAGCTAAAGTGTCCTTGAGCTGCAGGCGAGGTGGAATAAAAGATGTTCTACTTCTATTCAGAACGTGCATTCATTCGCTCCGTTCGACTCAAGTCGGCGCTCAATAGTGACAATTGGACGCGCAAGCAATTGAGTGCACCTTGAGCACGTATGCATCGAAACGCGCCAATTTGTGTTACCTGGCTCGGTGATGTTGAGTAGGGAGCAGGAGTAAGGGTCTTCCCTGTCCTCTTCTGGGATGGGGCACCCATGTTTGCCCACGATAAACTTCACCCCCACTCTGAAAACAAGGACAACATAGCATTTTTTTTCCAAAAGCTTGCCCATCGCTCCACTCCCAGTTACCATGGTTACTCAGGCTCGCTACAAGGGTAATCATGCTGCATCTGTGGTCTCGGTTCCAGATGTGGTGGTCAGGTCAAGAAATGACGTCGGGTCATGGCTTTGTTTTCACTTTAGGAATCGGGTCGCGGAGGAAATCAAAAGCTTAGTTGAAGCTGGACCTTGCTGACCTGTGCTTGAAGTGAGGGTGCCGGTGCAAGTAGCCCAGCCAGGTGTCCCTTATGGCTTGTCGCAGTTTGGAATGCTGTCTAGCTGATAAAACGCCCACCAGAACTTCATAGGACGGTACCACCCCATCTGCATTGGACGCAAAGCATCCAGCATAAGGGGCGAGAAACTTGAATTCATCCGTCAAAATCTGGAGTTCGCATGATCATGATTGTCATCATTTGACATGAAACGACGTCATGCGAGACGCCGAGCGCAAGTAGACCACCTTGCAACGGCCCACCTTCGCTCAACTGTCACATTTTTGCAACTTCAGACACGCACGAATGTGTAAGCCGGCGGCGGAAAGTCAAAATCCCTTATTAGCGAACAAAAACAACAATAACCGACGAAGCGGGTCGGCGGAAGCAAAGTTCGCCAGACACGCGCTTGCGTCCCCAAAAAAAAAGTTGCCGGGAGCCCCGCCAAGCGTCAAGTGTCAAGTGTCAAAGTACCCGAGTCGGTGTCGGTGTCGTCGTCGTCGTCGACTTCCAGCGGCGTGGAGCGCCGTTGCCGAGCCAACCACAAGTGCACCAGGACGGCGAGAGCACAGGGCAGAAGAACCAGCGCTAGCCTCCGCATGGACGGAACACTTCATTCACCCGAGGTAGCGTCGAGCTGAAGCGGCGCAGACGAAGCCTTGCTCGGCTTGGCTTTTCCCGGACGGCGCTGCTGCCACTCAAGACCGCTCGGAATGGGAGCTTCGTTTGAGTTCCGCAGCTCGCTCGCTCGGAACACTTCACAGCACCGCCTCATGTCCGCCTGTGATGCTCGAGAGCTGGACCAATGAGCGACGAGGAACTCCACCGAGGTGCATGCTGGAACTTGGAGTTCACAGACAAGCTGTGTACGTCGCAAAAATCTAATAAATATATAAATGCATTTGGGTTGTCGAATCAACTACTTACTACCAAATGTTGATTTTAAAACATGACATGAAGTGCATATTGCAATAATTGCTTCGTTTGAAAATTGAAACACTGTAACAGCTAGCAATGTTCAGGCTAGTATGCTTTCAAAAGACCAGAGGCTTACGAACTATGTGAGCTGACTTAAACAACAAACAATACACCTTACCTGTATACGATTTTATCTTTAAATAGACCATTTTGATGATCAGATGGTGGTCTTTTGGCTCGGCACGGGATA
This sequence comes from Idiotropiscis lumnitzeri, assembly GCF_059441095.1. NCBI lineage: Eukaryota > Metazoa > Chordata > Actinopteri > Syngnathiformes > Syngnathidae > Idiotropiscis > Idiotropiscis lumnitzeri. The sequence goes on along the minus strand of NC_142399.1, from coordinate 471,705 downwards.
AAAAAACAAACATTTGTCAATCATACAACATGGGGAATATTTCTTCTTTTTCCCCCATTTATGTCTTCTGGAAGGTGTTCGGCAAAACTCTAGGATGACCCGCATATAAACACGTCAAGTCGTCTCGTGTAAATCCACATGACGAGTTGTAGCGTGAAGACAACACACCTTTCGAAAGGATGGCCCCATAAACGATTTCAAGAGAACATGTTTTCAAAGAAATGTCTCCCGACCGACCGGCAGAGAAGGCGAGGCCCTCCTCGCTTCTCTGCTCTTCATTCACTTGATTTGAGGTGCAAATGTTAGTTTCAAGAACGCAGCACTCTTCTAATGGGAAACGCTTTTCTTATCTGATCTCACTACATCGAACCGGCAAAGAAGCTGATAGGATTCATCTTCTCCGAAATTTCAAGACACAATTTAGAAACTAATGAGCTGGTGCCAATTTCAAGTGTGATAACCTTCTGCCCTGGGGAGGATTACTTCCTTTGGCACGGTGTCATTGCTTTCATTTTCATAATAAATGATTTGCTCATTTTTCTTTGGAAAAGTTCTTTCATTTTGCATTCAACTTGCTCTTTCTTTCTTCATTGAATTTGTTGATGGTGGGCTCACCCTCAACTCTTTCTATTTTCCTGCTCAAATCTGGTGAGAATCTTCTGATTATATTCCAAGTTCCATCCATGAGACTGTCTGTGATTAAGGGCTATACAAATAAAATTGACTTGACTTGACTTGCAACAAAATGTCAACAGAGAATTATTCAGAATTGTCCTTTCAAGAAAATTAATTTCGCCTCCTGTTCCTTTCAATAAAGAATTCAATCATCTGGGAAAAAAAATAGCGCAGAAGTCTTACAAAACTTTGAGAGTGTACTCATCAGCGCCATACATGACGTGACAGAAAATATATCTTGTCCTACTTCAAAGGAGCTTTTTTTGTGTGTGTGTGAGCGCTGATGGCCAAGAAGAAAAAGTGTGATGACGACAAAAGATCGGAAAGGTGAGTTAGTGACGTCCGCTCGGCGCATTGCGACAAACGCAACAAGAAAAAGTCCAACGCTGACGTTTTGTCTTCTGGAGCAAAGAGTCGCCTCGCGCAGGAACTGCTTAACTTTGTCATCGTAAAGTGACCACGTCATTCCGTCGATTGATTTTTGGAGATCGCCGTTTCAACTATTTCAACACTAAAAATGTTTAGGGGGGCAGTGGATGGAGTCTGAAACAAATTCATGTCATCATTTCTCGCGCTTATTTTTCAAAAATCTGAGTCAATGGGAGGCGGAGCTCGCAACGGAGCGCGTTCAACGTCGCCAGTCGGACGTTTAATCGACGAATCTGCGCGGTTACGATGAACCGCCGCTTTTGCTTCACTTGCGACTTCCCGGAAGCGAAGAAATCAAAACGCCAGGAGAGGACACAAATGGAAGAAACAATAATAATAATAATATTCCCTTTATTAGTCCCACAATGGGGAAATTCGAGATTCGAACCCAGGCCTCCTGGGGAGACTGGGTCCTGAACGCGGCGCCTTAGACCACTCGGCCATCCTGGCAGCCAAAAATCAGCACGTTTGCCACGACATCAGCAAGTCAGAAAATCGTTGAGGCAAACGTTTCATCCGCGAGACGAAGATTGTTCCCCCGACGGAATCAATCGCAAGAAACGGACGTCCATTTTCAATTTATTAAGATCAGACATGAAATTTAAGTCCAAAAAAATCTTTTTGATGGAATGAGACTTTCGGTGAGGCGGCCACGAATTAAAACGCACATTGAGAGCGATTGGATATATTTCTTTAATTCGTTTCTCCATCAAAGGATTTACAAAGCTTGCTAATTAAATGCTTTTTTTTTTTTTTTTTTCCTTTTTACAAAAAACAATCACACCATTGAAGATTACAGCTGCACATTGTCGACATTTCGCACCTCAAAAAGGTTGGCAAAGAGGCAATCGCTCACATTGCAACACTTGTCGCTAGTTTGGAGAAAAACATGCAAAAGTCATTTGAGTTCTTCTTTCAAATTTGGCAAATTCCTCACCAGGCGAGTGAAGACGCCTCGCTAGTCGTCTCAGGATTTCATAAAGCGGAAAACAATGGTTTGGTCCTTCCTGTCAGTTGGATCATGAAGACAAGAACTCTTCAAGTAGCGAGAGGAAAGTTGCTCACATTTCTCAGATTGAACAAATTTTGCGCTATCGAGTTGAAAAAATACTCACATTGGATGAATAACGACATGATTTGGAAATAATGAACCACGCGAGGTGTCACACAAGCTTGGTCGCGTGGCGGTTCGTGCGGAGCAACAAATGGGCAAGAAGACGACTGATGACAATATTAAGAAACAATCGTTGACAATTGATCATAAAAATCGGTAAATGCTATTTAAATACCACGTCAAGGAGACTTTTGTGTGCTTTTTCTTCCAAATAGTCCAACAAACAAAAGAAGCAGGAAGAAGTGTGCGTTTGCGCGGTGTGACGACCACGCCGCTCACAAAGTCGGCACGGAAACATTCTGTACACTCCAAAAGACAAAAAAAAAAAACAGAAACAGAAGCGGTGCTCAAGACGCGGCCGGAGGAACATGCAGGCCTCCGTTTCATGTCGAAGGCCCCAAACGGGAAAACGAAAGAGCGCCAGGAAACATGCCCAGAAAACATTTGACATCCCGCCGCTTCCGCTTGGAAAACTTTGCAATCGGAAGCGGCGGGATGGAAGGAAAATGCAAAGGGAAAATGCACGAGGATGCGGTGGCTAACATTTGGACTAAAAGGCTTGCACGGCCATCACGTTGCGCCGCTCGCCAAACGGACGTGCGGGCCTCACAAGTAACAATTCCTTCGTGAAATGTTTTACTGGCACTTTCAAAATACTCGAAAGCTCGCACACTGAAAGGTGAAAAGATGTTTACCGGGCACACGTTTGTTTCCTGAGGCAAGATGGGATCGAGCACAATTCAAGAAAAGGAAATTCAAAAAAAAAAAACGTCTCACCTCATGAAGCACTGAGCGAGGCTGTTCTCTAATAACAAAGCGATCACAAACCGATGGAACACGACTGCCCCCCCCCCTCCCGTAGCGCCCCTCAGCCGCCAGGACGGAGCCGACCGACACCAGGATCCACCCGGCAAAAGCGGCTTGGACGCCCGTGGCAAGTCGCTTCCGGTGTGGTGAAGACAAAGAAGGCAGGCGACGCCGCTCGGCGCTCGGCGCTCGGCTTGCGGCTCATCAGAGGATGGCGCAGAAGAACTTCTTCTCTCGGAACGGGTTCTCCGAGGCCGGCACGGGCACAATGAGAGGGTCCTCGCGTATGTGGGCGTCGCAGTACGCCATCAGGTCGGCGGCGGCTTTGGACACCTGTTGGCAGCACACGTGAGGATTCAAAAAAAAAATAAATAAGAGACGACCGTGGCAGTCATTTAAAGTGCAAGTCGACATCGAGGGTTTGAAAATCGTGTAAATGTAACAACAATGAGTTGTGTCATTTTAGACGAGCACGAAAAATAATGCAGATGAAATTGTTCCATTAGGAAGTTGTGCCAAGTTGAAAAAAATCATTCCAAAATGTTTTTAAAAGGAGTAAACATTCGCCGCGGCCGCCACCATTCCATCGACAGCGAGACACGGCGGTCACATGATGTCCACGTATCTCAGACGACCAATCAAAGAGCAGCAGCTGCATCAGAGAGATGCTGAACGCGCCGACATCCGCATGGAAGAACACACACACACACACACACACACACACACACACACACACACTTGGTGTCCAGTCCGATGGGCTCAATGCCACACACGAGCACCCTCCATGTGCTCTTCAACGCACATTTTTATCCCGCCACCATTTTTACCATCAAACAACATGACGACATTTTCAGACGTTTGAGGAGGAGCTTCTGCACATGCTGGGAGATTCTTTTTTCCTTCTCTCACTCAAATGATATCCAACACAACAGGTTGATAAGCGCCAAAAATGATTGGCAATCAAACCAGTCCAAACGTGGCTTTTGGATTCATATTGTCTTAAGCAGTAAAAATCTATTTGTGTTTCGTCATCTCAGGGGGCGGCCATTTTGTCACTTCTCTCAACTGAAAATGACATCGCAGTTGCTCAGGGCTCCGCTAACGACCAATCATGACGGAGGTGAGCTGTGATTGGTCGTTACCAGCGGAACCCTGAGAAACCGTTGATGTCATTTTCAGTCCACAGCCGTGACAAAATGGCCGCCTACCTCATATTCGGCGAACGCAATGTTTCGACTAGAGAAGGCGCATTGAACATTTTATTGCAAAGAATTTTTGGGGTCGACTTCCCCTTTGAAGAATTCATTTAACACAATCCTATTGCTAAAGTACTACTTTCTTATCGTGTCATTATTCTCGTCGTAAAAGCAAAATAATTGAAAGAGGAAATCACATTCAATTTATTAGACATAAGAAAAAAATTCAATTTTCGACCGGAGGGTTGAATGATTTTGAAGGAAAAATAAATTGTAATTCTTTTTCCTTAATATTGTGACTGACTGATTTTTTTCCCAATGCATTTGAACAAATAAGCACTAAACGAATCCATATTGCATTTGAAAATATCCGATGTATTATCCAGAAATGTTTCGGTCTTCCCGACATTCTATCAAACAAGTGTGGCAGAAACAAAAGCCGGCCAGGCAAAAGTCCGTTCACAACCTTCGAATTGAAACTTTCGATTAATCGTGCGTACCTAATGTTACGATTGGTGTCTAGAAGAAAAATCTCCCGTGAATGAAAATTGCCTCCATGTCCGATACCTCATTCTAGGGATGAATAATCCGCAACAGAAAGCAATAATCCGGTGAAAATTGCAACATTTTCCCCGCAACGAGCTGCCTTCTTGTCGATTCCTCTTTGTTATTTTTTTTGTCCTCCTCTGACTTTTGCACGGACTCAGAGTGAGATGACAAGTCGATATGTGACGGCAAGACATTCGAGCTCACTTCCCGACGGCAGACAGCAGGTGACATTTTCTGTGATGGACGTGACAAGTCACAACTTTCCAAAACAATTTACACAAACTGTGAGCCCGACTGGCATTTTTTTCTTCTCTTCACTTCTTTGTATTTCCTGAGACGCAGCAGAGAAGAAGATCAATACAGCTATTAAATGTCAACTAATCAGAGTGTTTGCAAGCGGACTGCAAATGGCACCATTCAGGTTAATAAGGCAGCTTGCGGAATACGCCATCCCAATATGTGATGGACTTAAAAATCAAAAGAATCAACTTTGAAAATAACAACTTTGTTGTCAGTTGGTCAAGGTGGTGGCATAAAATGTTGGAGTAGCCCGGACATCGCGCATGTCGTGTTGGTGCCGACGTTCATTGTGTGTCGTGCGTGCACACAAAAAAAAAAAAATGTCACGATTGCTTTTGAAAAGTGAAATGAAAGAAACAAAGATAGAATATGACGTGAAAATAGGCGGATTGCCGCGAGCATGCAGTTGCCATCCAAGCCATAAACAAAATCATTGCAGGAAAAAAACTGCAGTTGTTTTTCAAACGCTGATACTACAAAAAGAAACCTCAGAAGAAAAAAAAGAGATCATCAGAAAGAAAGAAAGATGACAATACTAATGTGTTATTAAAAAAAAAAAACTGCCATGTGAGTGTGAACGCTTTTCGATCTCTCTGCGATGGGCAGAAGAAGAAGTGCAACATAAGCGAAACACGGCCCGAGATGACCTCATTCATTCGTTCGTTCAAGGCCGTAGATTGCCGCCATAAAGAGGAAATATTAAGCAAGAATTTCATTTCGACACAAATAAAGAGCAAAATTACTCTGATAGTCAAAGTCAGTTAGAGTGCAAACTTAGGTGTTTTTTTTTTGCTGAGAAAGACAAATGTGTGTGCGTGTGCGTTTTAAGGTCCAAACTGGCTGTTAATTACACGGCAGGCCCGCGCCGCAAGAAGCGTCCTTCTAATGAACACAGTTGAAGTTCCTTTGGCCGATTGAGCGATTAATGAGAAGGTCCGTCAACGAGACGCCCGCTCTTGTCACAGACGCACTCTCGGCTCGTCACGTCTCTTCATTTCATCTCAAGAAAGGAGCAGACATCGCCGACGAGGCTTCCTCGTCTGCCCTCCACTTCGCAAGCTATTAGACGACAAAAACACAAACTGGAGGTGTGACGGAACTGAAAACAGCCCATGGTCAGGAATTATGATCATGAGCTCCCTCTAGTGGCTCCCAAAAGAATCACTGCCTAAGTACAAGTTTGAAGTCAAAACATTTGCGTTTCATCTTTAAGAACGGTTTGTTTTCCATCATTCATTAAATACAATACTCGTTTGGGGAACTTAGAGCAACGAATTAGGAAAAAAAAAAAAAGGATTTTCCTGCACACAAAATAGTTTCCCTCTTTTATTAACTTGCAAAATGCTTAGACTGAGAAAAGAAAATCACTCGACACAGCTCTGCCGCTGGCTAAATTCTTATAAAGTGATCGGAACGGACGACTCCTGCATGAGCAAAACAAGATTTAAAAATAAATACATTTAAAAAAATCAGTTGCTCTTGTTGTGCCATCTGAGAAGGTTTAAAAAAAGTATGGAGTCTAGTTTGACAATGTTTGAAGGAGAACACACAACCGGCTTCAAATGAAGGGAAACCGTCAAAAGCTCAAGTAATGTACAGACACCGAAAAAAAAAAAGCTACATTTTTTTATCAATAAAATAACTGAGTGACAATAAATGCTCTTTCAAATTGCATCTTTTAACGTTGAGGAAAACTCTTCCCGTGAATACAAAGGGCAACGTGATTTTTCCATATGACGACGTCCGCTAAACTGTCTCGCGGCGGATCATCGAGAGAAAAAAATGTTTTTGATGACGAGCACAGATGAAGGCTGACGCGTGGCAACCTTCCAGCCGCGCTGATGCCGGCAAACTCTTTCCACCGTGGGGAAATCTTTCTCAGTGCATGCGGCGGGAATAATCAATAACTTGATGACGCAAACTAAAGTCGCTTCATCACATCCCACAAAATTTTAAACAATAACACAGAATTTTCTTTTTCATTTATGGCAACGGTCACTGGAAGCATTCAAAAATTGAGTCGTCGCCGGGATGATTAAAAAATGTCAAAGACTCGTCTTAAAGCAGACAGTCAGCATTTTTTTTTTCCTTTTCAAAACTGTTCTCAGGTGTCTTAAAATTATCAAACACGTTCTCAGCAAAATCTCCAGAGGATGAGGAATTAGCGTACTCATTACCCGCCTCGCTGTTGCCAACGCAGAGTGCGGATTTTGCGTGATCATGTAAAATGAGCCCCACTTCGACGTCACATTGGGGCAAAATTACAGACACACTTTTGGAAAGAAAACATTGACTTAGTTTAACATCAATCGAATTGAACATGCGCTCCCACCAGAGGAAATCATTTTAGAAATGCTATGCTAGGCTAAGCACGTTCGGCAATCTACAATCAGGACCACGAGTAAAGTCACAACTTTCATGAAACACACAAAAACATATAGAAATCGTATGAATTATTTTTTTTTTATACCTTTATCCTATCCATGCAGGCCTCCATCTTGAGCTGCTCCACGGCTTTCCGAGCTTGGGAGATGCTGGCCGTGCTGTTGTTGGCGATGCCGTCTTTCATGGTGCCCTCCACCCCCCCCCCCAAAAAAAAAAACACAAGTTAGTCTTTGAGAATCAATTAGCACTTTGACAATTTTATGTTTGAGCCACAAGCAGAAAAAAAATCTTCCTTTAGTTGGGCTGGCATTATTTAACTTTCTAGAAAATGTGCCTGAAAAGCCAAATCAAACGTGAAGTTGAAACATTCAAGGTTTGACGAAGGTGAACGGTTGTTCATTAACTCTGCAATCTTTTCTTCTTTTTTTTTTTTTAATAGATCGTCACATCGCTGGCAGCCTGAAACACTCGCAGCAAAAGGGATGCGAACGGCTTGCGTCGCATTGGTTACATTCCTTTCATCGTTGTTTTATTGGCTCGGATTCTTTTCCGTCGACGCCGAGCGATCATTTTGCTTTTAGCGCAACATCGTCACCGAGCATGTTGACTATCGACTTGCCGACATCGCAAGCAACTCAAAGTTATCCGTTTGCGTACGTGTAATCAAGTTACAAGAATCTTTCAGCGCCTCGTGAGCGCCACAATATTTTACAGATTCTCATCGAGCGCAAAAAAAAGTAGGCTTCATTGTACGCTTCAAATGTTATTTGTACAATCAATCAATTCACTTTTTATTGTTTCCTGTGAAATCTGGCTCGAAAAAAATTTTTGTCAAAGGGAAAGTTTTTGGCAGACGTTTTTGCCGATCAAAAACGATTATTTTGGCCATTCCGTCAACTCGTTGGATTCTACTGCAGATAATTGCAACTCTGCAAATGTCCCCATTGTGGGACGGATAAAAGGTCATCATCTTTATGATCTTTTACAAATGCCGATTGGTGATGTCAACTCACCCCACAAAAGAAGCCACATACTTTAGGAAAAGTAACACCTTTCCTGTTTCAAAATTGTTGCCACAAAATTCAAATTCTGTAACTAAAGTCCAACATCATCACTGCTATTTCTTACGACTGGCTTACGAGACGCGGCGGACCGAAGGCGTAGCTGCCAAAAAATGGCAACCTAAAACGAATTCTAACTCATTCCAATTAAAGTTCACATGTTTTAGTGGACTTTCTCGGCCCCATCTTTTCTATTTTTCGTCATCTTGTTGAAAACTAACTCCACGTTCTACGAAATGGCCCAAATTCTTTTGGAGCCTTCTCCTGACTGACAACTTTCAACAATGAACTCTGTTTGCGCACGTTGACTTGCGCTCAAAGATGTGAATCCAAAAGATGTCACTCGAACATCTAAAATCCATTTGGGCTTAAATCAAAAGCACCCGAAACATTTCGCATAGCTCTATTTGAGAAAGTGTGTGAGATAATTGCATCGTCTTGCTCCTCTTCCAGGCTCAGGACTGACTCCTTCAGCACGCCCCCCCACCCTCCAATGACGTCGTGGGCATCACCATCCCCAGGAAATGACACATGATCACAAATTTGATATTTTATAAACGCGGGTGCGGTGCTGTTGAACACAAAATGATAGGTTGACATTTTTGTCACGATGATTGCATCCGTCGACTCAAAATGGTGCTTTGTATTTTTCTTCCCCTCCCCCTGAAGCTAAAATGTGTTGCTCTCCATTCTGGGCCTTTCCCCACTGAGGCTTCCCTTCGATTCTTCCTCCCTCTTCCATTTATCAGAACCGCGTCGTTGAATTCAAAACAGAACATCGCGAACACGACATTGCAATTTCAAAAATGTCATTATACTCCCCAGGCGAGTCTGCATGGAGAGAAAATGACAAGAGGGGGAAAAAGCACATGCATGTTCCCTAAAATATCAATTAAGTGGAGGCTTACCTGATAGTGTTTCTTTTTTCCAAATTGGAGAATTCCGGGTTGACTCCACCCAACACACACAACCACGCACACGCACACGCACACGCACACGCAGTCACACTCAGTTCCTCACACACAAAGAGGATCTGTCAAATGTGAAAATCTTGGAGGTTCCCCCCAGCCTCGCCTCGCCGCGGTCGATCCCGCTGAAGGAACACGGCGATGTGGGCTCCGCAGCTCCGTTACGCAGGAGGAAGGAAAGAGATGAGGAGCACCGCGGCTGGGGCTCACGGAGATGCTAGCGAAAATTGGGGGGCGGGGGGACACCACCGAGTGACGACGACGAGATTCGCAGAGCCGTGTGAGGCAGGAGCTGCGAAGTGCGCGATCTCCCACCGTGGACGCCGACCCTGAACGCACCAGCGATGGCTTCTCGATGCAGCAGAAGACATGAAAAGCAGCTGCAGGCTTCCCCAATTTGTTCTGCTTTACTTCAGCTTTGACATCAGAGCCCCGCCCTCTTCCTCATCGGAACAACCGGAAATGCCCGCGTACATTTCGTGTCCATCTCATTTATGTTTACAAGTGTGTGCAGGTGTGAGAAGTAACGAACGTTACTGTAATGATCCGTTACATGGGTCGTTCGACCGAGTCGGTGCGATGTGCGTCCCCAGAAAATTAAATGTAATTTTTTTGCAGCAGCAGCAGCGTTTCATGCACATTTATGAGTTTGCAATTTTATTTCCTAAAATCGGACATTCAGATCAAATTTAAATGTAAATGTCATGTTCGATTTTTGTCTCACTCTTCATCCCACAGGTGTCAAACTTCAGTCATCAAGGTCCGCTATGCCGCAAGCAAACCCCGACTTTTTACGACTACTTCTTAATGACGCTCATTATTTCCCCGGCAAATCAAATGGTATTATGGAGAAAATGAAGCAAAGTTCAACTTTGACTTGATCTTGCGACCGATGAGTGAGTTGAGCAAGATTCCAGATTTGTGTGCGTTTTGTTTCATGAAAGCCGGCCAGTGGCGACACACAAGGACTTCTCAGTTACTCGGAGGATTATGACGAGTTTTACAAGCACGCGCACCGACGACGTGTACGCGCAGACAAAATACCAGGGCTTGTTTTTTAACTCGCCCAAAATCAGCTGGGACAGGCTCCAGTCCACTCGTGACCCAATTTAGGAGGAGCGGTACAGAAAATGGAGTGACGGACTACCCAAGCATCGTCCGGACTCGCTTCGAAGCCGCTCAAAAGAATGTTGATCCCGTTTCGCCCGCAAACTTTTAAATGTCGGGCCCTCGAGCAACTGCACACGCACCAATAAAATCAGACGCAGGACAAAGTGGTGGAATAGTTCTTCAAATATTTAGATTTATAGATTTAGAATATGCTCATCACATGGTTTTGTTCACGCATACGCAAATACAAAATCAACCAAAACCAAACTAAACATGACCTTTCAAAGTCAGTCCAAACTTCACAATCGGGCCAGTGAGGTCAATTTCCATCCAAGCAACTTCATTTATGCATAGCTCAAGTTTATCGAGAGAAAAATACTTTGTTTCAACGCACGCAAAAAAATCCTTCCTGCTTTCGGTCACACTCTTACAAACGACGAGAGGAGAAAAAAAAAAGAAAAAAGAGGATTCACGGAAAACGCTTCACGGTGGAAATGAACGTACGTTTGTGGAGAAAGTAAACAAAGGGCGACGCTGCACGAATGAAGTGCGAAAAGGAGGAAACATGAAGAAAAGTCTCATTCCTAAACCAATATTCCCTTTCTTGTAAACAAAGAAGAAACGTAAGACATCGAAAGGCAAACGTGACAATCCTAAAAATCAAGACCTATTGCATGGAATCTGATATTGCTCTGCAGATGAAACGGATGACATGAAGGCAAAGGGAGGAAAGTGCGGCGACGGCTATTCGGGACACGCTGATGGACAGAAAAAGTGCAGCAAAGTAGTGATGGAATGTCAAATAAAATGGCTGCATGAAAGGAGGGAGACATTCGGGAGCAGAAAGGAGGATCGGACGGGAGACGACGACTTCACCGCCGCGAGAAGTCGTCAAAAAGTCACAAGTTTTTGCTGCGAACTGCGTCGGCAGAGGTCGCATGTCGTGCGCTGGCCGGCAGACAATAAATAAAAACGGCAACAACATTTCATTTGGAGGAGCGCGTCACCGCCGCACAGTCATTGCGTCATTGCGTCATGCAGTCGGAACGCATCAGCCCGTCTTTTTGCGTTCGTTCGTTTGAGACGAGCCGAAAGCCTGGGGGAGAAGGTTTGGCTTCTTAGCCAAGCTAGCAGCTTAAACAGGAGGGGGAGGGGGAGGCAAGGAAAACAACAGGTGTCGCCAAAAATAAAGTGTCGATTAAATCAGCCATTGTCCCAAACAAAAACAAAACAAACCAAATATCTATCCGTGGCATTTGACGCGTGAGGGAGAGCAACATCTCCTGCCGAGGTGGAAGTGAGGTGACGACACCTCCAAAGCCGTGACCATCACTCACCTTCTCACGGCAAAAAAGAGTCAGCCTGCGGCGTAGCTGCCTAAGAAAGAGTAGAACATGGGCAGCTTCATGCGCTGCTGATCCCGCCGACACCAGGCCATGACGGTGCCCTCGCTATTGGCCGTGTACAGGTGGTGGCCGTCGCACGAGTACGTCAGGCTGAGGCACACGGACACGGCATGTCGGTGAGAGCAAATCTACGGGAAGATGGCCGCCGAGCGCGAGCCTGGCGAACACGCTACCTGATGATGGGCTTGCAAGACTTGGGAAAGGTGATCTCTCGCACCGGCTTCAAGTCCCACGTGCTCCAAAGTCTAAAGCGAAATGAGGAAAGTGAGGAGAGACGCCAACAACGTAGCGTTTGCGTGAAAAAAAAAGAAGAAAAACGTCACCTGACGACGCCATTTTCGAGCCCGCCGGCAATGACGTTGACCGATACGCCCTCCGGCTGATTGGAGAAGGCGACGGAGCAAATGATCTCTCGGCAGTGCACGTGGCCGACGAGGTCGCCGTTAACGGTCCACAGACGCAGGTCGCTACCTCCGCCCACTGAACACACACGCCGCGTTTAAGGCAACAACAACAACTAAATAAACGGCCAGACCCGGAGGAGCCTTAAAGCATCAAAATATTCCCGGAACCCAAATGAAAGGACTGGAGCAAACATTTCCAGCGTAAACCTCAAACACGTCGAGCGGCTGGAATCGGCCTCACCTGAGTCACAAACCGTAGCAATGTCGCCTGCGGTCTCGCTGGCGGAAACGGCCGTCACCGGACTTTTATGGCCAGTCAGGCTTTGCACATAACACAGCCTGGAACAGAACACACGCAAATAGGATCTCTTTGGTCACGCACGCGCGCAGGCCTCGCCGGGCGCTGCACGAACCTGTTGAGATCCCACAGGATGCAGCTTCCGTCTGAGCTGACGCTGATGACGATGCTGAAAGGTTTGCACACAAAAAGCCCGCTGACTTCGCCCGTGTGTCCGTACAGGTGAACCTGAGATTCCACCTCCATCTCCGACTGCGAAGCGGCAGGGACACGGTCGAGACAATCCACGCGCACGTTTGGGAATATCAGACATAAAATACTTTGAATGATCAATTTTAGAAGGGAAAAAAAAAGCAACAAATATTAAAAGGCTTTCGGTGATGTCGATGCTCTGCGGACTGGATGAAAGAAGGGAGCGGGCCGCATGTGGCCCCGGGGCCATACTTTGCACACCGATGGCATGGCGTGTCTTAAAATGACAAATCAGAGGGAGGGGGAAACCACCCTTTCATCCCACTTGTGGGCTCCGGAAATGCAACTGCGATGTTGTAACGTGGAGGCGGGGGACGTCGCCATGGATACCCACCGTGGCGCTGGTGAAGCGGTTGCTGTAGGCGGTGATGACTCCACACTTGCTTCCCGTAAATAGCTGGCAGCCATCGGGCACCCAAGCGCAGCTGGTCACCTGAAGGAGACGCACAAAACGGCAAGATGGAGGAGAGGAGGCCCCCCCCCCCCCGATGGCGCAATTGTTCGCCGACGCTCACCTGATGCAGCGGAGAGCACTGAATGAAATTGATGGGCGGTTCGCTCTGTTTGCTCTTCAGCCTCAGTATGTTGTCGGCGTAGCCCCAACTCAAAATGGCCGACCACTGGATGTCGGTGCTGTGCATGCTGCGGACACCTGCGCCGTACACAACGCCTTGGATCAGCCCGAAAGTTGGCGCGCGCCAGCCGTGCGTCTGCCTACCCTGCTCCTTGCTGTAAATCATCAGAAGGCAAAACTTGGGCGACAAGCCGCAGATGGCCCGCGTCGGCAGAGCCAGAAGCGATCCGAAGCGCTCGCCGTGAGGCTGGCTGAAGCACACGACCGGATCCGGAGCGCTGGGGGAACCCACGTACTCGCCCCACTTCAAACCTTTGATCCACGGCAGCGGGCTCTGCGGGCGAGGAAGAATGTGCCGCTGGCTCAAACATCTTTTTTTCTCGATTGCTTCTTTTGGTCGGGTTGCGGAGAGTTGAAGTCGAACAGCTGACTTTGGGCGCAAGAAAGACGACACCCTGGACTGGTCGCCAGCCAATCTCAGGGCATAAAAAGGCGACAGACAACCTTCACGTTCGCACCGCCGCTACTTGCGACATAATCGGTGGCTCCAATTTCCAAACATTCATCCATTCGTTTTTTTTTTTTTTACTGCTTACCGCACCCGGTCTGCAAACTTCGTTTGTCGATGAGGTAAGCCAAAAAAATAAATAAATAATAATAATAATAATAATAAAAAAAATTAAAAAAAAAAAGTAAATGAGGTCCTTTGAATTTTTTTAAAAATGTGATTGTTTTGGATAAATATCATTCAAACTGGTCAACAGCAAATTTGAATTTTTGCGATATTTACATTTTTTTTGTTTTTAAATTTGAGCTAAAAAAGCTCAAGTGATACCGATTTAAGCATACATTGTAAAAAGAACAAACAAAATTAACCCTTAATTCATAATTCTCACTAATCATCTCGAAACGTCTGCTTAAAAAAAACATTGTTGGCAAGTTTAATTTAGGAGTTTTTCAATAAATTGAAAACGCGTTTTCCTTTCGATCAATCTGGCAGTAGTTTTATGAATAGGAATCAACCATCAGATATCCAGAAGTTTTTGTCCGAAGGTTCTTACCGGACAGACGATCTCCTTGGCCTGCTCTCGGCTTTCTCGAAAGGCGAGCTGAACCAGGAGACCCATGGCAGCCGGCAGCTCGCCCTCCATCATGAGTTTGGGGCCCGCCCGGCCGACGTGGGAGGCGTTGAAAAGCTGCCTGGGCGTCTGGCCGTACGTCTTGATCATGGTTTCGAGCGCCCTCCGCTGAACGGGGTCTTCCACCGCCGAAACGTCCATCCCAAAATAGGTCTGCCGAAGTCGACGGCCGACAGGCGTGAGCGTCGGCACCAATATTGGCAAAGCAAAGCGGCGAGGCATCCTTACGGCCGGGTGGAAGACGTTGATGGCTTGCACGGCAGCTTTTCCTTTCTGCTTCAGGCCAAAGACCAAATCGATCCACTGACACAGCGTCTGAGAGACCTGATCCGACTCCAGCGCCTGACGGTGAATCAGGATGAAGAGACGCGGGTCGTTGCGGGCCCAGGGAGGCAAATTGACATGGTTGACCCTCTCGCTGTTCTGACGAACCCCAAAATCAAAACCTGCGGGGGAAAACCCAAGGCTTTGAGAACCATGCGCAGGGAGAGAAGATTTGAAAAAAAAAACGACATTTCGGAGTCACCCTCTCGGTTGACCAGGAATTCCGGGAGATAGAAGAACTCGGGGATGAGCTCCTTCACATCCGTCATGGACTCGTAGGACGACAGACGCCACGTGGTGTTCATGGAATGAAAGGTGCGGTCCGGGATATCAAAGCTCTGATCTGATGACGACCAAAGACCATCTGGTTACAAACGCAAGTCGGCCTTTCGCGACCTCGCCCGATACATTTGCAGCCACCCAAAGGCGTCTCTTCGGGGAGATGGCGCGAATGAACAACAAAGCAAAAGGACAAAAACAACCTTTCAAGGTTGCGCGACAAGAAGCTGCTATTCAAGAAGCATGAACACTTCCGGGGCAAGTTTCAACGACACACACACACCGCCAAAGACGGCAATCGTCGTTGACGCGATTGGAGGCAGCGACTCACCTTGGTAGGCAAGAAACATTTTGGTGAACGGCGGCATCCGGACCAAGAAGTGCAGCACGGTGCCGCTGTTGGAGTAGTGAGAGCCGTAGTGGTAAGGCTGAACGGGAGGCATGGGGTCGTCGTCTCGGATGCCCTTCCTGTACTCCTCCTCCAAATACTACGCCGGGAAAACACACACACACACACGGTGCTTGCCGGGTTTTGCTTTTCTTTTGGAGCAAAAAAGACCGACAGGATGAGACTGACTCGGAAATTGTCCACATAGCGATCTTCTTTCTCTTTGGACTGGACGGCGATTGGCTTGCTCAAATTCCTGAAAGGCAGCAACGCACAAAGTCACTCAGTCGTCATCGCGCAATTGAGTTTGCTGTCGAGACATTTTTAATGAGCTCGCAGCCGTCAGAAAACACACGCAATGAACCCGGACAAGAATTTAAGCAGCGGCCTCTTCTGAATGGGTCGAAAGCGGCTTTCTTGTCACAATTCGCCACACGTCATCTTTGATCGCGATGCTTCATTGACGTAGACGTCATTTCAAATTCTCCCACCCATTTCAAAGGTGCTGAAAAATGTCGGTCAACACCACCGAGTGAAGCGATCTCCTTTCCGGGAGCACCGCACGGAATTCTAAACAACTTTGAATTCATTTAGTCACAAACTTTAGCTTGGAGTTCATCGTGTCTGTTCACACCAATATTTTAACTTCTTTGCAGAAGGAAGTGAGACAACGGAGAACATTTTCAAATCAAACTATCACCGAGCCTTCCATTCTTACAAACTTTCTACTTGTCTGCCAACAATTTCTCATGAAAAACGGATATTTGATGGATGCAAAGCAGATTCCCCGAAAAAAAAATAGCCGAGTCGCGCTCCTAATCGGAACGAAACGGACCATTCCGTTTCCATCCCCGGCCGGCAAAGTGGCAGCGACCTGTAAATGTTGGGGTCCTGCAGATCCAGCGTCTCGCTGGTGTAGTCTCGCAGGATGAAAGGGAACACCGGGTACTGCATGAGGTCATTGAAGGAGCGGCCGGCGTGCTTGTTGAGATGTGTGAGATACTCAAAGTTGGAGATCTGGCCCGAGGCCCAGAGCTGCGTGAGGGCCGTGATGTTGCCGTGCTCCAGCAGGTTGGGCAAATCGGACGTGAGGATGTTGTGGTACACGTCGTCACGGAACTTGGAAACAACAAAAAAAGGAAAAAGTCACGTCATACAACACCGACGACAACGTTGGGCCAGCCCAACGCGGCACTTTTGGAGAAGTGAGGCAAATGGAGCGCGTTTTACCTTGTTGTTGTCAAACGCTAAGAGCAACGTTCGGCCGTTGCTGAGGAATATCTCCACGGCGTTGTCTCGCAGTTGCCACCATCGCTTGTGCACCTCTTTGATCTCTTCGTAAGTCCAAGAGAAAGACGGCGCCTCTGTCTCACCGTGAAGGCTCTGCTGTTCAACCAACAAAAAGGCTTTGTTTTTGTTTGACATACTAGCCAGAATTATTCATGACTAATAATGTATGTAATATGTCACACGTCAATATTATCCGAGACTCACTTTATGGAATGGAACAGCTGAAATTTTTTCAATTGTCCGCAATCTTCAAATTTATCGAGACACGTGAACACGCGTGGAGCAAGTTTGACAATTTTAAAATGCAAGCAGTAAACTTTAGGACGCCTGCAAAGTGTCCAGAGAAAAAGGTTAAAATGGCGGTTCCACAAAATTGTCGGGCGGAACGTCTTACAGGACTGCGTTGTGGAGAAAAGCCCTTTGGACTGTCATTTGGTTACTTTTGAACTCTCAACACGCCTCTTCAAACAAGACGGATCGCTAATTTCCCGTCCCGTGGCAGCGCTCGGCTCTCACCTGGCCGTCGTGAGCGTCGGCGGCATTGTCCTCGACGAAGAACATTCCAGACTTCCCTGCGAGACGAGCGCAAGGCCAGTCAGCTCAAAGCGAGCGCAGAATGCCGAGCCGTGACTAACGTTGGAGCGCAGCATTTCGTCTTACCGAGAAGCAGCTCCCCCGCCGTCTCTCTGGAGGGGGCCACACTCACGCAGCGCCTGGTGAACCTGAGCGCAAGAAAAACACAACATGGCAAAAACTTCAATGGTCCTCTCCCATCGTCCTCCTCTTAAGATGAGAGGGAGGAAAACAAATTGTACCGGATGGGTTCGCTCGTGGCTTTGTCTTTCACAGTGGAGGAGAAAGAAGAATGCGTCTTCTCCTCAAAGAGGAACGACAGCGGCGGCTTTACCGCATCTGAGCAAAAGCAAACGAGTCACAAGGAGAAGCTTGACAAAGTGAAAAAGAACGTGACTTGCCCTTTTCACCTTCGGGCTTACGTCTGTCTTTGAGCAAATATTTGTTTGGGATGGTGAGGTAGCATCTTTGCAGCCGCCGCCGCTCACGGTTGGGCCCTTCGGTTGGGTCCAACTGCCACGACGTGGGGTACGATGTCTGGTCATACCAAACGGCACTGGAACAGAGCAAAAAGGTGCGGTTGACGTCAGCGGACGAGGCGTGTCCGACGACCGCTGCTGCGAGTTTTCCCCTTTCCAATACGAGAGGCAAACATTTTCTCGGCCTCGTCTCCCATCGCATCGGCTTGGGAAACGGGAGGGAAGTTCTTCTCGCTCGGCCGGGAAGTGCGGGATGCTCGGGATGTTTTCCCTTTCTTAGTTGTCAGCTGACGCTTCTCACGTACGAAGAGAGCAAACATTCTCTTTGCAGCAGTGAAGGGGAAAACTTGCAGTTTGGGTTTGGAAAAGCAAGTTTTTTTCTCTGTAAATTGGGAACTAAATCACGATAGAAAAGTTGGACTTCAGCCTCGGGAAGATTCTTTGGACGGTTTGACTTGATTGCTAACCAAACTTGCTTTTCTCGCCACCCGCTACCGACAAACGTCACCATTTGCCAGTCGGAGATTTTGTCCTTGCCCGCCCACCGGTCATGCGTGAGTTGCTGCACCAGCTCCTGCCAGCGCCGGCTGGCGCTCAGGTCCGTCTTGTAGAGGCCTCGGATGTGCTGGATGACTTTCTTTCGCTCCGTGCCTTGCCGCAGGGACACATTCTGCGTGATGTCAGCCGCAATCTTGGAAATGTCTTTGGACTTTCCGTCCAGCCTCTGCATGAGACTGCGGAGGAGAGAAAATAACCCACACGTAGCTGAGCGGAAGACTCGCTATTCACTCATTGTCAAATTTTTGATTTGCACCGCACTCACTTCTTTTGCGTGTTTGTCATCTTCTTTTGCCACGCTACCTTGCTTGAATTCTCCTCGGCTTCATACTTGATTTTTTCCTGCGTTACGAGCAAACGCGTCACAACTTGGATTCTCGCCACACGTTGACGAAGCCGCTGCCGAAAAGCTCACCTCTTGGATGGCCTTGAGTAGGTCCTGCTTGTGCGGCGCGTCGGGGGGGATGCAGCGATGACCGCAAAGCTTGAGCGAGGTCATGAACACGCCCGCGGCGTTCTGTTCGTCTTTGCTCAGGCCGTCCTTGTGGTCGTGCAGCATTTCGTAAAGGTACAGTGACAACTTGGGCCCGTGCTATGAAAGACAAATTTGCAAGTGCTTGCGGACGACTGACAGATTGCAAAGTCAGACGCGTAAGGTACAGCGAAACCTCACACGACAGCCGATGGCAGGAAAAGTTAAACAAGGATTTACAAACACATTCACGTCGATGGACAATTTGGAGTCTTCAATGTACGTGGAATTAGGGGAGGAAGTTGGGCCGCGCAATTTGAAATACCTCCAGACCGGGGCTGAGGCTCTCCTTTAGGATGTCCAAATGTCTCGGATCAAAAACAAATTCCAGCGCTTCCTTCCTGTCGGACAAGGCGCGAGCAGGACTCAGTGCGTGCACCAACAAGCGACCAATTTGAACCCGGAACGTGTCCCGACACGACCACAGAATCCTTCGCCATTGCTGATGTGGAGCGCCTCCTCGACCGGTACTGCCCTGAGAATGCACATGCGGCAATCGCAAATGATTTGGTGTGAACAAAAAAAAAAAAAAAAAAAAAAGGGGCTTGCCAGCTCACCAGGCTGATTTTGATCCCGTCCATCATCAGTTTCAGAATGTCTTTCTGCAAACTCTTTTTGCTGGCCGGTGGGAGCGTGAAGGGAGTCGGCGAGTGCGGGGCAGAGGCAGAGCTGCCCTCGTCATGCGAATGGTCTCCCAGTTCTGGTGTGAAAGGTTGTTGGTCTGGCGAGTCGGGAATGTTCAGCAGGTCAAACAAATCCTGACTGACATCTAAAAAGAAGAAGGAAAAAAAAAAAAGGAAATTAGACAAAATGTGCCATTATTATCTAGAGCAGGGGTCTTCAATCCTGTTCCTCGAGGGCCGGTGTCCTGCCCGTTTTCCACCTCTCCCTGGTGCAACACACCTGAGCAATCGTTATTTTGCTTCTGCAGACCTTGCTGATTATCTGATCATTTGAATCAGCTGTGTTGCAGCAGGGAGAGATGGAAAACCTGCAGGACACCGGCCCTCGAGGAACAGGATTGAGGACCCCTGATCAAGAGGAACAAATGCCAACACTATCCTGAAGCGGTGCGAATGAAATGCTTGGAAGACTTGAGCAAATAGAGATTGGAGGGCACTAAAAATAAATGTTCCCGATGGAGCAGGTTTCCAATTTTGCATACAATCTAATTCTTCAAAGATTAAGGCTTTCAGTTTTCATTTTAAGGCCAAGAAAAAGTTTGAGCTGAGGAGGCAGATTGATCTTGGGAGCAAACTAAATCTTTGTAAACGCTGGCATCCCAAATTGACGCACAGAACGGCCCCAGCATTTCAACACGTCACGCGGGAAAGCAAAATTCAGTTTGATTCTACCGTGGTAAATGAGTCTGTTGACGGCGAGGACCACAAGCCGCTGCAGCCGCTGCACAAACTCCGTCTCACTAGCGCGGATGGGATTCTCCCGGCTCATCCGCCTCTGCATCATCTGGTTGAGCTCGTCGCTCGCTACCGAGCGCATCCGCATCAGCAAAGAATCTGCCTGCGCTAGCGAGAAGCGGCGGCGGCCTGCGAGGAAGATGCGAGCACGTGAGAGCGCAACTGACCAGGTGCAAATCGGACAAATTCACACATGCTCCATTTAGGTGCGGGGAAAATGGATGTCCCCCAAAAATCAATCGATCACTGCACACGGAAAAGCGTCAAGATTCAGTGACCAAAATACCATCGGTGCAGGAATGCTTAACGCTGATTCGGTTAAGCATTCATTCATCAGAAACATGCGCGCACACAACAAAGCAGCAGCAGCAGCAGCGAGTGAAGCTACGGCGCACATGAAAACGCCAGGTGAGTCGAAAAGAAAAGAGATTGAGCTCACGGCAACATTTGGAAACATGTCCCAAGTCTGGGACGATGTTGTCGGCTGCGGACCGCAGTCCCAGCTACCTGCATCACAGTGGAGCATGTAGGACGGAGCCCCGGTGGGGGAGGGAAGGGGGGAGTCCTGGGACAGGAAGCTGAAGGGGGAGGGCAAAGGGATCTGGCCGTAGGGGCAGAAGTGCTGCCTGGGGATGCGAGGGATAATGGAGTCTTTCAAGGCAATGGAACCTTCAAATTGGGATGAGGAGAGGATCGTTCAACAGAAACGACAAAAAACATGGTCGCGAGTTGGACCGAGACGCGGATTGACGACAAAACAAAAGAAAAAAAACAAAAAGCGACTCCGATGGGACGCACTCACCTGCGATGCTCTTTCGTTTCTGGTAAATGGTGTGATGCGGAGAGCTTTGCGCATTGTGGGAGCTGCTCAGCTTTTGAGGCGCCTGATTGGCTGTCGTCTTTATGAACTCAATAGCGGACTGAAGGACACGAAACTGCAACGCAACGGCCATCTCTAGAAGCGGAGAGGAAAAAAAGTCAGAATCGGGACGCACGGATGAAAATAAATGTGAGCAGCAATCATACAATTTGAAGTCAATGCTTTCAAAAAGTCAAAGCCGTGAGAAAAAAAAAATTGCGCCATGCAAAGGAATGAAATCCTCATGTCGGACTGAGATGCCACTGTGCCCCGTTTTGTTGCCGCGTGGAATGTACGGCCATGTGAAGAACGCAGTCCTCACCCTGCGTCCGCCGCATCTTGCTGGTCTGCATGTAACCGAGCAAGGTAATGAGATCTTCAATGATGCGGAAGTACTGAGACCCGGAAGAGCTGCACGAGTGGATGGTGACGGCGACTAACAGCTGCTGGATGTCGCACACCAGCAGCTTGTAATCATTCAGGGGAATGCTGCAAGGAAAATGCGCAGCAGATGCTAAACGCAACGGACGGCGCCAGAACTAAATTGCGCTGATAGATGATGAACTAGCGAGAGGCATACCAGGTCTCCATGCCGTTGAGGGCGGAGAGGGTGTTGAAGAGCACGTAGAGCAGGCCGTGATCCAGCAGAATATCGGCCAGCTTGGGGCAGGCGTTGAGGAGCTGCAGGAGCATGCAGAGGATGTTGTGCACCAAAGAGTTCTCGCGCAACGAGTTCTCGATGAGACCCAACACCGGGATGATGCAACGCTTTGTGAAAGGTGAAATTGTTTCCATTTCCTCCAGATCCAGACTAGACAGTTGTAGAGGAAAAGCGCATTGGTTGAAACGCTCGTTCAGGACCGGAAACATTTGCAGATAAACATACTCTTCCTCCAGGCCCACCGGCCGACCAAACAGCATCTCCAGGAAGCACTCGACGAGCCCTTGGCCGCCCTGGTGGATGTACAGCTGGTTGGCCAGCAAGGAGAAACCGTGACTCTTCAGGAATTTCTCCTTCTGCTCCTTGTTGGCTCTGCCAAAGTATGCATCCAGCAGCTAGAAAGAGAATCATTCGAAAATGGAACAGAGAAATCATGACTGGCTGAGGGTTGGCAAAAGAAGGCGGACCTTCATGACGCCTTGCTGGATGAGCGGCGACGAGTGGTTGACCAGGACAATGAGCGCCTCGGGCTGGATCAGTTTGTCCATCACCTCCTCAAGCATCAGATCCGGCAGCAGGAGCAGGACGCCCCTCAGAAGGTCATAGAGGCCGCAGCAGATGAGCTCAAGGCAGTCCTCCGTACTGGACCTGCAAAACGGAGCTCGTCATTCACCGCGCACACAAAAAAACCCCCCATGAGATGCCGCTGCTCCAAGTCAGAAATAAATACGCCCTGTCCTACAAACCGCTCATTGGAATCCGATTTGCTGTGTGTCCTCTCGTAGCCGGGAGAGTAGGTGTAACTTTCCCAGTCTTCGGGTACTGAGCTTCGATCGGCCGCACTGGGCCAGCGACTGACCGCCAAAGAGCCATTCGGCGCCGGGAAAGCCAAACCCAAACTGGCGAGGTTGCTGTGGCTCCTCTGGAAGGACTGGATACCCTTTAAGCTGTCAGGGCGGCGAGGCGCCTCATCACTGGCCCAGTCAAAGCGGTCCTCAGACTCGGCCACGCCCACACTGCCTTCCGCCAGACTGTCCACCTCCGCGGCCTCGTCTCGCTCCTCCTCCACGCTGATGGACGGGGTGCGCCGAGCGGCTCGGCTGCCAACGTCCCTCGAGTCGCAGATCGTCTTGGCCGATTCACAACTGCTGAGGAGCGGCTCGTCGCCGCCTCCCTTCTTGAGCGTTTCGGTGCTGCCCAGAGCCGGCCGGGCGGTGAGCGACACCCGCTCGACGTCGCCAGTCTCACTCGGGGCGCCGTGAGCGAGGCGAGGTGTCAGTAACGGGGACGAGTAAGGCGACGGCGCAAGGCCGGGTGGGCGTAAGGATTGATCATCGCCTTCGTGCTCAGGCGAGGGACCATGAAGATGAGCTGGAGGAGAAACGACGAGACGCTGAGCATTTTTCTAATTCTCCTCCGCGCGGCCGCAGCGAAAGATATTCGTGAGGAGTCACTCGTCACACATCAGTACAACCGGGTGATGTGCACGATATGGACAAATATTCAGACACCGCCACAGAGCTTTAGAAGCCACACATATTGCACAGACAAACGGCCAACGTAGGAAATAAAGTTTGGGAGATGAAAGGATTGATGTTTCCAAAGTAGAAATTGAGGCTTTGGGCACTTTTTGCCCCGCCGGCCTTTGTTGTCATCGCTCATCACGGCAGTCGAAATTTGACTCAAGCTGGCTTACCCTCATGGGGAGCGTCGGGAAAGACCGTCGGGGAAAGAGACACCACTGAACCGCTGGCCGACTTGCCGCCACCGTTGGAGTGTCGCAGGTACATAATGGACTGCACCTTGTCGTGATACAGCTTCCCCTCTGAAAAATGTGATGAAAAAGAGCTCAGCGCTTCAAACGAAGGCACGATGCCTATCTGTTGCACTCCGCACCTATGTGAAGAGAGAAGTAGAAGCCGGACGGAGTGTGGCAGACGTAAGTGTTGGTGGGTGGGTGAACCGCCAGCAGGAAATTAGAGAGAAGTTTGAGCAAGTCCAGATCAGGCGGCGATCCGAGCACTTCCTGGATTATTTTGACGAAAGACGAGCAGACTTCCTGCGGGATGGCCGTCAGGTGCTCGTCTCGATGCTCCTGAAAACAAATTCCACGGTCAGCTACGATTAACGGCGCTACGCTCCAACGAGCGATTGGTGCTTTCGACACACCTGCAACACTTGGCAAGTGAGCAGGAAGCGGTCCACCACTTCAGCCTTCAGGAACTGACGGATATTTAACGCCTGGTAAGGATGATGCACCCTGATCAGGATCTCCAAAGCAGCCAGCAGCGTCTCCCACACGCCACACTCGCAAAAAAAAAAAAAAAAATAGTACAAATTCACAGTCACGAAAGGTACGTGGCGTTTCATTGATGCAATTTCCATTATTTCTGAATGAAGTCATAGGAAGGTTGCAGACGTAAAAATACAAGCACATTTGTCAAAATAAGCCATTCAGAAAATGGACAGACGGATTGATTTTGAGGCTTCCATAACATGATCAGTGTTCTCAGACGAATCATTATTATTCAAATGGCCTTTGCATTCATCAGCGTGGCTCAGAGTCTCAAAACGTTTGGGGACAGAAATGGACCTCCACCTCTGCTGACCAAAATTTGTTTTGTACAAATAGTTAACGTGCACGCACATCTCTTGCTCGTTTGCCTCAATAGACAAGCAACAATCAATTCCACACAATTAACAGATTAAAAAAAATACCGTTCATACATTTTGGTGTTGCGCTAAAATGCAACTCAAGCCTTTCTCTTGGCGTGTACCTCGGCTTTGGCCCAGATTTTCCAGTCCAACAGGATGTCTGAGAGCAGCCTGATGTCCTGCACCACAGCAATGGACTCCGTGTCCAAACGGAACTGCCCATCATCCGCCAGGATTAAGACGGCTCTGCTGCAACACCCGTCCAACAAAGTCTAGACGGGACGGAAAGCGGCGGTCAAATTCGGCAGCAACGTTTTTCTGCAACGCTCTCGACTTTAATGGCAACAAAATGTAACCTTTAAGTGCAGAGAGGGAGAGAAAACAAAACAATTGAAGTGAAATAACGAGCTCTTAATGCAAGTCGTCAGTTTATAACGTGTTGACCAAACGCCACAAAGACAATCCGAGGTGGTGAGCGACAGCCCGGCACATATCCCGAGTCTTCCGAAAAGGGGAAGAAAAGTCCGAGCCAGGTCCGAAAGGCGTTTGGCCGCAAAGATGGCAGACTCACTTTCAGCATATGATATCCAACGACGCATTTGGACTTGATGAGCACTTGGTGGATCGTGGAGTAGCCATGGTAACGGTCCATTTCATGGATGCGATGCTGGTTGAACTTGCACAGGGACAAAAGGATCTGCAAGGCCAAAGCTTGGGTGGTCTCACAGTCACTCAACTCCACCGTCTAAGGAACAAAGAGGACGGAGTAAAGTCACAATTTTCCCTGATCATCACATTTGGTGATGACAAGTTGATTTTAGTTTTCTTCCTTCCGCATTGGGGATGAAATGCACGTTCGGACAAGTAACCACACAAACACGTTTCATCATAGACAACTTTAGTGGTCTTTGTAGCACTCTCATCTTTTTTTTTTTTTTGTGTGTGTGTGGCTTCTCTGACCTGCGCAAAGAGGAAGACCACATTTCCCGTCCCTCCGATCTTATGCAGGACACTCTGCAGGCCTCGACTTTCAGTGGGCAACAGAGCCTTGAGCGCGCTGGGCTCGAGGGAAACACTTTGCACTTCTCTGGAGCTGAACGGCCGCTGGGTGACCGCCGTCTTGGCTTGTCCCTTCAGTCGAATGACCGGCTCGTAGATCGTGTAGACTTTTGGACTGCTGGGAGCGTACACAACTGCCAGGCTCTCCTGCGGCAAAACAGATTTGGCACAACTTGGCCTTAATTTGACCTACTTTGAAGGCGTTGCGTTGAGTCGCGAGCGGCGAGAGCCCAACTAATTGTCATCGTGACGTGATCTTGTCGGTGGAAAAATTCCACTCTGGCTTCAATTCTTTTCCGTTCCCAATCACGAAAGCTATTAGCCCCAAATCCGTGAGCAATTAGCACGAGGGGAGCCCCTTTCATTCTGAATCAAATAGTTGCGGTTTTTACAATCACATCCTTTTCCAGGGAGGAAAAGTCACTTCCTGTGGTGCGTCAGTCATGGCGGCTAATCGGAAGGGCGCAATCCACACAAACCATCAAAGAAACGATAAATGAGGCACCGGTTGCCGGGCGTGCTCGCCTTCGCCGCCGTATTCGTTCATCAAGACTTACAACTAAAGCTGTTGTGTCCACTTGGTTGCTTTTCATCAGAAGTTCTCGAAGTCGCTCGCACTTGAGTGCTTCCTGATTGACAAACTTGGAGAAGGACCCCGTGGCTCTGCCGTAATTGCAGGGCATGATGGAGGTGAGGTCGGGCCCGCTGGTGTACAGGAAGAAGGCCTCTTCGGACCCGACTCTGGCCCCTGGAAAAAAAACTGACAATGACACAACGGCACACGGAAATGTGGCGTCCTTGGGTCCTCTCCAAAAATCTTTTGGTCAACGACAAAGCCGTCAAGTTGTATTAGAACACAATCAGGAGTGCAGAGAAAAATGTTGGTGACGTTGTTGTTCAGCAATTTGGGTTTTTTTTTTTCCTGACCCACCCATCTCATGGATGAACGTCTAGATTTTTGGCACATCTGGCCAAGCTTTTCAGTTTGTATTTCCTAATTAGAGAAATACCAAGGTTACATCACGGCAGCTTAATACAATTGAATGTTTAATAAAAAGACGATAAAGTCATTCATTTATTTCGAACAAAATTGAGTCGCAATTGAAAAATGAATCGGTGACGTCTGACTGGCCGAAACGTAGCCTTTGATGAGCTAGCCGACGTGGCCCGGTCCGCGCTTCTTTTTTTTCCCCGCATGACGGACATAAGGACATATTTTAACAGCGCGTCTTGCCGGCCACCGACTCCAAGTCAACGTAACCGATACGTGCAAGCAAAGGCAGCCCTCCACAAAAAAGGCTAATATGCAACATGCCGCGAGGGTCCACTTCAAAATAAAAGATACCGTGCAAGGATATGAATGATTTACTTCACGTTTACGTTGAAGTTGGCGCTTTGAAGCAATTATGGTGACACCGGCAATTAGAAGCAACTTTTAGAGCGGATCCGTCGCACAAGCAACCACCGCGTGTCAAATTTATGCATCTTCAAGGAGAAGCAAAGTGACATCATGTAAGCGTGCGAAAAATGAATAAGGTGAGATTGAATGAATGAAAGAAAGCGCTACCATTGAAGAGGAGCACGGTTCCCAAGCTCCAGTTGAAATGTCGTTTCATCGCGTCCTCCGAGGATGGGACGCAATGGCCCAACATACAGAAGGTCTTGTTGCTGTCGGACGACAGACTGGATTTTCGGGGTAACGTGTAGTCCAAGAAAACTTCACATTTCCTGAAGCAGAGAGGAGGGTTGAGGTTTCCCTTTTGGTGAGCAACAACATGGATGTTGGCGGGAACACGTTTGTCCTCACATGATGCCGCACACCCACACCGCCACGCGGCCGTGGATGTTCTTCTTGCCCTCAGGTTGCTGCGTGTAAGTCAGGCCGAGGTGCTGCCATTGGCCGGGCTGCAGAAGTCCCTCGACAGAGTCCGCCTGCGCCAACAGCCCGGCTTTTATCTCGTCATTTGGGTCGATGCAAACCCTGTTGGGAGCGGTGCGCTGTCAACGTTTGACAAAGTGCCTCGTAGCAAGGCCGGCGGAGGCCAAAACTCACCTGAATGTAAGCGAGCCAGTGGAAAATTCCGCCCACACTTGAAGCATGAGTGCTTTGGAGCCCATGGATAGAATATGAATGAGGCCTTCCTCCACCACTCTTTTTCTAGCCTGAGGCGAGCCAAGGTGAGTTTCTGCGGCAGGAGGGTTTCTCCGTTCTGGGGAACGAGAAAAGAAAAACGCTGAGAGCCACACACCTCACGTGAATGTGAAATGTTATTGCGTTTCTCACCCTTGTCGGTGTTTGCGGGCCTCTCCTCTTGCTCCGCCACCCTCAGCCACAAGGAGGCGCTGAAGCCACTGGCCATGTGAGGCCAGCAGTTCTGCCCCACCAGGGGCAGATGGAGCGGCGCCGTATGCCACGGTGACAAACGCAAGTGACTCGGCCTGAACTCGCCGTCTTTGCGACCGGGAGACTGTTTGCCTTTCCAGAGCAGACCAACACCTTTGCCTCCAGCGGTGCCGTTTGGTCGGCAGCTAGGCGACACTCCTCCGGGGGTGGACGCTCCGAGGATTATTGGAAAGTCCAGCAGCTGAAGGGGCTCCATGTTCACGTTCGCTTCAACTATTTGTAAGATACCCTTCAGTAAAATCTCCTGAGAAGAAACACAAACATCAAGTGAGGGAATTGGTCACTTGCGTTTTATTGCCTTCGAGTACGCGAGAAAGAAAGCAAGTCAGCTAAAATAACGTTTCAGTGGAAATTACAATTAGCGAAAAGAAACAAAAATGGTATCCACTTTGAATTCTGCACATCAGCAGAAAAACATTTTTCAGAAAACTGCAGCTTCTTTCTTTTTTGGAAACGTGTTTCCTGGAGACAATTTCGAAATGATGTCGCCTGCCTGATGGCACATAACTGCGGCGGCAATTTGTAACAGCACATCTGTCCTACACACATGGGTGTTAATTGCATGAGGAAGGTGGAGGACCCTGCGCAGCAAAACGCCTTGATGCAGTTCAAGAAGGAGAAATTGTCCCCAAAAAGGCACATGACACGATTGCGGCAAAATAAAAACACGCAACGGACGTGAAGGTGTGACAGAAAGGCGCCGACTACGACCACTTACAGTAGGCGGGGTCTTGTCCAGGAAGAGGCCAATCAATAGGGCCAGTTCCTCTGCTGTGATTCGCTGGCTCACCATGGCAACCAGCAGCTCCACTATAACAGTCTGGCAGGCTGAATGGAAAGCAATTTGCAACATTACGGACACGTACAGCATCAAATTCAAAATAAGACCAGGAGAATTTTTGCAACTCATAATAGCCGGCAAGAAATTACGCCCAAAATTTTCCAGGAAATCCATAGGAACAAAATCTGCAACAAACCTTGAAGGGAACGGTCCGCTCGGCTAAGGATGTGATGAAAGCCAGACAAGATGGTTTTGACTCCTCCCTGTGCGCAGTCAAACGTGAGAGTCGGCCGGGGCAGCAAAAGTTCAACAATTGCATTTCCAACAAATGGAGGGGAAGAGTTGGCCTGACCTGGTCATAGAGCAGAGCGGCATTGCGGTGGTTGGCGCGAACGGCGCCGAGCAGGCTGCCAAACACGTGACTCACGACGTCCAGGTCTGGAGAGCCGCTGGCCAGGAGTTGCAACTGGATTGTGCAGATCTCCGGGAAAAGCAGCAGGCCGCGCCCCGGGCCGTCCGCCACGCTCACAAATTCACGTTGCGCAGACTCCGCCTTCAGTCCTGAGGGAACAGCCAATGAGATGCCACACTAAATCAGAGCGACTGAGGAGAAGCGCTCGCACATGGACACATCTTAAAGCTCCAGCTGAGTTACGCCGCACTTGGACAAGCCCGGCTGGCAGCTTAAACGGCTTCGCCATCCCGAGGAATCGCCTGCTCCATCTCAAGGCGGCGGTCTTGGTGGCAGCTGATAAAAATGCAGCATGGGAGTCGGATTTTTCTTTCATGAGAGCAGCCCAGCAGACTCTCACGCGCTTTTTTTTTTAATGAGTGATGTAAATCCCCCGATGTTCACACTGCTCAATTGTCCTCCACACTTGCGCAACCAAATCGGGATCTGGTTCAAGCTTGAGCTCAGATGAAAATACTTTCTTGGTTCGTTCAAATATTAGAAGTGACACACACTTTTATTGAAATGCCAATTGTGCAATGATTTCAAATTTTGAGGTAATTGCATATCATTTGTAGCTTGTTCTGATAACAAAATATATATATTTGGTAGGCTTCTTATTGGGCAGCGAGAGTAAAGCGGGTTTTTCCTCTTGGTGCAAAAAAAACAAAAAAATGCAGAGCAAAAACAAGGAAAGGTGAGTAGGGAGTAGTTGGCAAAGGGTCACGCACGGCGCCCACAAAGGAGGAATGCAGACGCCGCATGTCAACTTTGTCATTGCAACACATTTGCAAGATGGCGCCAAGAACCGACGACAGGACAGCGATGAACAAGGCAAGGCGAGAGAAGAAGGCCTTTTGAAAGCGATTGGTCGAGAATGAGGCCGGTGTTTTGAATTCAAGGTTGGGAATGTTTTCCAGGAAGGAGATGTTTAATGGAGATTTAACAAATCACAAGATCCAGCTCATGCGGTCCAGCGAGCTAAGTAGCCCGGAGTCGTAAAGCACAAAACAATGACTGCATTCGGACGAGGTGAAGGAGGGAATGTGTCTAATCAGGCTGTCTGAAAGCGACAAGAACAAAGCAGAAATGCACTTGCCCGGAAGGTTAAAAAAGAAAAAAAGTGCAAAGGAATAATTCTGCAAAGTCATGCAAGTATTGAGAACAAAAGGTGGTGTTGAGTTATACATTACATTGAGTTTGAATATTCTAAGCATTGCCGTTAAAATGAATCCAAAAGTGATTCGCCATCGCAAGGTAAAGTATCGTTAAACTTTTTTACCGGGAGGAGGAGTAGCTGACACATTTTTGCTTTCCCAAGGTTAAAAATAAACGAGATAAAAAAATATACAACTTCTCAATCCGTCAAGATTTGTTGACTTTTTTCAACCAAAAATAAATTGAGATTTAGAGTGAGTGACTCATGTGACCGTGTGGTGGGTGTTTTGAAAGGAAAACAAGCTGTGACGTTTGAGCAGCTGAGCTGGAGGTCGAGACGATGATGAACGTGTTGCAGATTGTTAAGGAGCAGCCAGGTCCTACCCTCTTCCTGGTTGGCCATGTCCTCGGGGTTGCTTTCGCTGTCGGCGTCGTAGCCTTCCTCCTCCTCCTCCTCCTCCTCCTCCCCGGCGGGCTTGACGCTGCCGCTCGGAACGCCGTCCACTTCCTCTGATAGATCGCTTGCTGGGGCCGCCCCCTCCGCCGACACTTGGAACTTCTAATGGAAAGACGGCAAGAGGAGGAGGGGGCGGGGGGGACGTCAACATTTTGAATGTATTTTCATTTCATTTCATTTCATTTATCACGTGCGAACAAAATGACAACCATTTGAAATGATTTCACTGATAGGAAAAAAAATGAACAAATACTGTAGTGCAAATAATCTTAATATGAGCTGACGTGCAGTCGGGCAACCAAGTTCCTGTTTTCAGAGAGCTCGTCATCATAAGAGCATGGAGGTGTGCGCGCACTCAAGCAAACAAGCTGCGTGAAATGGTTCACGGAAGAAGCTGACGCTAAAGCGCAGTTCATTCCCTGTTAAAAGAGGACGCGACCGCATCCCGGAGCGACAAGCATTTGGAATCGGATGCACGAAAGCCTTTGAGCTTCACGGAACAAATTCAAAGGCATCATGTGAACGTCACACTCGACATGACTCACTGAGGAAGAACTTGCCGCTTCAAATCGATTTCATAAAAACATGAACCTTCCTTTGTTGAGTCACGTGCGCATTTTGAAGAGCCTCACTAAGAGCGGATTGTTGTTGAGCAGAAACCAAAAAGTTGACCAGTGCAAATGTTTTTTTTTAGTGTTCAACTTTCACTTGCGTACAGGACCGCATTCCAAAGGCAGCACTCACCCGGTCCGGCTTCTCCTCAGGGGGATCGGGAGTTGACGACACGTCGGCCAAAGCCACTCTCAGCAGAGAATCAAAGAGTGGCACGGCGAGGTCAGAGTTCACCACTCCCGAGCACGAGAGCTGGTCTCTCACTTCCATCAGCGTATCTGCCACCGACTGCGGCTGCAAAAAGACAATCGCCGATCAAAGATTTTGGTATTTGTCGGCCGAGAGGAGTTTTTCAAACCTGATAAGAAAGCTCCGAGTCGGTCTTGTGCGGGGCTGAGTTGGCGCCGTTGAGACAAATAGCCAACAAGGCCTCGAGAAGGCGAATACTTTGCAACGGCCACTCCTCCTCCAGCCTCTCGGTCGGATCTCTGGCCGGAGAACTCTTAATTGAATCTCGATCTCGCCGATCGACTCCCGGCGGGCTGACGGGGACGGCGCACTCCGGGCTACTTTTGGCCCGGAGTGCCTTCTTCTTCTTTGCTTTGCCATCCTTGTTTTGACAGGAAAGCTTGTGAATAACCATGCTCATCAGGCGCAAACAAACATCCAAGCCTCCGAGTCGGAAGAACTGCCTCTGGAACAACGAGTTGGCCCGGTAGACGCGACGACACACTGACCAAACGTCAGCGGCCCGTCGTATCTGCTCTTTGGACGGCAAGGTCACACTGTCGGGAGACAAGTAGACCAAGCGGCCGGCGAGAGGCTCGCTCGCCGTACTGTCGTAGCCCGAAGTGTCTTCGGAATCGTTAGCCGAGTCGCGGTCGGAGTCGGCCTCTTTGCTAACGCACAGGAACGCAACACAGAGGAAGAGGTTAATGATGTGGAGGTGCGTCTCGGCTTGGCTGCGGCCCGTTCCGCGGCCCTGCCCGCCACGACTCTTGTGGCGCGGGTAGGCCTCCTTCAGCACTTGGTAGAACTTGCTGAGGCTTTGCGGAGCCTCTGCAGATCCCCCCCGAGAGCCCGGATCCTCCGCCAGGTTCGAGACGGTCCGCTTCTCTTCTGCAACGGCGATCTCCGACTCCTGGAGCGTGCCGTCGGCTTGCTGGTGTCCAAAGCTGCTTATCAGCGTCTCAAATACCTTCAACGCAAACGAGCACGTCTGGTCCAGGTACACCAGTTCTGTCATCTGGTTGAGGCCATTGCAGCTGAGGAAAAGATCTCGGATAACCCTGTGATGGAAATATTTGGGACTGTTGATTCATTTCCAAAAAATCGAATAAAAAGTGTACCCCGTGCTTCAGTTCGCAGAGTGCTCAATATTTTTGATCGAAACAAAGAGTCATCACGATGGAAAGGTTGCTTGATTTCTCAAGAACAGGTCGCGTCTCCCATTTTTAAATTCATTGCAGTGAGGCAACGGAGGCCTGCAAAGTCGGACTCGAGGAGCCCTTCGGTTTTTGGGGACTTGCAAGCGATCAGCCTCGAGGCACACGTGAATGAAAATAGGTTTCCCATCAACGAGGTTTCAAGCTACACGACTCGGTGTGATTTGATCCCATTATTTTGACTGCATTGACGACGCCAAACGCAATTATTTCCAAAATGGGGCTGCCACTTCATCACAGCGCAAGGCGCAAAATTCATTTGCAAACGGATTCTTTTTCCGAGTGACATTTTATGAAAAGACGCCGCACCCATTGAGAACTGTTAGCGAAATCAAACTGAAAGCAAATTGGATGCAGCAAAGCCTCTCCTGGTGCTCGAGAAGGCAACACGAGTATGGCGGGTCACTTGCTCGCCACAAAGCGCGGCTAAATTATTTATCCGCATCAATTAGCAATGACGAGGTCGGAGCGATTGAATAAAAACTTGATAAAGGCAAGAACCCGGTGAGAAGAAAGTCTCATGCTTTTTTTCTCCTTAAAAGAGATATTTTGGATCCACACATCTTCGGCAATCAGCACACTTCAAAGCCAAAGCGGTCCTGAAAAAATC
Source organism: Idiotropiscis lumnitzeri (assembly GCF_059441095.1). NCBI lineage: Eukaryota > Metazoa > Chordata > Actinopteri > Syngnathiformes > Syngnathidae > Idiotropiscis > Idiotropiscis lumnitzeri. Next base: position 438,045 of record NC_142399.1, on the reverse strand, counting down.
ATTTGGACAGAAGCAAAAACTCAAGTGCCGACTTACCTGGATTTGAGAAGGGCAGGCAATGCCTGCAGATATACGAGGAGGACGTCGCCGGGCAGGCACCGCGCGTGATAGTTGCAGACTTGCGTGCAAACTGTCGCGACTCCGAGCTGCTGGGCATGGTGGGCCAGCTCGACGCCTCGCTGCAGCACGGGGTTGAAGATGTGCGTGTAGAGCTGCCACTGCACGACCGCGTTGCCACGCAGTGTCAAGTGGCACACGTGAGCCGCCACGTGCTGGCTCAGGTGCCAGTCGTCACCAAACACCAGATCCTGGTAAGCCTCCAGGGCATCCCACTTCCATAGCATGTCCTCGGCGCCGCCTCCGCTTGGCAGGATCCCTTGAGAGCGGTAGCACAGGCTGGTGGAAACGGCCCAAAGTTGGCCGTGTTGGAGCGTCTCCTCCAGTCCCGGCAGCTGACTGCGGTCCAACGTGCAAACGTTGCAAGAAGCGAGCTTGGCCCGCTCCGACGGCCGCCCGCCGCCGAGCTGGTCGAGGATGAGCCGGCCGAGAACGCCGAGAACGTGGGACTGGTAACTCCGTAGACCCGGCGCACGGAAGGCGTCCAAGAGTGGCCCAATCACCGAGCGAGGGTCCATGCAACAGCAGATTCCCACGGCTTGCACGCCGGCGAGGACCTGCAATATGGCCGCCCCGCCGGGGGACAAGCGCTGCAGGAGCCGCAGACATTGGTGAGCGCAGGCGGCCAGGCAGCAGCAGCGTTCGGGGTAACGCGCCGCGTCAGCCGCCGTGGCCTCCTTCCCTTCGCCGTCCTCTTCAAAGGGGTTACGCCCGGCAGCCATTTTAAAAGCCGAGACGGGCAAACCCGACAGATCTCGGTGGTGATGAAGGAAGTGGGAATATTCGCAGCGTCGGTGACGACGCCGAGCGCACGCAGACTGATGCAGTTGCTCTGACTTTGCTTTCTTGACGGCGCTGATGATCTTGAAGACGCCGCCGATGAGGCCCCGTAGCCTTTCCGGAGCCTCGCCTCCGACTTCGGAATCCCTGGCCGTGCCGAGTTGCTCCAGACGCAGTACTGTGGCTTCAAAAAGCTCCAGGCCGCGATGTTGGACGAATTCGTGGATGAGGTCGAGCGCTTGACTGAAGAAGAAGGGGTTGGCTGTCGAGGCCTGCAGGCAACCCAGAAGAACGTGCAGGACGCCTTCCAGAAGCTCAGGCAGCAGGAGTGCCCGGTGGCGAAAGCGGGAAAAGGAAAAATCTTCTCGGACTTCTTGCAGGGTCTTTTTCGCACGAGGAGCGAATGGATTTGTCTGTCTGCGGAGACAGCTTTGGATTTTCAGAGTGGCCCGCAGCAGGTCGGTCAGGCTGCGTCTCAGACTATCGGGAAGAGTTTCACTTTGGCTGACATCAACTGACATCAGGTGCAAGATTGTTCGCAGAAGCATCCGCTGGACCAGTGCGATTGGTTCTTCTGTCCAGCCGCCAGCAAGCTCCTCCGCCGCTGTTCCGCCGCCGCCGCCGCCGCCCGGACTACAGCAGTCTCCAAACTCGGTCAGGATCTCAGTGAGAGTTGGGACGACACTGACTGCCAAGCCGGGGTTGTGATTAATGCTCATATCAAATTTACACACTTTCTCCAACAATGAAAGTAACACGTAGCAAAGGTCAAAGGGCGAGTTCTCCATGCGATTGAATATTGACAATGCAGCCGGGTCTGTCAGCGTTTCGCTGTCCATCGTGTGAGAGCCGGCGACTCGGGGATGCGCGTGCGGCACGCTCATTGTTTCTGCGGTGGCGTCCGTTCGCCGTGCGGCTTCCGAACCACGTTGAAGATGATGCACACGGACGCTGGCGCCATGCGACCTTCTGCTCCGGGTGCCACTTGGACCCGCCTTGTCTTCAGCGTTGGCTTCCGAATCTGAGGTCGAAACTTGGGAGCGCCTCGCATCCTTTACCGAACATTTCTGGGCCGTCCGACGCGACCGCCTCGACTTCCAGGTGTTGCTGCCAACGCGCGCCCTCTTTCCCGTTTCCTGCTCATCTGTCCCAGGCTTCTGTCCTGCTCGAAGAGGTGCGGCCTTGACCTCCCGGCTGAGGAACACCTCCAATAGTGACGGCAGGGTGAAATCTGGCGACATAGCGAAATGTGGTTTGTGAGCTTTCTGGGAATACGCACGCAACAAATACAACAAATGCTCCGAGAGACATTTTAAATGACGCAGCTTAAAGCTTTCATATTCTGTTTCCTGAACATGGCGCCGCGTGTGGGGGAAACCGTTACCTACTTGGTAAAATGCATTCAGCGACTAAGAAAATAATTAAAGTCAAAAAATGTCGAGCATCCATGCCACAGACGATCATCAGGGAAGTACTAAATACCAAAGTCATCCGAAAGGTCAAAGGATCCGGTTCCATATTTCATCGTTCTCACTTGAATTACAGCGTTACAAACAACGTGTGAAAAAAAGAGGCAAGAACATTTTGTTGTGGTACGGCAATCAGCAAAAAAAAGTCTACTTGCTCCAAATGCTTCGCTACCAAGTGAATCAAAGTGCGTCTGCGCTTCGCCAAATTAAACAAGAAACTCGCGGCGCAATTGACATTCGATGACGCACAAGCACAAGTCTGTTGTTTTGTTATCAGTTGCAGCAGCAACTTTGGATGTGGCGTACAAAACAAACCTGGCGCTTTTTCTTCCTGAACGGGGATCTTCCACACCAGCGGGAGGAGAGACAGCAGCAACGTGAGCAGCTCCTCTCGGCAAGTCAGCTCCTGAGGGAGCAACAAAACACTCCGAGGTTACCTCGAAAGCCTTCCTTCGCCTCTTTCGCTCTCACTCTGATGTCACTTTAAGACACGCCCATCGCGACCAAGTGAGCGCAACACAAATATTAACGAGCAGGCAAGATTAACGTTGGAAGTGAAACGAATGCCTTGAAGATCACATCTGACACGAGAGACCACCTCTGTCACTTTTGGGCCAAATTCATCCGTAAATCTTTGGTGCTTTTTGCACGCGGAAGCAATGTTGCGTCTACGTGACATTCGTCCTTCCAGGACCTTGACCATGGCAAATCCACACACGGCATTCCTCACTGCCGGGAGAAGCAACTCCTTCGTGTGCTAATTAAAAACAATCGAGCGACTTCGTCCAGCGTCCGTGAACGATGATCGGCGTCCACTTCAAAACACACAATAATCGAATGATGGAGGCGAAGCGCTTTGAAATGGGTCAGATAAGGCGCAAACGTCCGGAATCACATCCATCCATTTTCAAAATTGTTTATCCTCGTTTGTGTCGCCAGCCGATCACCCGGCACAACAGAACTTTTGTCATTTGGTTTTCAAGTGGTTCTGGTTCTTGCGGTTGCTCTTCCCTCTTACAGGTCACATGACACACCGAGATGTTCACCTCACAGAGGCGGCGTGCGTCGATTGTGGATTTGTCGTTCATCACAACACATTCCTCAAGGTCCATTTTGTTATAGTGCCCTTTTTTCTTCCCGATCGTGCGAGATTTTTAATTTACCGGAAACAAATGCCTGGTGGGCTTGAACCGACTTGGCCAACAAAGAGGATTTCAATTTGGACACATTTCCATACAGTCGAAGTCGCCTCAACCAAGAATAGAAGATGCCAAACGAGGCCAGCAAATCAGCAATTTTCACGTTTGGCAAATGGACATGATGGGCAGCCGCAACATTTCCAAAACGGGGCTCATTTCAGAGCGGAAGAACGTCAGAGAAGGTTGGGAGGTGCCACGGAAGACTTGACAGGTCATTGCTGAAACGGATTTGCATTCATTTGCGCCACTTCACTTTCTCACCTGGTCAATGATCGAATCCAGCGTGCTGAGCAAAAGAAATCCTCGTCCTCGGACGAGATACTCTCCAAGTGCGACCATGTGACTTTCCTCCTCATCCTCTTCCCGAGCCTCGGCTCTGTGCGCCACTGCACTGCATAGTTGGTGGACATCGGTCAGGAACTCCCTTGCCAGCGTGTTGCTGGCCCCGCTCATGTCGGAGCTAAGACAACAAAACAGAAACAGAAACAGATCAGCAGGAGGAAATCTTTGGAAATAAGATAACACACACAAAAAAAGCACAAAACAAACCCAATCACAAAGATCTAATTGAGACATTAGAAAAGGAAAGAAAAGTTGTCACGCGCTCACTAAAAAGGACAACGGCACACGGCCGACATGCGACGAAATATATTTGGGGGGCGTTGGAACAACAATGATGCGCAACAAGTTTTGGAATGGAAAATCGAATTCAGGCATTTAGTAACATTTGGACCAGTTTGAAGCTAATCCGCTTAGCGGACCTATTTGGTCGTTTGGGTTTTTTGCCAATCCTATCCTCCGTTGCAAACAAAAATGATCGTCTGTCCGCGTGTTCGACTTGAAGTTCCGAATATCCAGTCAACAGAAACATCATCGTCGTCGTCGAAAAAATGGAAGGCCGGCAACACGTTGTGAGCTGCCGACGTGGTCTCGATGCAATGGCGGCGATGACGAAAGAAGAGTTGATGAAAAATGAAAGAAAATGAGTTTCGGTTGCACGTTTGTTGACGCAAAATGTCGGCAAGGACGGCATGTGCCAAACACTTGACAGCGACTTGGTCACACTTCAGCGGGACGCGATAAACCAGCGCAAGGGAATTTCCGGACAACGGTTCAGAAAATTCTTAATGAGCACGAGACGACGGAGACGTTTGATCAAAATGTTGCGGCTAAGACGTTGAAAAGAAACGTCAAGCGCCAACAAACTTGCCATGGAACTTTGTCAACAGTTACGCGCGCACAAACAGGAGACGACATCGTGACAAATCACGTCACGTTCAACTTTGGAGAGAATTTTTTTTCTTTTGCTGATCATGTGGAGAGTTTTTTTTTTTTTTACAGCTACTCTAACAGTAGAACTCAGAATCAACATCGCAAAGCACAGCAAGTGACATTTTTATGATTTCAATTTAGTTTCACGACGTCAACGTAAACGCATACAACCAACAAACGGCGATGTCATCGTCGACATCCTTCAACTGGACATTTAACGTATCATCGCTCCGAAAATTGTACTATAGTAACACATCCAAATGGTCAAAGTCAACCTTTTTTAAATGCGTAACAACAACGTAGTAACAAAGGAGAACTTCAGCGAGCGAAGGTCGAAAAGAATGCCGCTAAAGTGTTTTTGTTGCCTTACCAAAGGGAATGTGGAATTTCAATGTCCTTGCCGTCATCTTGCGCATATTCCAAGCTCGACGGCAGCTCCGGCGCCGGCTGCGTGTGCATACCTTCTCACACGACGACTGACTGAATTTTCTGTTCTGCCGAGCAAATTCCATTAAATTGGAATTTCAAATGGAAGCTTTCCAGATTGGCAGCAGATCAGCGTATCACATGAAAGCATGTGATGTCACATGGCGAGCGAGGGGACCCGCCGAGGACCTCTGCGGAATAGAGCCGAGCGGCCGACGCTCACAAAAAGCGCATTTGTGTCGTTGGAGCGACACGGCGCTTGTGCAAGTTGTGCAGTGGCCACAAAAAGATGACAGGATTTTGGAGCAGAATTGAGCAATTGTGGCAGATGTTTGCAAACAAATTCAATTTGACAACATCCAGCAGATAAGAAACGTCGCTCATTGGGCCTCGTTGACAACATTTCTTATCGCTTCCTTGACAAAGAAGCGTGCATAACACTTTCCGGCTACTAAAGATAAGACGGTACGCAATCATGTTCTTTTTTTTTTAATACAACCATTTGGTGGGCTGGATTAGTGTGTTGAATGCAGTGCCAAAAATGAAATCTCAAGTCAAGAAGCATTTCTTAAATGGATTGCTTTCACTGCAAATTGGTTTTAATTGCATGATGAAGATTTTGAAAAGTGATGAGCTCAGTCACAACGACGCGATGAAAATGTCGAAAGGTATGACCGCCTGGCGGGCGCTCACATCTCAATAAGTCGGACCGCTCGATAGTCGCGGCTCGCGGGGACCAAGTTGTGTTTGAACGTACGCAACGTTAGAACACCTTCAATCGGATCCTGTTGCGGCGTCAAATATTAAATTGCCCGAAGAATGTTTCCAGAGCACACGCAAACACATCCAATCTCAGATTCGGGCCGAACAAAAGCAAGACTTGGGAAGCCATTGAATTCCAGAATGCGCCGCGCTCGGATATTGGCGGTGGAAATGTTGAAAATGTCAGCCGCTCGGACGGCCGCTAACATTTCTCCATTTTCAGTTGAGCTCAAAAAGAAATGAAGAGCCAGCGAAGCAAAAGCCCGTTTGCCTTCCAAATGTGCTCCAAATCTCTTTGAAGTCGGACGTTGAATTTAATCGGCGGCGCACTGAATTGCTGCGCTTGCGCGCTGCACGGGAACGCAAGCTCGCTGCGACTCAAACTCCGTTCAAGCGCATACAATCCCATAAAGACGATGGGAATTCTTCTTGTTTGCGGCGAGGAGCCAACGAAAACACGTACCAGAATTTCAGGGCATCTTTGGCGGGATGAGGGTGACGCTGCACAAAGTGGAAGAGACAAAGGAAGTTCTCGAGACTCTGGAGGCTGACCTGGTGAGAGACGGACACAAAAACAGAAGAAATCAGCGCCGCGTCATCTCGCAAAACAATTTTCTATCCTTGACAAGATTGAAAAGTTGAAATGTGATATTCCACCAAATCCCACGGATCATTATTGACAGTGGATGTCCAAAGCCGACACGTACCACTTCAAAAAGGTCGGCAAAGTGAAGAGAGAAAATGCTGGAACTGGAATGCGGCTGCTTTCAAAATGGACCAATCCGTTTCAAACACGCGACTTAGCGCACACCTGCTATCGTTTCAAGAGCCCAAATGAAAGCCAAATAAAGTTGAGATGTTCTAGCAGGCTGTTCCCGCCATCCGACAGCACAAAGAATCGTTCTTCCGAAACAGCAAAAGGACGTCCTCGCTCAAAGGCATCTTGAAATCTGGGCCGCTTCTCCTCACAAGAGTCGCACGCCGCCGTAAATTCACGGAACCATTTACAAAGTATTTCGTACGTTGACGAGTGCACCGCTTCTGTCGTCTTTGTCGTTGGCGTTTGCATTTTGGGAACAAGTTGGGAGCTTTTTAGCTCAGAAAACTCAAATCTGAACCATTTGGAGTGTGCTATTTTATTTGGACCTTTCAGAACAGAAATCTAACCTATTCATGTCAATTGTACTGTGCTGCTCGTCTGATTGGCAGCTCACGCTAGTAAAAAAAAAAACATGTCTTGTGTCGTCTTGGTGGCCTCAATGGCTGCTTCCAGGAAGTCACACAAATGTGGCGTGACATAACTGACAGTCACGGACCTCGACAGAAAAAAAAGCCTGTCGTGATGACAAGTAAGCGAGACATATTGGTGAGACTAATTTGTGCAAAAGGAATCTGTGTCAACTTCCTTCCCGTGTCGCAAGCGGGAAAAGCAAGTCTTGTTTTCGAGACGATCGAAAGAGACTTTTTCTTTGCGTTTGCCACGCCCCCAACGACGAATGCCGGATGATGAAGATGAGGATGAAGAGCAGCGACTCGCAGCGGCGCGGCTAAATAAAAGCGTGACCAACGTGTCATCAAGTGAATAAATAATCCCTGCAGCATCAGCGCACGTGTGCGCCAAATCATCAGTGAAGCGGTTGTGGCGAATGAGCAAAAGAAAATGAATGGTCAAAAGACAACGGCAATTTCCAGGCAGGAGTTGCTTCTTTTTTTTATTCCGCTCTGGTGGCTTTAATCCAATTTGAAAAAACTGTGAGCACCAGCCAGCGGGGCTGATTTGATAAGCGACATTAGCAAAAGTGTTCCTATATCTCGGGAAATCATCGGTTCCAACGCAAGAGAAGAGCTTTTGAAAAGAAATCAAACTGGAAGTCGGACAGTAAACGCGTCCAAAGGTCATTTGAGCTGACACGTACGCTTTTTGTGGTCGTTCTGAAATGTTTGAAACTTTTCGGATCAGAAAATCCCAGCTCAACTTCTGCCTGCTTGGACGGCGGACTTTGGATAATGTTTGCGGGAATTCAGCACGCCACGGCGGTGACCCGCGTCGCTCCACGAGCGATCACGGGAGGCCGAGTCATGAGAGGCCGCTGGCCGAGTCAATTTGGCAGTGCGAGCGGACCCGGGAGACCCGCTTATGTCATGTTTGTTGGCTTTTTTCGACTGATCTAATTTGACATTTGGCTGACGAGCGTCATGAGGAGCCCCCGACGTTGTACGTTACGAGCGATGACTCACGGACGAGAACACTGAGGAGGTAAAATGTCAAGGGGTTCACAAAGCATGTTTGTCCTTTCGCCACCGTCAAACAACGGGCAGGAAATGAAAACGTCACCGCTTCCGACTGATTTTTTTTTTCCCCTTCGTATTAGATGGGGGAACACTTTTTTTGGGGTTTGTTTTCCCAAAGAGTGCACATCATCCAACTGCAAATGTTGAAGTCGCGCACCGCCCCAGCATTTGCAAAACAAGTCGTTGTCAGCTGCGGGATGCCAAAAGCAAAGTCACAAAAAGCCAACGGGAAGTGACGACAGTCAAACGATTTGAAAAAATAACGTTGACGTGAAGGCATAAACACTTTTTTTTTTCCTCCTCTTGCACTTATATAATAATTCAATTAGCGTAATATCAAGGCAATGCTTGGAAATGATTCGTTCAAATTTCATTAGAATTAATTCAGAAATGAATTTAAAAAGCAGAAAAAAACAAAAGATCAAAGAGCCACCCTGAATGGAATTTGTCTGACTTGTAAAAGTTCCACCGAACTTTTTTCACAACAGGTCAACAACTGCGCGAATTTGGTTTTCTCATTATGAAATCATGTCGTCAGCAATTCATTTGCCATCAAAAATGTGTCGTCAACTTTATGGAACGCAAGCCAGATGCCGATTTTTTGGACTGCGACAATGCCGCTGGCGTTGCGCAGGACCAAAGAGACTTGAGATTAATTGCAAGGATGTGATCAGCGACGTGGACGTCTTCCATTTCAGAAGCAAAAAGGTCATGCCGCCGGTTGGTGAACAATTTGGGAGGTGGAGCGAGCAGAGAAGAGTTTTAACGCGCAAGTATGACGGAAAGTCAGCCGCTTCAAACGCTTTCATTTTCACGACATCAAATGAAATTGGCCAATCCGCTCGCCACGAAGCTCGTTCTCATTCTCGGCCAGCATTCCACTAAAACGATCGTCCTCGTGAAAAATCCGCAAGATGCAGACGTGGGAAGCCGCCTTCGTTGCTCAAGACGTTCTTTGACGGCACGATAGCAGACGACAAACACACTTTGGGGCGAAACTGATCGTTTGTTCCCATCGTGCCAACGTCGTGTCAACGCGATTGTGAAAGCGATTGCGGCTGCCAACGGCAAATCCAAAACCTTCTCGTGGTCGACCAACAAGACTTACGGCAGCTTCCCCACCAAAGAAGGCCTCTTTTTAATGCCTCGTCCGCTTTTGCCCAAGATGGGAACTAAAGGCACCGTGACAAAAACCGAGAGGAGGAAAACGTAGCCACTTTTGGCTCCACAACTTTGCTTTAAGTTGACAAAAGAAAAATGCAGCCGCACAAATAAAAAGTCCCAAAAAACTTACAACAAAAGTCCCCACACTTGGTGTTCTTTTACAAATGACCGCGAAAAAATTCAGTTGTCGGAGAGCACAATTGCTCCGAGCAAAAGCTCGCAATCCAGGTCGTCACGTCACAAAACGTCCTTTGAAAATGTGCAAGGCAAAAATGGAAACTTTATTGATTCCCATTTGGAAATAGAAACATTTGCTCAAAATGCGCCCAGCCGGCTAATAAACGCTCGGCCCAAAATTGAAGTTACGTCCGTCATCGGCTTCACTTTAATAAACCAGCTCTCGGGAATACTTTGCTTTTGTCACCAGGAAAACAACCGCCGCCGGAGATTCTTCTTTTCGCCAAGTTCCATTGACACAAATTATCTTGGTCACATTCTGAAATATTTCATAATGACCTTTGTATGACCTTGCTTAATAAACACACAAATAACCTTCATTGTGACACGCAAAGCAATCTGAAAACGACGCCGCTCACGAGATTCTAAAATAATCCCCAGAGCGCTCAGAGAAGGGCCAAATCAAAGCTAAACGGCAAACGAGCTCAACTCGGAAGCGGAAAGCGCTTCGAACCAAGCGAGCTCGTAAAAACGACGACAACAACAAAATCAAAATACAATCTGCAAAATGAGTCACATTAATCGAGTGCAATTATTTCAATGTCCTTTGTACTTTTGCAAGCATGCACGGCACCGCACACGCCCGTCAGAGGCCGACGCACGTGCGCAGCAAAAAGGGTCGCTATTTGATTGATTGATTTGTAGTTGCTAGAATTTGACAAACTCACACTCTCCAAAAACATGAAGGAGTTCATTCGCTTCCATCCAATGAACGTGTTCAGGTGCAACACTGAAATTGATATTATTGGACTCAAAATATATATTTAGAAACACAATGAAAAGCTAAAATATAGCCAAGAAATTAGAAAACCGCATCCTGTATGGGAAAAAAAAAAAAAAAAGGCAACAAAGAAGCGAGCAGCATTCTCGGAAGTCTCCCAAAGCGCGTTTGCGCCTTCCGACGGTCGTAAGCAACAGGAAATGTCGGACCCGTGAGTTTTGTGGTCCGCACAGTTGTGAAAAAGAGCTCTGACGTGAAAGGGCGACGCAAACATGACAAAAAACAGAGTAAAGGATTTGGTTGGGAAAAAAAAAAAAAAAAGCGAGAGAGAAAATAAAGAATGGATTGAAAATCTTGACTTGCATGAGATCATGCATGCCTCATGCAAGTCTCGCGTCGGGGCTGCTGCGAAATCGCGCACAGTTGAAGCGCAACGACATGCGGAGCAATTTCAGCAGCAATCGCGTCCCAGTCAGGATTGAAGACACCTGCCCGGACGGGAGCGCGGTCACGGCGTCCGTGCCAGCCGTCCGGGACATGACATGACAAGGAGGGGCACGACTCGGTGCCATGTCGCGAGCAACGTGAAGAATCGTTTGCTTTGCCCCAGCTGACTTGCGGCAGCGCGCCGTGACTTTCATCGAGCCTTCAATCGTTCAAGATTACGTACAACAATCCGTAAATCGGTGTACACACACAAAACAAACGGCTCATTCTCAATTTCATTTAGTTCAGCTGCTGCGATTGGTTTTAAGCCCAAAAATGGCGACTTGAACAAAATCACACAGAACACTTATTTGTTATTTGTCTGGGCTGGTTACGATTGTGCAATTTTTATTTTCGACTGCGCTCACTCATTGTGAAAAGGCGGAAGCCAAATGTGACGCAAGGTTAAGATGGAAATCGATTGAGAATGGATGACAGAGGAGGGAGAGATTACAGACAAAGTACTTCTTAATAGTTTGTACACAAATAATGAGGTCATTGAAGGGCGTGTCCACCATCCAAGGGCGAAATTAAATCTTTTGTTATTCCTGAAAATATTTATAAGAGCGTGCTCTTCTGAATTTGGTCCCCCACTATTACGTAATAAACGCCTACGCGTGCGTATCGTCGAGCCAGGCCGGGCAACATGCCGCCTTTGCCAAGCGGTAGCCGTTCTTCGCGGAAACACGACGAGGTCGAATCCAAAGTGAGAGCTCGCTTCTGATCAAGTTGCCCATGTGGGGGCAATGTCGAACGCGTGGGCGTCACACATACAGATCTGCACACAAATTGACGAGTGTCGTCCTTCAAGATTTTTACAAATGATGACATTTTTCCATGTTACATAAATGCCAACGCTCAGCGCATTCAAGTGTCCCTTTAATGACGTTTTCATTTAAACGGTGTACGGTGAGGTCAATGATTGCAAGTGCCCTACAGCAGTGATGGGCACTCTGAAACCGAAGATCGGGCGCACGTTTCAGACGCGGAAATAAAATTGCTTCGGAACAGTGTTCCGACGCACCGTTCAGTCTGGAGAAAAACACGTGACTTGTGATGTCCGAATCAATAACGGTTTCATTGTCTAAATGAACTCTAGTAACCCCTAAAAAGAAACTGTCAAATCCAAAGACTGTGGAAAAAATTATGTTCTTGAATAAAAATCTAATCTTTGAAACGCACATAGTTTGCCTGTGCCAGTTTGTGTTACTTTGTGTATGTAGAAATGTTTCAACTTTAGTGGGTGAACATAGGAGTCGTGGTTTCTTAGCTTAACTTTGTTTCACATTTTGGTTTAAGACTTCAGGAAATAATAATGAAATGACATTCACAACATTTCTTAGCTCGACATTAAACCAGGTATGAGACATTTTTTCACTCAAAGACTGCCAAAATACACAAAAACATCTTTTTAGTGTAAAGAACTCGGTATCCAATCAGTTTCCGTGTGTGTACGCATACTAATGTTTTACTGCGTAAAAGCCTCTGTCGTATTTAACTGCAGTTCTAGTTTTCGCCACCAGATGTCATTATGACTGAAGCGTCAAACCATTTTGAACCGATTGGTTCAAAAGGTTCAGTGGTTCAGAAAAGCTTCATTCGCCCATCACAAGCCTACAGTAATTGACACCCTCACCGTGTTAGGAAGGTGTACTCCAACAAACTGGTGCGAAGAGTGCTCAAATCTAGAGAAGAGATCACAACTAAAGATCCAGATCTATTCGAGATGTGTGGCGCACTACCTGCAGATCCGCTCCTTGAAGCCGACAGTCCATGTACTTTTCCCAGGCAAAGGACAAGTCGCTTTGCAGTGGACTGGCCATGTCGTCCAAGCCTCCAAGTAGAACGCCGATCAAGGTCCAGAAGAAGCCAGTTGTAATGTAGCGAACATTGCCAGTTCTTCCGAAGAACTTCCAAATGTTCTCCCGAGTCGTTCATAGCACATTCATGCTTCACCGCACTGCTTTTTCATTCAGCATCTGCGGAGGTACCACATGAACCTTAGTTACGTCGACCGAGCTGACAAACATGTTCACGGAACAGCAGGTAGACGTTTGTACCTGTACTAGACCGGCAACTTGCCACACACCGGAGCATAAACAAAACAACGCGGATACGACGGTTTACACAAACTTGCTAGCAAGCTAGCTAGCCTAGCTATGTGACAGGAGCTGGTGAAAAGTTACAAATATTATATATGCTCATTTCCGCTCTGGTCATTTTTCAAAATAAATGCACAACGCTGATTATTCTTTGGAATTCGCCTACCGCTCACGTTTTGTATTTAGATTAAAAATAGGGTTGAAATAAAACAAATTTAACTGGTAAATTGGTTCAACTAAACTTATCGTTTGAAGAAGTCGTCCAGACGTTCGTCTATTAACGTTTACTTTGAAAAGTCTTCTCGGACAGTGACATGACCTTTTTCTCACTAACTTTGTAAGTTGACTGCACTAAACGGTGAATGAGAAAAGCCGAGTCTTGCAACTACACTGTAAATATATCGATAGCCACCGAGCCGCTGTGCATCATGAGAACGTCCAATATTTCGCGTCCAAATATTTAGTGATCGTATGTATCAGTATCATTTTCGCTCAGCCGCATCGCACTGTTCGTATTGCAGCTGTCAACACAGTTCGTGTAGCGTTAAAGTTGGCTCTGTAATTTTTTTGCCCTCACAAAAATACCAACAGAGTTTGGATGTGATGTCTCCATACAAATGTCAAATTTAAATTAGGATGATATTATTTACACACATACCCGTTTTGTCCTCCGTAAATTAATGCAAGCTACTGCGAGCTGTCACCTCTAAAAAGTAAACCCTTTTATTGTACTGCAAGGCAAAAGGCCCGCTCATACGGGATGCGGGCAACGCACGGCTCACGCTTTTTTTTTAAATAATGTATTTTTTATTACGGAAAGTAATGCAATGTCCATGACGAACAGTAACTACACAAGTCATAATGACGTTTAAAAATTATCTATTGAATATCAGTAACAATCACCCCGGTTGTTTCAATGAAATTAATCAACTAATAACAATAGGTACAGTAAAATGAGAATAACATACATACATACTTCAATGTTTGAAGATCCTGGACGACTGTAGGATTAAGTTAGTTACATTCCTTAAGACAAAATTCAGGAAAAATATTCCAATCCCCACGATCATTCCCAAATAAATCAAATCGCGCAGTAATATGGTGCCTTCAGGTACACACTAAATTGTTAAAAACAGCACGTCCGGATATCATTTTAAAAAAAGGTCTGTATAAAATGTCCGCCTTTAAAAAATACATTATGCTTTACCCACGTACGACTCAAAAGGTTGGGGCTGCTTTCAGGTAAAATTTCAGGAAAAACATAAAATGCAAAACGACCTTTACCTTCACCTTCTCCAAACTTTTCAATGTGCAACCGTTCAATGTGATGCATTCAAAAATGTAGCTAACAGAATATTTTAAGTTCATCCTGAAATTCCATCCCAAAGACGAATATTATAATTTATTATGTGGCTTCATGAGAGGGCCACAATAGACACATTATGTATGACTTTGGTTTTACTTTTAGTACAATATAGAAGACTTGTACATCAAAGAACAAAAAGAGTCCGAAAGAAAACTCCTTCTGGCCACTTTATCAGGATTGCACCAACGATCGTTGTTGTAATGCATCCTACTAAACACACGAGGTCACTCTCACGCCACTAAAGCCACAGACAAGACAAACAAACCTGTTCGAAAAAAACGTTTTATTTTTTTCGCTGACCACCATGTAAACTCATTTCACAAAGTTTGTTCAGCAACTTCAGTCGTATCTGACAATGAGACTAAAACAAACAAGCCGCATAAAACAGGAAATGGTGTCACGTGTCACTATATTTTTGTAATTTCACATGAAATTACTAATCCCTTGAGTTTTATTCTCAATTTATGTGCACTCGGGAAAACAATGTCAACATAAGAGTGTTCATATTTACAATTCTGTTGGCAGTTTATAATGTAAAAATGCAGATAGGATTAGCAATGAGCAATAAAAGGCACCGTAAATTCACCTCAGTGGCGTTTTCAGCAGTTACAGCACCGTAACGCCGGGCGAGTGGCTCCTAATTTGCCGCCACGTCTCAATTCTCGCCGTCTCTCTCGACGCAGCCCACGCCAACTGCATTGTCGGGACACTTGCAGGAGCGACCGTGCGGTGTTGCTAAGCACAGGTGTGTGCAGCCGCCGTTGTTCACCGCACAGTAGTTTTGTCCTGGAGGAGGAAGCAACGAGACGCAGGAAGGGCCTTTTTAAAACAAACGAGCATAGCAGGGAGCGACAGGAAACAGCCTCTTTGCGCTTCGTTTTACACATTTATACACGCTTCCACAAAACACGTCGCTAACAGCAGATGTTGGAGGCCCTCCCGCTGGTCCGCACATTCCCTGGCTTCGCTTCACCAACGCAGACGTTATCGAGAAGGGACGATGAGGTCCACGGCTGTTATGTGTTCACTCATATTCACACTCTGTGATGGATGCATAATTGTTTTGAGCTCAAAGAGCCACACTAGACTTTTTTTTATGGTCATAAAACAACCCTGGAATGCTTCAAAGAAGGCGCAGCGCTCATTAAAAAAAAAAAAAAAAACTGAATTCATTGAAGCATAGATGAAAGGCCTGACTGGAGGATAGCCCGTTAAAGTACGAGGGTCGAAGAAACGCTCTTGAGGAGGATCGTGAAGAGAACGTTCACCTGGAGGACATTGCGCGTAGGCGGTGGTGATTCCGTAAAGCTTGGAGCGTTTCTGAGGCTGGAACTCGTCAGCCTCCCTGCCGGTGTAGCGATCCACTGCAACCACCGCGTCTCTGTTGTAAATAATACGAGAGGTCAGCAATCCGAGACGAGAAATGTCGCAAAGTGACCGGCGTGTGTGCGTGTTTGCCGCCAAGTGCGGGCCGATGGGACCGGCGGACTTTGTGGACGTCCGGCTGCCGACGTGTGTACCTTCCCCCAACCGAGGTGGAGAAATTGCAAGCAGCTGCCACTTTTTCGGATGCCTCTCCACATACGCGCAAACAGACGGCCCAACCCCCGCCGCCCAAACGCAGAAAATGAAGCACATGGGAAAAGTATCAAGCGGAGCGCGTCCGAGGATGGGAAAGCGTCGACGGCAAAATGCCAATTGGCACTCGTCTCTTTGTCCCGACGAAATTGAAAACACGTTTTTTTCCGTCACTCAAGTTCATCAAATTATTCTGACATTCTTTTGTCAATATCCCCAAAGGTCCGAAATGCCATCGCATAAACACTCATCACGCTTCGGTTGTCATCGTGCAATTTCATCAAATACAACTTTTGTAACCATGGCGACGGGCGCGGAGCAAACGCATGAAAACGCTCAAGTCTTGCCAACTAAACTTTGTCACACGTTTCCGTCCAGCGACGATTTGAAAAAAATACAATCGATAAATTGCGAAGCCAATCGAGTGAACATTCGTCGCCTTCTGAAAAGACCTTCTTCACTCGTCCGCATTCAGATCGTTTGGTAGTCTTCGGGATTAACTTTAAATTCAATCGAATGTTGAAAAATGCCAGGGACGTTCGTCGCTGTATTGCAAGGCTCCGTTGGACTTTGGAATAAACAATGTGGTGGATGCCAGCACCAAAAAAAAAAAGCAACCTGTGCCAATCGGTGTAGTAGATGTTCTTCCCAAATGAGGTGACTCCAAACGGGTAGCGGACGCCCTCCAGGATCTGCCTGCGCTCCCCTCGGCCCGGGTCGGCGCACTCCACTTTGTGCGTGCCTACGTACACGCCAGACAAGACGCGTCAACGCATGTCACGTGAGCGACGAGTCGCTGCGGGCGCCCACCGACCTGCGTCCCCCCAACACAGCAGCGAGCTCTGGGCATCGTACGTCAAGCCGTTGGGAAGGCCCAGATGGTCTTTCACAAGAACCCGCCGGTTGGATCCGTCCATGAAAGACGTCTCAATCTTGGGAGCGTCTCGGTTCCAGTCGGCCCAGTACAGATTGCTGACGTGAGTGGGAAACAAACGGCAACGCGGGTTAAATGACCGGGCGCCAAGCGAGCCCATCTCCTCGTCCGCTTCGCACGCACGCACCCATTGGGGGGGTCGGCGATGATCGCGCGAGGGTTGACCAGACCGGAGTCGACGATGACGCGGCGTTGAGAGCCGTCGAGCGAGGCCACCTCGATGCGGTCGCTCACGGAGTCGGTCCAGAACATTGTTCGTCCCAGGTGGTCGATTGCAATCCCTTCGGGGCTCTGCAAGTCTTTGGAATCAAAACAAAGTTTTTTTTAAGAAAGGCGCGTTGGCGCCATAAACATTTGTTTTTGGGTGTCCCATGATGGCGAAGGGAGGCGTTACCCGATCGAACGACGGCCACGGGCTCGCCCCCCTGGATGCTGGCCTTGCTGATGGAGGGAGACGTGATTTCCGTCCAGTAAATCATCTTGTCCACGCAGTCGTACGCCACCCCGATGACCACCTTCTCCTGCGGAGGCGCCAAACGCGAGCGTTGAAGTTGGCGTCCTTCAAGCGCGACGGCTCGCAGCGGATGCATTTTCTGACATGAATCCAAATCGATGCAAACGGCGCCGCGCGCTGACGAGAAGCCGGAGTGAAAATCGGTCCAATTTCAATTCCACAAAGCCGATGTTTGTAACGTCGCCGCCGTCGAACGCGAGCAGCCGCGCCCGAAGCCGCATAACTCGGTGGCGGGGTGTAAAACGTAACTCATCGGTCCGCATGAATCAATTTGCAGGCGTTCACATCGTTCTTGTGGAGCAACTCACGGGCAGATGCAGGATGGCGCCGGCGTGGTCTTTCTTCATGTCGTAACCTTCCAGCGCGACGTGCTCTATCCTGCCGCTCTGCGCGTACAACAAGTGCGTGCCAGGAGGGAGGGGGTGGACGTCAGGGCGAGGGGTGGGGCCGACGGGTGGTCGCACGCCACCGTGGTCAATGCCTAACCAAACACAATCGCAAAGAAGAAATGGAAAGGAATATTTTTCTCACTCGGCGTTGTTTTCATTTTCAGACGACCAAAGGAATCTTTTCAGAATGTAAAGCACAAGATTTGCACAAAGCGACGTTCAGACTTGCAACGAGTCGCTCGGCCCCCCTCGTGGAAATAACAAAATGAAAGTTGAAGGAACTCACACATGGGTCGGCCGGCGGGCCCCGAGCGCGTCCCCGGGATTTCCCGCCCGTTGCGGTCCACGCACCAGCAGTGCCCGGTGCCGCCGTGGCACTGCATGGGCTCGTAGTCGCCGTTCTCGTGGCACGCGGGGATGTACTGCCCCAGCGCAGGTCGCGGACCGCGAGGGCCCAACTCAGTCGCACCCACGAGACCGTCTCGGTGGCTCTCGCACGGCGTCTTCGTCGGCTCTGAAAGAAATTTCATTTCCTTTCTCTCCTTTTCCCCTCAATGACACCCGAAAGCTCCCCCCGTCCCGCCTCGGGCCCGAAAGCCTTCCGGAGGCCAATAAAAAAAGAAGTGAACGATCCGCACGGCTCAACTATGAAGGCCATTGGCAACGCGGCTCCACTCGAGTGGCGGCGGTCCAAAAGCGAGCGCAACAATCCACTCGCCGGCCGGGCCGGACCGGACCAAAAACTTGGATTTACCCGGGGAGCAGTAAAAGCCATCGCCGCGGTAACCCGGCCGACACCGGCAAGCGAACGACCCCGGCGTGTTGTCGCAAACGGCGTCCGGGTGGCACCCGCCCGCCTGGCACTCGTCCTCGTCTGCAAAGCAAAAAGAGCGAGAGAAACGTTTGCCGTCCGTCTCGCGTCACAATGACAGAAAGTCAAGCGAGGACGCGTGAGATGACGGAGCAGCCGCCAAAAGAGAAGCCCCACGCCGAAATGTTCACGTTCTCGGCGCTTTTACCTCGGCAGACTCGTCCATCTCCTCGGAATCCCGGCGAGCAGGAGCAGACGTAGGAGGAGCCGCCGCTGGGGCTGCATCGGGCGCGCTCGGGAATGTCGCAGTCATGGCTGCCCTCCTCGCACGGGTCCACGGGGCCGCTCACGGCTGACGGAGAAAAATGAAATGATTTGAGCCAGACGGAGAGCTCGAGAGCTCACAATGTCCCTCCTCGTCAATTTTGCGACATTTGATTTTAAGGCGAGGATTCCGCATCTCATTAGCTCGTAACTCTGAAGGAACGTCATCCGGAAACACGAAGCCTTTGTACGGCCAGCCGAGCGCCGGCGCGCCCATCTTTTCCTTCGGGTGAGCCGAACGTACCGACACAAGTCCGCCCATCGCCGCCAAACTGATATCCATCGACGCATTCGCAGCGGAAGGTGCCGGGCTGGTTGTTGCAGATGGCGCGCGAGCCGCAGATCTCCGAATTCTCTCGGCACTCGTCCACGTCTGAAGGAGATAAAAGTGGCTTTTCGCACAACAACGCTTTTCGGCAGCGACACGCCGATGCCTTCGATGATTCGCCGAGCGTACCGTAACACGTGCGTCCGTCGCCGGCGAAGCCCGAGGCGCATCGGCACGAGAAGCGCGCGGCCTCTCCGGGTCGGCAAACGGCGTTGGTGTCGCAGCCGTGTCTGCCGGTGAAACACGGATTCTCTTCCGGCCGCCCTCCTGAGGACCAAAGCGTGATGTCGTGATTTTGGCGAGCGGGCGGGAAGACGACAAAAAAGAAAATCACCGTCGATGTCGCCGATTTTGTTGCTCATGGCGAAGCGGATGAGTTCATTTTTGGGGTCATACATGACAAAAACTTGGTCCACGTTGAGCATCTGCGTGGCTCGCACGTCTCGGGCCGACTCGTCGTGCTGACAACCTTGGAAGGAGATGGTCTGCCGCCACTGGTACGTCCGCGTCTCGTCCTGGGCGCCGTCGGGGAAGTTGAGCGCGTACTTGCGTGTGGACGACGACGTGATCACTGGAAGCAAGCGAACGTTTTCTTGAGGCGCAATTCACAGCCGCGTTTGCGCGCCGGCTCTTTTCTTACGGTTGTTGCCGTACTGGTAGATCTCAGAGTAGGGCTCGACCCGCACGGTGGCGTCGCGCGGCACTTCGGGGACGCGGCCCTCCAGGACGGTGCTCACCGCCAGGTGCTGGTGCTCGTCGATGCCTTTAAACTCCTGCCTGATGGTCAACTTTTCATTCCCGGGCAGGAAGGTGACCTCGGCCTGCCGGGTGAACACGCCCCCTAGGAGACACGCACCAAACGGGCTAAAGGGAGAGCCCGGCCCCGGCAAAAGATGGGACGCCTCCCTCCCTCACCGATAATGCCGAAGCCATTCTTGAAGCCGGGCTGCTCCAGAGCGAAGGCCCACCCGATGACGCCGCCCAGCGCCGACAGGGGCATCAGGGAGGGTCCGAGGGAGCCGGGGATGTCGCTGACGGCCACGTAGGAGCGCCCGTCGTTGACCACCACGTACGAGTGCAGATCGTTGCCGTCGAACCTTTCGGGGGCGGGCGCGTCGCCCACATACACGTGGCCGTGCACTTTGCCGTTCATGCGCTGAGGTTTTCCTGTCGAGACACGTCAGCGGGCTGTGAGGAACAATTTCCAGGAAAGTCTCGTCATCATCCTCGCGCGCCACGCAACTTGAGCTTTTGTTCCGATGGCTTTGAAGTTTAGCGCGCGCCAAAGATTGACGAAAATCCCAACGAGAGCGTTCAAGCGGGGGAGGAAACATGGCGCCGGTTTTTAACTCTTTCCAGGACAAACGAAGAAGTTGACTTTTTCCCGCGACAAATGACGGCCGTTTCGTCGTCATTCTTTGGATGACGTTTGCTGCCGCCGGGTCCATTTTGAGCAAACGTCATTGAGAAATTTAGAAAGTAAATATCAATATAAGTTTGACTTTGTACCCTCTGCCACACACTGTATCCCGTTGCCGTAGAAACCGGGCCGGCAGTGGCAGCAGTATCCGCTGGCGTGGTCCTTGCAGTCCGCAAATGGGGAACACCCGTTTGGGTTGTTTGCGCACGTACCAAAATTGTACGCAAACACTAAAAGACAAAAGCACCACGACAGAAATCAATGGAATGATGTCGGCAGGCGTCGCTCAAAAGTGCCGCCGCTTTCCCACTCACCGTCCACGTTGATATCGGCGTCATCCACCACCACCGCTTGCCGGGGCTGGTACTGAACCGGTTCCACTTGGAGCGCTTCCTCTTCTCGCTCAACGGGAGGGCGGAGCTCTCGCTGTCCGTCCGTATACACTGGGGCTTCTTCTGCGGCGCCGGGGGGCGGCGACGCCTCAGCGGGCAGCTCGCTCACCTCGCCGGGAGCCACGTTGGTGAAATACGGCGACGTTCCGATCTCATACACCCAAACCCCGCTCAGGCCGGAGTTGGTCTGCCTGCGAGGGTGAAAGCGCACGTTTCATGCACGACTTGGCCGGCAACGGCCAGGAAACGGCGCGATGCGGCGTGCCGCCACTTACTGGGCTAACGCACGGACGGACGCGTCTTCGTCGGCGGCCGTGCGATAATACGGACCCTGACTGGAAAACAGGAAACCCCGAACGAGGCCTTTGCTGAAGCCGGCGTGCAAGATGACGCTCTCGTCCCCGACGGCCGTTCGGGTGTACTGAATCCCATCCGCGGCGTAAAGCACGATGGCGTACGAAGACGAGCCCACCGATGCCACGCCCACTTGGAAGGTGTTTCTCTGTCAAGGGAAAAGGTTGCGGGTTCCGTTTGCGCTTCGGACCAAATTGCGCCGTTCAAACAAGCGAGCGGCAGGTGCCAAATTATTTTCATGACGCTGACGTTTTATGAAATCTGCCCGGCAACAAGTTGTCACGCAAACTCCGAGCGTGGCAACAAGCCTGCGACATTGTTCATTTTGTTATTTCAGACATTTCAATCCATCCATCCGTTTGTTCTCCGAGCCGCGAAGCCTCACAAGGGTCACATCTTTTATTTTTTTTAATTAAATTGGAATTTGGAATTTCGTTTGTGTTTGGATGGAGGGCCGACGCCATTGACATCAAAGTCATCGTGTTCACTCGTGCACTTTAAGATGAAGTACGGCGTAAGCCAAAAAGAAACTTTTTCAAACGACAAAGTATGACGATGATTTTGAGTTTTTTTTCGACTGACAAAATCCTTTTTTGGCTGTCGAAGAACTCACCTTAGCGTGGATAGATTAATTCCCTAGCGTCGAAAAAAAAAAGTGCATTGTGATTGGAGGTCAAAGGTCACCTCTTTGTCACACGACAACGGTATCGCGAGCCTCACTTTCTTGTCGGCGCTCTCGCCAGCGCTTTCGGGCTCCTTCCGGGCGACGCCCACCCAGCTGGCGACCACCACGTGGGTGGGACGCACTTCTTGGTCGTGGGGGAAGGCCCGGTCGATGTGCTCCGCGGCCCGACGCAGCACGTCTGGGCTGCTGTCTTCCCGGAAGAAAACCTTGCCCTCGCCGTCGCTCGTGTCCAGATCGCCGTGCAGAGCGGCGATCATTCCAAAGGGGGCGGGCATTTTGCCAACATAGGTCGACTGACTTTTGGGCTCTGCCGTGGCGACGAAGCCGTTGGTGTTGATCTGAAATGACAACGGAAGGAGGCTCGGAAGTGGGGACCATTTTGTTGGCAAGAACCGGGTGAGACCGGCGGCGGATGTGACCCACTTTGAAGTGGATCGCAAACTCATTAGACTAACGGTCCGAGGCGGCCGCTCTGAACGACATGCCGTCCGAACATATTTTACACTCTTCGGGAGGCCCATGAAAAGACGAGCTGGACTCGTGTCAAAAACACGTGCAGACGCCCCCGGCGCATGGGGCTCCTCCACTTCCTGACCGGGAGGGGGGCCGGCGTGGGGAGGGGGCGGGGGGGGGGGGGCGTACAAGCGCGCTACGTTTCCTGTCCTTGCCCCTGACCAGCAGCCCCAGAGACCCCAAAGTAATCTTCATTACAGGCACTTCCTGTCCCGGATGGAAGACAAATCTGGGAAAATGCTCAGTCAGTGTGCGATTCAAACCGTTTTAAATAAATTGATCGCAACAAACCAAAACTTTCTTTTTGAATCACACTCGTGTTGAGACAATTAAAGCAAAGCACGTTTTTTTTTTTCAAAGATCGGTCAAAGAGGTGAGTGTTCCCGACAGGGCGCAGCCGCAGACGGGAATTGAATTGCTTTGTTTCATCTACAGCACAAAGAATCTTAATTGCAAATATTTTTGTGCTGGCACTCACATTTTGTTTTGTTTTACTAGGCAATTTTTTTTTCATTCTTAAAAAAAAAAAAAAAAAGTTCCTCATGATTCTGATTGAAGATAAAGTTGTCATTGATGTTCAGGTGGAAACAATTTGTCAGTCACAAACTTTGCTTAAATGCATTCCGGTTGAAAAGAAGGCCACAGCACTATTGGGGGACTATAAAGGGTTGCTTGTGTGTCCCACACAATGGCGCAGCTTTCAGACCATTTTTGGTTTGTTGCAATTTTTTTGGGGTGGGGGGGGGAGTATTCATCAATTCCGATTAGGAGCTTCAGAACTGGACAGGAAACTGCAGAAAATATGAGCAACACTGACTTTTTTTCAATTGAACTGATGTGGGAGTTCTTTTGGGCTGGAGGTCAACAGGAACGTGATAACCTCTCGCTGGAAGAATGCGAGGACACGTGCATTCCAAACGATTCATGCAATCTTTGCGATCACCAAACTAATGCGTTATTCCGTTAACCATATAAACTTTGTCGGTTGACAAAATGTGCCCCCCAAGAAGTGCGTAATTGCGCAAGACTCGATTGGGATAATCCAACCGAACCAAAAGAAGTTGGCCAGCATTGCTGCCGTTTTTTTCCCTCCAAGTGGTTGTCACAGACAAGTGGCGATTTACTTACAAAGATGCTGTTAAAAGTTCCATCATAGAAGAGCACAGGCTTTTCCAGTTCAAGCGTGTGCGTGACGTCATCACCCGCGTCCAACTGTTGGTCTCCGGCGCTCGGACCGAACGGGAAAAAGTCTGCTGGCGTTAAACTTTGTGCGGACGCCACCATCGCGAGGAAAGAGGCGAAGACGAGCCACGCTTGCTTCGAACAAGCCATTGCTCGTGTTCGAGAGGAGCTTCGGAGCAGTCCTGCTTGTGTTCGAGTCGGAACAGGAGGAGGTCCACGGAGCGGAGTGACGTCCGGCCTCCAGTCAGGAAAGTTCAGGCCCAGTTTGAAGGAGTTGGGGCGGAGTTGAGCTGAGCTGAGCTTTGGGGGGGGGGGGGGGGGGGGGCGCTCGGGGCTTCTCTCATCAAGCAATACTAGAAAAGGAAATGAGAAGCGAGCCACATAAACATCCGCCCCTGCTTCATGTTGATCTTAAAAGCAGATTCTTCGAGTAGTTTCTTCCACTTAGCTCAAACAACATCGTGAGGCTTTTCCTTTGTCACCATAATCCCAAGAAGGCATAACACCTAAAAAAAAAAAACTCAAGTATCATCCTTTCATTTTCTGAACCGCGATTCCTAAAATACAGTAGCTTAATAGACCCAAGTGTTCATCAAAAAACGACTTTTTTTTTTAGTCCCAAGAAGCACATTTAACATTTTGTGCCATCGTGTACAGCTTGAAAATGTGTATGGAAAAAAAAGAAATATTGATTCACATAAACATAAATTCCACTTTTTTTCATCTACTTTTAAAAAAAGTTCTTAAGAATGCAAATGTACTGAATGAAAAAAACTATAGGGAAGTCAAGTCAAAAAATATTCCCAACAGTATTTTCTTTGTGAGCGGCGCAGTGGCTGACAAAACTATTTGATTTCCTAAAACAAAATAAAAAATTTTTTCATTCATTTACAAATGATGGGAATATGTTGACCTTTTTGCCAAACATACCATGACCATTTATTGATTGCTGTCTGCTGAGTTCATTAGCCGAATGTCAAATTAGTTTTGTCTCTTTTCAAAGCAACTCATCTCAAATCACATCTTTTAAATTCACTCAAACTAGAGAAGAAACCTCAAATGACACGCGAGTGTTTGTTTAGCCAATCGGGGAACGCTCCATCTTTTGCCACCGCAAAGTCCGTGTGACGTCAAAGCAAAATGTCCTAAACATACATTTGAATTTTCCACTTGGCTTACAAAGACTCCAAATAAAGGATCCACTGCGTTGGTTCCACTGAAGCCATCTGAGTGCATTCGGAGCCAAGACAGAACCCATCAGGACACCGACATCATCGCACGGCCCAGCGACCACCGACACGACTCGACGGCCACTCGGATCGAAACGTTCGCATCGCAGATTAACACTCAACATGCGAGCTCGACTGGACTCGTTTCTCGATTGTTGTCCGTCCGGACTCCCACTCGATCGTGTTCGCTCAACTGCGTGCCACCGAGTCTCACTATCTAATGCCGGCTGACCCGTTTGTGTCGTGTCCTCCTCTTGACCTCATCTCTTCATTCCTCAGAACAAATCTTTTTGCCTTGCTTGGAATAGCTGAGCCGGCGGCATCCACATTTTCTTTCTGTACCTCATTTGGTCACACAGTTGACAGCATGACAAGAAATTGAGCCTGCAGCTGAAGAAAGCGTTTATGGATGCTTTTTGAAATGGTGCACAATTTAGGGAAGCAAATGATGCAACATTTTTAGTGTTTGCGTTATGTGTGGCGCGTTTGCTGATCGCTTCATGTACAAAGTTTGTATTGCAATTTTTAACAGGGAACCAAATTAAATACAATAAGATACATTCATCTTATTAGAAGGGACTAGAACGATGTGATTCCTGCCAGCCGATAAGTGAAGAAAGCAATGATAATACAGTCATCGTATATTCACTCGGATAATCATTTAAGTCAAGACAATAATGATCTCAATGATTTCCCAGAAGAATTAAGAAACGGATCAATTCCGTATCAATATGCAGCGCTTCATTTCGATCAGTCAGTGCCAGTGTTCACGTTTCCAAATGATCTCATCCACAACATTCCTAGAAAGTCACATGTCCCGTTACCGGTAAGCTATCTTTAGAACCGGCTCGCTGGTTCTTGGGGCTACTCGGTGCCCGCGAGCATCACATTGGTCAACGCGGTTCCAACTCCTTGAATAGATAGAAGCGGTGTGGAAAATGTTCATGGATGGATGTCAAAGTCTTGTCATGAACAACAAAAAGGACTGCATTTTTTGCTTTCTGGGATTTAAATTCAGAATATTCAAGTGATTCAATTAAAAATCTACATTTACATAACATAAAATGGATTTTATTAGAATTCCCCCCGCACCCCATCTCCAAAATATTATGATTTTTTTTTTCAATAAATCAAGCAATCGCCCGCCTCGGCAAAGTGTTTCTATGGATAATCTCTTTGAACAGTGCCATCGTGTGGCCATTGTGGGTATCACATCTTAACGATGCATCCAGTCTTGTTCTTTACAGTCGTGAGTTACAGAAAAAAGATTCTATTCCAGACGACTGAATGTGAGGCAAGGTGCAATCTGGACTGACCAGCTGTCAGTCACGTGGCACATATTGATAAGCAAACTATTCCCTCCCACATTTGCGCCTGTGGGCAATTTCGAGTATCCAGGAAGCCGACCTAAATGTCTTTTGAGTGTGACAAAGAAAAATGCTCAAGCCGCATTGAGCGTTGAACTTCACTGCATTCAGAATCCAAAGTGCTACTTAGTACTTGACGATACCCTTGTGAAGCCATTTTGGGCTTGTGTGGTATCACAACGGTGAGGCGTGACGAATGACAGGTCACTTGAAATGACCTCTTTTTTTGGCCTCTTGCATTTTCACATGCTCCACTCATGTGAAACCACTCCCACCCTTGTCACCCATTTGCAAACCTCGCTCATGTTCAACCCTATTCAACATTGCTGGTTACTTTTTTTTGGGCGGGGGCGGGGGTAAACACTATAATCTTTGTAATATTGTTTAAAATCACAGACAGGGTGCAGACAAAGTTTTTTTCTTGTGAAATTTGATTGCTTCTGCATTTTTTTCTCACAAAAAAAGGCGATGGTATCGCTTCCTACTAACTGGGCTCATTTATATTAGAAGAAGCTCTGTTCTTACTAACGTCAAAGTTTTTTACTTTGCATCTCACATGTATCACAGTATTTGAATTTTTATCTTCAACATTAAAACAAAAATAATCCGCAGAAATGAAGCAACGAAACACTGGTTTCCCGTGTTAAAATGTAACCAGAACCGAATAACAAAAGCACAATGTAGCCGACCGGCGAGACATTCAGACAGACAGGAACACCCTCCTGCAAAAAATAGCATCGCACATAACCCCAAAAATTGTTGATACACTGAAATAATAACCATAATGTTTCGATTTACTCCAAAAAGAAGACTCAGTGTGAACTCTTAGCCTGCTTATTGAACACAAAGCTATTTTTATTCGGATCTGTTCGGACTCGCAATGGCAACAGGCGGCCACTTTCACTTCATTGCACCTGTACTGCCACCTAGTGGAAGCAAAAAAGTTTTCTGACTGTCGCAACTTCAGTTGTCCACAAATACGTTATTTGTTGTTGCTCAAGAACACTTGGAATGAATAGGAAATAACATTTGTTTTATTTCCCACAGCACATTTTTAATCTTCTGTGTTTTAAATTTAAAGCTTTTGGTCTTGCATTTAAATTTAAAATGTTACGAAATCCTGATTTTAAAATGAGTCTGGTATCACAACTACAACTAATTCGTTTCAAGGTCATAAAGAACTTGACAAGTTAGGATTAATTCATGAGAGCCAATTCAGTTACCTCAACAAGTGAATGCTAGAATCATCGGCAGGTTGCTTACGCTAAAAACTGAAAGCCAATCCTGGAAATGGGTTTCCTTGAAAAAAACAAAACAAAACTCTCATCTCTCGAAAATTTTGTCCTACTACTGGAAGCAAAAAGTACTCAAATACTGAACAGTTGGGCGTGCAATCAGAAGTTTGAAAAGGGTCAAATTCAATTGACCTGTTCAGGTTGTTGTTCACAGGTTTCAAACTTGGGCCCGGGGGCCAGATATGGCCCATCACAAAATTTGATGCGGCCTTCGAAAGCAAATTTGGTGCACAAACTTCCATTACTCGTGCTAAAATCTACAGTCATATGTAATAAATAAAAAAAAAAATTCAGATATCGCAATTTTCCCCCCCCAACTCATTTTCTAGTATCTTGAACGACGATTGTCCTTCTGATTTTAAAACAAGTGATGCATCAGTTAGAGCCATCCATTATCTGTTGGGCTTGTCCACACTAAAGTCGCGAGGGGTGTTATCCCATCTATCATCGGGCAGTAGGCGGGGGACACCCTGAACTGGTTGCCAGCCAATGGCAGGGCACACGTAGACAAACGACCATCGGCGCTCACACTCACACCTAAGTGCAAGTTAGAGTGTCCAATCAACTCGCCATGGATGTTTTTGGAATGTGGAAGACCAGAGTACCCGGAGGAAACCCACACTTGCAAAGTCCACAGAGGAGGAATCGAACACACGACCTCCGCACTATGAGGCCAGCGTGCTAACCAATCGGGCCACTGTGCCGCCTTCAGTTGTAAGTAATAAATAATATGCTGAGGAAATTCATCTAAGGTTTCAGTTCAAAAAAAGTGATCAAGTTATTTGAATCTCAATCGTATATTTATATTGGGATATCTTTTACGATCAAATGCATTTACTGGCATTGTAATGGAGCATGATCGTTCTTGTGGCGACCGCTGTCTTTCGTGTACGTGCGAAGCAGCACTTGCCTCCGAGGGAGCGTTTTGCTGTGGCGGGAGGTCCTCCCATGACAGGGTTAAAGGTACAACAAGCGTGCGTCAGCTGATGCGTCCGTGACGTCACGTTGAAGGGGGCGTGCCATGCAGCGAGTGCCAGCCATCCGGCCAGCGAAGGAAGCAGCAGCAGGCTCGCGTCCCGAGCAGCTTCCGAGCGCCGAACGCGAGCCGCCATCCTCAGCGGCGATCATGTGCCTGCGCTTGAGTTCGGCTCCGGAAGCGAGCCTCCTTCCTCCCCCGCCGCTTCTCTCCTCTTGACTGCGTTTTCGTGCGCGTCAAGTGGAGCAGCTTTTGCCGCGGTCGCTGGTTGGAAGCCGGCTCCTGTTCCTCCTCGTCGTCGTCGTCGCAGCTCATGGAGGCCCCGGCGCAGGAGGCTCGGGAGTGGTTCCCCCTGCCCACTCTCACGCCGGCCGTGCCCCCTTACGTGACCGTGGCTCTGACGGTGGTCTACAGCGCCTTCTACTCGCTGCTCTTCATCTTCGTCTACGTGCAACTGTGGTTGGTGCTGCGCTACCGGCACAAGCGCTTCAGCTACCAGACCGTGTTCCTGTTCCTGTGCCTGCTGTGGTCGGCCCTGCGCACGGTGCTCTTCTCTTTCTACTTCAAGAACTTTGTGACGGCCAACACTTTGGGGCCTTTTCCTTTCTGGCTGCTGTACTGCTTTCCCGTGTGCCTGCAGTTCTTCACGCTGAGCCTCATGAATCTCTACTTTGCACAGGTGAGTGCAAACATGACGCACAGGAGTTCTGCAGGCAACCCAGTCAGTACCTCTCCGGCCGCGGTCTCGGTACCGTTCCGGCCTCGACCCTCCCCGCCTTGTTGATAAAAATTGTTGGCCCCCTGACCCGTTGAGTTATGAGCATGTCTATGGATCAAATAAAACTCGCATTTCAAGGCACCACTGAATATGTATTATTCATTTCAGCCAGTGGAACATTATTTACAGTTTGATCATTAACTTAAATATAGGAAAAATAAATAAACCTGCCATTATATAGTGGTTCAATTGGATTTAAATACTGTGTAAATTTTTTTTTAAAAATAATTCCTCAAATCTATTCCCAAGTACTTCAATGATAAGAAGCTAGTTTTGCATTTCGTTCCGTTTCCGTACCAAACATGAATCGAACCTTGACTTTAAAACGAACAGAGAATTTGTACTCCCACTGCAGCCCCAACAACATAACTTGTCGGATGAAGGACGCGTCAACTTTTACCACTCCGCAACGTCGGTTAAGGCACGATTACGAAAAATTGGACTCAAAATCAGACCAGCACGGTTACTTCCTGAATATGCACCATTTCATTTACATGCTCTCATTACATTGCAAATGTGTACCTCGTCTTGTGTTCGGTATGTAAAAGAGTCCATATCCTCAGTGATGGAAAAACAAAATATTTTGAGTTTCTATTTGAATCAATTTATTGACAACCGCCCTCCTACTGAGATACCAGGCAGCCGCCAGTTCCAATCAGCTTTTAGGGGTGACGAGTGACTCATTCCTCATCGTCTTACATAATTCGCATATCAAACAATAGCTCCTCGAACCGCTAACTACGGCTTATTCTTAGCATCAACGGACAATGTGTGTGGTAAAAAAGTGAGAAGCAGCCGGCTTCCTGTTTGTTGATTTTTATTCTTGCTGGAATGTGAATAGCGAACTGAACATGTGTGGTTGCGTTACAACACCAGGCATTTGCAGTACACATTCACTCTTTCTCACTGCAGGTCGTATTCAAGGCCAAGTCCAAATATGCACCGGAGCTCCTGAGGTACAGGTAAGAAAATACTTTTGCATTCAATCATGTGACAAGCTTCAGTGCCAAATAAGCACCTCAAAAGAGTTAGGACCTAGTTAGTACAAAACTTGCGTCCCTTTCCACACTGCTTGTCCTCATTAGAGCACAAGTTGCCGCCTATGCCATCACTTACAACTCAATGATTGTATTTTGTCGCTCCCACCAGAGGTGCGCATGTTGCAAATCGGAACCTTCAACAAATCTTAAGCAAGTCCAAAGTTTCTGTGGAAATAATTCAAGCCTAAAATCTTGCTCAGTCATAACACATTTTGCAGTGTGAAAAAGGTCAACATTCACTGATCATGACGACACAAAAAAGTACATCATCTTTCAAAAATGATCACACAACAATTTTGGAGTGTGCAATCAATGTCTACACTTCAATTATTTACGAGACTGCATGTTATTATTTAGGTTTTACTAACATTTGTATGAGTGTCACGTAACTGACAATAAATATTCAAATATTCTTAATGTGCAAGTAATCATAAAAAACGACATCTTGTTTTTGGTGTCAATCTGTTTTTTAAAGGAATTAACTTTGTGCACTTTGTAGCTTGTCAAGATAAATCAATTTGACGCACGCTTGAGTTGCCACATCAAATATGGCGGACACGCTCACGGCCAGAAAAGTACTCAAAGTGGAGTCTATGTATAGATGTCTGTAGCAATCCCTTTTTACCAAAAAAATATGGTTTCAAGATTTCAATGTCTATCGCTCTATTGTCGTCTCAATTAAATGCATAACCCACCTCAAGTTGTGTTAATATTTGACCAGCGATTGGGCCGCTAACGTAGCTAGCTTAACTTCACCATTCACACCGCTAGCTTACATTTGTCTGACAGACGATAGTAAACGTCGTCCATGTTCGAGTGTCAAACCTGACATGTTGCTATTGTCTTTTTTTCGGTTCCATGAAAGCAATAATTCTTGAATCTAAATGGATTTATCTTTGGTGACACTTGGAAATCCAAATAGCCTCAGCCCTTGTCTGAATACTTTTTTTTTTTTCCCTTGACTGCACGCTGGTGGTCGTCATTGCGGGTGTGCTCACGAATGTCTAGTCGAGTTTCACAAGTTTGTGCCGAGCAAGTCGCAAGTCATCAAATCGGTGACGTAAGTCAAATTGTGCGAGTAGCTCACGTCTGCTCGCCACCACCGGTCGCAATCTCATCTTCTGAGTGGACACTTTCGACGAGTCTCAGCCGGCTGCAGCAGTCGGCGACATTTCGAAGTGAAACAACGACAACGAGGTGAAAATGTTGTCTGCCGTGTGTGGCTGCAGGCTTCCGCTCTACCTTACCTTCGTGTTCATGAGCGTGCTGTTTCTGGCCGTCAACTTGGTGTGCGCCATGCTGGTGAGGACGTCGTCTGCCGACGCCCGCACGGTGGTGCTGGTGAGGGTGGCCATCAACGACACCCTCTTCGTCTTGTGCGCCGTCTCCCTCTCGCTGTGTCTCTACAAGATCGCCAAGATGTCCCTGGCTAACATTTATCTGGAATCCAAGGTGAGGAAAAGGAGGGACGCCGCTTGAGGCCTTTTTCTATTCCCGCGTCCGCATTGCATCACGTGACACGCGCAACATGTCCGCGCAGGGAACGTCGGTGTGCCAGGTGAGCGCGATAGGAGCCATCGTCATCCTCCTGTACACGTCCCGGGCCTGCTACAACTTGGTGGTCTTGGGACTCTCCAATAAGAGCATCAGCTCCTTCGACTACGACTGGTACAATGTTTCGGACCAGGTAAGCAAACGTTTCCGGCAGGGAAATTTAAAATGGCGTTGTTGGCATACATTTTCTTTGGAAATGTGTCATTTGCCTTTTTTTCTTTTTTGCATAAATGCGATCTCCTGTAAAAGACCAAAACATTTCTCATGAATCTGATATTACTCCTTGTAAAAACAGACACATTCATAGTTTCTGTTTGGGAAGAGGAACTTGAAAACGTAATCGCATATTAAAACACCATCACAACATTGAGGAAAATCAAAATGGCAATTAGATTATTTTTCAAAAGCTTGTCCAACAAAGTCATCTGGAATCATCTCACAAGCGACTG
Organism: Idiotropiscis lumnitzeri; assembly: GCF_059441095.1. Lineage (NCBI taxonomy): Eukaryota > Metazoa > Chordata > Actinopteri > Syngnathiformes > Syngnathidae > Idiotropiscis > Idiotropiscis lumnitzeri. Next base: position 405,540 of record NC_142399.1, on the reverse strand, counting down.
CAATGAAGAGCATTGCTATAGAAATGAGACGGAATCATTCGAATAGCAAAAAAAATCAAATTGTCGGAGTTATGCCGTGTTTGTCTTTTCTTTCAGGCAGATTTACAGTCCACTTTGGGTGACACGGGCTACGTCGTCTTCGGGGTGATCTTGTTCGTATGGGAGCTGCTCCCCACTTCGCTCGTCGTTTTCTTCTTCAGAGTCCGCCGGCCCAACCTGGACAGGGTGAGTCATCGGAAGGCGCCTGACACGTTCACATTGAGCAAGAGTGGAAGTTGAATCCTCCGAAGAAAATGAAGTTGTTGCGCAACTTTGATCAGCGTGACATTCAGATGAAGGGCCGGAAGTTGTCGATTCGTTGATTGGCAACAAAAAGGTGTCCATCTTGTGTTGCAGACCAGCGCCGGACTTCCCAGTCACGTCTTCTCCTCAAGGGCTTATTTCTTCGACAACCCCCGGCGTTACGATAGCGACGACGACCTCGCGTGGAGCGTCATGCCTCAGAACATCCAAGCCAGGTGTACAAGTCAAACATCATTCCTAAAAAATAATGCAACGATATTGCTCGGTGCTGACCCAGCACGCTTGCACATTTTTAGGCTATTGAATTCATTCAAATGTTTTCTTTTCATTTGTCAATAAACAATGCAAAGATATTCAAATGGCATCGAAAATGCTCGTACTTAAAGGGTGACTTTGCAGTTGTAAAATTGCAAAAATGTCGCCTAACTTTACGAATGTTGACGCATTAGCACGGTAAACAAGCTAATGTTAGCAAGAATGACTTGTTTGTCAATAGAAAGTTACAAAGTTTGAATTTTGTGCTTTTAATTCAGAATTGAACGCAGGTGACGATTGCACCTGTTGAGCAGAAATGACGTTTGTTCCGTATCGCCTCTGAATGTGAAAATGCAAACTCCCCTTTTGATCATATGAAACGAAGACTAGAAACAATTTGCCTTCAGAACAAATGTTGCCCCCCCCCCCCTCTGAACTATGGCATCTTTTTTTTGCTCCAGTTTGGCTGCCGACAGTTACGAGTGGGGGAGCGGAAGCAACAGCATCAGCGCGTATGTCGGAGCGGACGACATTTACCACCTGCCGCCTCCTCCAGAGGAGCTCAACCACTACTGATGAGGTCACAAAGACTTTTGGGGACTCCAAATATTTTTTTGCACATCAATATTATCCTTGTGAAGCACACTGGACTCGTTACATTCACATTAGAACTCCGAAGCGTGCCAGTATATGAACGAGCACTTATGGGAAGATGATTTGCACAATCTGTCAAAACAGGGCCCAACATTACTTTTTGTTTTTAAAGTTTATATTAATATCGGATCAATATGTTTCCTGAGCCTTTTCATTATGCACTCTCTCGATGTATGTGTATTTCTTTTCAAACAAATGTGTTAATATTGCTATAATCGTTTCAATAATCAAAACAAACAAATAGATTGTAGTCAATAGTATTTTTTTTGGGTGTGGGGGGGGGTGGACACAAACGGCTAACGTGAGAACATGGAAACTAGTTGTCCACGTAAAAATATACAGTTGAATCTAAATTTGAATTTCATTGGAAACTTAACTGAGAAAAATTTTGAGACTGATCTACATAAAAAAATGTAAGGTAACTTTTTGCATCACATTTTAGATCAAGCAAGGATAGTGTTTGTTTCCTCGACTTAATTTCTTGTGCAGAAGGTGCAACCTATTTTAAATGCTCCTGTTGTTGACAGTTTGATGTTGCAGTCCTTCATTTCTCGAAGAAAACTTGAAACAAATTTGAATGTGCCACCTTTTGCATTTCCCCGATTCGGCAGGGGAGAGATGTGTCACTACAAATGAAACAGGCTGTAGATTACCATCTATCGTTGTTCCAGTACAGCCATCTTAATTCGGCGTAGAGATACCACCAACCAACATGTAGTCACCTGGTGAAAATATTTAGAAGTGAGAAATCCACCCTGGCAATTCAACAAATCTACACTATATTATACGAACAGCCAAAATGCATGACATCTAGCGACTCAACTTTTCAGGCTGGCGTTGGATCAAACTTCTTTAATTTACATTGTGCACATGTATCTAATGCTCATTTTAGCTTAGCTCTTCTTCTTTCTAGATTGATTTTAATGTTGCATTCCATTTACATCTTGTCTGACGCACATTGTACATTTATTGAGCTGTTTCTTCACCAGTAGTTGTCAAAATAAATTTGCTTAATAATGGGAGAAAAATGTCAGCAGTTACCAAAAAAAAAAAATCACATTTAAAAGGAAACGAAAGACCAATCTTCCCGTTTTAAACATTACTCATGAACTTGAATGTGATGGTTGAATGCTACTTAACGTAACTTTATGAAATCGGCTACAAAATACAAAAAGAAAAAAAAGAAAGGAGAAAACGGGCTCCATCGCAAACTGGCGTCACAACGGATGGACTCCGTCTAACATTGTTGGACCTTCGCACGAGGGAAAAAAAAACAAACATCTCTTTTGTTTTTTAAATTCACTTACAAGTTATCGTCACACATGAGGCTTCAAATACATCCACTTGCCAATGTTTATCTTCGATGAAGACGAAAAGACTCGTTTTTTAAATAGATATATATGAACATTTATGAAAACTAGCATATAGCATATTGGTGCCGTCTAATTTCTGGCGGTCCTTTTGTCGCTCCGAGCGAGTGTTGAAAAGCAGGTACAGTTTGTATATTGTAAAGCCAGTATAGTAGAAACAAAAAAACACTGAAAGTCTCTTTCTATTATCAAACTTTCTTCTTACCTTAAAGTGCAGCTCACCCGAAAAGAGTTGGTAGGTGAAGTCCGCTGAAAATGTTGTCGGTTGCCGCTACCCACAATGCATTGCGCACGTTCAATTTCTGGAACAAGCTTCTTGTTTGTTGCGCGTTTGTGTCTGAAAAGACGAGTTGGTGCAATTGGATTGTGTTTGTAAAAGAACACAAATCTAAATATTGAGTCATTGATACAACTGAAAATCAAAGAGATTTTCATGTAAAGATACACATTCAGATTTTTATTAAGTTTACAAATTTAGCGTATGCTTCTTTGAATCACTTTTTCGGTGTTATTTCGGGAGTTGACCTAAAAAAGGCAAACTCAGCTTCATTCAACACACACCAAATATTTTCCAGCATTTTCTTAATGACATTTCAATTTGTCAAGATGGTGACTTGGGGCTTTTTGTAAACTGCAAGCTCCAAAAATCGGACTTTTAGGAATAAAAGGTCATCGATCTTAAAGCACAGTCGATGCCGCTGACGATAAGCCCGAAAGCTTCTCGTCAATTTATGGAAGTCCAATAAATGCAATTCGAAATCAAGAAGGCTTTTGGATTCAATTTGGCTCAACATATTTAACAAACATGCATTGTTCTTGTTATTGAAATATTTTGCAGCTGTACACACGTTAGGCACACTTGAAACTCATTTTTGATTAGCACAGTTAGCGGTATTAATTCGACAGTTTATTGTAATTGGCAGTGGTGTCAAACGTAAATGAACATAACGGCGCTTTTCTTTGTCTTCTCTTGGCTTTAAACAATTGTTATGGCGAAAGCAAACTATTTGAACCATTTCTGAGTGGGACAACCGTGCGGTTCGACACCACTGCAACAATCGAGTTCATCAAGTTTATTCTAAGGGATGTTTTCAAGCGGTGAATTGGGGTGAGGAAAAATACCAAAAGACCGTATTTGCTTAGTAAATTCACTCGTTTTATTGACACTATTATCAGACGGCTGAAGTCCAAAATGTAGAAAGATAAGCATACAGATTGTACCTGAAAATTTATTGTGCTAAAAATGGACAAATTAAATGCTAACTGAAGGTATTTGGGGGCTTTTGATTCATCACCAAATGAAGGAAACATTATTAAAAAAAACCAAGACATTTCTTATTAAGCTCTCTCTTTTTAAAGTAATACAAAACGGGTCAATTATGCAAAACAGTGTCGACAGTCACCTTAAGACAGCTTTAATTAATTTGAGACCTTGTGCAATTCAACTTCCATTATATGGAAATGAATGCATTAAAGTCCACATTGAGATTAAAAAAAAATAAAAAAATCAATGAGTGCCATACCATTGACCTCCCGTAGGGGGCATCATATAACTAGATTTGCTCCTTGGACGGTTGACGCCAAACTTTTTTTGTGTTGTGGAAAAGAAATTCAAACCAAAACCATTGTGTTTCTGTCAGGATAAATGTGTTTTTAATCCAACTTATTCCTCATAATTGCAAAGTCAAGCACATTTTCCAGACAGCAGCATAAAAACGATGACTCCAAGCATAATGCATTGCTTTTCTGCAGAATGCTGTACCTTGAAGGAATTCACTGAGAGATGAGCTTGATTCCTGTGATTTGTGTCAAAGTGTCAGTTGTGGTGCAAATGTTCACCTTTAAAAAAGACGGTGGGCTGGCCAGGAGAGGGAAGTTAAAAAACAAAAAAAAAACAAAAAAAAAACACACACACCATCCCTTTCAGTTCAATGTCATGACATTCAAAGTCCGTTGGGCTGTCAAGGTTGACTGAATGTGAAAGCACTCAGCTGTGTATGCTTGCTTTTCTTCCAAAACCATCCCCGATCCACTTGCCGCTGCCTCGTGTAAAACACACACAGAGACGTCCGGCGTTCGCTAAGGGCCGCTTGCTGGGGACAGCGCGCTTATTGGCTGCCTGGAGCGGACGCGGTCTTTGCACTTGCTGGGATCGGATGGCTTACCCAGTTCAACCTTTACTCCTTTTTCTCCTGCACCTGCACGCACGGGGCAAAACAGAAAAAAAAAACAAAAAAAAAAAACAAACAACAACAAGATTGTTCCAAGTGTGCACACAGTGGAGGAGGATGAGAGCACAAAAAAAAAAAAAAAAAAAAATCTGGGAAGACGATGAAGACAGAAAACATCCGGGCCTACCCGTCATGTACTTTTCTTTTGCTCGGGCTCGCTCATCTGCATCAAAATACCACACGGTGATGGCATACCTGCGGAGACACAAACGACAGCGAGCACCGACTCACCGCTAAAGCGACGCCGAGCTTGTCAACGAGACGCAACGGCGGAGAACATAAACCGGATACGCCGGATACGCATAAACATTCAGGCTCTAAACTGAAAACACCTCGACGATTTTGCATTCATGGGGGTCGCAGTCCTATTTTGGGGGGCTCGGAGCAATTAAAAAAAAAAAAAAAAAAAAAAAAAAAAAAGTCAGCGAAATCTTCCGACGTGCTCCAAATGTTCGCTCGCGGCACACCGATGGGACCAAAAAGACGAGTTGCAGTTCGGTCGTGGACACTCACCTGGTCGCAAAAGCGGGCTGAACCTCATGCGGGTTTCGTCTGTCGGACCAGAAAAAAAGCAGACGGTCAAATTTGGGCTCGATGTCGGCAACCTGAGCTTTTCCTTCTGGGAAGATTCGAAGGAGGCCTCCGTGTTCCTGCAAGATGACGACAAAGGAGAAACGTCACGATGAGACAAAAGCAGCAAGGTGACAACGGTATGGTGGGGCCGAGGTCAAAGGTCACGCCGCCTTCATAAAAAGCGCGCCGTCAGCTGGACGCCGCTGTGAGGGGGGGGGGGAACGTTCCCGATCGGAAACGGCAGCTTTCCTTGTTTTTGCGGCGGGCGGGCGGGATCGCAAGAATAACGTGCGGCAAAAGTGCCGCGCGAGAGTGAAAAAGCAGATTGTGGCCAGCGCGACGTTCCGACACTTGCGAGCCCGAAACAGCTTCTGCTCATTTGGACTCTTTTGGGGTTCAGCCAACACAATTGCATCGATAAGGGCAACGATTTTTGGGTTTTGTTTCGAGCAAGGCGCAAAAAGTTAAGGGAAGTCCTTAAGACGCAAGGTCTGCAAAGTTTATTTGATGTCTTGCTTAAATGAAAGCTCCCGTTGTTCGTTTAGCGTGCGTTGACGTGTGACATTTGGGAAGTTTTTGTTGCAGAATGCCGTAAAAAGCGCAGCGTCCTTCTCAGAATGAGCATCGAAGAGATTCAAGCAAAATGCAAACATCAAAATTGGAGACACGGCAACAAAAACGTTTGACCACGTGGACGTGAGGACGACATGAAAACAACTTTGAAGCAAGAGTGCACAAATGTTTCAAGCGTGGATTGCTGCTGGACTCAATTGCTGCACTCTTGGCAACGACAACAACAAAAAAAAACATTCAGATATTACTCGGGAAGTCAAAGACATGAAGCGAATACAGACAGACTTGTAAGACAAAAAATTTCAGGTGGAAAATCCTTTTCAACGCCATAATTGGCTGCGACGCGCAAAGCGTAGCGACAACCAATCGGCTGCGACATTCCCATTGGAGGAGTTTTCCGACCGATGAGGTCAATCTGAAGCTCCGAACGCCTGACGGCGCCTGATTGAGCAACTGCGTGTGACAAACTTCTGGCGTGAAGCAAGCGACTTCCCGACGATCATGCCGGAGGAAATATCGCGAGTGTTTAAGGGAAATTAGGAACTCGCGGGATCGACAAGAGCACAAATGTGGAACAAAAGACGACGATGAAAATGAACGACAGTCACAATGGTTTTGCGTCACCGCTAAGATATTTGGAGAACGACTCAAATGGCCCGCGGGCCGCAGGTTGAGCACCCGGCACGACAGCACATACGATGTTAAGATTTCAACGGCTTGAATGTTGCGTGCCATTAAAATGTTGTTCGGAAGAAACCATCACCAATATATTTTCTTTTATTCGATATCGACAGAAAAGTTGTCAGCGCGACACCTTGAAAAATCGTTTTATGATTTTGAGGCTAAATTGCCATTGTGGACAAACTGGGAAAATGACTCATTCGTGGTACAAATAATGTTACAAAAGTAGTTTGCATCTGAAAAAAAAATCATGTCAGTTGTGGTTTTTTATTTTTAAAACAAATTCCAATCCAGGTTGCAAAATTTACAGTAGCATTTCGGTTGACAAGAGAATGTGTTGAAAAGGAAAAACGTTCAAGATGTTGGCAATGTGCGTTGTCACATCGAACAAATTTTTTGTATTCATCGGAAAAAAAATCCACTTCCAAGTAGGAACGGTTGCAACAAAATGAAATTGTTGGAAAAAGATTCACAATCAATTTGTTGCCGCACGGTTTGCCAAAGGGAAATAGTGATCCGGGAAGGAAATGTCACGTTTGCTCACAATGTTGAGCACGCATCTTTAAGAAGCAACAATCGTCCGTCACGTACCTGAGCATTCCAATCTTTATTAAGGTAATATATGCATGTGACGCAACGTCCATCGCCGTTGGGGTTATCCACATGGCGCACGTAACGGGTCCCGTTGCCAGGGTAACATGCTACCATTGCCTAAAGACAAGAAGATCAAAATGAAAATGAGTAGAAAATCAAAATGGACGCAGAGCCAAAAGCAAATATCGGAGCGGAGGTTTTCATGTTTGCAAATGTAGCGAGCAAAAAGTCTCAAATAGCGTTGAAGCGTTTGGACCAGATGTCTTGTCGTGGAGAAATCAAAGTCCTGCTTGGAAAAAGCTCGCTTGCAACTCGGAAGAGCGGCAAATGGCTCTGCCCGTCGCTGGGAATGTTGCAAAAAGATGCATTTGGGATCCCGAAATATGGAGGGAAACGGGATGATCGCCATGGCAACCCGTCGCCGCTGCAGTCGCTTCACAGCGCCGCTCTCGCTCGGAAGCGGGAAACCCCCGACGTCTTTTTGTTTGGCTTCGCTCTCGTCGTGTCAGCAGCAGACGCAAACACTCGTTTGGGGTCAATTCAAAGTTTTGATACTTTCCGACTGCAAAGTTGCAAGCTTTACAGATGCCGCGTGCGGGTAACGGGCAAGAAGATTTACAGCCACGGTGACGCCATCCTTCTTCGAGGCGACGTGAACAATTTGCCAGCTGATTATTTGGGCACAACGTCTCCAAACGCGGAGCTCCGTTTTTTTGTATGATTCTAAAAACATCACGTTTGCATGCGTTCCTCACAGAACACGGACCGCCTCAGGCTGCAAATGGTGAACCACTTCCAGAATCAACGGTTTTTTGTTTGTTTGTTTTAAAAGAGGCGCCCCCATCGATCGGCTGGCCGGGATCGCAATTTGCGCCAATTTTCTTAATTGAATTTCATTTCCTGAAAAGAAAAACTGATCTCGTCCACCAATCTTCTTCCGCTGAGGTGCGGAAAAGTCACCCGCTGTCCTCCTCATCCGCATTTTTTTTTTCCATTTTTACAAATTATTTACAAAATGACTTCATGTGCAGTTTTTTTTTTTTAATTGGTTCACAAGTATCGCTCAAAGTTTTACAATAAAAGCCGACTGGTAAATTGAAGGTCCTTTGGTCATGAGGAGCAAAACCAAAAACAAAAATCGGGATGGGCACGCCTCGTTCAAGTGCACGTGAGCAAAGCAGCTCCTCGACTTTCGTCAAACACTCGGACAGCAACCGGCGGGAGTCGGAATCATTGAACACGTCGGCCAAGAAAACTCGGAATGTTTTTTGCAATTATTTTGTATCGAGAGATCGTCGTCCACATTTGCCAAAGGATGCCAAGGACACCCCCCCAAAAAAAAAAGCTCCCACAAAGGACGGCAATGTGTCACCTAATTTACTCGTTTAGGAACAGAAGGAAGTTTCAAAGGTAAAAGCAACAAATTCATGCTGAAGAAGTGAAGTCGGTGGAAGGCACGAGCGGCACGCTCGGAAGCGAGAACGAAGCAGAAGAAGAAAGTTGAACTGCAGTAAACTCGTACTTGCTGGCCTCGTGCCAGAGGGACTTTTATTTTAATGCTCATGCTACGTGCGGAGCGTGAGGACGGACGGCTGATCCTCGGCTTTGTACAACACACACACACACACACACACACTTGAGCTGCTGGCAACACGTTTACGAGCGAAGGTGTCAACTCCGCGCGCTTAACTTTTTGTTTTCCTTGAAGTCAACCCTTGACATCAATTTGACCGCTCGAGTGTTGCTTGTTGTCAAATTGCAACGTCCATTTTGTGAGGTGGTGAAAATCTAAATCAAGTGGCATCGTTTTTGCTGCTTTGTATTGTCTTTGTTCTGAATTGCTTTGCGACTTATTTGCGCTCCATGACAGCACGTTGCACACAGCGGCGCTCGCTCGCTCGTCTTCAAGCGCTTTCGTGGAGTTGATCTTTGGCGTGAGCTTGTGTCGGATGAGCCAAACATGAGCCAAACAAGAGCCAAACAAGAGCCAAACATGAGCCAAACATGAGCCAAACATCTCAAACGTGCAAGAGAGCGACACTCGACGAGCACATTTGGTCACCGCCGATCGCAAAGGTCGGGCGAGCCGGCGCCAAAGCTAAAATATCCTCATTTGGATCAGGATCAAATTGAACACAGAGAAACGGAGAAAAATGTTGACTCATTAACGTTCGCGGAGTCAAAAGCAAAAAAAAAAGTTACAATCGTGCATCAGACGCCATTCCCGTGACAAACTTTGAATGTGGGCCAGAATGGAAAGGTGCTCCGACGACACAAAAGATGGAGCCGAATAAAAACTCAGTTTGGGATAAGAGTCGAAGGCTGCGTTTTTCAGTTGAGATTCTGCTCGGGGCCAAAAAACAAACAAAAAAGGACGCACGATGCGTTTATTTGCTCTGGTTTGCGAAACATTCCGACTAACTGTTTTCATATCTCATCACAATTCCTAGAAAAGCTGGACACGTACTTTTTTTTTTTCTTCCACATTTTGCTTTGTTAAATGATCTGGTTCTATTTTTTTTTTTTTAGTGCTGCTGAGATATTTTGTCTGCCTTTTGCTGTCACTTCAGAGCTGATGCCAACAAATTTGAAGTGAAGTGAACGTTCCCCAATTGGATACTTTTTGTTTTGGCAGCGGTCGATGAGCGACCAAACGTTTTGAAGAATCCAAAATGTCATCAAAGTTCATGCAAACTTATTTGGGCTGTTAAGAAATTATTTTGACAAAAACGACGTCAAGAATGAGAAATTCATACTTTTTTGTGCTTTAACTTTTTAATTCAAGAGTCGACCAATTGTTCAGTTTCAACCTCTGCTGTACTCGCAAAGACGCACGCTCGCCACTGGCACGCCATACGAGACCATGAGCAAAGATTTTGCACGGCAGTTGGAATATTTTTGCACTGTTGAGTGTACAACATGCAAACAATAAAAAGGTGCTGTGCTACACACACACACACACACGCAGGCACGCAGCGAGCGGTGCCGCGAGCATATGAGGAGTGTGGAAGCGGAAGGAACAAGTACCTGACGCAGCCTAAAGAAAAGGTATGCACCACTCGGAGGAGGCGTCATCACGTGACTTCCTCCCGCCTTCTTATTCTATAGCGCAACGATATTTAGGTCAAGGGTCAACTTCCTCCGACGAGCCGTCAGGTCCGCACGCACGCACGCAAACTGACAACACGGACGCAAAATTGAAAGAGAGGAACACACGTTTCAAAATTGGATTTCGAAATAAATATCAGAAAATATTTCCTGCAAAATTCCTTTTTCTTACAGAGTTGAATTTTTGAGACGATACGTTCCGTTTCCAATTTTCCATTTTTAGATGGCGATATTGACGCCTTTTTGACACAAATTTGGATGAATGCAACGAGGAATAAAAGATATTTTTGAAATCTGAGCAACGCTTTTGAACGAGCGTCGTCCACACGCGACATTCCGACAAACGACAAAATGTCGTCACGCGTCGCGGCGCGGTCGGAACATTTCTCTCGCCGGCCTCGCCGCATTATTGAACAGAATCGGCCGGCGCCGCCGCTGGTCACAAATCGCCACGAGACCAAAGCCAACGACTGGAGCGTTCAAGCTGGACGTTTCTCGTGGCGTCTTTCCAAAGAAGAAAGCAAAAATTGTCTCGTGGGCCATTTTCTGAGATTTCCGAACGAGTCGAAGTCGGGCCGGGCCAGAAAAGTGGCGGAGAAACGCCAGAGCAGATTTGTTTTGCTCCATTTGGATTTGGGCTTCTTCAAGTCCAAGAAAAAGGGCAAATGTGCCCGCGCATGCGCGCGGCAAGTATTTGACGTGTTTGCGATTCGGCAATTCGCTCGGCATCTTTGAAGAGATTTGCAGGACAACGCAAACGCAAATTTTCAATTTCACTTCAAAGACACGCTTCGTTGGAGAACGGCCGCCAGTGCTCATTTCGGCTCGGAACATTTTGTAGTGGGACTAAATGGCGTCGAGCGGCGTTCGCCATTGAAACGATTGTCGGACTTTGCGCTCGATGTCCAATTTGAGCGGGAAGGAAGTCAAACGAGCAAAGCGTGAAAGATGTTCATCGTGACGTCCAAATCGTCGTCAAAGTGCAGATTTGATTTTCGATTGCCGCGTCCTAAAGCTTCTCAAGGACGGTTTGAATTGAAGACAAAAAAGGTCGAGTTGACGTTCCAAAGTGTCGTAAGTGTTCCTTTGTCTTTGCTGGGGTTTTTTTTTTTTTTTGGGGGGGGGGGGGGGGGGGGGGGGGGGGGCAATATGGACAGGTTGAGTTGAAATCTGGACTTTTCTTCCGGTGACGAATCACGTATTCTCAATGGGACTCGTTTTTTTAGTTTGCTGCCTCGGACGGCGTTTGACAGAGAAGCTTTTAGCAACGTGGCTTTCTCTTTTTTCGAAAAATCATCCCTGTAAATTAAAAAACCTTTTGCAGCAAAATGTTCAACATGACAAACGATGCGTATCGCATGGCACTTCCTTTGGACGTGACGAGACTGGCGAGGGCGCAACGATTCAAAATAACTTTGCGAGATGAGCAAGGAAGACAGAATGTGCCCGACATTAAAAATGGATCAGGGCAATGACTCATTTTCTGGTCCTTGAGATTCAACAACAGCGTGCCTTTTGTGACAAAAAAAAAAGAAAGAAAGAAAACTTCTCTATGTGATAACGAGGTGGCGGGAAAACAACATTTGGCGGAACAGACACCGGCTATTTCAACGTTATCATTCTGCGAGTCATCCGATCTGTTCAAGTCGTTATTCTCTTATGTTTTAAAAATTAAAACAAAAAAAAGTGCAATTCAAGAACACGTGATGAGAAACATTCGGACGTTTGACACATGACGAACGAGTGCAGGTCCTCCAGGAAACAGTTCATTCAGTCAATATTTTGAACCTGTATTTGCGTGCGTATTGTGATACAACATTTTGCACTTCTGATCGGACACCGATATTGCGGCCGAGAGAATTGTCAGATGACGATATCGTCCCATATATGGGCAGGAACGATGCACGCCGTTGTGAAATGCGCTATAGAAATAAAGTGGGATTGGATGCTGTCCTTTTTGTTGTTTCGTATGAATTGTTCAAAGAGACCGGATCAAGTTATACCATTAAACCGAATAACAGTCAGCAACGGGAGCTACCAGAATACAGGACATATTTCCCACTCATTATGAAGAAAAGGATGACAACCACACGGAAAATGTGCACCACTGTCTTATTGTATAAATGGCGTCGTCTTATTATCTGGCTGACATTATCTTTGTCGGCATTGACACGACACATGTTCCTACTGCAGAGTGCAGCATTGCACAGTTTGCATTCGTGATGTGAAACGTGACCAAGTCAAGAGAGGCAATGGAAGCTGCAGACTGCCAGCACTCGACTGACTTTCTTGACTTGGGCAATGCTTCTTGGTTTGAAGTTTGTAAGCCAGTAAAAAAAAAAAAAAAAAAGGAGGAGGAAAAGTAAAAAGTGAATGGTTGACAGTGCCCACCTGTTTATTTACTTACTTTTGTCCTTCCGTTGATGGCGTAGTTGCCCAGTTTGCCGTTACAATGTCTGACCAGGTCGTCCATGCAACTGGTAAGAAAGCGGATCTTCTCACAGCCGGGCTCTTTCCCGTCCACCCACGTGATTTTGTCCCCGCGGATGTCTTTGGTCGAGTCACTTTTCTGACTGACCACCTGGCCGTCCGTGAAGCGGCCGGTTTTGTGCAAGGCCTTGACGTCCTCGAGGATGCTGAGCCCGGTCTCCTCGCCCATGAAGTCGTCCACCACGCAAATGCCGTGCTTGTTCATGTAGGGGATGACGTGCTCCGTGGCCAGTTTCTGCAGAGATGTCGTTTGTCCGTTCGGTGTGGCGGGATTGTTGGAGCCCTCCTCGGCCACTTGCTCCGCAACTCCCTGCGGCTCCGCGTTTGGGGGTTGTGACGAAGGCGCACCGGTGTCCGCCTGCTCGGGGCCGGTCTTCTTCGGACATTTATCCGGCGTCTTCTCGTCCCCGGGCGGTTGCTCGGGCTCGGGCTCGGGCTCGGGCTCGAGTTCGGGTTTCGGTTTAGGTGCTTGCGTCTTACAAATGAGTTTGTGTTCTTTCCAGTGTTGCTTTTGGTGCTCCTTGCTGCAGTAGAAGGAACTCCGACACCTACCGCACTTCAAAAGGTTCTCCATTTTCCCACAAAGTTCACAGAACTGGCGCTCTCGCTCTCGCTCCCGCTCCCGCTCCAAGTCGCTCTGTTGCTTCTCCATGTTTGCCGCTAACAACGAGTGCGCGGCGCCTTTAATTCCAGCCCTTCACGCGCGCCTTGCTAACCGACAACTTTGGAAGCGGTCCACCGCCTCTTGCCACGCTACGCCGAGCGAAACCCTGAAGTCAAACTTAAAAGCCGCCCGTTCCATAACACCCGCTACCTGTCCACATCTCGAGTCGGAGGAATAACGCGACGACGTGTGGCTCGGAGCGAGCAAAACGGCCTGCGTCGAGGTCTTCATGGGGCATTCTGCAAGCTAGCTTTCGGTCCTCGGGTCGTGCATGGCGACGCTCCGAGCTCCCAGCCTGTACCCGGCCCGCCTGCTCTGACGTCGGGTGAAAGCCACGCCCCAACGTTTGCGTGATATTTGGGGTCATCGGAAAGCGGAACACCATGAAAGCACGTGCGGGTCGTGAATCGATGTCACGACTTGTCTATAATCTTCATACGCAAAGTATGTCTAATATACACCCCTTGTCTTTTTTACTCGTTGTCTGAGACCGAAAAGGAACATACAGCGAAATGCTACACTCTCGCGTCGAATACCCGCATCAGATAATTAAGTTAGACTTATGAGCAAATTAATAGTTCCCTGACAGTCATAAAAGCTTAGCCTTAACATATTTCTAAAGACGGATTTTCTTTTGTTACAAATCATCAAAATGCGTCATCTTACCTGTAATGTCGAATAAATACACGTTTAAATATTGTAAACAACAACGAGCTAGTGTGGAGTCTTGGAGATTTGAGCCAGAGGGAAGGCCTTGAACGCAGCAAGACTCAACGTCACATCAGCGTGTTGTCCTCATTCCTGACTGGCATTTGTGAAATTCCTTTCACTAAACGACACAATATGGATGTCAAGATTCCCCCTTTGTCATAATACACGCATAGTGTCATTTTAGAGTGCAATTTGTCCCAACTAAAGTTTAACAACAACTCTTTCGTGGACGCAGTCCAATGCATTGGCTGTCATATTCAACGTTGCATTATGTCACGCATCCAATTAGATGCTGGCGCAGGCAACCTTGCATTCAAGCACCCTTATTTATAAGTAAACGGGTTTTTGGGCGTCAGGTTCCGCAGGTAAAATAAGGTTGGCACTCGTCAAACTGCACGTAGACAATCTTCAGGAGTCAGTGAAGAGTGAGAAATCTGATCAACAAACCAAAGGAATATTGTATACAATAATCCATAGCAAAGACAATTGATGTTGTTTTTCTTTCCTTTAAAAAAAACCGATTTCAACAAAGCAGGCTGTTACGGGGTCCAGTTTAATTCACAAAGGACAACAAATTACAACTTAAAACTGAACGGGGATAAAATGGTAGTCATTATTCTTTTTATTATTCACTATGGAGGATGCCATGACTTTTAATCAAGTCCGTCCTTTAAAAGGAGATGTTTTAATTCTTTATACAGCAAACCACACGAGCGTACATATTTATCATTAATAAAACCATACATTGACCTGATATTTTACTGTGAGTTCTCTTTACATTCTCTTGGATTTAGATCGTGAATATGATCATCCCCCCAAAAATACAAGTACAGTACAACCCAATTTTTTTTTATTAGTACCCACTGTTTGAATTCTCATTACATCGCCTATGAAATATATGTTGGTACACCGTATTAGCCAAGTGAAGCGAGCGAACTAATAAACCAACGCCGATCAAATCGTTCTTTTGACTGGACTCGAGTGAGCTGCACTCGGCACTTGGACGAATGCCCTCCCGCCTACTTTTCTAAAAGACTACATATTCCAACATGCTTCACTTCTGGTTACGCACAAACGTCACGAAAGCCCCCGTTTACGAGCCAGCCCTCCTGCTTACTTTTCTAAAGGACTACATATTCCAACATGCTTCTTTCCGGTCACACGCGAACGTCACTAAGGCCCCGCGTAATCGAGACACCCCGCCTGCCTAAAAAAATCGACACAACGAGAAATGATTCCGCGTGGAATGACTTCACATTTGTCATACTTTCGTTTGGATGCGCGAGTAATTCTGTCTTTTAAGTATCAATCGAAACTATTTCAGTAAACCTCTTAAAGTTAAGCTGTAAACTGTGGTGCTTCGTGTATATTTTCGAGCACACGTCAAGCTGTCGACAAAAAGAATCCCAATTTCTCAACTTGACTTTTACTTTTGATGAATAAGCGAGGAGGTAAGTTCAAACTTGGTGACTAATCTTTACTAACTTTGATCTGAAAACGTCAGACAGATTGCTTCCATGTTCCAACCGCTAGCCGCCATTGTTTACATGCCGACTCATCTGAGACGTCGTAATCGTTTTTGGGCGTCATTATTGCGGCGGTACGAATGTTAATCAGCTCCACCGTGTGATGGGCAATGTGCAATTGTTTTGGGGAGGGACAAATATGAGACAGACAACGCCACCTTGGAAATTACACTCAAAGAAATTCGAAATAAGGCACTTTGGTTCGTTGAACAGAGAGAGCAGGAGGCGTGGTTCCTTGAATATACAAATGGTTTTATTTAAAATATTCAGTCAATACATTTCGATAAAAGAAACGAACGGGTACACGAGGCGGGGCTGGAGCTGACTGGTGGACTGTAGCGGGACGAATCCCGGGAGAAGAAACGCACACTTTCGTGACACTCACACGCACACAAATCTAGTGAGAGAGAAAAAAAAAATCACCCAAAAGCACAGCAAACAAAAGGGATCCCGCACCAAAACCGCCACCATAAGCCTCCAGTCCTGCAAACCAAAGGACGACAACAACAAAAAAGATTAATTGAGAATCAAACAAATACAGAAATCAACAATTAGTTCTATAAAAGCACAATGATCCGATGGAATGTCTCTTTTAAAACAGCTGACACGGATGATTAAGAGCGAAGCAATCGCTGAAACCAGGCATGCTCCACACTGCACAACAACGACTGGGTGTCAGGGCATCCAATGGCGGAAGGCTCGGCCCCGCCGCTGCCTCCAAGCTGACCAGGGGGGTGGGGGGGTGCACTATCCAAAAGCGGAACAAAGTCCAGAAACAAACGAAAAGAATCCAAAGTAAAACCAAGCAACAGCGCCTCTACAGTAGCCGCTTGACGTGGCCCACCGCTTTCCGTCTGCGCTAAACAAAGAAATACAGAAGCAACTAATCAACTCAATCTCGTTTGCATGAAGAGGTGGTCATGGGACATACGTTGCACTCGGCGGCGTTGAGGATCACATGGAAGAGGAGGCCAGAAGACGAGCACAACCGCTCACCTGGGTGAAATCAAGACACCAACGAGGCCGAATTGCGCGCATGCAGGCGATGGGGTACGCCAACAAAGCCGCTGGCTATCGCACACATGAGAATAGCCAAAATAAAAGCAACCAACTGAATTTAAGAAACAAAGGAAGGAGCGAGGTCGCGCGGATGTGGGCGGACCTCCAAACCAGAACACAAGAAATGGTCCGATGGTTCTGCCTACTTTTATAGGTGAGCCTTGAGTGGTGATAGGCTCAGAGGGCTCAGCTAAATTAGGCACACAAAAGCAAACTTGCCACCAGAGGGAGGAAGGTGCATCTCCTCCTGCTACATTATTTTAGAGCGTCAACTAACCACAAGAACAATTGCAAGACTCGTTCATATGAAATCTGCAGCTGCCCACAGCTGGCAAAATAAAGATGACTGCAACTCAGAGAAAGAAAACACAGCATCTTTTTTTCTGTATCATTTGTAGGTGAAGGACATCGGCAGAAAAACGGCAACGCGCCTCAACATTGTGAAGCAAGTTCCCAAATGTCTGCCGCTGTCATTGCAGCCTTCAAAGGTAGAACGCATCGCCTTTGCATCCATGCCACCATTGGCTTCAAACGTTTTATTTCGGGCAACTTTCTTTGGAAGTCTTCCAGATGGAGCTCGACACCAAGCACGACAAATACGAGCGTCTTGTGAAGCTCAGTCGAGACGTCACCATTGAGAGCAAGAGGACAATTTTCCTTTTGCACAGAGTGACAAGGTTTGCCCCGTGAATATTTCTTCATGTCTAAATTGTCATTTTACGAAGAAGATTCTCGGACTCAGAAATGGACTCAAATGCAGAAAGCGTATTTTTGTTATAAAAGTAGAGCTCCGCACCTAAAAGGAGGTTGAGGTTGTTCTTTTGCAACTATTGTCTAACCGCTCAATGTTTTGGATTTGTAGAAATCTTGTCACATAGGTTTTGCATTTTTCTATCAAACACAAACCCATTTAGGTTGGGAAGATATAAATGTGGTAAATCACACTTGGGCGTTCCAAAACAGTCATGCACGAGGTCCAATGCGGATTTTGAAACTGAAGTGCAGAAGCGCCGTCGTTCTGACTGTGCTCCGGGTTTCCTTTTTGGGGAAGTGTTCCCGACGCAGAAGCCGTTTTGAAGGAGGCAGATGGCAAACTCGCTGGTGTGAGGGAAAAAATTGGTCAGATTGCAGAAGAGCTTCGTGGAGAGGACGTCTATCAGTTTCACAGAGCGTTCACTGCAGGTGAGTTTTGGCGCTTAAAAAAAAAAACTAATCAAATTTGTTATCTACTTATTTCAAATTGAAAACGGATTCCTTATCGGAGTAATTTAAAAAATGGAATTGACTTATTGATGTTATTTGCAAAATTTGACCAGCCACAAGATTTGCACAATGTCCAGTAAGGACATCCTATATGATGACTTGATTTGGATCCACACCCTCACCGAGGTCTTCATGGCGACGTCACAACTTTGAATCATTCCGCATGTCGCCGGCGTCAGGCTGGATTTTTTTTTTTTTCATACTATAATTATTTGAATGAAAAAAATGAGTCTTTTAATAATTTCACTTTAAATCAATGGGCCACTCATTTTTGAGGAGGGGCTGCGCGCCGCACACGCGCACGTGTCCTTTTGGTCCTTCTTTGTGTTCATCTTAAATTGGGAACAATTCACGGAGAAGCGGAACGTTAGTCCCGATCGCATCCGATTGTCAAAGCCCGACATAAATCCTCCTGCGCTTCAAACGAACTGTCAACGCTTCTTGTGAGAAAAAAAAGAAAAGATGATGGATGTTGTTTGAGGTCAGCGTTACCGTGGCGACATAAGTTGAAATCTTTTATGGCCGATGGCATCTGGAAGCAAACTACGCCGTGTGAATTTGAATTCCTATTTTCGCTGAAAGACGTCCGTTTCATTCTGGCTCCTGGCCGGGAACCGCTCGCTCGCTCTTCTCTGATGCAAAAGTACAGTTTGGGTTTGGAGGCGCTGCTGAGCGACGTCTGCCTTCTGGTGGTGGGCAATGTTTTTACAAAAATCTCTGCTGCTACAGTAAACATTTTGATTTTCCAAAATGAATGAAGCCTAATCTGAGCGGGTGTCGCCAGTCGTCCATCCCTGGTCTATTTTATTTCCATGTGTCAGTATATCATCACAATGACATTGTCATTTCTTCTGTTTTGTATCCGTTGGTGCACACGTACGCTGCCAAAAATGAGATGAGTGAATAAACGAGATTCCTTTGTCGAAATGGCCCGTTGCGTATTTGTGCTTGAAGTTGCTGGCGAACGAACGCTTTTTGTGACTTGCTGCAGGCGTCCATGAACAGGAACACCCTCTGATAACGTTGCTTTTCCACTTCTTGCATCACTATCCCTTCTTGTTAGCGTAGCCAAAATGTCTGCAGCCTTTGGAGACAAACCCATGCCATGGTGCGCCGTTATCTAGCTCATGAGGGGGGAGGGGCGAGGTCATTTTTTAGATTGTGGTCACTCTTGAATCAATGCAGTTCCCACCAATTAGACTCTTTTCCTCTCCGCATTTTTATGAGAGCTCAGCGTCAAAGTCAAGGAGTCTCCGGTTCAATGTAACGTTTTTCATCAACCAAACCAAAAGCCAAAACCCAACGCAAATTGCTGCGAGGATGTTTGATAGCTAGCGAAAGTCGAGACGACGCACCTCCTCGCGGAACCTTTTGAAGTTCAATTGGAGCTCCAAAAGTAAACTTTGGACACAAAGTCTTCCGTCCTGTGATTATTTGATTGTTGTTTACACAGCACCAGAAAACAAACCAGGGCTCATCTCAGCCTGCCGCTGTTGTTCGAATCAAAAGACATGTTGGAATCGCGATCTCCATCTGCGATCTATACGCCGCAGATAGCCCGGAGTGTTTACGCACACTCGGCTTGATACGCAGTCACACTTTGCTTACTTTAGTTTTTTCTAAACGACCCGATTGCGATTGGTGTAAATCCATTTCAACATTGCATCGTCACAAACGCGTGACGGCTTTGGGTTGATTCTGAAATGCACGACTGAGTCATCTGCAGAGTTGAACTTGAAATTTGACCTTTGTCAAACCTTTGCACCCGTCCAACGCCCAATTGTTTTCGTAAAATTGACCGTGAATAGAAAACGTCCCATCATTTCCACTTGTACGCTTTTGTGACTCTTCCGGTTTGGCCATGACGCCGTGTGACACGAAACTCACCGGCCGCTTCCTGTTGACAACATCCTGTTTGAATGTTGCCGTTAAGCTCCCGCCCTTCAAGAACTTTGTGCCAAAAGTAGTCAAGTGGAAGAATAAAAAGCTGACCTCTAAAGCGCATTCGTCATGTTTGATTCGTCGGCTTGCTCCGCCCCTTCAGTTGGCGTGCCAGATTCATTCCGATGTGGCTTTCTTGCGTTCAGGAATCCAGGAGTATGTGGAGGCCGCCTCCTTCCGGCACTACATCCGTCATCGCAGCCTCCTCAGCCTGGACGACATCAACGGCAAGCTCAAGTTCACGACAGCGGATGAGGTTTATTTGCAACACGCTCGCACGACGGCAGCGCACAACTTTGAGGAACTTGTGTCGGTCGCGTTCTGTCTGGTTGCGTCGCTTTTGCTCAGTCAAGGTTAGCGCAGACTCGTAATTGCCATCAGGTGTGACTTTTGTCCTTGGGCCGCAAGCCTTTTCATGTCAGCTCTTTCCGTATTCACGTAGCGGTCCGCTCGCCTGACTTGCGTTCGGGCAGCGTGGGATCGGTTCCTACTCAGCGAGGGTGTCGACCCGTTTGGGTGTAGCGCGCGTTTCGCCCGTAATCAGCACACAGGACAAGCGGTGTCGATGATGACGTGAAATCCTCATTATGCTGAAATATGACGTCGTGAGGCAGCAGGATTATTTTGGTTGTGCATATTTTTTGGTGGCGTCTTCCATTTGGGTTCCTTCCCAGAGCAAGATTGGCATACTCTCTTGTATGCGTAATATTAGAATCAGAAATCCCTTTCTTGTCATTGTACTCAAGAGTGCAACGAGATTAGAGAGCTCCCCTCTCCGGTGCAATACAACAATAATAGAGACAAATATATAAATTAGATAAATAAGAGAGTGTGCCGCTTATCACAATTGGCTGATGTTTTGCACCACGAATGGAGAATCATTCGCGACATTATTGAAGGTCGTCTCTTGATGTAATAATGATGAAAGTGCTGAAAAGTTCAACTTAACTCCCTTGTGCTACGTCAGGACTCTGCTGACACGCGGCCATCGGAACTTCAGCCTCACGTCCTGACTTTCCGGGTGATGCCCGCAGACTACCTGCTGGGTGTGGCCGACCTGACAGGAGAGTTGATGCGTCTGTGCATCAGTAGCGTGGGCAACGGTGACATGGACACGCCCTTCCAGCTCAGCCAGTTCCTGCGCCAGATCCACGACGGTTTCTCCTACATTGGCAACACGGGCCCCTATGAGGTGTCCAAGAAGCTGCACACGCTGCGTCAGAGTTTGGGCAAAGTGGAGGACGCCTGCTACACCCTGAGAGTTCGCGGTTCCGAGATCCCCAAACATATGCTGGCCGATGTCTTCTCCAGCCGGAACGCTCGCATCGACCCAGAAGAAGCTGCGCTCTGAGTTCTTTTCCACCTTTCCTCTTTAACACTTTGCCAAAGTTGAAATCATTTTTGGAATTGGCTTTCAGATGTTTAACAACATAATTGTCACATTACAATAAAATATTGTTACAATATTTTTTTGTCTCTGAGAAGCTGCAGCTGTTTTCTATGTTCTGCTGGATGTCGTGCTTTGCAAAACTTTAGATTTCTCTGATGTGTGTTTATTTGATTTCACTCTCCTATCACACTCAGATAATCTAAGGTAGAGCATGTGACCTTTGTTCTGGCTCCTTCTCCAGCAGCCACCTGATGTACACACACGCACGCACGCACGCGCACACACACACGTATGCCAAGTTTTCTTGGCCACCTCATTATTTTCCAAAAGACACACACAATCTCTCTTGTGTTCAGCAATGGCGGGCCGCACATTTCATACGTAGGCCTTCAGTGAAGTCCGTCTTGAATAAATCCCCCTCACAAAAGCATCATTGATGACACCACGGCTGGAGAAATAATATACAGAAAGACACTTACGCACGACTGAGTCAGTGTTGGACGATCTCGCTCCTCTTGAAAGGTCCGTCTTGAAAACGCAAGTATATCTGCAATTCAATTCCCCCCTTCGGCCATTGTGATTTAAAAAAGCAAGGACATATTTCAGATTTCCGCACAGTCGCCAGTTACGACTTCCGGGTGAGTGAGTGAGTATCCAATCACAAGACGCGTTCATCACCTTCAGCGTAAGGCCAGCGAGAAGGCCTTGGTGTCATCAACACGGGATCTGATTGGCTATTGCAACTGTCTAAATCCTAAAACGTTCAGTGCTTAACAAAATAATTGGTATAAAGGAAGAATCAGGTTTTGGACTTGATCCGATTGTCCTTTTGCGTTTTCCGCCTCCTTTTTGTTGACTTGTTTTCGGTCGCTTGAATAAAAGATGAAGTCTGCCATCTGCTGGCGAAGATCAGTACTTTGTGTTGGATGTGATTTACCGTCGTTATATCGACATTTTTCATTTATTGTATTCATTAAGTGCGTAAATGCCGCTCCAGCACGAAATAAAATAAACGAAGAACTTTGCACTCCGAAGAGACATTGATTGCAAATGCGCAGACGCAAAACAAATTCAATTTCCTAATATATATATATATATATATATATATATATATATATATATATATATATATATAATTGTAAAAACATATGTATTGTATATATTCATCTGTATTTTAGTTGCCCCAAAAGCCACCAATCAAACAGTGCCAGATTTTAATTGCTCACTTTGACTCAACCACAGCCGAGTCTTTGAAGAATTATTTTTCAGTGTCAGATCAGTCAACCTACAATATGCAGAGCATCCTTTTTGTGACAGGATATTATTGGAGATTATTTCGTTGTTGTGATGTATTTAGTTTGGATGACTTCAACTCAATAACCTCTGAGGTCAGAGGTCACCTCTAAGTAAGCAGTTTGCTCATTTGCTTCTAAAGGACATTAAATGCTTCAAATCCGAGCAGCTGATCTGACGACATGCAAGGCACTGACCCACATCTTCTCCTTGTCCACAGTATGGCTGGCCGGCCGGCTGGGCGGGATCTGCACCTTTGGAAAACAAAATAAAACATTCGTTTTACATCCCATCAACAACTTTAAACTAGAACACGCATGTGTCAGTCACCTCAAATGAATGCTTTCTAATCATTTCCTTCAACAGTTGCGTACGCATCAATTGACAACGTGTGCATCGACTCACATTCAAACATTTTTCAAAGGATGCCATCTTAAACCTTTTAAAGTCAACTATGGACACATTTCGGCTCAAATGTTGCTTGTGGCCAAACAGGGGACTCATTATAGTTCAGTTTGCCAACCCAGAAATAAGACATTTGAGTTCACTGAAAAACTGGGCCTCTTTAGAAAGTCAAATCTTCTGCCAAGTTTCCTAATTTCGGTAAGAATATGTTATGGCAAAAAGGAGAGACAAAAAGGCGCTTCCTTTGGGACATCGGAAAGGACGTCACTGTTTCGCGGGCCCACCTCGACAATAAATAGAGATGTGGATGCAGTACCTTCTTTGGCCAGTAGATGTCATTTGTCCACCACACGTTTTGTTTTCAGGAAAAGATGGAATTGAAGCACAAAAATCTGGAACGCCACAATTTCAAAACTTGTTTCTGGCCAAACTATCGTAGGAAAATATGAGCCATTTCTATCGAAGCGTTTTGCATTCACTTGAGAAAAAAAGGTTGTTTTTCTGAGTGATTTTTCGGGGGCCTCTGTTGTTTTTAATTCTTTCATTCTTCTCTGTTTTATGGAGTCATTTCTTTCTGTTTTCGGAGTATTCTTTTGTTTTTTTTTCGAGTATTTTTTTTTCAGTTCAGTTCGGGTCCCATTTCTTGATGACATCTCATGAATAAAGAATCTAGCGATTACTTTTGGATCATTGTTTGTAGAGGAAGCTTGGAGCCATATCACCGTTGGTGAAAACGCATCAATTGCACCATTGATGCGGATCACAAACGGTTTGAGTTTATCGTAAGAGTCGGCATGCCACAAAAAGTTGGGGCCTGGATTTTGGTTGCTATGGCGACGGAGGAGGTTCCTGCGCCTCAGTTGAACACCATGTGGAGCCTGCATTTTCATCAACATCCCGATTGTCTCTTGAGTCAGCACGTAGCCGAGATCAGGGGATGTTAATATGTTGACACGTGAAGGACACGTGAAGCCCTTTGAGACGTTTCTGCATCGAAACATTTGGCCGAAGAAAAAACTAACATGCTCAAGGAGGCAACCAAAAACCTCTTTGCCTGGTAGCCATCGTCAAAGTGGACTTTGTCACCTCTCAGATTTCCGAGTCCAAGTGGAAGGCGGGGGCGCTTGAGACAAACTGAAACGAGGACTTTTCAAAATAAAATCGCCGAGTTGGGGGCTTGGGGGCTCCCGCCTGATCCGAGTCTGAGGTGCATCCTGTGGGGGCGGGGCCGGAGGGGGAGTGGGAGCCGCTTGCCCCGGGGGGCTCCGAGATGGCATTTGTGGCGCCGCCATTCAAATAACTCACCAAAAAAAAAAAAAAAATGATGATTCCCAATCTCATTCACAAGATCCGACTCGTAGGTCCGAGGTGACAAAAGCTGCAGTTGGATGTTGTTGGGGGGGGGTCCACACGAAATGTACCCTGAGAGCGGTGGACAAAAGATCCTAAAAATCCCATCACAGACCTCCAAATTGTAGCGAGTCAAACTTTTCACTTCCTTTCCGGCCTACAAGACAAAGCCCACTTCAGCTGAGACCTTCGTCCCCACACTCAGGACAAAGTGAGCCCCAAAAGATCTGCTCGCCATCTTACTAGCTCATCAGACTCCTTCCTGGTGAAAGCCGCCAAGAACTCGGTTCGGCAGTCAAAGGCTCCGATCGACCGCAGGCTGATTCGCGTCGTCGTGAGTGGCGAGTCCGCGGAGAGAAAAAACAAAACGGCTTTTCCGAAATTTGTCAAGCTGCAAATGTTTTGCAAACTTTTCACTTGTGCTGAGTACATGGTCACGTGACAACGCCGAGCATCAAACGGGTCGAAGCAGCAGCACCAAGAACTGCTTGCCGGTCCCCACAATGTCCCGCTCCGACTTCGAGAGGCCACGCGGCAGAAGAAGGCAACTCGGCCCACGTCGAATCGGCGCCGGCGCAGGCCAACATCTTTTTCAGGGGCGTGCAAACAGTTGTGAGGTGGTCACATGAGCACATTCGGATTCTGATGGAATGAAACGCGACGTTCCAAAGTTCTCACGAGGTCGCCACGTTGCTGCGGATCCGCTCGGCCTTCAGCAGGCGAGCGGCGCCAGAGTCGGCGGGGGCGGCGCTCCCTACGTTAAGCATCACTTGTATGCGTGCTTATAAAAGGCATATTCAGATGAGCGGGTGTCGGTGGGGGGGGGTCTCGGTGGGGGTCACGCCGTGGCCTTTGTCGGAGCAGATTGTCATGACCTAATGAGAGCTCGGTGGGAAAGTCCCGCTCGGACCCCCTCGGCTCCATCTTTGCACCTGCGCCCCCGAATCCCCGGCGCGGCCCGTGCGTGGTGGCATCGCCCCCCCCCAAAACCCGCAGCCTCAGTGTTTGTATTGAAGGCAGGAAGCAGGCGAGTGTTTAATGAGCGTCGAAACAAAGCCAGCCAACATAGAGCTCATTGAGGTTATCGGGGAGGGACCACTGCTCAATTGGGTCATCGATGTGATTGTTTGACAGAGCGGCCCGTCCCGGCCGGGCCGCGGGAGCGGGCAAAGTTCAAAAATCCCCTCGGCCGGATCGAGAAGTTTGTCACAGAATCTGTTGGCGGCGCCTGTCAGGAGCCATTAGCGGCCATGAAAGGCCTCAGCGATCAAAGGGCGCCGCCCTAGCGCCACCGCAGTGCCGCTGCGGCGCTGCGCATTTAATGACAATTTGCCGTCTTTTGTTCCGGAGCCTTCAGCGGGCGTGATCTCATTACAAGGGTGAACAGTTAGCGCCGGGACGCCGGCCAGCGCGGCCAACGTCGTCCTCCGGGTCCTCGCCGCGACCCTCGTTGCGATCGCACGTGGAGCGGAATCCACCTGCGCCGTCACGCGCAACCACGGAGTTCAGGTGGCGGTCCACCGACATGCCTGATTGGCGGCAGGGGGGGGCAACGCGGGGGTCTTCGGGGGCGGCCGCCCGGGCTCGCTCGCTCATTAAGCCTTTGACCTCAATGATGCGGGGTGACGGGGCAAACGGGACGAGGCGATTGGCTGTCGGCCTCGCCGCTTCAACGTGCCACAACGAGTGTCCCGGGTGGAAAAGGCCAACCGCGAACACAACACCTCTTTATTCGTCTGCGTCTTTCCTTTCAGCTTTTCTTTCCCTCGCCATCACTCGCTTTCTTGTTGTTTTTTTTCATCCCGCTTTCATCGCTCGTGCTCATTTTTTACAATAATAGCTTTTATTGTTTTTCATACGATAACGATATTTTCTGTCATGTCCGGGGACACAAATGAAATTGAAATTGCAAAATTGAAATTGGATTTTTATTCCTAAACTCGTTGAGAGGAGATGAAACATGGAAACATGAAAGAAAAGCGGGTTGGCCCTCAAATTGGGAAATTCAAACCAAACGGAACAATAACGACGCAGCTCGTGATTCGCTCGCACGGCGAGAAGGAATTCAAGTTCCAACTTGAAATGAACACGTCAACGTTGGTTGCATTTGCGGACGCAGAAAATTGGGGAGAGAGTTCCAATTGCAATTAATGGCAATTCATTCATTTTAAGCTGTGATTAACTCCATTAAAAAAAAAGAAAAAGATTAATCGATGGCTCTAATACACACACACACACACACGCGACGCTTACATAATTGTATATAATTTGCACGACAGCCCAAAAGGGGCAGTGCGAAAAAAATAAATAAATGCAATAAAATATACATTTAAAATCTATGTAAAAAAAAAAAAAGTTTGCAACCAAATCATTCAAACTAAATATTGTGAGGAAGGTTCCCACGTAAATTAGGTTGAATATAGAAATATGAATGAAATAAAAACGAATTGACTGACTTTCATGTTTTTCATGGAAGCAACAAAAAAACATTCAAACTAAGCTTAGTTCCAAATATTTTGATCAAATTAAATGAACTCATTTGGAGAGAACAACAGTTGAACTAAATCTTGTTGAAATCCCCAAAAAGTTCTTCAATATCGTCTTTCCTTTTTTGCTGTCACGTTCAAGTTGCTCCGATTCCTCGTGTGCGTTTTTCAACTTTAGTTTCTCCTCGTGTGCGTTTTTGAAACAAAATTTGCTTTTTGCGAGACGTGTCATGCATGGACTTTGCGTTCTAGAATGGGTGGAGTTTGCGTGCGTGAAAGAAACGCCGTTCGTATGATCGCACGCTAATGCCAAGCTAAACGTGCGCATTTGTGGCGCGCGCGTGCGTGCGATGACGCCGCCGTTTGCGTCCTTTCGATGGCGTCCCCCCCCCCCCATTTTCCCGGTGACATGGGCTGACGTTGGAATGACGAAAGTGGCGATGATATGATTTGTCCGGCGAGCGGCCAGGCGTAAAACAGGCTTGCGGTGCCGCGCCGCCGTTTGTGTACTCGCTGAACCCGAGCTAACGAGGCGTCCGTGTTCATTAGCGGACAATTGACAGCGTGAACACAATTGACCTTGTGTGTGACCTTGTGTGTGCCCTTCCTCACCGGCCTGCGTCCAAATGGAGGCAATTAGCCGCGGTCGTGCGTCTCGCCCTCAAGCTGCGCTGCCGCGGCGGCTACAAGACGTGGCCTAATCGGATCCGGACGCTCTTAAATCCCCCCGCGAACTCCCCCCACTAAGCGCCTCAAGTTCACAACGACGGCAAACAAAACAGAGATGATGTCAAGCAACAGGTCATATTTTGCAAATCAACAATGAACACGCACAAAGAAAGCGTGTGGCTAACTCAGCACGCTAACAGTTCGTCGCAAAGTTGTTCACGAGAAAAAAAAAGGAAAAACTCATTTGGATCACGAAAGTTGAGGGACGTAGCCTAGCAAGCGCCCAAACTAGCCAGCTAACAAAGTTTGCAACACAAGGGACAAAAGCATCAGATCATCGCGGCCCTCCACAAGCTAACAATGCTAACAATGCTAACACCTTTAAGTGTAGCCAAATCCCACGCACTCCTCTTAACTTCTCCGAGGCTTGTTTATTTGAGCGCGGCAACAATAACAAGATGGGGGTCACGCACACGCACGCGCGTGAAAAGCCAACATCTGTGCCGGGATGCTTGGTGTCAACATTGAAGAGAAAAACTTGCAAAAGTTGAAGACAAATATGAGCCAGAAGACCTTAAAGATGATGATGATGATGAAGATCACGTTGGAGCGCATGTGGATTGGATGGCAGCTTGGCGTGGCGCTAATGCTAATGGTCTGACCGCGCGCTCACCCTCCAACAAAATGACAAAGAATAACACACAGAGCTCCATTCTTCTTTCATTCTTCTTCTTCTGCACCGATGACGAGCGCGGCCGACAGCAAAGTGGCGCCCGGCGGCAGATTAGCGGACCGGGGTGGGGGGGGGCGCTCGGCTTTGGCCGGGGCCGCGATGGGAAAACAAGTCAAACAAAAGTTGATTTCGGCGCGGTCATGTGACGCTCGCCGCATGCCAGCTGGCCGACGGGCGATAACAAGATTTGGTGCGAGGGCAAGACCACGTCCAGGTCCGGCGCTCGACCGGCTGGTTGCCATGGTGACTGATGCCAAAGCAGGAAGTCAGCGACCGGAGACGCGCAGAATATGTCCGATTCTCGTTCGACGCCATTTTTGTCTTAGTGGCACGTGAAACAAACACAACGTGGACGTGGACTGGCAACTGCGAGAGCCAAAACACCACGCGGCACGCCGCCGCTCGTGTCCTGGCGCATTGGGGGCAATTTCAAGGATTTGGCGGCCACATTTTGCTTTTGGCCGTCTTTGAGCCTTCACAAGCGCATCCTTGCGCATTTCGCAACGTCATGGAAGTGGTCGCCAGTGCGCCCTCTAGTGGATGAAAAAAAAGTATTCTTCCCTCTCCTGCGACGAGCCGCCGGTGGCGCGCCAGCCACACGTTTGCCACCCGTGACACCGAACGACATTGCAAATGTCCATCTGGACGCGTGTGGCGCAAGTGGAGTTTTGGGTTGTCACGGCGACAGAGTGATCCCCACACACACTTGGGATGGCTGTGTGTGTGTTTGTGATCTGTCAGTGGGGTTTCCCTGGCGGAGGTCCAGAGGGATTGACCTCTGACCCCAGCAGCGCTCCTAAGCGGTGAGTGTTGACGGGCGGGTGAGGAAGAAACCACAAAAAAAAAAAAAAAAACACAACAACTTTGCATCCACTTCCGTCCAACATGTCGGAGGACGCGGCTCACACGCGAGTTCCGTCTTTTTCATTTGGATTCTTTTGGAGGAAAACGACGCGCGAGAGAAAACAAAGTACGAGTGTTTTTTTTTTTTTTTTTCATGGTCGGCCGGGGTTGCGACGGCGCAAAAAAAGGTGGGGTCGGGCGCAAAGACATTCCCTGAAGTATTAGCGGCACCTTTGTTGAAAACGCGTCTGCGGGACCGACATCAAACGTGTGTGTGCGTGTACATGTGACAACACGCATGTTGCCTTTTGCATCTTCCAACGCTCTACCTGACAACTTGGGTGTACTGTGCACTACGTGTGTGTGCGTCTAAACACGTGCGCAAACTTGTATTTCCGTGCATTTGTGTGTGTGTGGCGTGTGTGTCTCTATAGGATTATGTTTGTGGGCGAATGCGAGTGTGTGTGTGTGCACATCTTTTGCGCACGCGTGCGTGTGTGCGTTGGAACACATTCCTTCTGGTTTCTTTGCGACGTTGTTGACGTGTCACAACAAAAATGTTGGCTGCCGACGTGAGCCGACACCTTCTCCTCCATAAACGAGGTACGAGTCGCCCGCAAATCAAAACGCGCCAATCGGAACATGAACTAAACGTGAAAAAAGTTCTTGCGTTGTCACGTGTACAAATTGAGGTCACATGCACGCAGCAACCAACCCATCGGAGTTCAGCAACGCTCGTCCCGCCTCCAACGCCTCATGGCGAGGTCTCTCAACTCCTCTCAGCTCAGCTCATCAGTACGGCACTAATGCGAGTCGTTCTTGCTGGCCGCAATTTTTTGGTCCGCGTTCAAATTGTTATTGGGTGGCAACTCGTGACCGACGCAATCAAACGGAATCGCTGGCTTGAAGGCGGATCGCACTGGGATGCAAATCCTCGCCGACGTTAGCATTAGCCTTCAGCTAGCAAGCTTGTTTTGCATCGTCGTCGTGTTTCGACACGTCAACATCCGGATTCGTCAATCTGAAGCCGGCAACGTGGAATAAGCGGCAGCGAAAACAAAACGACGTACGAAAACGGAGTGCATTGAGGAGGGCGGGTCCAAATTGAGAATCCCAAAAAAGGAATTTGCATGAAAAGTTGGCGCTAGCGTCAGAACGCGCGATGAGTTTGTCAACTCGACTCGTCTCAAACGCTTCAATTTGGCAGGAAGAGAAAATGCGATGCGTGAACGGCGGCGGCGGCGGCGCGGCGTGACCCCGCCCGACGTCCCGCTGGCTTCCCGCCGCACGCTTGACCGGAGGGCGGAGGAGGCGCCGCTGGGCACTAATCCTGTTAAAGAGGAGAGCGAGCGTGACGCCGCTTGAGCGCTCTGATCCGAAGCCCCGCCCGCCGCCGCAAAAACAGGCCGCAGCGCGTGCACGCTCAAGATGGCGGCTGGATTACTTGCCAAAAGGATTCGGTGTTGCGCAAACGGACTGACTGAAAAAAAACTATTTGAATGTCCAGACGCAACGATTCATCAATGAAATAATCGATGAGGAGACAAATCGACAAAGTCGTTTCGAGATGAAATGCGAAAAACAAAAAGAAAGTCGGAGCAAACAAGGTGCAAAGCGCTCAAATTTGCTTGGAAATCGTGGGGGGGGGGGCAGGGGGGGCTGCTGTGTGATTCAGGCACCCTGCTGGCACGTTTTTTTGTTGGATGATTGACAGCTCCAGAAACTCAACTGGCAATGAGGTGCCAGTCACGCACACACACGCGTGCGCACGCACACACACACACGTGCGCACGCGCGCGCACCGTAAATAGTCGACATTGTGTGTGTGTTGTCATGCGTGAGCTGCGGAAATAAGAAAAGAAGAAGAGAATGACGGGCAGGAGCAGTGGGGAGGGAGGGGGCGTGGCCAGTGGGCGTATCGACGACGTCTTTCAAAATGTCTGACTCGGCGTGAGGGTTCAAAGGTCGCAGCCCACGGCCCGAATGGCCTTGGGAGCCCGTCCGCGAGGCCGCCGTGTCGCCGCGGCTCGACTTTGGACACTTGCATCGTCATCATCGTCGTCATGGGGATGGCGAATGTTGATCGAAACTCGCGTCTTGCTGAAAATGTTCAAGGAAGACGGCAAGACGACGGCGTTGTTTCAAAGTGAAGAGGTCGTAACCGGACTGAGTCGTGCTTTGACGCATTTTGGATCTCATGTAGAAAGTCATCTTTCAAGACATGCACGCAAAAAAGAGAAAATCAACTTCACGTGACTTCAGCTGCTCGCTTAGATAGCCCCGCCCCTTTGGGTTGAAGACAACCATGTTCAGGGACTTCTGGAAATGAATGAAAGGGAGGGAAGGCAAAGCGACAAGCGTTGGATTCCGACTTTCTCTTTGTTGTCCTCGCAGGCCAAATTTGGAGCGTCTTTCTCTTCATGGAAATGAAACCCGACAACAACTTTGGGACTCTCGCCAATCGACGTCCGTCTCGGCGGCATCGTTCGCAAGCGGGCAGCATGTCTAGCTCACGTTTATTCCCCCCAGTCAACAAAAACATTTGTGGCCATGAAAATTAACTCTTCCTGACGATGTGCAGCCTATCGTTGCCACATTTTGGGGATTTCATTGATTTCTTTTTTTTAACGGGCGACGTGACGTACGAGACGGCGACAAGTGAAGAGAGTTCGGTTTGATAATTTTGAGTCCCGCCGCTCTGATGTGGCACGCAAACGCATTCACAGGCGGGCCACTCCAAAGGCATTTTGGACGTCCAAATCCGTCAATGGCAGAGAATGAGGTTTTATTTGATTTCGTTTCACGGATGGCTCCGGCAACTTTGAGAGGACGACGTGCTTGCTTGCAATTTCAAAGATCGCCAACAACGATGACGGGCTGACGAAGGCGCACGCGAGGCTGCTCTGAGTTTGGGCGAGACGTTTCGGGACGGCTTTGGCCTGCTCGCGCATGACCTCACACGGGTACCTCACGTGCACATTAACACAGAACAAAGGCAAGAACTCAAATTTACTCAGGTTCTATGAACACATTGTGCGCGCACACACACACGCACACGCACGCACACACGCACAGCAGGTTCCGGTGCATTTGAAGGCTTCAACTGAACGTTCTCATTAAGAAAGCTCAGACATGCTTCCTCTCCTTCTCTCATGTTGATGCTGAGCCGCCTTCCTTTGCAGGGGAATTCTCACACACACGCACACGCACACGCACGAGCACGAGCACAGAGAGGGGGCGGGCAGCGGTGGAGGGTCCTCACTTCAGTATTTGAGTGTGACTTTAACCCTTTAAACGACCAATCGGAGCACAAGAAAAAAGCAAATGATGGGCTGACTTGACATTTTACATGCAAAACATTTGCAGCGGAGGGCAAGATCGAAATGGAAAAATGTTCATACAAGAAATTGAAAAAGAGAATGTTTGGAAAGCGCAAAATGGCAAACGCTTTGGTGTTGGTCGTCAAGGGGTTAACGTGAAGCAAGTGATCGGAACACGCCAGCAGGTGAACGTGCGTGTGTGGGGGCGTGGCTTAGATAAGTCACCATGTCAGCTTGCTTCCGTCTGGACGTGATGATGAATGAGAGGGCGAGAGACTCACTCGCTCGCTCACTTTCTGCACTCGTGCACGCGTACCTCCACTTGGCGCTTTCGTTTCTTCCATCAAAGAGCAAACGGGCGACAAATTCATTTGGCCGATTGAAACGCTCACAGGCCTGTCAAAAAAAAAAGAAATCAATCAACAATCAAGAAAGGTAATCATTTTGGGGTTGCGTCAGTCTTCAACTTTTATTTGAAAAAATATGGAATGATGACTTTGTCTTCGTTGGACATTTTGCTCTGCTTCTGTTGAACGGATGTCAACAATAACACAAGCTAGTCGCTCCTTCTGCCATCTAGTGGAAGAATCTGTCATTGCGCTGCCTGGCACCACAACGCTGAAGTGAAATTGGATCATCCAGAGAACCACGCTGGAGTCCAGTGAGAACATCACAAGGCAGACACGTGTGCGTGAGTGTGTGTGTGCGTGGCAAAATACACACACACACACATTTCAGTCTGACATCGGCTTAAGACAAAATAGTCAAGATTGTTGCTGCAAAACATAAACACGCCACTCACTCAACTGTGTGTGTGTGCACAACAGGTGGTCCATGTGTGTGTCTTCAGGGCAATATGGACTCTCTTCCTTCCCCTAAAGGACACTTCCTCTCTCCTTTGTTTACTCCTGCATAAGAGTAAACACAGAGATGGCCACACGCACACGCGCACACGTGGGCAGCGAGAGGTCATTTCCTGACGTCACGTACAGCACGCAATAAACAATGTGGAGATGCTGAGCATGACAACCTTCAAATTTAAATCACTCCTCTTTCACAAAAATGCACAAAAAAAAAAAAGGAAGGAAGGAAGCGGCCATCGAGTCGCTCAACACGCCGATCGCAACCCAGCAGGCAACGGGACACGTTCATTGGCCGACGCCCACATCACTCACCTGGCCAGTGAAAGTGAAAATCAAAGCGAAGAAAGTGAAATCTCGTCGCAGAAACGAGAGTCGAACGTAAAGATGGCGACGGCAAGTGGACAAAAATGACAATTCAAAATCCTGTTTTATCCAATTACTCGATTAATCGATAGAATCGTTGTCGAGATAGAAAATGGAAGCAGCAAAATACACATCTCTTACTGGCCAGCACGACAACAAACAACTTTGCGTCAGTTCCCATCTTGATGTCGGCAAAGTTGAGGAGGTCGCCACCAAAGCGGCGACCTTGATTGTGTTGCGCGACGAGTTCAAACCCGAAGCCTCCGAGCTCCGCTCCGGCTCGGAGAACAAGCGTGTCTTTGAGAAGCCGGAGCCGAGCGCCACGGTAGCGCCTTCCCGGCGCAGGTCGCGACCCCGAGCCGCGGCCCGAACATGATCCGTCCGTCCGGCGGGCCGCAGCGGGGGGAGGGGGGCTTGGCCTGAAAGATAAGGAAGCGCACCACCGCTCGGGGATGCCCCGAGGGGCCCGACCGGCGCGCCTAGCAAACACCTTAAAACGTGGCAGCGGTCGTGTTTTCATGAGAGACGTCGGATTTGGGCGAATGAAAAGCGAGCACTCGGAAGGCCAAGCGCGCCGGACGACTTGAAAGACGACACGTCGACCGGCGAGCTTTCGTCTCCTCAACTTTTGCAAATGGCCGACAATTGGAAAGGTGGACGGAAGCGCAACTTGGCACACGCGGCCGCTGTCGCAAAAAGCGTCAACGCGTACGAGTCGTTTGCGGCAAAGGAACGAAGAGCGGAGAGGAAGTCAAAATCAAAATCTCCAAAGCGTCGCCGGCACGCTCGCTCGTCCTCCGCCGTCTCGTGTGTCGTCTCCCGGGAGGCGACCAGCCGCAACTTTCTCCCGCCGCGTGGAATGCCGAGCTTCCGTAACGGATCCCGCCCGCCGCAAATTGACGAGCGCGCCCCCGGCTGACTGGCGGCAGGAAGTCGGACGGGTCAAGAGGCGCCGAGGACGGCGTTGACAGATGCCGACGTCCGTCCCACTTTTGGCAAAGCGTCTCGTAAAGGAGGAAGCCGCCTTTTCTCCAGTGGCGACTTGGCCGAGCGACTCCACCCGCATCGCTCGAGAACGCCCGTCGTTAAAAGTCATTCAGTGCCTTTGGCGAGCGCAAAGAGGACGCGCGTCAAAGGCTCGCGTCTAAACTAAACGAATTCGTTTTAGAAAGGTAAAATGGAGTTGAATTGAGTTTTCGTCTTTTAAAAGCATTTGATTTGATTTTGTTGATGAAAGTCTTACTTTTGGTTATTTCGTTTGTTTTGGTTCACTAAAATGATCTCACGGGAAAATTTAAGTGTCACATGGCAATTACTCCGAAAAAGAGATTTTTGTTTCTCCATCGTCCGGGCGGTCTTAGGGTCAAACCACTTGAGCGTGCGAGCGTGCGTGATGTCGCCCGAGGCTGACAGCGGACGCGCATCCTCCGGGGTTGACGTTGCAAAACTTTCTAGTCACATGCACGCCGCACGGAGCTGACAGGTCAAAGGTCACCCCACATGGACTCTGATGTTTGCGTGTGATGTCATCCAGGTGTGTTTGAAGTCCATCCCGTGTGATCATGTGACCTCAAACGGATTCCCGGGATCAGAGCGAGTGAGCAACCGATTGTTGTGCCGCTCTAAGGGTTGGATTAGGCGTGGCTTGATTGCTCATGCCTGGCAGGTTGGCAGGTTGGCGTGACGCCACACATGGAAATCAGCATCGAACAAGACATTCAACTTCACTTGCAGCACTTGCAAAAACCTTCAAGGCCATTTTGACAAAGGGAGGAGTAGAAAGTACGAGTGACGTAGTTGGTACCTTCCCACCGCTGGGTGACGATGATGAGGAGGAGGCATGTGACGTCACGAACGTTCCAAATCTAAATTTCTCCTCCATCAACTGAGCAACTCGCTCTCATTCGTGTCTGTGGCGCTCTCTCTCTTTCTCGCTCGCTCCTTTTCTCGCGCACGTGAGTGCCCGCCGTGCACGCCGCCTGTTTAACATATCGGCGGTGACGTCACCGGCGAAGGTGGGTCGCCGATAAAAAGGCGCGTCGTCCGTCGGTGCGTCACGCCGCTCGCTTCAACTTCACACTCGACTTCAGCGCGCAGGAGGTGAGGTGAGCACTCGCACTCGCACTCGCACGCGCACGCCGCCGCACTTGATACGCTTGCCCGCCGCCTTGGGGTGCTTGCTGGGGTGGTAGCGGTGGGGATGGAGGGGGGGGGGGTTCGACCGGAGCCCCCCCAAGTGTGCTCGTAAGGTGACGGACAAGACGGCGCACGTCGGCCGTAAAAGTGTTTGGAATAGTTCAACGAGCGCATCCATCCGCTTCCTGCGTGCACGCGCGAGCACACGTTGTCTTGACGCTTGCGGCGCGTGCTCGCTGCGGGGGGCCAGATGTGAGCCAACTGACGCTCACGCGCAAACTTTCTCTTTTTTCGCGGCAGCGGACACCGACGACGACTTGTTTTTTTTTTTTGTGCGCTTTCGACCCTTCGTGAAAATTTTGCAGATGAGCACAAATGGCGCAGGTTGCTTCATCATTAGTGCTCGAAAAGTGACATCGAGTTCAATTCAACTGGTCTGAGAAATAGACAAAAAAAAAAGGGGGGGGGGGAGAAATGATCGAAAAAAGGAAAAGAGAAAAAAGAAAGTCGCTGCTTGGCTGTTTTCTGGACTTTGTCACGTGCAGAAGCCAACTTTTGATGCTGCAGAAATCTGAACTTGTGAGTTTCTCGAAATCGCCACAATGGGTTTTGGTGTGTGTAATATTTTAGGAAGAAGTGTTGCATTTAACTTTGTCAAGCAATTTTTAGACAGTGAACAACAGTTTCCCTCAAAAAATTTGGGGAAGAACAATTCCGTTGCATTTCACATTTTGTGCTACTTTTCATCTTTCATGTTAATATTTGAGTATGGAATGGACACAACAGTGTTTCGCTGGAGGACCCCCCCCCCCCAATTTTTTTTTTTTAAAGAACAGTTCAGCTTTAGTTTTGTATTTGATCATTTTTATTGATCACTTTTTTGACAGAGCAGACTAAAATCATCAGTAAATCTTCACTAAAATATACTCTGAACGTAGTTTATTTGTATTTTTTTGCATTTTCAAAAAACACTTCAGTTGTGTAACTTTTTATAGAGCCGACTTTAAAGCGACAACTAAGATTTCCGACGACTATTAAAGTCGTCCTACGACGTCCACAAATTGCGAGCCGTCCGTTTTGCTGCCTGCTATTTTGTGGATGCAAAATGGCCGCCAGACGCTGGGACGTGACATCAGCAGTCCCTCTGGTGCATCGCGAAGCGGCCTTCAGTGGCAAAAACGTTAAAAACGGACGCAATTTTGTTGGCTTGCCTGCTTGACGCATTCAAAAAGTGAATGAGCAACTTGGTTTGGGTCACGCCAAAGGCATTTTGCTCATCAACAATAATGTGTCATCTTTTTTTAAGAGCCATTAGTAGCATTTGAATGATGATGACCGCTTATCAATCAAATACTCAAATGAGTCGAATCAACCGATTTTCAAAAGGAACTTTAGTGGAATCGATCGTTAGCGTTTCTGATCAAATATCTGAAAATGAGCCAAACCGTCGGCGCTTAAAAAGAAAGAAAGTCTTTGATTGAAGTAGACCAGTCAAATGATTACTTGCAAATAACGCGTGCGTGTGTGCGTGTGTGCGAGCAGGCGCCTCGGAGCCTTCGGCCGACTGAGGAAAAAAAAGTGAAGAGGAGGAGGAGGAGGAGGAAAGCTCTGCGTTGCGGCGTGCGTGTGGATGCTTTCCCGCGCGCCGAGGAGGACATGTGGCGCGCTTGGCAATTGGCTGACGCGCGGGCGGCGGCGGGCGCCTTGACGTGGCCGCTGTGCGCGCTGCTGGCGCTGGCGCTCTCGCGTCTGCTGTGGACTTGGCGATGGAGGCTGACCCGGGACCCCCGAAACCCGCTGCCCCTCCCCCAAGGCTCCATGGGGTGGCCTCTGGTCGGGGAGACCCTGCACTGGCTCGTCCAGGTGAGCGCGCTCGCCGTCGCCGTCGCCGTCGCGCTCACTTTCCAACGCGAAGCCGAAAGATCAAGTTTTGACGCGCCAATTTCCAGATGCCGGCCATCATCGGGGCGACTTTTTATTTGGACTCACGAGCAACCGATTGACAAACGAAAATGCTTTATGGAGCCGATAAACGCAATTTGTCCGTTGAGCAAATGAATTTGTGAACGTTTTGGATTCATC
Source organism: Idiotropiscis lumnitzeri (assembly GCF_059441095.1). Lineage (NCBI taxonomy): Eukaryota > Metazoa > Chordata > Actinopteri > Syngnathiformes > Syngnathidae > Idiotropiscis > Idiotropiscis lumnitzeri. The sequence continues at coordinate 367,611 of NC_142399.1, read as the reverse complement.
GTTCAACTTCAAATTGTCCACAGCGTCTGATTTTCCACACTTGATTTCATCCGTTCCGGACACCGGCAAACATTTGCTCAACTTTGGAAAGCGAAATTTCCGAACGTGACGAACCCAAAAACCGAAGGCTCGAATACTGAATCGATTTAGAAGAATTCAGGAAGAAAGCCCAGACATGTTTGCAATTTGGGGGCGGGGCTACGTTTAGCCTGGGTTGTGAGCGGAAGTTCAAGGGAGTCTTTTATTTTTCCAAATCTCCGCATCCGTTCGATGTGGGCAAATTGGGCCGAGTCTGACGTTGCGGCTCTTCCGCAGGGCTCCGACTTCCACGTCCGTCGCAGGCGGCGTCACGGCAACGTGTTCAAGACGCACCTACTGGGCAAACCCGTCATCCGGGTGACGGGTGCCGAAAACATCCGCAAGATCCTGATGGGCGAGCACAACCTGGTGTGCACGCAATGGCCGCGGAGCACGCGCATCATCCTGGGACCCAACACGTTGGTCAACTCCACCGGCGACGCCCACAAGAGCAAGAGGAAGGTGCGGCCACACACGCCCGGCGGGGGGGAGGGGCCAAAGTCACGACGACGTGACTTTCAAGCAAGGCGCAGGTTGGTGGGGCAAAAAGTCTTTAGTTGGCGAGAGCAAGTTGTCACGCAATCCCAAAAAATGGGGGCCAGATTTGCGGCGGCGGCACAGAGTGGGACGCTTCCAACCTGTCGCCGTCCGCCAGAGGGGTGTGCTGCAGTGAGCCAAAATCAAATGAAATAAACACTTTTTTCATTTAGAATCGTCAAAATGCAATTTTCCAATTTTCTGCCCTGATCAACAAATTCAAGATAAAGATAAAGATGTCCTTTATTAGTCCCACAACGGGGAAATTTGAGGTGTTACAGCAGCAAAGATGGCGAAATGTAGCCGTTAATGTATAACATGAGCAGCAGACATTGATAAAAAGCAGGCAAATATACACAATATAAACGTATCCAAGTGTAAGGAAACACTCCTAATGCCGGTCCATTTTCGCTGTCATGATAAAAACGACTGAATGATTGAAAATACTGCAGTGATAAAAATATTGCAATGGTAAAGAAAAGACATCATGGGTCGATATTTAAGTACACCGTTGGCTGAAAGTACAGGAGTAGTGAGTCAGCGTTTTAAAAGTGAAGGCGGCTTTTGACGTTTGCGGAAGCGCGAGCATGCACGCTGGCGCCTTTCGGATTGGCCTCGCAGTCTGCAAACCGGCTCGGCGCCGCAGACCAGAAGCTCTCCCCGGCGACAAACGCACGTCCAGGGAAAGAAAAGAACCGCACGCGAGATCCTAACGGCCCACGCGGCGTCTCTCTCGGCGTGCATGTCCAGGTGCTGGCCAAAGTGTTTAGCAGAGGCGCCTTGGAGTCGTACCTGCCGCACCTGCGGGAGGCGGTGCGCCACCAAGTGGCGGAGTGGTGCGCGCGGCCCGACGCCGTGGACGTGTACGCCGCCGCCAAGCGTCTGACGTTCCGCATCGCCGTGCGCGTCCTGCTGGGTCTGCGGCTGGACGAGGAGCGACTGGTCTACCTCGGCGCCATCTTCGAGCAGCTGATGGACAATCTCTTCTCGCTTCCCGTGGACGCGCCGCTCAGCGGCCTTCGAAAGGTCCGCGCTCGATCCGTGTCGTCCGCGTTCCCTTTGAGACGTGCCCGCCGTTCACTCGCTGTGCTGACCGCCGGCAGGGGATCAAAGCCCGAGAGATCCTGCACGCCAATATGGAGAAGATCATCACGGAGAAGATGGAGCAGCACCACCGCCAACATCTGGACGCCTTTGACTTCATGTTGTCCAGCGCCAAAGAGCACGGCCACAACCTCAGCATCCAGGAGCTCAAGGTACTCGCCTGGCGTTAGCGTTAGCGTGAGCGTTAGCGCTCCTGATCTTGCACGTGAGTATTGCGGCCACCGGGCCGGACGATTGCTTTTAAGATGTGAATGAGGCCTTCGTCCAGTTTGCAGCCTCAGATCCTTCCCCAAAGTGGACGCTTCCGACGGAAGGTGAACGAGCATTGGCCGTTAGCGTTCTTTCGGTCGGCGGAACCTTCCGTCCCAAGCGGGCACCTGAGCCCGTCGCCGAAGGAGTTGACGTCCGCTTGTGTTCTGACTGACCTCGCAGGAAACGGCCGTGGAGTTGATCTTCGCCGCTCACTACACCACAGCCAGCGCGTCCACGTCGCTGCTGCTGCAGCTCCTGCGCCACCCGGCCGCCGTCCGACGCCTTCGAGCCGAGCTGGACTCCGAAGGCCTGACGAGCCCCGAAGTCGGTGGCGGAGGTCCTCGGGCCGACTTGAGCCTGGACAAGCTGAGCCGGCTGCCCTACTTGGATTGTGTCATCAAAGAGGTTCTGCGCTTCCTGCCACCGGTTTCTGGAGGGTACCGGACCGCCCTCCAGACTTTTGAGTTGGATGTAAGTAACGGTCCATCCTTTTCTCCAAACGGGGGCGTGCTCTTCGATCGCGAGGTGAACCACAATCCAACAGATCCAAATTTGTGAGCGGCCGCGACGTGTTGACGTGTTCTTTGAGAAGGCCCCACCCCACCGTGGTCTCCTCATCCTTAAATGCCCCCCCCCTCTCGCTGCCCCCACCGTGCCCCCAATTTGCGCAGGAGGCTTTGTGAAGATGAAAAAGATTTCAGAGGAATTCCCACAACACTTAATGTGGTCCGCATGAGGCCATTGGTGCCGGTCTTTCTCAGGCTAGAACCGGTCTATAGTGCGCAAATGTCTTTATGTCTGTTCACTCAAGCTCATTTTTCTAAAGCCTGAACTAGCCTGGCTCGGCCCGGCCCGGTAATTGGACTGGAGTTAAGAAAAAGGAGAAAAACCACAAGAGACGACAAGTTTCCTCTTGCAGCGTCTTCCCAAACAAAAAGCAAAATGAGTTGATTTCTTCTTCCGGAACTGGAATGTGGCCCGGCTCACTTCTCCGCGTGTAAGAAACGGCCGACGGACGGCGAAGTTGGGCCCGTTTGGCCGGTGGCGTGCCGGCAACTTTGAGAAATTGACTTTTCCTTTTTGGGACAGCGGCAGTCACGTAAGGCCGAACTCAACAATTTAAGAAATTATTTTTTCAAGGTCCTCGTGTCCTTTTCAACAGACACGCAATCAATTCACTTTTCTTACGATAAACGGCATCCGATCGGTAAACCAAGTTAGGTTTCGTTTCGTTCGAGGCAAATTTTGAAAGATTTCTTCTTTTTATTTTTTTTTTGCTACAATTACACGCGAGCCATTTGGAAGCGTTCAACATGACAACAGAACAAAATTGCAAACAAAAAAAGGATTTGTCGTGAAATCAGACACGTTGATCATGTCCACAAACCATTTGGTCACCTTCCTAAAATAATGGCCGCAATTATTTTTCTTTCAAATTGATTGTTTGAAATGAATTGTTTAACGAATGATGTTGGAGGTCTAAAGATTTTTTTTTTTGGGGGGGGGTCAAAATAGGACCAAAATTTGAGAGGTGGAAATATCCTCCGTTTGGTATGCGGACGCCACTTCCGAATCGCTGAAGTCATCGAGACCGACGACCATTCTCAACCGGCGGGTCGCAATGTCGTATTTTGGGATTGAGGGTTTTTCAGAAGAGCACCGAAAGGAAATGTTTCCGATGTTGGGTCAGCATCAGAGATGGGAGCGTTTGAACGGTGGCAAAGGTCAAAGGTCAAAGATTGGCACGCCAATCCCCTCACGTTCTCGGTGTGCCTTTGTGTCCTCAGGGTTACCAAGTCCCCAAAGGCTGGAGCGTCATGTACAGCATCAGAGACACGCACGAGACCGCCGCTGCCTTCCAAGCACCAGAACTCTTTGATCCGGACCGCTTCGGGCCGGACCGCCAGGAAAACCGCTCGTCCCGCTTCAGCTACGTGCCATTCGGCGGCGGCGTGCGGAGCTGCGTGGGCAAAGAACTGGCTCAGATGGTCCTCAAGACTCTGGCGGTGGAGCTGGTCGCAACTTGCAAATGGACGCTGGCCACACGCGACGTCCCCAAAATGCAGACGGTGCCCATCGTGCATCCCGTCAACGGACTGCACGTGCGCTTCACGCAAAACCAGCGGCCGCTCCGTTGAGACCAGCGCATGGCGCGCCTTCCGTCCGCGTTGGTGCGGCACGCACCGCGAGGCGGCTTCCACTTCTCCGGAACTTCTCAGACTCGGAACGACGCGTGGACATTTTGACCTTCCGAACGAGCACGTTTGCGCCTGCGTTTAACGTGGCCTCGCCGCTTTCGCAACGGAACGCGACGCACGTTCACATCGGGTCTCGGTACGCATTCGTCGAACCTGCCGTCACTCCGAACGCGCGCCTCAACTTAACGTCCGAGCGCATCGGCAATCGACGCGTTAACAACGGAGCTCCGCACGCGTCGACGTCCGACAAACGCGCCTTTCAAACACCTTCGCACCAGCTCACCGAAACATTCCCACGTCATTTCACACCTGACCCGACGCACATTCACGCCGGATCATGCCAACGTTCACACCCGATTCTAACGCTTTCACAAATGCATTTCGGACCTTTATCACACCTGATGTCAGGACAGATTGACGTCAAATAGGATCACTCCACGTCGTCGCACCTGATGCCAATCTGGATTGACACCAGAACCTCTTCAACGCGTTGTCACCTCAACTCCAAACCTTTCCTTTGGCACGTGACGTCAACGCATCACCTCACGGACGTGCGATGGACACGTTCACGCTTGATCTCAGCACGCCCCGTCGTGACACACGTTCCCACTCGATAGGAACACACGTCGCAACACGTCCACGCCTGATCGCACATTTCCACGGACCAGCGAGCAGGAGGAAGCCACTTCCTCAAGTTTTCCTCCTTAAACGCGTGCGGCAAATGAAGTAGAAATTGAAAAAAAGCGGGCTTCCCGACGACGACGACGACGACGACGACGCCGCGGGAGGAGTTGGCACTTTCTCAACTTTCACCACTTGCTCGTGTTTCTTTTCTGTAGATTGTGTAGACGTTGCACAGTTGCCATCAGTGAACAATTACAATTTTTTGGGCCCTGAGAATTTCTTTCGTCTTCATCCACACTTTGCAACACAAAAGCACGTACGTGTGTGCGTGGATGTTGTGTGCATGTGGTCGCGATGTGCGAGGTTGTTATGGGTCGGACTCTCGGTCGCTGTGAACTTGGCGACTTTTTGAGGAGGGAGTTCAGCACAGTGCCACCAAGCCGGCGAGGTCATTGGCCGGTCAGCTGATTGGAGCATTGGGGGGGGGGGGGTCGGCCTGGGAGCGGTTGAGGGAGAAACAACAGCACACAAGGGCCAAGCGAGGACAAAGTTTCCAAGCAGGAAAGTCACGTGACGACGGGCTGGCGGGCGCCACGTCAGCGTCACGGGCCGCAGGTTCTGGTTTTGATTCCTGGCCCGGGCCTCCCGAGTTGGACCGCTGACCAGCCCATCGTTTGTCTAGAAGCAGCGTGCACATCCGAACGTTGGCGAGCTCCTCGAATGAGCACCAGAGGTTGTTTGTCGCTTTCTTTTCATTCCTAGCCGCCACAAGACGCGCGTCGCAAGGCTCAACTTCTAAATAAAAGAGCTCCACAAGTCGTCCACGGCGGTCTTGGGAAGCCAAGGTCGTGGCGGCTACGCTGACTCGGAAATGAGCCCGACCGACTGAGCAGACTTTGCCTTAGCGCGCAATCGTCCATTTCCAGGTGCGCACCGGCGCACCACTTCTGTGTCGCCCGGTCTTTAAGTGCCCCGAAGTCGATGACCGGTCCGTTGTTTGTCAACACGTGCCCTCGCATCCGCCGATTGACTGCCAAGACGTTCCATGGCAGATTGGTGGCATGCTCAATGAGGAAAAGGTGCGGGAAAGCAGTAGATTGGTGGCAAGAATAACGGAAAGTGCCGCTTGTGGCAGATACGGGTCCGGTTGTCGTCTCAGGTAAACACGGGAAGCAAAAGTCATTTCAAAGGTTCGCAAATAAAGTCACGAGCAGCGCCGGAGGCAAAACGAGGACGAGGGCGAGGAGGAGGAGGAGCCAGCCGGGCCACACGGCTGTACGGCCCGTAATTATCGGCTTCGTCAGACAACATCTGTTACGTCGGCATTCCGCGCCGACGAGCCGAGGGCCGACGGTGAGCTCGACTTTGCCTTTTCCACGTGACCTTTCACCTCCGAGTCACCGGGCCAAAGCTGCCGTCGGCGGACTTGAACCAGAACGTGACCTCTCACCTCCCCGGAGCGTCTCGGACCCCAAACGAGTTCAGTCCAACTAAGCCTCGCGTCACCGCTCGTGACGACCAAGACGATAACGGCACGCCAAGCGACGCGTCCGAGGTCGCGCCCGACGACATAAGCGGTGTCTTCGCACCTTGACCTTCGTCCCGTCCTCATTTACCCGAGGGGAACGTCTCGATTGGAACGCACGATCCATCATGGAAACGTTGGCGAAGGGCCACGAAATGTCCTCCCGTCTTTGGCCGAGTCACATCGAAAGTTTGCAGTGAAGAAAATCTGAACAAGTATTTGAAAAAACGAGTCCATGAGTTCTTCTTAGAGAACAAATCATTTTCGCTATGCCTTTAAAAGTCTTCTTGAGGCCTTTTCAAAAACTTTCTTTTAAATCGACAAACAAGATGAAGTCATGCGGAAGATTGGTCGCCTGGCAATCACAGGACAAACAAATGACCAAGTGAGAAGACATCCCAAAGTCACCCCATGCAGTCAAGCGCAACAGCAAACGACGACCACCTTTCAGTGCACCCAAACACGGAGTAATGGCGCCATCTGCTGGCATTCTTGGAAATATTCAAATACTTGTTTGTTAGTTGAAGCCCTTGTGCGCCTCAACGTTTCATCATCCATTCTCGGGGTCATACCCTGAACTGGTCGCCAGCCAATCGCAGGGCACACAAAGACCAACAACCATCCGCTCTCACAATCACACCTAAAAAACATTTCGAGGGTTCAATCAACCCGCCATGCATGTTTTTGGGACGTGGGAGGAAACCGGAGTACCCCCAGAAAAGCCACGCCGGCGGGCACGGGGAGAACATGCAGCCCGGATTCGAACCTTGGACCTCCACACCGCGAGGCAGATGTGATGACCAGTCGTAGTTATCCGAAATAAATTGTGTTCAAACACAAGAATTGAATCCCAAAAAAACGTTTGACATTCATTGCGGTTGGCATACGCAAATTTGTCCAAATAAAGGAAAGAAATAAAAATGATTGAATCACATGAGTCTTAATAATTATTTAACAATAATTTCAACCATAAAACGGACAAGTATGGTTTACTTAAGTTTGTCTAAATGTCTCAACAAGTTACATAAATAACCGAATTCATGACGTGGGTGTTGTGTACTTTCTTCTCTCAATAAAGTTGCGTCGAAAACAGTTGGCCACTTTTATATGGAGATAATGTAATATTTGGAGCGATTAAATAAGTCAAAAAAAAACTTTATAGGATCGCATTGTGTGCGAAATATGTTCTTCAAAAATGAATCTAAAAATGTTGCGTTGACTTGACAATGTCGTGTACTTCCAGTTGTCGACAGAGTTGTGTTAAAATAATAATAATAATAATAATAATAGGCGGACTTTAGGACCATGCCTATCACCCAGCAGGCATCCCGTTTGGGGGCGTATTCATGTGAATGTTTGTTGGCGCGAATTTGTGATCGTGCATTATTCTGTTGTTGGCAGTCTTGGAATAAAGACGTCAGTCGTGTGTGCTCATTTTAACTGCCACAATAAAATAAATAAATAATCCATAAAAACAAATAAATGTGTTTACCTTCAAGTTGTTTGTCCTTCGCTTTCAGTTAACCCTTGGCGATGCTACCGAAAGTTAATTGAAAGGAAAAATAATAATAAGTTTGACAGCGTTGCCGTTTTGAACTGTTAGCATCCCGAAGCTAAGCTAATTGCTATTATCTTTGCACTTCAATAAGCAAGATGCTAAGTAGCGCAAACGTTGCTACCTTACAGCTTGAACGACACAGTTGGAACAAATTAAGTATCTACAGAATCCACGTGTGAGTGTTTATGCTGCCCAGGAAGTCAGGTCGTCAACTGGATCCTTTTTTTTTCTTTTTCTTTATTGCAAACTGCAAATGATACAAAAAATGTGAATTGTACAAATCAGTATGGTAAATGGAACAATTAGATAAGATAACAGTCAAAAAATACAAAAGGAATAAATAAAATTATAAATATAATTATATATATATATATATATATACATATATACATATATATATATATATATATATACACAGACAGAAAAATGTTAAGGAACAACATGCTAGGGGCAAAAAATAAATATATAAAAATATTCAAATTATTGCACATTTCTATTGTTTTTTGAGCCTTTTGTTTGAGGGAATCTTTAATAAAAGGGATGTACTGTTTAAATAAAAAGACAATAAAGCATGGCTTTCTTCCACGGAACTTACAACAATGAATGTGAGATTTTCACATTCGAACCAAAAGATTTAAAAGATAATACACATTTATTTTTTCTGCGCAATCTTAAAAAAAAAAAAAAGTACAATTCCAAGCAATCCTGACATCTCTTTCAAAATTATTGTATAAAATCACTCCATTTGTGCCATAACAAACGAACAGATGGACAATACCAAAATAAATGAACAACTGTTTCAAGGCACTCGTCACAAAAGCTACAGTTTGTGTCAAGATCGTTCTTAAATCGCTTACTTATACAAGTTTTGTCTGGATAGAATTTATGTATCAATTTAAAAGATATTTCTTTAACTTTGTTTGATTGGAGTCAGACTTTTTCCGGTGTGGAACAACATCAGGTAACGTTGTCATATCTTTTCTGGAGCATGTTTCTTATGCGTCGATTGTTATTAACGGGGCGGCGAACTAAACACACCTTGCCCGCGGTGACGGTAGTTGGGGTTCGATTATCCGTTTTGTAATCATCCAGAAGCATACAAACACCAGAAACTGTTTCAAAGACTTTAAAATGTCCGAGTCATCCGGAATATCCCCAACGAGCTTCGTGTTGTTTTGTTGGCTGTCTTTTGGGCATAAATGCCGACGGAATCTCATCGATAAGGAAGTTAAAAAATCTTGTCATTGTCATGAAGAAACGATATCAGACGCCAATTATCAATCGGAGGAGAATCTTTGTTCGGTTTGGGAATTCATGTTGTTCAACTTGAGTCATTGTTCCTCTTTTTCGACAGACTTCAAAAAGAACAAAATCGGTTCCGATTCCAAGGATTTGTGCCGTTCGGAAAGCGATCAGAAATCAGAATCAGAAATGCCTTTATTGTCATTGTACTCAAGTGTGCGACGAGATTAGAGAGCTCCCCTCTCCAGTGCAATACAACAAGAATTCAGATAAATATATAAATATAAATATCATAGATATATAATCCATCCCTTCCTGGAGATTTGTAACGGCTTCTTTGACTTCCTCCGGCGTGATATGTTGATCGCGGAGCTGCATTTCACTTCATTTTAACAATTTCATTTGTCACTCGGTTGATGCCTGACAAAATTTAGACGTGGAGACATTTGCGGAACATTGGCAACACGATTTTGCTCGAAGATCGCGTTCCCCTGCAAGGATTCCATCAGCATTTTATTCAAATTGGCGTGACGTTTTTCTAAATCAAAAAGCAACACGAGTTTGGTTCCCCTTCCTCCAAGCATCGTGGTCTGGACCTACCAAATGCTCCTTTTGCTTTTTCTACTTTCCTTTACAGAGTTCCGCGTTCAATTATCGATGGCTTTGGAAGACAAGCGGGTGATTCTTGAAATCACATTTTGTTCTGCAAGACTTCCGGATTTAGCCAACTCACCACCACTTTCCCTGAAAAATTGACCACGTTCAAAGTTCCCAACCAAGCATCCACGCGCACATTCGCACCTCCAGAGTATTCGATGAAGGTGGCAGGAAACCAGAGCACCCGCAAAAAAGCCACGCAAGCGTGAGCAGAACATCTGCAACGTTGGCGTGACAAAGGCCGGAGGGCGCACACCGGCAGCCGCGCGTCCGTCAGCCTGCCCCCCCCAAGCCGACCACTCTTGCGCTCGTGCGTCTGTTTGACTTGGATGCGCACACTCGCCATGTTTGAACGTGAACAACAAAATGGTTGATTGGCGTCATTTGGGGACACGGCGCAAGTAGGTCACAAGTCCCGCCCCTCCTCCCAAGTGGGACGTGAGGTGCCAAGGTTCCGCCGGCTGGCCAATCCCACCGCCGTTTAACAACTTTGTTTTATCACGCACGCACTCAACTTTTACGGCCGTCTCCGTGCGTCGGCGACCTCGTCCGGGCCGCGCTCTGTCGCAAGGCACCCGCATCAATCACGCGGCTATCTCGCAGGCTGATTTGACGGACGGCGGTGAACTTTGCGGGCTCGCCGCAGCATTATTCCCCCACAATGCATTGCACTCCTTGTCAAAACGGGTCCGTTCGTGGTCGACGGCGCCGGTCTTGCCGGATTATTGTCTTGCGAGCCCCGCCCGCCGCATCCGTCAATTTGGTGACTCGATTTTCAACGTGTTCAAAGCAGCGGGTCGAAGTGGCCGTGATTTTGGTTGGAGGCGCAGGCAGACGGATGGAGCGCCTCGCACACGAGCGGGACAATCCCTTTGAGTCGATTGATTGAACACGCGGCGCAATTCAAGTGGTGCGGGGGATCGCAAGGCGGTCTCCGTCCCACTTGAGGCCGCCGACGTCATCCGCAAGGGGCGAGCTTGCAGTTCACGCGTACAAAAGCAATCTCGTCCGCGGACGGCGGCGAGCCCGCTTGCGCTTGCGCCACGTCAAGGACGGCGAGTGCCTCGAAAAGGAATGAGGCGAGCCTCTTCGGTCGGCTGCGATCCATCCCACCGCGGCGCAAACGCCCCTTTTCCGCCTGCCCGAGTCTGAGAAAATGGCAACGGAGGGAAAAGCAAACTTGGGCTGGCCATCCAAAACTTGCTTCCGACTTCCACTTTTAAATGTGAGACGGTGACATTTGAAATTGTTAATTGTGAGTCAGCAGGTGAGCGTGACTTTGAGGTGAAGTGCGTGCGTGCGCGCGTGCGTGCGTGTGCGTTCACCTGGACTCAACCATTTGTTTGCTTGTGCTGTAACATTTCTTGCAGTTTGCGTGTCCGTTGGAATTGAGCCTGCAAAGTCAACAAGAACGAGGACAACATGAGCACTCCAAATATCCCGTCCATTGATTTTGTTATTATTATCTTCACGTGGAGACTTCACGAGCTGTTCTCGTGCTCTCTTTTGAGCAGACTGAACACGACTCCCGTGAACTTTCATCCGTGTTGGACAACATGGCCGACTCGTATTTGGTTCATTTGACCGGAATGCATTTTCATCACTTTGCATGTTGCGTCTTTAATATCAGGACAAAATACTTTTATCCAGCTCAGTATTTGATCCTTAGGATGAGTCGTCTGCACTTGCCTTCATCATCACTCTTTCCCAATTGTGTACATATTTAGAATAGAATAGAATAGAATAGAATAGAAATCCCTTTATTGTCATTGTACTCAAGTGTGCAACGAGATTAGAGGGCTCCCCTCTCCAGTGCAATACAACAATAATACAGACAAATATATAAATTAGATAAATAAAGAAGACAGTGCAATGGAATTCAGTACTGAATAGGGCATATAGAAACACATCACAATGCTGTTTTGCGAGGTTAGGGTGGTCTCGTGTGTGTGTGTGAGAGTTCAGTATGGAGATGGCTCTCGGAAAGAAACTGTTTCTCAGTCTATTGGTCCTTGATTTGATGCATCTGTAGCGCCTGCCAGAGGGCAACAGGTCGAACAGGTGTGAGTTTGGGTGGGTATTGTCATTGACGATGTTGAGAGCCCTTCTGAGGCACCGGGCGGTGTAGATGTCCGACAGTGGGGGGAGAGGGCAGCCAATAATCCTTTGCGCTGTTTTGACTGTCCTCTGGAGCCTCACTCTGTCCGCCTCAGTGCAGCCGCTGTACCAGGTGGAGACACAGTACGTCAGCAGGCTCTCGATGGACGAGTGGTAGAAGGCCAGCAGCAGCTTCCTGTCCAGGTTGAATTTCCTGAGGACTCTATTTAAGTGCCATTGAAGCCAAAAAGGACATTTTGCTCGGGCGGGCAGCGAATGAGTTAAAAATACTAGAACGCATTTTATCGATGGAAATGTTCAACACTTGATATATTTTTGCAATGAAAGAATATAACTAGAATGCGCCTTTGTCCATGTCAGTAATGCGACGAGAATGCATTTGTAACCGTTGAAATGTTGGATAATGAACAGGAGGCGTCTAATGTGCACTTGAATCGTCGAATGATGATCATTTTTACATCAATTGAATGATTTAGTTGAATTGACAATCGGATGCGTTCAAATAACAAATAGAAAGTAAAAAGCACTGAAAAAAAGCACAGATGAAATGACACACGTGACCCCAAACGAGCACAGCGGCATATTTGCGGAGGCAGACGAGGACGGCGCGGCAACAAGACTTTTGAGGACACGTGAAGACGTCAACAAACGAGGACAACGAAGCGCAACGTGAACATCGAGACGGGCCCAAGATGAAAAAAAAAAGCAACCAGTCTTTGATCTCAATCTTAACTGCTCCATAAAAAAAAAAAAAGTTGAGGCAGTCGCGCCCGTGTTGTCTTTGTGAACATTTCAACCTGACGTGAACCTTTTCACGCAGCAAAGGCGTCTGTCCTTAGTTTGCTCCGGGCGGACGCTCCAGCAAACTCGAACCTGCCGCTACACGCATTCGGAGCAGCGGAACCAATTAGCATTATTATTATTGGTGTGCGTGGAGCACAGCAAGGAGGCCTTCGGATTCAAGTGACTTCAATTAGGCTACTAGTTTTCCAAGACGCTTTTATCCCTTTTTTTTTTTTTATGCTTTGACTTGCGAGCTCAAATTTGAGATACGAGTGCTGTAGCTACGCTGGGAGTGAACTCACTTGACAACAATCATCAGTTTGGCAAATAGTGAAGAATTCTTTCCAAAAAAAAAAAAAGGCTTCAACCTGTTTCAGGGCTACTTGCAGTTGGAATTGACACTCAAACCAAAAAACAAAAATAAACTATTGAGAATCAAGCCAAATAAGCACATGTAGCTTAGCCAGATGGACATGCTACGACTTGTCCGACAAAGAACAAGTGGCAGAAAAAATGCTGCAGTCATTCTGCTAGTGCTCCCGAGTTGCTCGACTTGTGCACCTCGGCGGGTGTTCTGCACTCGTGTGCTTTGGTCATCCTACCTGTGAGCTGAATTGCGTGCGACAAGTTCAGGACGTTCGATCTGCTGGTTGTCATGTCAGTTTACGAAAGACTGCGAGGCAGTCAGGCAAGTTGGCCAGCAGAGGGCGCCATCCGTCTTTGCCACATCCGCAGGCCATCGGGCGGGCGGGCGCCATCTTGCTGCGCAAGAGGCCACGCCCCCGGCAAAGCCAGCCCGACCTCCATTGGCCGGCCCGGTCGCCCGGCCCCTCTTGATTGGCCACTGCGGGGAGCGTGTGGCGCTACAAAGCCAGCTGAGCTCAAATCGCTCGCCACTCACGCGCGTCGCACCCGAGCCAGGAGGAGGAGGAGGAAGATCAACTGGACGAGGAATGGGAATGTTCTAGATAAAGCTGACGTTTGTTGGAGCCTCGCGAATCGAGACGTTTTGTTTTCCATGAGTACTGCCAGGTGAGAAGTAGAAAAAAAAAAAGGTCGTCAGCTCGCCAAAGTTGACAGCTGGCTTGGCTTTGCTTTGGCCTCTCCTTTCAACTTCCTTCCTTCTTCCTTTCAAGTCACTCGATTAGCTCACTTTGGAACTTTCATCTTGTTTGAGTCAGAAAAGCAAAAAGAGGAAGTCCAAATTCCCAAATCAAAAGTCTGTGGAAATCCACAAAAGATCATTTGGAGACGGAAATAATTTTTGCTTGTCGAAGACGACAAAGCAAAAGAAGTGAATGTCGAATGAAGTTCTTCACAGTTGACAAAGAAGAGCAAATGTTGACCTTGAACAAGATGAATGGAGGCCACTCCAAAACTTTGTCAAGGTTTTGTTGACTTGCATGACGGGCAAACTCGAGACTTCCTTTTCTTGCCCTCACACCAAATGAAAGTCATTTGCGATTGATTTCAAGTCGTCACGGCATTTTGTTTTCAAATACTTCTCCGCTGCAAAAGTTGACTCGAGTCTTCAGCGGATGACGTTGACTCGCTTGATCGGGAATGGACAAATATTGCTTCTTCGTTCTCCACTTCTACACGAAGAAAAAAAACAAAAACGTTAGCAAGCATTTTGCATTTATTTCACAGAAGATAAATTGAGGTGAAAGTTCAAATCCACCCAAACGAGACGCAAAGTTACAAATGATCGAAACTTGAAGTTAATTGGAGCGAATTGAGTCGCTTCCACTTTTTGAATATTGTCGAGACTGACGATAATAAAATGACCTAAGTTTCTGCTCAAACAAGATTAAAAAAAAAACCCAAATCATCAAGTCGAGAAACTTGAAGTAACGTGAGCAACAGTCCGTTTGACTTTTGACCGATTTTTGCCACTTTGAATTTGTACAAAAGTGGCGACGGAAGCGTTTGGTGTGCAAGCTCGTCTGTGCGTCACTCACCAACCATGTCTCTCCGTCCCGTCCCGCAGCCTCGTACGCTCCTTCAGTCCGTCGGCGATGCCCGGCCCGGTCGTGCCGATGGACGTGGCCATGCGCTTCTACATCAGCCACTCTCCTCCTCCTCCTCCTCTCAGGGGCTTCCTGAGCGCCTACGAGGCTCCTCGCCATCGGACCAAGAGCCGAGCCCAGCGGGACCGGGACCGGGCCGCCGCACTCAGGCCTTGCTTGAGCAGCCATGACAGCTGGAGCGGAAAAGGCGAGAAGAAGAAGGTGGTGTTCGCAGACTCCAAGGGAATGTCGCTCACCGCCGTCCGCGTCTTCTCCAAAAACGAGGAGCTGGAACGCGGCGTGGACGAGTTGCAGTTTGACATGAGCGACCTGGAGAACGCCGCCACGGACCTGAGGATCCGCTCGGCCCGCAGCCTCGTGCTGGACTTCGAGCAGCCCTCCGCCGACTACCTGGACTTCCGGAACCGCCTGATCCGGAACTCGGTCTGCTTGGAGAACTGCTCGCTTCAGGAGCGCTCGCTGAGCGGCACGGTCAAGGTGCGCAACGTCGGCTTTGAGAAGCGCGTGCGGGTGCGGGCCACCTTCGACTCGTGGGCCAGCTTCGTGGACGTGGACTGCACCTTCATGAACAACGTGTACGGCGCCCACGACACCGACACCTTTGCCTTCGTTCTGGACCTGCCCGCCGACATCCCGCCCCAGAACCGAGTGGAGTTCTGCGTCCGCTTCGAGGTCCGAGACCGGACCTTCTGGGACAACAACGACGGCAGGAACTACGCCGTCAAGCGCGTGGGCTGGACCGGCGCGTCCTCGCCGCCTCCCGCCGAGCGCAAGAAGGCGAGCGGCGTCAAGGTTCTGGAGATGGACTTGGAGCAGTTGGGAAGTCCTCGCATGTGCAGCGGCTTCTTCCCGGGCTGGCAAAGCTGGAACCACGTGGATGCCGCTGTGCCCTACTGGTGACCGGCCGCCGGCCCACCACGTCACTGACGGACGTTACGTCCTTCATATTGAAGGGGAGCCGGCGGGCGGGTCCGTCCTGACGGGCGCACGGCCCACCTTTTCGGGACATGTTGATGATGTCATCAGAAGACTTTTTGCTTCTCACGCTTCTGGTACTTCCGCAGGTGGTGCTCTGCATCTTTTGTGATTTGCACAGACTGCGTGTGTGCGTGTGCGAGGCCGCCAATCAAAAGTTTCTCTTTGGCATTATTGTAATGTTGTTTGGAATAAACGTTTCTATTTGTGCACTCTTCTCTATTTCCAGTATTTATCGATTCGGGGTGCCTAGCGGTTCGCACGTGTGCCTCGCAGTTCGGGGTCGGAACGTGCGCTCGGGCCATCCCGTGTGAAGTGCGCGTGTTCTTGCCTCGCTCCAGTGCAGTCCATCGCAGGTCGGGCGAGCTCGTCGTGCGACCGGGCCGTGCCGTCACAACGTGACGCGTCTTCCGAGCCAACGCTCCATCTTGGACTCATCATCCGGACCAAAAAGAATCTCCGGCCGGAGGGATCGCCGTTTCCTGCCGCCGCATTCCTGGCAACTCACGGCCGCAATCGCGCACGCAAACATTGGCGCATCTCCGCAAGAATGAAATGTCCCGAAACAAGAAAAGACACGACGTTGACGAGGAGCCAAACACGTCCGCTCACGTAACATCTCCGCAACGGTCCGTGTGCGCATCTCAAACGCGCGCATGTGACATGGGAACAAACAAAAATGAACACGCCTCAAAACGCGTCCGAAACGTCCAAACAAGTTCCGAGCGCGCGCATCAAAACGTCACAAATGGACGAGCTACGTTCACACACCAGAACGCGAAGCTCACACACGGCGCGTGGATGCAAACTCCATAAGGCACACAAACAATCATGTTGCATGCCAACACGTGTGTGACGATGCACGTGTGTCGGAACATGAACATGTCAAAAGCGTTTCCCCGAACACGCGCAGGGCACTTGAGGACATGCGTGAAAAAAGAAAAAAAAGTGCGTGTGTTTGCATTGCGAGTGGCGTGCCAGGCGAAACGCGCGCGGGCACCGCCAGGCCTCGGTGAGCCAGCGAGCACGTGAGCGCTGAAGATAAGAAGAACCTTGAAGGATTTTATGGAGCAGGACGGCGCAGCTCAAACATTGATCACCCGACTCCGCCTCCTCCGGGCCGACGAGCCAAACGAGGTCCAAATTGTTCCCGGCGACACGACCGCACCGTCGACGTCTCATCACGTCCACGTCGTCGTCGTCCTTCGATGGGCAGACAAAAAAAAAAAGAAATTAATCACTCAATGAGCAGCACGAGCGCGGGAAAAATGCGACAAAAACAGAAAGAGTCCAAAATTGGAAACAGTTGGGGAGCAGCAAGAACAATTGTAGAGGAAGAAATGGCAAAAACCAAAAAACTGGAAGAAGTGCGAGCAAATATCGCCATTGGCAACCAAACTTTCAAACCATTACTCATGGGAGTGGCCCAAACACACACACACACACACACTCGAATGATGTTTCTCACCCCTGACATTGACCTCTGAACTCCCGCCATGCCAGTCAAGTGGATGTTGACAGCGCAGCGCTAATGTTAGCATAGCGCTAACGTGTTTTGCGAGTCCACGCGTCGAGCGAACGTCGGATGAGCCAAAACGAACCCAAAGCTGCCGAAGCGACTTGAGTTGCCGTGGCTGTCGCTAACGTAGCGTCACTCGCTTAGCACGCGCTAGCTTGGTGTGCTGCAAATGAAAGCGGCAAGTCCAAACGATTTGAACAAAATATCAATCGGCTCATTTTTCGGAATGGATGGAAAAAATGAATTGCCTCCCTTTATTCAAAAGCAGGACATGATTTCAAATCGACAGCGCAAAAAAACGCCTCAATAGATTCAGTTTGGTCATCACATAAAAATATTCATCATCGACTTGCAAATGTTTGCAGACGTCTTATTTTGCAATCACTCGTCAATATTTGCCGGCGGGAGTTTGAAATGCGGACAAGTTGGACTCTCGAAACAATCGACCGATTCTTTGATCATCCATCGCTCAAACGCGCACACGCTGAGACGCGTTGGCAGCTTCATGCTAACCGGAAGGGCCGATCCAAAATTAGGCTGCCTTCGAGAGCAGATAAGATGAAAGATAGAAGCCAGAAAGGCGTGCGAGCAAAAAGAAGATAAGCTAACGTTGTCTTTTGCTGCTCGTTAACTTCTTCAAGTGGGTCAACTCGGCTCAGCGCTGATAAAAGTTCCGGCGGAGAACTCCGAAGAGTTCACTTCACGGACGACTGGGGGGGGACGTCCGCTGCGGTCTGCACGACTCGCCGTGTCTTCTCGCGGCTCACGTGATTGGACCGCTCGTTTTTTGTTCTCAAGCACTTCACCTTTCAGTCAGAAGAAGAAAAATGTGCAATTTCTGAATAAAGCGGTTCGGCATCACAACAATTTCCTTGCGTGAAGGACGACGCATTTGAAATGTGGATTGCGCAAGTCTTTCGCAGTCAAACTTTCAAGCCAAACTGAACATTTTTGAAAAAGCTCAAGTGCTCGGAAAAAAAAAACAGCGTTATTGATAACATTGATTGTGAGTGATTATTGTCTTTACTGCAGTTATTCCAATTATTAGGAAGATTAGAAATAAACGTTTGCAGATGTGCTGGCGACCAGTCCAGGGTGAACATCCAAAATTCGCAAAACGTATCGGAATTTGGATTATTATGAGAATGTCCGTTGACTAAAATGATATTCGAATGCAATAAAAAGCGAACAAAAATTGCATTGCCGAAGCAATCAGGAAGTGGGTGGTTTTGAATTGAGCCGGCCCGCCCACTTGGCGAGGGGTAAAGCCCCGCCCACTCTGGCACAACAGCGGTGCCAAGAGAGCAAGTGACGGCAATGAAACCTTTCACGCGTGCTCGCACGCGACGTGCGGTGAAAAAGAAGAAGAGGAGGAGGAAGATGTTCGATGACGAGCATGAAAAGCAAAAGTTTGTCGAGTGTTGGTCATGAAAGGATCACGAAGCCTCACGCAACCCAATATTGCATCGAAATATTTCCCATCTGGCTCCATGACGGGCACGCTCGTGCACGTTGGCGCAAGATGTCTGCCACTCGCATTTGGGCGGCGGCGGCGGCGCGCTGGCATCCAATCCTGCTTCTTTTTTCTTTTTTTTCTTCTTTTCGGCGTGACTTTGCACTTTTGACTCAAAGCGCTTGCGCAAACATTTATGAGCAGCAAAGCCTTCTTGTCTCGTCTGCGGGTCGAAGGGCGAGCACGAGCACGAGCGCTGACCTACTTTCGCAAGCTCGCGTCCAACGTTTATGCCATTAAAATGCATTTTGATTGACTGCAGCTGCTTCCGTACATGAACACAACGTCACATTTGGACCTTCTCTCTTTTTTTTTCCCCTTTCTATATTGCCATGGCAACGTCATCTGTCCCGACTGCTGGCCAAATGGAACTTTCCCAACAATATAAATGAACAATGAAGCTGATTCTCAAAATCCAGCTCTCTCCTTCTAAAACTTGTCATTTTGGTAAAAATCAAAAGTCTCTCTCGGCGCCGCTGAATGTACAGAAAAGCTCGCCGGGCTCACCTGTCAATCAGATCTCGCTTTTACAGCCTGGAAAAATGGACGTCTAACTTTCATCCCATCACCAAGACGATGTTGCCACAAACAACTCGAGCCAAGACGCAAAATTGCAACAAAAAGTGCAACGTTGAAAATCATTTTGATGCTCGAAATCCACAAATGGCGACAACGCCGTTGTCAGCTCGCATTTTCAGCGATTGCTTTCAAACGTGTTTCTTCTTTTTTCAAACTCATGGCTGCATTTAATCGAAATGGCCTTTTTGAATCTGACCTCACAATCACACACACTTCAAATCTTTCTCGGCTCAACGCGATGTCATGGAGGTTGCTTCGAACCGAGTTACTGTTACGAGTTTTTTTTCACGATATCCAGATTGTGTCCTTTTCCGGTTGGGCATTCGTGGTCGCGCTCTGAAGTGGTTTGGATCCGATTTGGCGGGCAGGATTTTTTTGTGTTCGCCTACGTTCCGCTCCGCCGCGCTGCATGACGGTGTTCCACAGGGTTCTGTTTTGGGGACCTTGCTCTTTTCATTGTATTTTATTTGGGAGCGCACACAAGGAAGTGATGCAACAGGTCGTTTTTTTTTAAACAAAACAGACAAACAAAGAGTTGGCAGCTCAAGTGAGGTCAAGAGGAGGAGCTTTTGCAGAGGAAGATGGGGCCGAATGACAAGGGGCAGGGCTAACGCGGCTGTTTTGGAACGTGATTGAGTAGGGCAAGTTTGTTTCCAAACAAGACGAGAACAAACAAGACCAGGACTTTGAATGGAGTACCTGGGATCGGGAGGGGGGGGGGGGCTTGGGCGGGCCTCGTAATGTAGGCTAAGCAAAACAATGTCGATGTAGCCGGCCAATAAGCACTTCGCCACCTTGGCCCCGCCCCCTGGACCCCAAATCCCAACAGAAAACAGATCAATGAATGAAAAAGGTCCGCTGAAAGTTGTTGGCCAAGCAGCGTGCACGTTTCGTGTGCACGTGCGCACGCGCGTTGGGGAGCAGGGTGGGGCTGCGCAATGAATTGAAAGTGTATTGCACTGGTGAGGGGAGCTCTCTAATCTCGTTGCACTCTTGAGTACAATGACAATAAAGGGATTTCTAATTTTAATACTCAATTGCAAAATTGACATCATTGTAAAAAAAAAAAGATGATTATATTCCATATAAAATTGTTCACCTCATTTTCCAATACGCCCCAAAATTTGGCGTTCTATTGAAATTGTTTGTGAAGATCTTACAACACCTCCAAGTGGATCGCCAGTCGACGCCAATGCACTTTGTTTATACAAGGAAACCATCATCAAATTTCGACATGAGCATCTTTTTTATGAAGATACAATTCATTCCATTTTTAGTTTTGTACCCCCCAAAATGATGTTTTGTCCTCGTTGTGCAGCTTTCGCGCAGCTCATACAATCAAACAAGATAAGCGTGTCAGTGCAAGTCCTTTTCGTTACTCAATGACTACTTTTGCCACATACGAACATATTCAAGCACGTTCATCCTCACGCAGCGAAACACCAACGAGTTCATCCAGCGAAGACCACATGGAAACGTTCGTGACGCTTTTGAAATGCGGGCCGCAATCGAGCGCTTTCCTCCACAAACGCAATTCAAACTGATTTTGCTTCCTAACGCGAAACGTATTCGGGCAGAACGCGCCAATCTCAGCAGGAGGCCGCAAAAAATCCAAACGCTCGCCGTCGGGAACAGGCCCACTTTCAAGCCGCCGTCGTTTGGAAAATGACGAGCACGCTCACCGACTGGCTCGTCCCCCCCCAAAAAATAGCAAGCGGGCCAATTTGGCACATTTTGAGCTTGAAAAGGCAACACAGCTGCCTACGTCCTCAAATACGTTCTTACGTCAGTCCAAATCCCACCGAAACGCGTCCACAAAATTTGGTGTTGCCAAATTGTCGCTTTGAGATGAGCAAGCGAAAAGTCGTTTTGACTCGTTTTTCGTTTTCCCGATCTTTTGCTTTTGACCGTCTTCAGCTTTCATTTGTTTTCTTGTGTTTATGGGCAACGCAGCAACGGTCGCCCTCAACTTGAGGAACGCGCTCGTACCTTTGAGGGAGGTGACGCCACGCGACGCCACGCCACACGCATCATTCCTTGCTGCGGAAACGACAAGACGACTCGGCGGCGTCTCGTTATGACAAAACATTTTTTAAATCTCTTCAATAGTTTGAAATAGTCACTTCCATCCCGAGTCTCCTCGCCGACACGCTTCCATTCTTGCGTTTGTCCCGTCGAGCGAGATTTTGCTTTGCGCTCGCCGACTAGCTCGCGGGCTTCGAGACTCAAATTCATGTTTCATTCCGCACACGAGATGACAACGAGGACGACAACGCTGTGGACGAGACAAAGTTTCAAGCAAAACTTTTAATGTTAAACGTTGACATTGACAAAAAGCGCAAACAGGAAGTGAACGCACGCTAGGCTCAAGGCCACCATGTCCGCTTGCTAACAGCAACTTTCAGTCAGACGCTTCAGAACTTGACAAGTTCTCGCCACCGGATTCGAGGCAGCGGCGTCTCGTCGTCGGCTTGTCAAGATCCGGTCGCCGGTCGTCAAGTCACGGTCATCGGGTTTTCTAGTCGTCGCGTTCTCGTGCTCGACACTTCCCTGGAGTGTCAGAGACAAAGAAGCCGGTCATTCGGGGGGCCACTGGAGAAGGGGGCGGGGGGCGTTGTGACCCCCATAAACCACCTTGGCTCCTGGCCACCAGCGCCACTTGTGCACGTTGCCATGGAAACCAGGCCAGCAGGGCGTCCACAATTTGAGGGAAAGCTTTGCGGAATCGCAAACCGCTCGCTTCCCGCTTTATTTTGCGCGTCCGCCTGCTGCTAAGCTAATGCTAAAGCTAACACACGTCCGCGTTGCAGCGGCCAATCAAACGGTTCGGATGCTGCGTTTCTTTTTCAACGCGCCGCAATGTCAAACATGGCGCTCACGTTCGGTCATCTCATCTTCAGCGTCTCGTTATCGAGTTGGAGTCGTCAGATTCTAGTTTTCACCGTTCTAGTCGTCATCAGATAGTCGTTCCTGGCCGCCGGTTTACAGAAACTCGCGGCGGTCACGTTCTTCTGCCAGAATCGAGCCGGCCGGGTTGGAGTCAAGCTTTTTGTATTCATCTTCTAGTTGCCACGTTGGCGTCATCAGACGCTTTCTTGGGCTTCAGTGACACTTCCTGCTCTGTGCAAAGCTAATGCTAAAGCTAACACGCGTCATGGCTGCAGCTGTCTCTCCAACAGCTGCCCAACAAAAAAAAACAACAAAAAAAAACTCTCTGCTGCGGCGGCGTCCGAACACGCCGCAATGTCAAACATTGAAAAAAAAAGGAGAAAGAAAAAGTCAGCCGGGTGACATTTGGCACAATACAAGCTAACTTTCTTAGCATGTAGCTTAGCTCGATGGACTTCTTCTGACTCAATGAGGAACACGGCGGTACTGCGATACGCTAGCAGCGCTAACTTGTTCAGGCGCTTGTTCAATATAAGCAGAATTTCAAAGTGTCTGTTTAAATAAGAGTAGCAAAACAAAAAGAGCGCTAAGGGGCGCTAAAGTCGTGAGCGCCCGACAGGAGGCGTGGTGGCGAAGGGGGGGGGTCACTCAAGGCCGAAGCCCTCCGCGTTGGAGATGGCGATGGTGAGCTTGTGTTTGAGCTCCTTCCTGCTGCGATACGGCGGCAAGCAGATCTGATTGAAACACGTGTGCGACACGGGAAGCCTGAGGACACACAAACATGAACACGCTTAGACGGCCGCCGCTTTGTGGACCGCTTACAAAAACGTTGCTCGGGTTTTGGTTTTTTGCATGAAAGATGAACTTTCCATTTTTATTCATCACAATTGGGAAAGATGATTTGAATTGAATTCAATTTGTCTCTCAAGGTTTGTTCACCTTCCGAGCCGCCAACGTCGCCTCGTGCACAAATTTTGATTCCCGCTTTGAATCGCTTTTGTTGCAAATCACGTTTGTATTTTGCACCGTACGAGGACGGCGGTCGGCGTGCTCGTACCAGTCGGTGGGCGCGTCGATCTTGGAGATTTTGAAGTGGAGCTCAGCCATTCCGCCGACGGGGATGCGGTCGCTTCCTGTTGCAAAGTGCAGAAGTTTCTTTTGAAGATCCACGGGGAACGACAGCACCACGTCCCAGAAACTCCTGCGTGCGCGCACACACACACACACACACACACACATTTCATGGGCAATTTTTGAATCCGAAACAAAGTTGCCACGCACGTTGCATGAACGCTCCGAAGCGGCTGGTTTTCACTTTTAAACGACTCGCTTCGAATTTGCGTGCGCGCATGTTTGGCGAGCGTTTGGGAGCGCCGGAAAACGAACAAAGAAGAAGAAGAAGCGGCACGGTTGATGTGAGCTCGCAAAGGAGCTTCGTTTTGGTTCACTTTGTTGATGCGGACGCAACGTTTGAAGGGCTGTTCGGATTCTCTTCTTCACACACACAAAATTGAATTTTGGATGTTAGGCTAAAGGAAGAGCAAGCGAGCGTTGCCATTTTAGCTTTGTTAGCTTAGCATGTGACGTTTACTGCATTTGTCTGTCACTTTTTTTGGAACTTGTCAACAAGGAATTGTTTTTGTTTTTTCAAATTATTTTGTCGGCATGACGACGAAGCTTTGCACGCGCGTCCCTCGGTCACCTGATGGTGGCGTCGCTCTTGCTGTATCCTTCGTAGTGCGCGGCTTTCTGCAGAGCACTCATGTCCAGCCGAGGACTGCCGCACACCAACATCTCCACTTCCTCGGGCCGAAGCAACTGCGGCAAGAACAGAAGAAGCGCATCAACGGCGCCTCATTTCCTTCATTTGGAGGTGGGCGCGAAAACGTTGCCGGTTTGTGGCGCATCGAATCAATCATTACAAAAAAAAAAAGTCATCAGCAACACGTCGCCGTCGCCAATAAAGCAACTCGCGGAAGTCGACTTGCAACACACGCTCAGGCGACGTGATCGCAACCGCACGCGAGCGCCGTCAACTTTGACCTTCTTGTTGCGCCGACTTCATGGAAGTTCAAAGGCCGCCGAGCAAAACACCAACGTCAGAGACGAACATTCGGAAGCGTCCCGGTCGGACGCTCGTGTCGTGGACGAGACGCGAGGACGGAAGCGCTTTTGGGCCCGAACCGAACCGGGTCAAGTATAGAATTGCGAAAAGAAACGTCGCAATGTTTGAACTGAGAGTTGAACGGAGAGCGTGCGAGACACAGCAAAGTGAGAAAGAGAGCAAAGCGAGCCAGCAAAAACACCAAAGTCAAACATGCGGCTGTGTGAAGAAGCAATTGAGAGGCAAGAGAAGCATCTCAAGTTCCGTTTCCTAAAGTTCGATGAATACAACTCATCTGTGAATTTGCCTCATCTGACAACGAGAGTCTGAGAACGATCACTTCATAAAGCTGCGTTAAAAAGCGTCTCTCGGTCTTTAGAATCGTCTTCATAGCTCATTTAATAACATGGAGACCCGCGGTTCATCGTTCCCTTTTATTTTGGCCGATAATCGGGTGTGTTTTCTCGTTTGGAAATGACACTAAGTGGACGCGAAAAGGAAACTGTCCAGTGGATGACCTTGAAATAATGTTGAAGAATTCGGAAACGTGGGCTGTTAGCCTCTCGTCACGGACGGAGGCTTTTTTTTTTTTCGTGCCGAGGCGTTCCGTCGAAACGCAGACGCAAGGATGAAAACGATAATTTTTCTGGATGAGGACGGAGTGGCGATGACGCAAAGTCGCGGGCGTGACAAAATCGCCTCAAGTGGCCATCTTTGACGTCAGGCTTTATAAAGTTATCAAGAAGCATTTTTGTCAACGTCCCAAGATGTCGTCGCGCTCACGTTCGTCCCTCCGACCAACACCGAGGGTCCGCTTTCTTGTTATGCATAAAAATGCGTCCCTCAAAGCACGACCGTTAACGCTCGATTTTTATTTGCCGCCGACCGACAGCTCGCCATCGAGCCGAATAGATCGCGCGACACCAAGAGATGGAATCTTCATCTCGTCAACTCAACTAACTTTTTAGATGCGTCCGGCAAACGTGCACACGGTGACGTACGTGGAAGGTGTAGAAAAGTGCGTGAATGTCGCCCAACTCACCATGAGGGCGTCGGAGGCGCACACGCTGTGGAAGCCGTGGTAGAAGGCGGCAAACTGCTTGGAGATGGATTTATTCAGCAGGAAGTCCACGTAGAGCTGCACGTACTCTGGCGAGGGAACGACAACCACGACACATTGAGCGCCTCGCCGCACGCCGAAACATGGCAAACACAATGACAAACGGCGTGCAACGTCAACAACGCGCACAAAGCGGCAAACGACAACACACGCAACACCGGCCGACCTCGCGACGCCTCAAAAAAAAAAAAAAAGCGAGGTCGATCGTGTTGAAAAACGGCGTCAAGACACGGCCAAGAGGAAGCTGCAATACAATAAGTTGCGTGTGCGTGTAAAAGAGGCAAAGTCCAGCTTTTCGTGTTTGGCGACGGTGAGAAAGGCTCGCTCGCAAAATCCCACGTTGCGCCCAGCCCCCGCTCGGCGTTCCTCAGGGTTCTGTTTCGGGGCCCCTGCTATTTTCGATTTTTATTTGCTGCCGCCAGCTTCCACCCCACGAAAACATGAAATTTCCTTCCGTCAGATCGATGTCCCGCTGAGCAAAAAAGACGCTTTCTTCTTAAGACAACTTCAGAAAAAAATCAAAATTTCTTAAATTTCAACAAAAAGAAAACCAGAAGTTGTGGCGTTCGGTCGCAGTGGCCCTCTGACTTTCAACCCTGGTGACCTTTGACCCCTGGCATCTTATCTAAAGCCAACAGTCAACAAAATGTTCCACGCAGCTTCTTTCGTCTTCGGCAGCAGGCGAAACGGGAAGCCGTGCCTTGGCTCCATCAAGGCGACTTTGTGGTCACGGACTTGACTTTGGAGTCAGCCGGCCCTCCCTCAAGCAGCTCCAGTTGCGGCTCGTCTTCTGAGTGGAAGCCCGCGAGACGGATCGCTCCGCTCCAATCTCGGCCTCACTTCGCTTTCAGATACGCCAGTTCGTCTCAAAGCAGGAAATGGCCTCGTCCTCAGCTACATCTCGGAGCCGGTCGGATTTGTGGAGCGGACGCTACAGGAGGGTGCCGAGAACCGAATGGCCCCTCAGAGGGGGCGGAGCCTTTTCGGACGCTCGTTGAATTGTTCCACCGGCCGCGAGACGTCGTCGGCATAGACGGAAGGACAAAGACGAGTCGATCGAAAGAAAAAGAAAAGAGCGGCAGATTACCTTTGCGGTTGTGTTCGGTGACGGCAATCTTGTCTCCTCCCGGCTTCAGGTTGTAGGACTTGACCGCGCCCATTTCCTCCTGCGACACCTGCCATCATGTTGATTAACGGATTGAACCTTTTTCTTCAAATGTTACGAGCATATTCATTCGGCAGATAATTAGCATGTTTGCTAGCACGGCCAATATTTTCTTCTTCTTCTTTAGCGTGCAAATGAGCTTTTTCATTCGCACTTTTGTCTTGGCAAATGAGCATGGCTAACTCGTGTTCAAACATTCGTGCTCCAAGCAATAATAGAACAAAACAAAGATGAGAACACGACCTGCGCGCAAGTCTGTTAGCAGGTTTGCGAGCATGCTTCCTTCTGACCACGTCCTGCAAAATTTGTGCCACTATTAAAGGACAGTTTTATCTTTATCTTTAAATCACAAGAATTGATATCGAAATTCAAGCACTCAAGGACATTTGTTAGCATGTTTGCTAGCATATTTGCTAATAAGATGAAGAGCATGTTTTTGTTGTGTATTTTTAGCATAATGAGCAATTGCTGAGACATTTGTGGTCGGAAATAGTCGTTAATAGAACAAGAATTATGACAAGCGCCAGAAAATGACGACTAAAACGACAACGGCAATTTGGTTGGATTCAACTTTGTCATCGCACGTGACAAGAAATTGAAGATGATTTCCTTCGGGGCTGATCGCAGATGAAGCGGCATTGATCGCGCTGTCATCGATGATCTTAAGTTCCGTCTGCAGCTAAAAGGGGCCACAGTCTCGCCCCTCCCCCAAATACATAAATAAATAACGGCTTTCCGATTGTAAAAAATGATTTTAGAGCTTTGAAGTCAGATCATGTCGGTGAAGTCAAACGAGGCCTGACTGGAAGCAGCCTGGAGTGACTTCCTGCTCGCCGCTAGCCACATTCCACGCACGCACGCACGCACGCATGCCCCTCCCCCCTCAGGCCTTTACATAATGTTTGCCTCCACTCTGGTGCGACTTACTTTTAGAAGTCAGCTGCTGCTTTCACTTGAGCAGGAAGACGAACGTGAACGCGTTCGCTCGCGTTCCGCGTGTACATTTCACGGACACGTTTGCACCAAACATCGTTTGGAATCGTTTGAATGTTTTCAAAGTCATGAATTAATTGCGCATATACGTTTATTGCGTTATTTACAACAAATTGAGGAGCCGATCAAACCTTGTTCAACTTCAAATGAAACAAATTTTCAGCCTCTCGGATGTAAATATTCTTAGCATCGTCATCGTCGTCATTATTCTGCCTTTCATTTGGGAAAGAATCAGCAACATTTTGGACAAAGTTGTGACGGATACGAGTCAATTCTTATCGATTTATGTTGGCGCACTTTCGGCACGCTCAATTTGGAAAAACTTGATGAATGAGCTAAGTTAAAAAAAAAAATCCTTAATGTTTAAAAAAAGAAAAAAAAAAACTCATTTATTATTAAATAATTGTGAGTTGCAGCCCTGGTATTGCTCCAAGGTGAGATTTTATGCCATCTAGCAAAGGGATTTTATTTTGTCGTGAGAAACTTGACTTTGACTAAATCAACAAGTGAACTGCATCAATTGAATTTTGCATGTGTGCGCTGACAACCTGAAAAGTGAGGCACAAGTCTTCCTCCACGTTTCCATCGCATTTCAGCAACTCCTCCAAACCGTGAGCCAGCTCCTGTCCACGCACGCACACGCACACGCACAGAGCAGGCAGGTTTGTGTGTCAAGTACGCCAGAAGTTGTGTAAGAAGTGTGCAACAAGAGCACCATGTTAGCTTTCTTGAAATAGTCCAAATAAATTACGTCACATAATGTGTGTGTGAGAGAGAGAGAGAGATCTTTTGGAAGGGTTGTGTTCTCGTTCTTTGACTCTTGCTCAGCTGAACAGAAAGACACGCAGATGAAAGTGACACCAACGAGTGAAAAGTTTGAATTTGTCTCCCTCTGCAGGCAGCAACCAGAAGTGCAGCTAAACCGAACACGTTTCCCCAACGGCGATACTTTTTGGCCACGAGAGCAAAAAAGACACTCGCGTGTCATGCATACTCAATCTTTGTTAAAACGCAAATTGTTCAGCAGAAGCAGCCCAAAAGTGACATGAATGTGACAGAAGAACGACAAACCGGCATGATCTGCTGCAGGTCGTCCAAGGTGGCGGTCGCCATGCCGACAGGGGCATTCTGGTCACATGGTACAGTGGGTGGGGTCAGCAGTTTCCTGTTACGAGACAGCGCCAGCTGACAACTTCACATTTGTTATTTCAATTAGACGTGCAAAAATGTTTCACGCTGTTCACACACACACTGACCTGTAACAGAAGAGTGGGAAGTGGATGTCCAGGGCGATGCTGTTATAAACGGCCAAGCCCATCAGCTGGGTGCATGTTAAGGACAACACGCTGACTGACAGCACCAACATATTATTGTCCATGTATTGTGTATATATATGGATGTATACGTAATATTTAACAGCTTACACATATAAGAAGCCAACCCCCCCCCCCCCCCCATCATTTATGTATCGCCACGGTAACGCCATCGCTGCCGTCGCCATGATGACTCGACGGCACTGACCAACGTCAATGAGTTCTGGGCTCAAGAAAAACACTTTTCACACAATGCTGCCATCCTGACACACACACACACACACACACGCGCGCGCGCTTTGATGACAAGAATAAACACTGACGCACACACGCTCACTGTGCAAGTTGGCAAGGCAAAGTCAGACGTTAAGTTATGTAAGCTCTGACAGCTACCAGATGCGCACACACACACCTTTTGGTCTGGTTACGCATGCGCGTGTGTTAGAGGAGACGACGCTGCACATGGGAAAGAAGCTCGTGCGTGAAGGATACCGTCCCGATGAGTTGAAACTCAGAGTAGTTGTCACACTTCCAGCTGCTGAACCAATGACAGCGAGACTCCTTCATGTACATGAACATGCCTGATACACGCACACGCACACACACACGCATCATTAGGACAGAAAGCAGCGGAAAAATAAAAAACATGGAAAGAACAGAAAAAGTCACAAAGCGTATGGAAAGAAGAATGACAGAATGGAGGGAAAATGCGTTCAAGGGAAGAACACGGAAAAGAAAATGACCACGTAAAGTGAAAAGAACCGGAAAAAAAAAGAAAGAAAAGAAGTCGCGGGTGCGGCTCGTCACACCGACCGTAGTCATCGTGGAAGATCCGTCGAAGCAGAAGCAGGAACCACTCTTTGGTCAGGCCGCCCATGTCGAGTCCCGCCTCCCCGATGAACGTCACGCGCAGTTTCTTCTTCAGGTCGCAGCGCTTCCGGCTCAACTGAACACACGCACGCACGCGCGCACGCACACACGCGCTGTGATGTCACGGGCAGCACGGCGAAACTCTTTCCTTCTTTCAAAAGTGAAATCAAACACGAGCTTGCTCAAGCGGGCATTTTTTGGGGGCGCGGCACTCGAGGTGCAAAAAAAAATTAAGAAATAAATGAAAAAAAAACTGCACTGACCTCATCCAGCGAGTCGGCGAGGAGTTGCGCCCGTCGCACTTTGATGTTGAGGAACAGGAGGTTCATGTCCACGCGTTGTCGTCGAGACACTTTGCTCACCAGACTTTGCTGTTGTACAAAAAAAAAAAAAAGACTCAGCAAACATCCCAACGAGAGCAAAACCAGGATAAGCCGAGACGAGGAGGACGCACGCTCACCCTGGCCCGTCTGATCATCTGCTGTTCCGAGTCCTTCTGGATGATGGCCTTCTTCACCGCCGTGGACAGGATGAAGGGAAACTGGCAGAAGGAGAACCTGAAGGAAAAGCGCATCGCAACATCAAAAAGGAAAGAAATCAATAAAAGAGAAAGCGAGCGCAATTCTGACGCCGACGACTTTGCAACTTTATTATGGAATTGGAATGCGCTGACTGTCATGACCGACATGTCCCTGTAGGTGGCGCCCTGACTCATCACATCACGTCCTTTACAAGGGAGAGAAAGAGAGACAGCAGAAAAGATTTGCAAAAGCGGCTAATTCAGAGAAAATGGAAACAAACTTCCGTCTGCTCTTTGCGTCGATCTCGTCAAGCTTGCGTGCGAAAACACTGAGCACCAAAATGGAGCCCAAAAAAAAAAACGCATTTGCTTCCAAACGAACAAAAGAGGAGCAAATACTTTGTCCATTTCAGTTTCTCAAATGTGAAAACGTTCTTTTTTTTGCAAGGACGGCGACGGCGGGACCGACCTGCCGGAGTTTCCGTAGCTCTGCCAGGTTCGGTACTCGTCCATGAAGTCGATGTGCTCCAGCGTGATGTTGTAGAAGTCGGTGAAAGGCATGATGGGCGGCGACGACACGCTGTTGGCCGCGTCTGAACGCCACAATGAGAACGCCGCGAGGTGAAAAGGGACACCCACATCCAAACGACGCTTCGACTCGAAAACGTTTTTTTTTGTCATCCTCCGTCAAAGCGGAACGATGACACCGCTTGCTGCATTTTGGAATCCAGATCAATTTTTTGGGATCCGATTCCAAACTGGGATCACTCGTTCATCGTATGAACGATAACAGAATAATGAGACAATATGTCACATATTGAGTTGCCGTGCAATTCAACAAAATTCACAATTTGAGCTTCAGAGGGAGTCCATTTTTTTGTTTCTGTGTGAAAATCAATTTGGATGACAATTGAGCAAACTAGCACTCGTTTTACAATGTCTAATATTTCGTTCTATTGAAATGTTGCAAAAGTTCGACGGCCGTTTATTTTGATTGCTTTTGCTCTCGTCAAAACGGGACGTCGTTTTAAAGTGAAGCTGCCAAAATAGAAATCGGTCGGGCAGAAAATCGGCAAAACACGATTTTTGCAATCGTCTTATTTGGGCAAAACGCAAAATGATTTGTCGGAGGATGGCAGAAAATGAAGAGAAGCAAGTTCCACAAAATATGGAAACAATCCTTGATGAAAATAAAGGCAAAGACCACGCCGGCGCACTCACTGAGGAGGGCGAGCACTTTGGCGGCCGACGGGATCCACCAGGAACACTTGGAGGCCGGAGGAAGGTCGTCGGGCTCGGCGGGGAAAAGCCGAGTGGAGATGAACTGCAGGAGGCGCTCCACCAGCTGACGGAAGCGCCGCACGGACAACCTGAGACGAGCGAGCGCACCGTCGTCACACCTTCGACATCGTCGTCTCGAGTGAGCGTCGCGGCGGTCGCGTGGCCGCCGCCGTCATCGTCATTGTGGGTCGTCATCGACGTCACGGTCACGATCGGCGGCGTCTTCGTCATCATCACGTTCGACATGGCGAGCGCTTACTTTTTCAGCCAGTGCACCAGGAAGTGATGATCGGCCTCCGACAGGGCGGCCATTTGCCTCAGCAGGTGAGCGTAGATCACGTACGTGCCGGTGCTGGAATACTGCGGGTTCTGCAAACGTGCGAGCGAGTGAAGGCGAGCCATCCAAGATGTTGACGGACTAAATGACTTAAGCCCCACCCCCTTACCAAACGTCGGCTCACCTGAACAAGGATGAAGTACGCACGCAGGTCGTCTTTGGTCCGAGGCCTGAACACGCACACGCACGATGAGAATGAAACGTTGACGCTTGTTCAAGTGTAATGTGCATGCCAGACCACTAGGGGGTGACGTCGGCATGTGACGTGTGCCGCGCTGTCGTGTAAAAGACGCCGACGTCGAGCGCTTGTTGGCAAAGCAAACAAAAAGAAACCAAGAAGCTGTTGTGTTCGGTGCACTTGCGTGTCGCGTGTTGCGTGTGCAGTCTGGTGTTGCCGTTTGCGTGAAACGCCGACAAGACGACGTCAGCGAGGTCTTCTCACCCTTTCCACTCCCGCAGAAGGCTGTTGATGATTCCCTTCAGCACCGACTTCTGGATGTCCGCCGGCTGCACACGCAAACACGTGATGCATCTCACGCACACGCAGACAAGGACATGCGATCATGTGACAGGAAGTGACGTGCGCGCGTCACGACTAACGGTTTGGAGCAGCGAGTCGTAGACGGCGTTGATGAACTTGGCGTTGACTCCAGAGTCTTCGATGGTGTCGAAGGAGCCGTTGGGCTCCCGCTGGGAAAGAGGGCGGAGCTTAGGAGCAAACAGGAAGTGCCTGTGGCCAATGTCAAGGGGGCGTGTCTTACCTTGAAGGCGGCGTTGAGTTCAATGAAGGAGTCAAAAGTCGTCAAATAGAAATCTCCAACTTCACGCCAGTCGCCCGATAGTGCGGCACGCTCCGCCTCCTCGCTGACCACAACACGCACACGCAATGAAGCGCATCATAGCGTGACGTGTGTGTGTGTGTGTGTGTGTGTGTGTGTGTGTCTCACAGGAAGTCTTTGGTGGTCTTGCTGCGCATCGGGATGACGGGGTCACACGGGAACGGCGCTTTGACCTCCGGGGGAAGCGTGTCGATGGACGCCCGCTGCTTCATGCGGGACAGGCCGCCGATCGGAGGAAGTTCACACACTGAAGCAGAACGCACACGCACACACACTCAGTAAACGCACGAGCATCACACTTCTTGCCTCCCCATCAAACATTTTTGGCAGATGAAATTCTGCATGCTCAGCATCAGTAGCCAACATTTTACTTCATTGCTTCAAAGACACACACGCGCGCGTGCATGCGTGTGCGCGCACATACACACACCATCTGGTTTATAATTAGCCCCTTTTGTTGGCGCGTTGCTAAGGTAACGCCACAGGTGCTTTGTGGGCGCTGGAGCGGAGAAGACAAACGGCCAACGCACAACTTGAGGACACATACGCCCAAACGTCGTGTCGTCCACGACGGACTTCCTGTTTGGAGATTGCAGAAGCAAAAAGAACTTCCTGTGAGGACGCTTGGCGAGATTTGCAAAAATGTCATTAAAAAAAAAATGAAACACTTCCTGTGAGGCGGCAGAGGGATTTTTTTTTTTTTGTGTGGTTTTTGAGGGCCCGATGAGGCCGTTGTACGTGTGCTGATGTCACCCGACAGCGACAAAGGGTGTCGCCATGACAACCCTTCATCAAATAGACAACGGCACCGCCGCCGCCTCACGGCACGGCATCTCCCCCCACGTTACGTCAGCATCCATCTTGGATGGTTGCGGTTTTTTCTCCTCTGGCGGTTTGCAAGCTCGCTCGATTCTTGCAGCCTCTGTGGCCGTGGCGATCGTCGTCACGGCGACATATGATGACAACAATCGTTTTGAAGCTTCAGCAGCAGGCAAAAGAAAATGGAGGACTTTTGGGACACGCACACACTCAAGCATACATTAAACACACGCACACACTTTGCATTTTCCTACCTGGACGAGACTTGAGTGGAAGAAGAAGAAAAAAAGAAAAAATCAATAAATAAAAGACTGACCTTGTTTGAATGCAAGCGGCGCGGCGGCCATGTTGGGGTCCCTGACCCGAATCCTTCTGTGGTTGAGTGTGTTGATGAGGCTCCCCAGAGACGGCAGCGGAGGCTTCGACTTGCGGCACGGGCCCTGCCGCAACATGACATCATCGTCATCGTCACTCATGACATCATCAAAGGCATGCGGGCAAGGAGAGTTTGGTGAGCGAGACACCCCAAAACAAAATGGAGAGCGGACAGGATGTGTTGGAGGGTAAAGGTGAGGATGATGTCACTTGCAAGCCACGCCCCTTTAAATGGATACCATAATGAGAAACAACATTTTTGGGGTGTTGCGATTTGTGATAAATGCGTTTGCATTCCTTTCCAAAAAGGTTTTGCGATTCGAGCGAGCGCGACCGCGTCAACGTGGACGTCGAGTCAGGCCAGAGCATATGACGTGACATCATGATGATGACATCACGGCAAAAGTTATGCAAGTCACGTCGCTTATGCGAGCGGCTTTTTTGCCTTTTCCAAAGATGTCGCCGGCCGCGTTGGCTCACAACAACAACAACGTTCGCAAGAAGCGGCTGCCGTCAATCAATCACGCATCCGATGCCTCGTCAATCAATTTCAAAACGACGACGACAACGGCGAGCTTCATCAATTGGACCGCAAACGTGCGCCAAGCCACACTTCCAGTTCAAGTTGCACACAAATGCTTCACCAAAACACACAAAACAAGACACAGGCGATTGCAACGCAAAGACACACACCAGACACAAAAACACACACAAAGTTTGGCAAAACAGACAAAAACAAGACACAAAAACACAGCAAAGAGTTCAACAAAAAAAGAGAAAACAAAAAGATAAACACACACACACACGCGATGCACAAAAACACTGACGCAAAAAGTTACACAGTAAAGATACAAAACAAGTCAAATAGAGCCAGAAAAAGTTGCACAAAAAAAAAAACACGGAGATGCCAAAAAAGCTAACGCACGAAAACACATCTAGACGCACAAAAAGACACACTTGCTTTAGTCACACTGCATCCACAAGGGGGCCACAAGGGGGCAGTAGACGTCTCAACTCCTCTCAGCTTATCAGTGCAACGCTAATATTTAGTCGTGCTTCAAAGATGATAAAAAAAGATGACATACGGATGGCAACAGTTTTGCTCACGTTAAAAAAAAATAAAAACA
Organism: Idiotropiscis lumnitzeri; assembly: GCF_059441095.1. NCBI lineage: Eukaryota > Metazoa > Chordata > Actinopteri > Syngnathiformes > Syngnathidae > Idiotropiscis > Idiotropiscis lumnitzeri. Next base: position 332,567 of record NC_142399.1, on the reverse strand, counting down.
CAAAAACAATCAGTCCGCTTTCATGGAAGACAGCTTACGTCGGAGATTTTGTACAAATGTACGATAAACGAGGACGTGATCGCAATCGTTACATAATTGACAAGTTGTTGGCAAGAATCGCAGTGCGACTTGAAGACAAAACAAAAAGTTGCCCCAATTTGCCAGCGGCAGAAATCAAACAAACCAAAGAGCAAAATATTGTCATTCGCTAGTTGAGAAGCACGCAAGTTGCAAATGGATGTTGTGCTGCCACAATGGTTTGTGTGTTTGTTTGGAAGATAAAGCGTGGAGTTCGTGTCAGCAGCGCTGCTCGTGCTCGTGCTCGTGCTCGTGCTGTGAGCGTGAGTGTGCTTCTCGTGTCTTTTTCTTTTCTTACGCTGAAGATGGGCGGCAGCTTGTCGCGCTCGTGTTCATCCATCCTTCCTTGCTTCCTTCCTTGGTTGGTCAATTGTCGCGCTGCTGCTGCTGCTGCTGCTGCTGTCGGCCAAAAGTCTTCCAAAGAGGTCCCAAAGTGGCCCAAGTGCTCATTGTTGCGCAGTGGTCGTCATCGCAGCCGCCGCGCACGCGCCGACACGTGCGCGCGCACAAGCAATCCGGGACCGTCTTCATGTTCGCACACAAACAAAAACAAGTAAAAAAATCAAAGAAATCGACAACAAGACACACGAACGAGTCTTCGGCGGTCACACGCCATCAGTGCGTAAAGTGGCCCGAAGACGCCCGTGGCGGGCCGCCGCCATGTTGGGAGAGGGGGAGGAGCCTAAAGTTGGGCTTGGAGGAGGGCACAAGTTAGGAGGTGTGGGGGCAAAGCAAGGTCCGGGGGCCCCATGCGGACCCAACCTGCCTTTTAAGGGGCCCCACAAACGTTCACGCGGAAACCCGTCACCGAATGCATTCAAAATGCAAAATGGGAAAAAAGAAAAACACTCTTCAGACCTTCAGAAATAAATTAATTTACTATGGAAATGAGAATAGAAACGATGAATATTTAACATTATTTCATTCTTTAAATATTTGCTCGAGATATTAAGTGCAAATAATACAATAAAATATTAGGAAAAGAAATCATTATACTGGACATCTATTTCATCAAGAATTATATCATTGTCAACATTTGATTTGTGTATTTATTGAAAACAATAAAGTAAAAAACATCCGTAAAATAAAGATGCTAAACAATTCCTCAATTAATTGATTGAATACGTATAATAAAAACAATCATACGACTAAAATAAACAACTTTATGCTTATATTTCACTTGTTTTTACTTATTTAATATATATATATATATATATATATATATTAAATGAGTCAGAATAGATCATCCATGTTCGCGGGCGTGCTGGAGTAGATCCCAGCCGTCTTGGGGTAATAGGCGGGGGACACCCTGAACTGGTCGCCAGCCAATCGCAAGGCACACAAAGACGAACAACAAATTGCACTCACACTCGCACCTAGGGAAAATTGAAAGTGTTCCATGAACCTACAACGGATGTTTTTGGAATGTGGGAGGAAACGGGAGTACCCGAAGAAAAACCACGCAAGCACAGGGAGAACATGCAAATTCTACACAGGAAGGCCGGAGATTGAATCAAACCGTTACACGTCTGAAGTGTGAGGCGGACTTGCTAACCAGTCATTCCAGAATGCATACATTTTTTTGGTTTTAAGTTTTTAATTATTCATTTAATTAATACAAGAATGAATTACTTTCAAATTTGACTACTTTGCATCCAAAATGTGTCCCCCCCAACACACACGCACACACCTGAATGACTTTTTGACCAGAGAAAAGTCATCTGGCGTGTTCACGTCGTCCAGCCTGCAGCTTTACATTCTCATCAACTGTCATCGCTGAAAAAACTTTTTCGAATGCACTCACTGGAATTGTCCTATACCCCCCCCCCCACACACACAGAGGCGCTTCAATGGTCCAGTCGCCAAAAGCAGAAATTTGGCAGATCACACACGCCAGACAGGATGGACGTCTGTGGCCCACCTGTCTGCATCACAGACTGTGGGTCCTTCATTATAGGGACGGACAAAACAAGTCCGTCCGGGACGAAGGACAGACAGTCCCGAGGACGGAATGCCCCACTCTTATCCTTTCTTACAAATTGATTTGCTTTGAACTTGAACAGTTCCCAATTTGGACCACATATGCCCTCACTTACAGCACTGTGAAAAAAGGTGTCACCTTTTTCTGCAGAATGCTCTGAAAGAGAGCATTTTTTTCCCAATATGATGATCTTCAATTGTTTTCGCTCTGTGACGTTGTAATGACATCGAGCACCGGTTGTTCGATATCAAGCAGAAATGAATGGCTCTGCGGTCTCGCCAATTGTTTGTGAAGGCACCGCTTTGGTGACGTCACGCGGATGCGAAGGCTGATTGGACAACGTTGCGGACGTTTTGCTCTGACGTCGGTGGCGGCGCCTCCGCCTCTCGGCATCTGCTTACTTGCAAACAGGACATTTGGCGAACTTAACAGGTGAGGGGGACAACAAAAGTCCACTTTGGACAATTTCGCTTCCGGCCCGGCGAGTTGCATCAGTTGTCACCTGCATGACGTCATGCGGTAGGAACGCCACCGAGTCCAAGCGCCAGATAGCAGCTAGCTTCGCCAAGCTAGCTAGCAAGCTAGTAAGCTGGACTTGTTTGGAATCCGACGGCCTCTTCAAATTGTCCTTTTGACTAAGGAACTTTTCTTTTCTTTTGCGGCAGTACTCTGCGCTAGCTCGCTGCAATTGGACCCAAAAGTGTCCGGATGGAACCTTTTCGGCACCTTTAGCAAAGCTTACCTCTGCACACATTTTCCGGCAATTTTGTACTCGTGTTGTTTTTAACGGCCTCTTAAGTTTTTTCCTCAAGCTGTTATTTTTTTTTACCGTCATGTTCATATTAGATTAAGCGTGGTCAACGAAAAGTCTGAGAGCATTGTGTTTTTATTTCAGTCAGCATTGTCCATGAAAATTGACATTTAGGTCCAAGTTAATTGATGAGATTTTAGCAGAGGTGACAATTCAGTCCAGGTGCAGAAAGTAAAAACGCTTTTCGCCACATCTTGCTGCTTGTTTTCAAGGTGTTCCTTTACCTGACAGTTTCGAAGAAGCACCAAGTTGAGGCGAAAAGGTTTGGACTTTACTCACCAATGTGCTTTATTAGAATTTCTAAGTCATTAACATGACCAGTGGCTTCACATAAATGACTAACAGCAATCGTTAATCATGACAAGATTCCAAGTCACTTGAGCACATGTTGCCCCCCCCCCCAGTGGTGGCCTCCGCCATGGGACCGGAGCGAGTTTTCCCACCTTGTGAGGATGATGACAAGAGCCCACGTGACGGAGATGCGGTCGGGGGAGCTGCGTGGAGTGGTGGCGAGGAGGATCAAGAGGGGGAGGGGCCGATGGAGCAGGTCCCTACGGAGGAGGACGGAGGGGGCTACTCGTACCAACCCCTCAGTCAGGACGGGGATGACGCCGCGGGGGATGGCAGTCTCCAGCACAGGATGGAGGTTAGAGCAGACTAGAACTTGCGCTTGCCGCCATAGGTCTTGGTGTCATGGTGATTTTGCGGCGCAGGTGATGGGTCTGCACCTCCCCGATGCCCCGCCCTCCGACAGCGATGAGGACGACCCCGAGGGCGCGGCAGCCGAGAGAAGTCGCGCCTCCATCCCTATGGATGCCGGTTAGTAGGCCTTCTTAGGAACGCAATTTAAAACATGTTTTTTAGTTCCTCACAAATGGGGATGTGATGAATGAATGAATTCACTCATTCACCACTGCATGGAGATGGCCACGTAGTTGTTTTTCTTTGTGATTTCCAACTCAGCTTAAGTGGCTAGCAGACTTCGATAGATTCCTTGTCGTGATCACGAACACCGGCGTTCCAGACTCTCCAACATTTTTGGCTTTTCCCGAGCGGATTGCGTCATTTTCAGCAGATCCCCCCCCCACCCCTTCCGAAAGTCAATCTGGAACCATAGTGACGATTCCAAATGCAATCATTCGCTCATTCCCAACTCCACAATCGCTCTGATGACATTTTGACAGGTCATTGCACAATGTGCAAATAAAAAAAACAAAAACATCTCTCGTCCTTCACCTGCAGCCCACGTGGAGTTGGTGAAGCGGACCATGGCGGCGGTGGCGCTGCCGTTGCCGGGTGTGCCGCTGTGGGCGCGGGAGATCTCTGACGACCAGTGGCGGGATGTCGTCCGCCGCGCGTTGGGCGGCCGCCGCACCGCTAGCCTCAACGACACCTGAGGAACGGCGTTTGCGTCTTTGACGTTTAACAAGATGGACCGAGTCTCCTTATATTATTTACATTCCGTTGATTTCCTCCCGTCTGTTTGGATGCCAGCGTATTGCTGCCAAACCAGCCACATGCATGCGCACGCACGCAAATAACTTTACCACGTGATCCATTTCATGCTAACGTGATCAGTTTGACTTCCAGTTCAAGTTTTGCATCTTCACCAAAAATAAGGGCGAGGAAAGACGACGTCCGACCGCCAATGAGCACAAGCGCAAAGAATTAAGACGTTTAAATGTGAGATTTGACTTTTTCAATTTTTTTTCTGAGGTGGCAGCAGTACGCTTGTGTCGCTTTTCACGTGGACGAAAAGATTTTTGGCATTAAACTCAAGATTTGTGCTGCTCTTGTTTGTCCTTGCTGATGTCAGTCCGTCTGTCATCTGGCGCCGCCAATCAATTTGCGGCGTTTGTAGAGAAAACAAACTGGCCAGCAATCAATGCACTGACACGCAGACGTGATGGACTGGTCGCCTGCCAGTCAAGGGCACACGTCGACAAACAAGCGTGTTGTTGCTCACGTGAGCAAGCAACAACACGCCAAAGTGTTCGTGTCGGCGCTTCAACGGCACGGCAGAGGCGTGAAATGAGCAAACTGGCGGGCGAACAATCCTTCACGTCTTAACACAAGTGGGGGGGGCCCTCTGTCAAAGTAGTGATGGTGGTTTCCATGGCAACCACATGGCCGTCACACAAAAGGCGGGTCAACTTCCCCCACATTCCCGTGATTGGCATGCGGCTTCAAGTGGGCGTGGCCTGCCACCTTGGGGTTGCTTATTAGCTGAGAGCCTCCTGATTGGCTGTGAGGAAATGCTCCGCCCTCTTGTGCGCCTCCAAAGCTTTGATGGTGTAAACGTCCTGCGGGAGCTCCGACTTCCTACGAGTCACCTTCGGCTCCGCCCTCGACTCCTTCGCAGACTGCACACGCACACACGAATCGGTTGGATGTTGGTCGCACGAAAGAAGCAATTTGGTGGATTGACTCAAAGTCAAGTTACCAGCGCTGCTTGGCTCTCCACCGTCTTCTTCAGCAGCTGGATGTCCTCCAGCGTCGGCACGTCGCCATCTGCCGAGGACGCGCTACACGACTACACACACACACGTTGACAAACCATGAAAAGGCATCGCAAGCAACGCAGCCCGTTTGGCTTCAGATGCGCCGTGGCCCTCGTTTCCCCCAGAACGCTTCAACTTGGAGAGCCATTTGGGAGTCGGCAAAGACGAGCCGACGGCGTGTGAACGCTCGTTTCCGTTTCTGACGCTTTTCGCCCCAAAAAGGCGATCAGTCAAAATGAACTTGGGCGAAAAATTTGAATTTGTTTCTGTGATGGTGCCTCCCAAAAGTGCCGTGAAATTGCAGTTGGACGCTCAAACTTGCCAGTCAGTCCACACGCAAACGTTCCATCTCACATTCTCGGATTGGCTGACAAGATTCCGTTAAAAATGTTCACGCACACGGGAGAAAATTGCCGGCGCTCGTCCAAGTGGACTTTCAAGTGCGCTCAAAGCAAGATGCTGGGTGAGAAGGGGCGGGGCCAACTTGCATGTGGGCAACATAAATAAAATGGGTCTGGAATTGAAATTGTGAGCAAAATTTAGGAAGCAAAACGCCGGTCGCCGCTTTTGGCTCGCCAATTTTCTTTGGCTTGCCTGACGCGCACGTGGCGTGGGAAAGACTTTGCAAGCTTTCTGGGGACCAGACCACGCGCAAACACAATCACACGATGATGACGGCGGCAAGCAACTGACCGCTTCCTGCGTGTGGAGTGCGGCGTGCAGGGGGAGGAGCTTATCACTCTGGGGGAAAGCAAACACACGAATCATTTGAAAGGCACACAAACGGCGGAATCATGTCGCCAGCCGTTTTGATTTTGGCCGTCCGCTAGTCCACGTGATGCAACTCCATCTCAACGTCATGTCAAAGCGAAGGCCGTTGTCATGCATTGCGCAATTCCAACACACGTTCCACACTAAACGCCATCTTTCTTCTTCAGTTAGCGTACAACAAACGTGTAATTGCCTGAGAAGTGCCTCCCGCATTCCAGAAACATGCCCGACAGGTTGATTGTGAGCGCGGACGTTTGTGTGCCCTGCGATTGGCTGGCAACCCGTTCAGGGTGGAGCCCCGCCTACTTCCCGAAGACGGTCGGGATCGGCTCCAGCGCGCTCGCGACCCTCGTGAGGGGAAGCGGTTCAGATAAGGGACGGCCGGAGACTCGCTTTCCAGATGTTGTTCACTCGTCTCGATCGGTCAACGATGGCAAATGAACAACAATCACTTTGCAATTCACTCGAACATAAAAACATTTTTGGCATCCAATTATTTGATAAATCGACAAACAAGCCAACATGGATGCGCCTCCTGAGTCGGGATTGTCCGTCTCTTCCCCAATTGTGTCTTTGTTTTTTTCTTGTTGCCGCTGATCAAACGCTTGCGTGTGCGACTTCAAGTGGGCAAAGTGGTCTCGGGCGCATGCGATGTCGTCCAGCTTTACTATTTGTGGAAGGTCAACGCTTGGAGCGGCTCGGCAGCTTAAACAACAAGAACCAACTCGGATTTGGACCTGCGTTCTACTCCGGTGCTGAGAGCGGAAATGCAAATCCGAGTTCTTTTGAAGTCGCTCAACCTACCTGAGGATTGCGTCTGGCCAGATCTTCCAGTTTGCTCCACATTTGTTCTCTCTCCTTCATTTTGTGTTTTTCTCTGCAAATGCCAACAAAGAAACGCCAAAGTGAGCATGTTGTTGACGCAACAGGACGGACGACGACATGTGACGGCTTCTCACCTGTGTTTGTCGCTCTTGTACTGTTGCGTGCAGTCATCAAAGAGTTTCTGGTTCATCTCCATGAAGAGTTTGAGAGCGTTGTAGATCAGGCCATGGATGGTCCTAAATGGCAAAGACACAATAGCGCCTCACGTGACTTGCTTTTCCTGTCCTGTCCTGTCCTGTCCTGTGTGTGGATTTTACTTGTTCCAGTGGCTTTTGGAGTTCTTGTAGAGAGCAGGAAACATGATGGGAAGAATACTGGCCGCGTTGTCACTGATCAAACTCATGATGTACTCGTTGTTCCAGTAGTACAAAGCGCGTTCGGCCACCTAAGCGAAAGGGCACAGCTGCCGTCGTTAGTGAGCGACGTGCCATCAACTCGAGGTACTTTCGAGAGTTAGCGGGGAACAAAAAAAGGGGACATTGGGCCTGGCGCAGGAGGACGAGGCGGCGGCGCCATCACCCAATTGACGGGTCACCGTCTTGGAGAACGAACGGGCCCGCGCCCAATCGGAACGGCGCTCTCCTTTTGCGGGCGATGGCCTACCTGGAAGTGCGTGCTGGACACACACTTGGCCAGCTGGCGGAAGAGCGGCTCGTGGACTTTGATGAACTCGGCCGGCTCGATGACGTCCAGTATTTCCTCCAGCTCGTTGAGGAACATCACCTCCTTGGGACTGTGAGTCTTGGGCCAGAACTTCAGCAAGCCCATGATCACCTTGGGCCGGGGGGTCAGAGGTCAAACATTTGCCAGCCACCCCTTGCGGTGCAGGTGGCCTGGCGAGTACTCACTGGTTCTGTCAGACTGCTGTCCTTCTCCAGGAACTGGACCACACAGTACGCCAGCTGAAAAACACGCACACACGCTGACTTAGCAAATGTTGAATGCATCGTGGAGGGAATGTCCTGGTGGCAGATGGAGCACAAAAACTTGCCCTAGTGGGACTGATGTGGCCAGAATAGCCCAAAAAGTTGATCTCTTCATTTACTTGCCCCAAAATGACAGCATGTTTTTTTTTGTTCTTGTTGTAATTATTGACTATTTTTTTTGTCACTGACTTCCATCGATGCCCATTCGTCAGTCATATCGCGAAAAGGAGAAATGTTCACGTTCAAGTGCGCTCCTCACATTTCAGGGGAGAAAGTTTGACAAACGAGAAGATGGCCAATGGAAAGTGATCCCACCGATGCTACGTTGATGGCGGTTGCGTTTGAATAGTTTATGCACGTGTATTTATTTGCAGACAAACTTTTATGGTTGTGCTTTTCTGTTCAATCTTGGTGGAATTATTTCAATTCGAAACCGGCTCGTGCGTTGGATCGCCGGGCAGGATACTTCCACCGACTGCATATGGAAACGCTGTGTACTTCTTGTACAGTAGCAGCAAAGAGATGCAAGAGGAAGTCGTTGGCGGCGCTTTTGAGTTCATCCGGACCACACGGCGGAGCTGAATTTCAAACTTTTTGCCATCTTCCGAGTTAAAACAGCTGCAGGCGGCCGCCGGTTCAATAAACTGGAAACGGACCAACAACGGACGATTAGAATAAAATGAATCATAGTCATAATAATACCCGAGCGACCGGCCGACCAATCGCCGATTACAATTTGGTTCGGCTTGAGGAAATGACGGACACGCGAATGACGGCCGCTGACAGATGCCGACGAACGGAGCGGCAAAAGAAAAGGTCAAACGAAACAAACACCTGTTGCAAATGAATTTGCCATCTGGTGCGAACGAAAGCAGAGGCGCCAAATACAAACGTATTGACAAGACAACGAAGAATTGGAACGAGGGGGACAAGCGATGAATCACGAGAAATCATGAAATGCCAAAAAGAGGCGCCAATTTTCGGAATGACTGCGGCAGAGTCGAAAAGGCACTCGGCAAGGCACTGACCTGTGGGTGGTAGACGCTGAGGGACTTGACTTTATGGAGGGGCAGCAGGACCCGGATCAGGAACATTTTGTGTTCTTCTTTGAGCGGAAGCGCAAAGCCGTTGATGATGCTAGAAAAGAGGCAGGCGGATCGCTCAAAAGGCGTCCTCCGACTGCGGCGCGCCACGTGTCGCTGCCGTACCTCCCGAGGATCTCCAGAAGCTCGGCGATTCCGTTGTGATGTTCCGTCTCGTAGATGAACCTGAAACGCACAAAGACGTGTGAGCGAGTCGCACCGCCGCGCCGACGGAGGCCGTCAGCCGTGGCGCCGACCTGTAGAAGATGTTGTTGATCTGCCGGCGGATGTACGCGCGCAGGCCCAGGAACTTGCCGTAGATGCGGTGCAGGATGGTCTTCAGGAAGTCCCTCTCTCGAGGATCCTCACTGTCCAACAGCTCCAGAAGCTGAAAAAGAGTCAGAGCCGACAAGTGGACAAATGCAAAGTCCCGCTCGGGCTGGCCTCATCATCACGGCGCGGTTTTTGTCCCGACCAAGCGCACAGTCGCTTGGGTCTTTGTGGTGGAGGCCCACCTCGCCATTTTTGTTGAACAAATCTATGAAAACTGATCTCACTTTTTCACGGCAACGTTTTAGGCGAGAGGATCGCCATTTTCTGGAAACAGAAAAAATATGTGTTTGCGTGGTAAATAAAACACCACAAGGAAATAGTTTTGAAAACTTTCAAAAAGCACAAGAAACCAAATGGACCTTAGAGCGGTCTGCTCATGGTTGCAAATTTAGGAGAAAAGTTTCCCAAAAAAAAAAAGTCCAATCGGAATCGGCTGCCAAGTCTTACGCCCGCTAATTTTGGGTAAGCGGGAGCAAAAAAAAAAAAAGCTTGCGAGATGTGCTAGAAAAAAATAAATGACGGCAATTTACGAAACGGAACGTCAATTTGGATTTTAATCTCCACAAAAAAAATCTAAATGAACAATATTTTGTTTTGAAATTGCTCCAAAACGAGTCGGGGGCAACCATCTTGATATGAAACGCGTTGCAAGAAAGACGACGCATTTCGACGGAACAGAACCAATCGAAGAAGCGAGCGTCCATCAGAACTAAATACGACTTACCCAAAACACAAAGCGGGACAACGGCGATCTGCTGCGGCCGAGATTTTGGCTTTTGCTTTTTTTGTACAAAATAATGAGTACACACACAAAAAAAAAAAAGGAAAAAAAGCGCAAAGACTTGAAAACTGCTCGTCTGTGCCGGGCCTCAAAGTCCCGAGTGAGACCGAGTGGCGGGCTCGCGTCGCCATTTTGCTTCCCGTCATCCGGGATCTTACCGACAAGACGAAGTTTTGGTCCATGTATTTTTTGGCCACGTTGGCTTGGAAGTCCGGCGACTCGAGGAAGCGAAGGAAGAACTCGTAAACCAGCTGAGGGAAGAAACATCACACAAGACGTACGTTTGCGTAGTGCTCGCCGCGCCGGCGCCGCGCCGGCGTCCGGACCACTTGAGCGAGCGCCAACCTGCAGATGAGGCCAGGCGGCCTCCAGGGTGGGCTCGTCCTCCTCGGGGTCAAACTCTGCTCCTGTCGGGTTGGAGGAGGGCGGAAGAGTCCGGAACAAGTTGACGGAAAACTGGAAAGAAGGAACGCAACAAACTTGGCGTGAGTGCGCCGACGTACGAGGGCTGCAAGCAATCAACATTTCAATCAAACAAACTCGGCTTTGCTTTGGAAAACTTTGATGGAAGAAGAGGACAGAAAAAAAAGTGGACGCCACTTTTCTTGCAAATGGAGCCAACTCGAACTTAAGAGTTTGGGCCAACGGCTCCGAATGGGCGCTTCTAGACGTCAATCGCTTCATTGAATGTTCAAAGTGTGCAACTTTTTTTTCTTTTACTTGTCATGTCAATTTCAGTCGTGTTTGATTTTAAAGTCCGGCATTTTTTTTTTTCAAACAAATTTCTCATTTGCAATTGTCCAGTTTTAGTTTTCTAAGGGTCTCCGCTGAGGCGCCCCTCGGCGTCCGTCGCATGCTCGTCGCACACGCGCGCTCACCATGCCGACAGCCTCGGGGTAGATGGCCTCGGTGAGCGCGTCCGTGTTGTGCGTGATGTAGTCCAACATCTCGTGGAGGCCGGCTCGCTTGACTTCCTTAAACTTCAGGTCACTGAGCGGGTCGCTGACAAAGTCAAAAAGGACGCAGCACTGACGAAGCTTCTGCACAAAAAGTTCTTCGCGATCCGTCCCCGCTGCGTCTGGACACAAACGACAGTGTGATGCGGACACGCAGGCGTGGCGCCGACGCAACGTGTTGCCGAAGCGCCGCTGACCTTTGAGAGCAGGAAGTTTGCTGAGTTCTCGGTTGTCGCTGATGCTGAAGCGAGAGGAACTGTGACGTCGTTCCTTCTTGACCACTTGAGGACCTCCACAATATTTGATCTTGTGGAGTTGAGTAGGCGGTGGCACGCTGCTGACACCGCTGGGACGCTTGCTGACGCTCTGCACGCGCATGCACACGGGTCAGATGCATTGCGACTTAGCAACAGACTGGTGACGCACGGGATTTCAAACGAGACTCGGGGTTTCAAAATGTCCTTTTGACAGCAAAACCCGAACCGTGCGACAAACATTGCCTTGTGGGCTCAGCGCCGAAGCAGGAAGTGACGTCACTCACCTCGTCGCCGTCGTCCTTTTTGCCATCCATGTTGGCATCTGCACCCTTGCTGCCACATTTGCTGCTTTCCTGTTCAAACAAAAGCAAACAAACAAACAATGATGCAATGTCAGATTGGAATTTGAGGAGCTGCAGGAAAGGTTCCAAGATGGCGGCCGCAAACGTGCGTCGTGCGCCTTCATCCCGTGCAGTGTCGCGTGGTTCGTTGAGCCCATCGCAGTTGACTTGGGGCCAAATGCGCACTACACTCGGAACTGGTCGCCAGCCAGTCGTAGGGCACACACACACACAAAAAACGGTGCCTTTTTGGTCGCGCTACTGAAACTTTATGTCTTTCCTAATGATTGTGACGAATCTCCAAGATGATCAACGTCTTCACATAAATGAATCTATCATTCATAATTTGTAACAACACGATGAAACGCAATTTGAGCAACGGTGTCATTTCACAAGATGTTGGCATGAATCAGTTACCAAGAAGCAATGCTTTTACATTCCAAAAGGTCCCGGAGGCCTGTGTGTCCACCGCTACCTCATGTACGTTTTTTTTTTTTTTTTGGGCATCTGCTTTTGTTTTCTACGTCACACCCCAAATCTGCAAGAGCCGTATGGCCTTGGCGGAAAGAGAGAAAAAAAAAAAATAGACAATCACACTTACAAGAAATGTTTTCATTCAAATAACTTCTTTTTCAGGTTTCTATTTAATTCACCAAATTTAGATGGTCAGGGACATTTTTATTTAAGGAAGCAGAACATGTTTTCTGGGGTGGGGTTGTCGATGCAATGACTAACTTACTTAATTCTTAATGTAGCTACATTGTAGCAGCTGTTGCCATGAGGATTCCCCCCCACTCATTCTCTGGAGCAAAATAATGTTCATCTTTTTCCTCAAGGTCTCCTGAAGATACCATAGTTGGGAGAAATACTTGAAAATAGCATACGCAAGTATTTGTTTTTGCATGGCAAATCATATCGTGGCAATTTCAAACAAGGTTATGGCATATTGTCCTTAGGGTCAAGCCAAACAACGAACGAATGGCCGGGCCACACAATTACCACTCGGTCGTCCTAAATGGTTTCTATTCTTTACACTCCCTCGGCCGTCCGGCCCATGTGACCATGTGTGACCTCACAGTCTTAACTGAAACCAACAAGTATGTGTGCCAAGCGTGTCATCGATAAGAAGATGCCGAGGCATGAGGAAAGGTCACAGCGACACAACAGCCGCTCTCGATTCTATGCATCAGAGAGACCAAATCACACGTGTGTGTGTGATTTGCTCGCCAACATTAAATATTCAAAAGCACATTGGAGGGATTTTCAAGGAAAGAAAACATTTCAAATCTAATGAAGATAAGATAGAACTTGCATTTATCGTCTTGTAAACGTATCCAATCAAGCTAATCATGCAAACGTCTTTTTGGAATCTGTGATGCTGCACGGGGTGAACATTGCGCTACATTGACCATTATTGTCATATTTGCGACATATTTGCGATACTGCGCAGTTTGCCTCCTTTGTTAGCTTCCAAGTTTAGGTTGCTTTGCAGACCTCAAAAAGGTCATGGTTCATCTTCAACATCCAACGGGATGGACGTAGTCATGGTTACAGCAGCTCTCAGGCGAGACGGCCCATGATGGACGTTGTCACGGCAACAGTGGCTCGCTTCTGAGTCGCGAGAGTGACAGGGTGAGTCTGACGTCATACATGAAGCGGCTAACGGCGGCTGCTTAGCATCACATTTACGGATTTACCGCACAGCGAACAACTCCATGTCAACTACAACTAATTTGTTTCTATGATAATTACGCGATCGCTTCTCGCGGTGGGCGGCTAGCTTGCAGTTGCAGCCATTAGCAGCGATTTTTAGCAGGTACGCTAGCAGCCTATTCTGTCCTGTCAGCCGCCTGAAGAAGAAACGCGCTACAAAAATAAAATGAGGCATCAGAAGCAGAGCTGAGCAGAGCAGCAGACAGGAACGAAGCTCACCTTGTCTTTCTTGATTTTGTTGGGCATTCTGCTCGCTTTGCGGTCTCGTCAAAGGACGCTGAGGCGACGTCACTCGGTCACGCGGCGCTTCCTGGTGCGGTCACCTCATTGGCCGGCGCCGTCAACATCTGCCTAGCAACCCGCGGAGGCTCTTTTGTGATTGGCCGCGTGTGTGCGCAACGACAAGGCCTCCTCCCAGCAACACACCTCAACCTGAAGATTGGCAGCAGCACAAACTAAACCAACCAACGAAATTGCACAGCACAGCAATGACGTCAGCACTGGCTGAGTTACAGTTTAACTGACGTCATAGCTCAAACGTCAAGTGAAAACGAGACGATCGATTCTATGCAATTACAAAACACCATTCCCAACAGTCCATTTTGTTTTGCATTTGATTTGATGACGTTTATTCATACGCACGATAGCTAAATTGTCATTTTTTATTTTGGCCAAAAGGACAGGACAAAAAGTGTTTGTCCCAAAGTTACGTTTATTAAAACATGCTGCACAAGACAAGCAGAGGGAAAACACATTCCATGTATTTACTGGACTAAGTGTGCCAGCGCCAGTCCGTCATTTGCCATTCTCCAAAGAGGAAGACCACCACGACCAATCTAGTCTAAACTAATCTACCAACAGCAGACAAAGGGACTCAAGTTTAATAGAAAACGTCAAGCGGATGTTACCTCACCAATGTTCAGCCAGGAAAAAAAAAAGAAAAACAATCCTCTCATTTTTTATCTTGGAATGACAGTATTTTTTTTTTTGTTACATGGAGAAAACTGTGATTTGGGTCTGTGTAGGTACTGGACAAATCCCTGTATAACAGAGAAGAACAAGTTATCAAAGTCTTTAATAGAACCTCAGATCAAAAACAAAATGATCAAGAACAAACCAAAATCTGGTATTGATACGTTGCTGATAACCTTCAAACTGGAGTCTCCCTTGCATCTCCTCCTACTCGGGATCCAAATTGGCCATGAGTCCAGAAGAGCGAAGCTTGTCAACTGTTAATATTGTCGTCCCATCATCAAAAATAGTCCCAGTGCAGTAATCTGACAACTCAGAGAGCTTCTGGTTCGCATCTCCTGCAGATTCTGAGAGCTTCTCAGCAGTGTCTCCTACAGACTCTGAGAGCTTCCGGTCAGTGTCTACTGCAGATTCTAAGAGCTTCTGGACAGTGTCTCCTAGAGACTCTGAGAGCTTCTGGACAGTGTCTCCTAGAGACTCTGAGAGCTTCTGGACAGTGTCTCCTAGAGACTCTGAGAGCTTCTGGTCTGTGTCTCCTGCAGATTCTAAGAGCTTCTGGACAGTGTCTTCTGCAGACTCTGAAAGCTTCCGGTCAGCATCTCCTGTAGATGCTGAGAGCTTTTCATCAGTGTCTCCCACAGAATCTGAGAGCTTCTGGTCAGTGTCTACTGCAGATTCTAAGAGCTTCTGGACAGTGTCTTCTGCAGACTCTGAGAGCTCCTCATCACTGTCTACTGCAGATTCTGAGAGCGTCTGGTCAGCATCTCCTAGGGTCGCTAGATGATGCCGCCTGGTCTGGGATCTGGTTTGGGATCGAGTTTGTCGGACGGGGACAGCGGAGGTGGGAGGAGTTTTCTTTTTTGCATTTTTCCCGCGTGTTCTAGGACCAGGAGTGGAATTGGGTTTGGTAGATGGATACGTTTCTTGGAGTGGTTCTGGACATCCGCTGAGAGGCTTGTCATCATCTGGTTTGGGTTCACAAGTTTGGACCTCCTGCATTTGCGATAGGTGTTCTGGCATGCTTTCAGGATGCTCTTCATCTGGACTTTCAACAGAAGTGTGGAACAGAATTTGCTCGGGTGCTCGCTCAGGGCCGGTCTGCATAGACCAAACTGATTCAAAGTGGAGATCTGTCTGGCATTGTGGTTGGGGGCTTTGTGCCAGTACAGGATCTGGCTGAGCAAGTGCAATTGACGGTTGGGTGTTAGGGTATGGTACTGGCTGAGTTCCAAATGCATCTTTGAGGGTATCACTTATGTCTGTTGTACTTGACTTTGTCAAGGATAAGGCCCCTACCGTCTTGTCCTTTGAGCTGTAGAAGATGCCAAATAAATCCTGGGCTTTTGCAGCAGCCAGGTTACTTTTTGGTTTGTCAGACCTCTGACCTCCATCCATCATGCTGAAGAGCGGCGGAGGTTTAACAAACACCGTATGAGTCTGCTCACTCTCTGGAACGCCAGGAGCGGCTACATCCGGCTCCATGTCCACCTTTTCTGTTTCAACGACTGACTGGACAGGTCGTGACACTTCGGGAGCAGGGTTAACCTTGAGCATTGACGGCGGTGGCGCGGTCGGACTAACCTCCGGCCGTGATGGCAGGGGAGCGGCCAGGTTAACCTCTGGCCGTGACGACGGTGGAGTGGGACTTGATGCCAATGGAGACAAGGGTGGAGTTGCTCTCCTAACTGACGAAGCAGGACTTGACACAGGTAAAGATGATCTGGCGCCCGTCAGGCTCGAAAGGGACATCGGTGGAGCTGGTCTAACCACGGTCACGGCAGGACTTGACACAGGCGGGGCTGGTCTAACAACTCCCGGGGTAGGACTGAACATGGCTGAAGATGATGTTGGGCCAGACGTGGCAGAATGGGACCTAAGTGGAGCTGGTCTGACAAATGCAAGGGTAGGACTTGACACTGGTAATGGCGCTCTGGGGACTGGTGGGCTCGGACCAGACAAATGTTGAACAGACTGAGCGACAGGTTGGCCCGGCTGGTTCTCGGGCTTGGAAGATGTTGGTTTAGGATTATCCTGCTTTATTTCTGGCCGTCTGCTGAGAGGAGGAAAAATGGGTCCATCTTCTGTAGGTGGCAGTCGTCCACCTGAGCCCTGAGGGGGTACGAAGGGCACGGTGTTAAGAGGGGCAGGTATTCCAACCGTGTACTTTTTCCTCTGTGCTACGGCAGGGACTGCAAAGTTGGTCTGCGTCTGTGATTGGTTGGTGCCACTTGAGACACACGGCGCAGGTGAGCTGCTCGTACCAGATAACTTCTGTGCAATCTCTTTAGCGAAGGCCAAGGACTTTGCAAAGGAGTCATCCGTGGTAACGTTTGCGTCTTTGGCAAATTGTTCGTCAGCCCTGATGAACTCAGCAGCCGCCTTCTGTGCATCTTGAACCAGCTGATTCTCACGTTTCTTCCAGGTGAACTTTCCGAAGGTCGGTGCCAGTTTTACGGCGTCTGGGCTCTGTTTGAGGAGTTTGGCTCTCATGGCTGGACTGGGTCCACAGATGATTTTGGGCGGATCGTAGGGCTTGACCACAGCTTCTACTTGCTTCAAGGCGCTTTGCGTGTTCTTCTCTTTGTCTTCTCGTACGCGCTCATGTTTGGCGAATTTGGGTCTGTCATCATGTCGTGGCCGGCGCTCGTACGGATCCTCTTCCTGCCTGTGGTGCCGATAATGACGTCCTTCTTGGCTTGGTTTGTGGCGATCTTCATCGTCTTTCCTCCAATTCGACCTCTCCTCATCCCCTGCGGTCCTATGGTATCTGTCGTCCTTCTTGGATTTCAACTTGTCGTCATCCTCTTCTTTTCTGGCATAACAAGAAGTCTTTGTATTTTTAAGCTCATCTTCTTTCTTCAAATTTTTTGGTCTCTCTTCCACTTTAAGAGCTTTCGATGAGCCATCTTCTGAGTCCAACTCCTTTTCACCTTTTCTCTCCTTTTTGCCTTTCATTTTGTCACCCTTGTCTTCTTCATGTTTACGTTTTTTCCCCGTCAAGTTGGAGGCCAGCCCGGCTTGGCGGTCCAGATTCCTTCGCTGCTCGTACAGCGGATTCTTGTACATTTTTTTCTGGAGAAGTGAGACAGATGGAGAGAAAGAGAGAAATGGTTGAGATGTCCACAACCTCCAAGTGCGGCTATTTAATATTTGGAATTCAAGTCCCAGTGATTGTGCGTCGCATTAACAGCACGTAAAAAAAAGGAATTGTGACAATAAGAAAAACTCAAATGAATGTCTCGCGACTATCAAAACTCGAATCTGTCGCTTTGGTTTCTAGCATTTGTAGACCGCGCATGCTTTAAGATACTTTGCCGAGTCATTCCCTTGCTAATAATTCACGTCGTCACTGCGAGTTAACGAGCGCCCAAGGACGCGACGGGAGTCCAATACCTTGTACTTGTCGTTGTGGCAGTGAGTGGTGACATGCTCTTCCGCGCAGATTGAGTCTCCAAAGAACTTTTCACACAGCAGACAGAAAAATCCTTGCACAGGAAGTAAGAACTCGGAACCTGCAAGACACGCCTCACATTTAAAATCCACAAGGCACGAAGTGGCGTTCATGGAAGGTTTCAACAAAATGTGGTGACCTGATCAAAATGTTTCATTAAAAGAAACGCGAGGTTTAAATCACCTCATGGTCAACAACAGTTGGCTTTGGACTGAGTCAACCTGCAACCGCAAGACGGCCCCAACGGACAAGGACGGACGCGTGACCAATTCCCAGAGACAAAAGGACAGACTTCCGTACCTTTGGCCGGTTTCATTTGCTTCTCTTCTGTCGGCGCTTTCTTGGCCATTTGGGGCGCCAATGAGGCCCAAGGACGCTCGTAAGGGTCCAAAGTCTAAAAGGGACCGGGAGACAACATCAGCAAACTCCTCCGAACTAGCAAACAGAACAAATTTGTTCACGTGACACTCGGTTGACAAGAGATGCCAAGTGCCGTCACCACGCGCAAACGGCAAAATTCATTTGAACATTAACGACACGCTGACATTCGACCCAATGAACGACTTGCGAACATCTGAACGAATTGAAGATCATCTGACTGAGGTCACCACGGTAACCAATACATCGGACCGGAGGAAAGACATCCCGACGCGTGTCCTCCTCACCCGAGATGCTAGCTTTCCTGACTGAGCGTTTGTTTGGCGTCAAAGCATTTTTTTTTTTTTTTAAATTGGAACAAAATCTGATGACAAACCTTCCGGTGGGTTTTGCTGTGCAAGTGATTAAAAAAATCAAACATGGAGCCCGAGGTGAGGTTGCAGCTTTTGCACCAATGGTTTCCAGCATCGTAGTACTCAAATGGTTCAGGGGGCGGAGTCGGGAGAATGAGTGTCGGCTGGTTCGGTTCCGAGGTCTGCTAAGAAATAAAAATGGAGGAGAGTAAATGTGAGCATGGATGAGACCACAACAAGCTGGATTGCAAAATTTAAGTTGCTTACCTGCGTCAACCTTTTTTTCTTCTTGTCCAAAACGATACCAAAATGATCCTTTTTTTTTTTTTTTTTTTTTTAATACGAGTTAATTTACGCCGTTACAAATCAAAGAGCCATCGGATGAAGGGTCTCCTCCTTAATGAACGTCACTCACGGCCGCTCCTGCAGCGCTTCATCTGACTGAAAGACGATGACCAGATTTCAACTAACATCGCAAAGCATCAAATGTGGGGGGGGGGGGGGGGGGCTTCTCTAGCGTTCTCGTGTTTTTATTCAGAGTTGTTCCTTAAGATCAGATCATCGTGTTGTTAATATTTGTCAACTCTGAAGCCCTTTGAGACGTTTACGTGATTAAGACGGACAAAACTGGTTCCACGTTTTACTAACCTGGTGAGGTTAAGCGCTTTCCAAAATGAACGCAAAGTGTCGTGGTAGTCGATAAGATTTGTGGGAATAACGACACGATCAAACGCATCGATGATGAGTGATATTTGAAACGGTGTTCATTGAAGCATTCATATGAAATATTCCGTCAAACACTCCCATGCGCAGTCACGCTGTAAAGTCATCAGAGAATTTTAAGAAATAGGAAAATTGACATCAATTGTAAAGGAAGTGAATTTCTGCACGTTGGCATATGGAGCAACGTTAGCGCTGGTATGACCAAGTCAAAAGGTTCCGTCTGCCCGTTTGCAACCAGTCCAAAAAGAGTCCAGAGTCCTGCTTTGATTGAGTTGATTCAAAAGCAGAACATTCTCATGTTTGAGGTTGAATTCATGTCACGCACATTTTTGCAATAAATGAGTTCTATGTTCTCGGAGCGACCGGTATAACTCGATCAAAAAAATGACAGCATGCGTCATTCTTGTGAATATCGTATCGGAAGTGAAAAGTGTATCGGGACGGTCCGAGTGCTAACATACGGCCGCGACCATTCTTTGCACCTTTTTGCTTGTTCGTCCACATGTGGAAAGCAGACATTTTGCAGAAAACAGCAGTTCAACAGCTGGTGCGTTGTGACTTGGAATCCAACAAGGTGGCCTCATGTTGACAAAACGGCTGCGGAATGTTCCCGCTTCAGCGTTCGCAAACTCACCCAGTTGCAGATTTTTGGGGGGAACCTCTCTTCCGTTGTTTGCTGCTAAATCATTTTCAGGCAATTTTGACACTACTGCAGGTAGCGAGGACTTTGCCGAGTCTCAGAGCGGCTGAAGCTCGTTCCGTTGCCGCCTCCCCTTTTTTGGACCGACCTCCCGGCACACGTCGGAAAACCA
Organism: Idiotropiscis lumnitzeri; assembly: GCF_059441095.1. Classification (NCBI taxonomy): domain Eukaryota; kingdom Metazoa; phylum Chordata; class Actinopteri; order Syngnathiformes; family Syngnathidae; genus Idiotropiscis; species Idiotropiscis lumnitzeri. The sequence goes on along the minus strand of NC_142399.1, from coordinate 312,462 downwards.
CTTTTATTCTTTGGCTTTCGACTCAACATTGTTTTAGTCTTTTATCATGTTTACTGTCATGTCTTTTTTTTTTTTCCAGGTCTGATTTTCACTTTATGTACAACACTTTGTATGCAGTTGTGGTTGTTTTTCAAGTGTTCTATGAATAAAGTTGAGTTAAGATGGTGCTGGTGCAAACATTTGTGTTCATTTATTTGTACTTTACCTTGAGGGACACGGCGTCGGCGTCGCCATCGGCGTCACCGTCGGGTTGGCGCTCCTGACTGTGCTTCGCTTGCGGTCTGCTTTTGCTCGGCTTGGCCGCCGTCGCCGCCTGGTCTTCCTGCGCCTCACGGGCTGTCGGGCGGGGGCGGTCGGAGGGTCCGAGTCCCAGGATGAGCGCCACCTTATCGATCTCGCTGCGCTTCTTCTCGGCCTCCTCGTGCTCCTTGCGCAGACTGGAGATCTGCATCATGATGTCCTCCTGCAGGAGGCTGATTTCCTGCAGGAGCGGGTCTTTGTGACCGTCCTTCTCGCGACGTTTCTTCCTCAGCAGCTCGCCTGAAAGCACAAAAAAAAAAAACACGACAACAAAGCTAAACTGCTGAAGCCGAAATGCAATTTTTTTTAGCACCAAAGCTTCAACAATTCGTGTCCTCAGTTCCCAAACGTTGACTGACTCTTGTTCAAAGAGAACAAAGAGGTGTCTCATCATTTTTGGGACATGTTGCACAAATAAAATTCAAACGTTGAAAATGATTTGCTAAAAACAAACTTGAACTTGAATTGGGTTCGTCTGCCGGCATGCGGTACCTTGTTGCTTCCGAAGCCGCTCCAGTTCCTTAATGAGGTACTCCTTCTTCTTCATGCGCTGCTCTCGCTCCTGCCTCAGGTTCTCCCGCTCCTCCAGAACCTTCAGACAGCATCACCGGTTTAAAGTTCACCGGGAAGGCTTTTTGCGATGACGAGGGGAGAAAGCGCCACCGACCTTCTGCTTCTGGCTTTCATTGTTCTCCTGCTCCGACACTTGACTAGTGGCTGTTGCTGTTCCCGGTCCCGGGCCGGGTTCCGTCCCGGCAGCCCAAGGAGACTTGACGGCACCTGAACAACAAACCAAGGTCACCACTTCAAAGGTCATGGGCCAAGCTCTCCTACAATAGAAGGCCGCATGCAGATTAATAGCCAACCCCTCCCTACCGGTCGGAGCCAATAAAATTCTGATTCCCTCTTTGAATTAACCCCCCCCCTCCCCTTGCTTACAGAATGAAAATCAAATAGTGAAATTTTTCAATACAAGTTTCATTCTTTGACCTTTGACCTGAGGCTCCGGCGGTGGCTGGGGGTCGGGTTGGTTGTAGGGCAGAGCGGTCGGGAAATTGCTGCCGCTGGGCGTCTGCGGGGGCAGCGGCAAGCTCGGGGGCGGGTACATGGGCGGCGGCCACTGCGGGTGTGCGTAAGGCAGGAAGTTGCCGTACTGGCTGTAGCTTGGCGGCGGGTAGCTGGGCGCCATCATGCTGGGCGCATGCGAAGGCGAGTAGGTGGGGGTGACGGGGATAGCTGAAGGGACGGGTGCCACCGATGGAGGGACCATGGTGTTTAGCGCCGTCGTTTGTTGCGTCGCCTCGCCGGGAGTGCCGCCATCTTTGCTCCAGCTGCCTGCTCGTCTGCTGTCCGCATTCCGACTGTGGAGCCGCCCGGCGCTGCGGCCTCGTTTGTCATCATCGTCTGAGCTGCGGCTGCGGCTAAGGCTGCGCCTGCTAGGGCTGTCGTCCGAGCTGCTAGACGAATAGTGTGGGCGCCGCTTGGGTGTCTTGGGGGCTTTCGGGGGCTTATTTCCATGCAGACGCTCTTTGGTCCTGGCGGCCAATTTGCTGATATCGGTCACGCCCAGATCCAAGCCGATGGTCTTCAAGAGGTTCTGGAGCTTCTGGTAGTCTTCCTGCGCCTGTTGATCAGTCTCCTCTTCTCGTGGTGGTCCAGGAGTCGACGCCTGTGCTGCGTTCTGGGAAACGGCGGTGGAAACTGAGGGTGGCCAGTCCGTATGAGCAGCTGCGGTAGTCGGAGCTGAAAGTACTGGCGGGACAGCGGCCCGGGGCAGATCTCCATAGAGAATGTCCTCCGTGACATCTCCGTAAAGATCAAAGGTGTGGTTCTGCAGCGGCTGGCACGGAACCACCATCTTGGGTTCCTCCGAGTCGCCGTAAAGGAACTTCTCCTCGTCGTCGATGTCGTCCACCGAATTCTTTGCTCCTTGGGCCGCGATCGGGTCCAGCAAATTCAGAATCTCCTTGAGTTCCGAGTTGAGATCAGCCCGCTGCGACATCTGCGGGTCCGACCGAAGCTCGCGCAACACGTTTGCCATGGCGGCCGGCTCCATCCCTTTGACGGCCCGCAGCAGCTCCTCCGCCACGTGAGACAGGCCTGAGTCGGAAGTCTGAACAACACAAACGCACACACAAAGTCAACGCCAGGTGAGCGTGCGCAAGCGACGCCGCTCGCTACCAACACGCTCGTCTTCGACTAGCCCAAGATAATCAAAACTTGAAGGGCAGGCTTTTTTTTTTGGGGTTGTTTTTTACGGCTTTTTGATATCTGCATACATTTGCTGACTTCCACTACAAGGCGAGTGACGTCAACCCAAGTGGGCTCGGGTCAAGGAACATGTATTTTTACTCAAGTATGGCTTCGGGGTCCTTTCCAAAAGACCAACACGTTTGATGCGTGTTCGCGTGCGTGACAGCCAATCCGAAGCAAGGCGAACAAACACACCCTGATTGAAGACGAGTGGTCATAATCGGAGCGTTTCTTGAGGATGGACTTGGTGGGCAGACACAACAAGTCTTCCAGTTCCTTTCTCCGACGAGCCACCTCCAGTTCGCTGAACAGATCCGAACTGCGGCGGCCCTCGCTACTGCTGCTACTGGAACTGCTCCGGCTGCATCTCCTGCTGCGACTGCGGGCCCGGCTCGGCGCTCTGCTGGATGCCCGCGCTCGACTCCGCCCTCTGGACGTGGACCTGGACCTGGACCTAGACCTGGACCCAGACCTACTGCGACCCCGGCTGCGATGGCGGCTCTTGCTCCTTCCTTGACTTCTGCTGTGGGCACGACTTCGGTCCGGACTCCGGTGTCTGTCCAACACACACACACACAATTATAGCTGTTAATCCACTTTTCAAAGTCCACCTCCACTCTATGAATTATCCTGAATCCGATGCACCTGTGTGAGGTTGTTAGTGGCATAAAGACATCTGTCCACTCCATACCAACTTGTAACATGGCCAAGACCAACGAGCTGTCTAAAGACACCGCAGACAAAATTGTACAACTCCACAAGGCCCAAAAGGGCAACGGAGAAATCGCAGAGGAGCTCGGTGAAAAAAGGTCCACTGTTGGCGCGATCCTTAGAAAATTGAAAAAGCTACAATGGGAGAGGACGACTGCAGTGTATTAAGGAAGGCATGACCGCGGCCATGTATTGTGAGATTTTGGGGAACAAGCGCTTTCCCTCAGTCAGAGCATTTAAGATGTGTCGTGGCGGGGTCTTTCAACATGACAATGACCACAGCCAGGAAAACCGGTGGTTCCGGAAGAAGCAAATCAAGGTTCAGGCATGGCCTAGCCAGTCTCCAGACCTAAACCCAATAGAACATTTTTGGTGAGAGTTCAAACTTTTGTCTTTCTCAGCGACGACCCAGAAACAGGTCTGATCTAGATAGGATCTGTGTGGAGGAATGGGCCAAAATCCCTCCAGCAGTGTGCAAACATGGTGAACAACTACTGGAAATATGTATGAGGGGCAGATTGGGAGTGGGCATTTTAGCCAACTTTCCAAGTCCACAAGTGGAAGCGCAGTTCGGACCAGACTTCATGAGAAATGTCATGTTGCTTCAGTTCTGACCTGTCATGTTGACGTGATGGAGTTGTGGAGCTGGTCAGCTCGTTGCCCACCGTGATGACGAGTTTGTGGTCGATGGGGAGACGATGGCGAGGAGGCGACGGCGACCTCTGCAATCAAACAAACAAACCAAGCTTGGTCTCACGTCCGGCAAACGAGCTCGTTTCTAACTTAACTGATCGTTTCAACAATCTCAACTTCTTTCATGTCCCAGCCAGTCCCGCCACCAAGCACAACTCAGGAACAGCACTCCACTCGTGCGTGCGTGCGTGCGTGCGCGGACAATCTGACCTCCCGGGGCGGAACAGCGGAACGGTGCTGGCCGCCTTGATGTCCTGCTGCGGCGGGCGGGTAGTAGTGGCGGTGCGGTGGAGAGCGAAGGTAGTCGGGGTGTCCGCGGTGGTGGTAGCCCGAGTGGTACGGTGCTCTGGCCCGGTTCCTGTCGTCCCCTCTCGGGTGCGGGTACGGGTACGGGTGCTGGTGGGGCCTCGACGGTGGCGGCGGGCCGCGGCTATCGAAAGGCGGCCGGTAAGGGCCCCGCGGCGGTGGCCGACCGCGGAACATGTTTCGCCGAGACCGAACAACGATCGAATCCAAAGCAACAGCCGGTACCGCACGATGTTGTGCTGCAAGCGGAGGCAACAAAATCGCAATCAGAAGCTAAAGTTGAAGCTTCGTTTGGGCGATGGGTGCTAGGTTCCTTCTTCTTTTTCTGTCTCAATGGCGGTTGCCCCCCAGCATCAGATACATTACCGCCACCTACCGGACGTCATCGAATTCTCCTCTAAAGGAAGACTACAAATCATTTTTTTTCTTGGCCATCTACAAATCTCAACTATGGTCATTTGATATTTCAGCTGGAAACACATTTTAAAAATAGAAAAACGACTGTTTATTTGATTTTCATTTTAACACCGAAATGCAAAAATAGAAATACAGATTGATATTCTAATTCGTTGTCTGGAACGAACAAGGACAAGTATAAAAACAGTTTGGTTTTCGATTTTTAATTCTAAAACGAAAATACGACTGTAGCCCACGACACGAATCGTATATTTGTTTTGTTGGTGGACTCGGGCTGGAGATGATATCGCCATCTGCTGGTCAATAGAAGAAATGCTTTCGGTGACAACTTCCGGGAAACGAAAACAAATATGTGATACGTTTAGAATTAAAACATTAAAATCAAACATTTTTTTTAATTTATCTTATACCTTCGCGTTTCAGACAACAAATTAGAAAAGCAAGCTGTATTTCATTTTTGGTGTTTCTATTTCAAAATGAAAATGAAATAACCAGTTGATTTTCCATTTTTAATATCTGCTTCCAAAAATAATATCCATTAACCAAAAGAGAAACGGACAAAAGATCTGGCAGGTTTTCATGTTCAGTTTCACAGAAAACACATTTCCCAGTTTCCATTTTGAATTTTAGATATTCATTCATTTTATGGTTTTTAATTGGGTTTCCTTCATCTTAAAATAGAGTGGAAAAGAAAGTTCATTACAGCTGATCGTTTTGATTTCTTCTTTTTTTTAAGATATAGTCCTTTTTTCAGCGTTCGGGAAGCCCCAATTTTGCAAACAATTACTTAAAAAACTATGATTACAATTGAGATTACAAGTCAATGTCACCGATCCCGCTTGGTTTTCAATTGGTATCATCGAAATAACACAAATCTTGTTCAACCGTTGATGGAATCACTTTTACTATTGGGTCGTATCTGAAAATGAACATGTCTTAGAATCCCTCCATCATTCAAAAGGTGACCAGCCGCTCGAGGGAACCAATATCTCTCATCGCTACCTTTCACATCAAAGATCTCGTCGGGCTTCACAGTAAAATGACAGGTTTCCCATTCTTTCTCACTGTTGGTCATTGTTATTTTTATGTTTCTTTGGACGGGTTGTAAGAGGGAAGACAAGTTGCTTGTTTTGAGATATTTGGCCAATAAATCTGATTCTGATGTTATCTATTATTTTGTTAAATGTCAGGGGATTAAAAGACAAAAGGGAAACCAAAGGCAATATTTTTGTTTGTATTATTTATTTTTTTTAAGAAAGGCAAGGCAGTTTTATTTCGATAGCACATTTCACACACAAGGCAACTCAAGGTGCTTCCCACAAGCAGACACACAACACCGACAAACACAACTGTTAACAAGATAAAGCAGAGAAAAAAAGTAGCTTACAAAAATGAGCAAAAAGTATAGAGTGTGTGTCATCTGCATAAGTGGTAGCGTTTTGAAGCATTTGACCCAAAGGCAACAGATACAGACTGAACAGAAGGGGTCCAAGGATTGAGCCTTGAGGGATGCCATGTGTCATGGCCATTCGTCTCGATTCAAAACTTCCAATGGTCACAAAGTAACTCCTTTCCTCCAAGTAAGACCGAAACCATTTTAGGAATGTTCCATTTAGTCCCACCCAAGTTTGCAAGCCGTTCAACAGTTTGTTCTGATCAATTGTATCCAATGCTGCACTAAGATCTATTAGGACGAGCACCGACACCTTCCCTGCGTCCGCGTTTAATCAGCTGTTTCTGTCCTGGGATGAGGTCGGAATCCTTTCAGTGCTAGAATTTTCAGAGTGGATTAAAAGGCAATTTCTCGACAACCTTGGATAAGAAGGGAAGGTTTAAGATGGGTCTTTAATTTACTAACAAGGGTTCTTTTTAGAAAGGGGCTGGACGGCGGCGACTTTCAGGGCTTCAGGAAACTTGCCTGATTGAAGTGATTTCAGAAACACGCTGTTGTCCGTCTTTTATGAGGTCAATGGAGTGTACAAGCTAAATCATCCGGTTTCTGCTCAAAAGGCTTTACACACCAATACATTTCACACAGCCTACATTTATTTATTCAGTCATCTATTGAAGTTATTTGAGAGCCTGCTGCCACTTCGACTCCTAAAAAAAAAAGCTTTGCTTACCTTATGGAGAATCCAGTCGGAATACAAAAGCTTCCTAGTCCTTGTGCAAACCGAAATGAAGTTGCCACGACAATTAATTCATTCCTGTCTTCTTCGTCTTTCAGCAGTTGGTGCGTGACTGCTCACTTCTAAAATGGAGGGCGGGGCTGCAAATTAGCGCTTGGCAACCTCCTAACCGTACTCTTTCCAAATGTTGGATTACTGACGGATGAAAACGCACTTCCGCCTGTGCTTAGACGACCTTTTTGTTTTTCTCAATCAAGCTCCATCTACAGGATGAACCGATTCAAACTGAATCGACTCCCCTCCTATGAAGCGGCCGCTGCAAAGGCGACAAAAAGGTGTCCACGTGTCCGTCGTTTCTTAGTCCTTTCATGACTGCTCTCCAAAAGCGTGGCGCCATTCACCCAAAGAAGCGACGCGCCTTTCCGTTTGTCGCCGTGTCATGCATGACGACAACGTCCGGAGGACGACACAATATGCACGGATGACATGCTACATGAAAGCGCCTTTTCATCGCAAACAAAAAAAAAATCATTCGATCGCTTACCGTTCGGCAAGAGAAGCACGGTGTGACCATCACACCGGTCAACATTCCCTCGAGGAGAGACGATGTTTTGGATGTCATTCTTGGCGCTCGGCTGCGACGTTACTACTTCTGCAAGCAAATGATCAAGCGCTGACAGCGGCGGTGACAACTCGACTTCTGAACACACATCTTGAGTCTGTGGTAGCGCCAAGGAAATATACAATACGCTTTGTTTTGTCTGTGCTCCTGATATTCGGACTTTTTGCAAACTTCCCTTAACTTGTCTATGTCGTGAGGAAGGACGACTTTCGCCGTCAATGGAATTGTGTGGTCCGCCATCACCGATGTGCTTACTGACGGCCGTCCGTCGCACCAGATGAGGGAGCTCACGCCGACTTGCTGAAAACGGACAGCAATGTGCCTTTAAACTTCAGGTCCCGCTCACACGAGCCTTCCTATCGCACCGCTTTAAATCTGCCATAACGTGAAGCTCACAGAGTGAGAATATAGCGCCATTTAACACGTAAAATGTCGCTTATTTTAAAAAGGGATCAAATTGGACGGCCGAGAAATTCACGAGTCAACAAAACATTGCCAGTAACATCAGAAGGACTTGAAGAAAAAGAATCACACTGAATGTTGACAAAAATGTTAACTTAATGACCCAGGAAGCTTCGTGACAAGTAGAAGCCGCTATGGTAGCGGTTCACTCACCTGACTCGGGTAAGGATGCAAAAGGCCGCTGCGTCTTCAGGTTCATCTCAAAACATGACGTCAATCTCAACAAAGCAAAAACGTCAGCGGGGGCGGTCAAACAAGTTTTATTAAAAGGCTTCAACTAACAAAAAAAAAAAAAAAAAATCCGTAGCCTGCGGGCCGAGGCAAGAAACAAGCACGTCGCATTACTGGGAGGCGGCGCTGAAATCCTCAGCCCACTTCTCCAGAAAATCGCGCAGGTTCCCATTGAACACGTCCATCCCTTTTTGCGACAAATGAACGCCGTCGGGTTGGTAGAGGCCCGTGTTGGCCCCACAGCGGATGTTGTCGTGGGTCAGAGAGACGCCACCCACCTCGGACACAATGTTTTGAATCCGCCGGTTGACCGTGCTCCGGACCAGATCCACTTCGTGGGCGTCGGCCGAGTGAGGCCACACCCGGCGGGGGAGGATGTGGGACCAAACGAGGACGCAGTGCGGGAAGTCGGCCCTCATGGACGTTACGTCCCTCCTGACGGACGCCAGCAGGTCGCTGGGCGTTTCCGTGTTCAGGTCGTTGCCGCCCAGGTGCATGATGATGACCTGAGGTTGGGGCCAGCTGACCTTGAGCTGCTGGAGCAGGGGCGGCAGCTGGGGCCACGTCATGCCCTGGACCCCCTTCCACCAGAGGCTCACCTTGTTCGGGGTCATGCCCAGCTGCGCACCTCCCTGGGCAGACCCGGCCCGCGCCTCCGCCCAGTACACCAGCGAATGGCCGCAGATCCAAACGTTCCGGGGCCCCGTGCCAAGTGGCTTTCCTGCAGACATGAAGGAAAAGCGATGGGTGCCGCACCTAACGCTGCTTCATAAAGCGCTTCAGTTCCCGTCCAAGGTTAAGTCGCTAACGACAGCGACTCAAAGATTGAAAAATGAAAAATGCTGAACTTACCTGTCGATTGGATTCATTTAGCAGCAAACGAGCTTTAAAAGCTCTAACGATCAGAGCAGTGATTCCCAACCACTGTGCCGAAAAAAATTCACTTTATCGTTCCAGTCGATGACAGTGATGTTGAGTGACAAGCAAATAATAATCAAAAAGAAAAAGCTCTTCCATAAGATCGCACGAGTTGCAATTTTTATCTTGATGCCGGCATAACCGCGGCCTGTTCATCTTAACGCGTTTCACGCCGAGTGAGTCCATTTGCGACTGACATGGAACGACGGTGTAGCTTTTCCTCCAAACTTCTTCTCTGCTCCTGGACGGCAATTTGCACGACTTACTTGCAGCTTGTAGTCCGCAGAGCAGGACTCTCTTGTGGACCATTTGTGTTCAGTCTTTCTCCGTTGTCTTTGTAACGAGAAGGACATATCGCCGCATAAGACGAGCGTGCCCTCTCGTGACTGCAATAATAATAATCATATTGTCGTGATGCTCACTATTCCATTTCCAGAGATGACCGTTGGCACAATGGCAATTTCCGATGATGTTTGACTAATTCTGGTGGCTATTTTTCAAACCAGCAAGTGAGACGCTTGGTTGACTACTAAATCCTCGCCTCTACACGTGTGGCTGGGCGCACCACCCGCCAAACTGTAATGAACAGACTCGTGCCACTTTTCGTCACTTGGAGCTCACTGGCTCGTCGTCGTCGACTCCGCGGCGTCGGAAGAGCTCTGAGAAAGTGGCCGTGTGTTTCGTCGGCAGGGGCAGTAGCGGCCGTCACAAAGTGAGGAGCCAGTCCTTTTCTTGGATTGGGCGCAGCTGCGGCTTAGAAACAATGAACAAGCACGAACGCTCACCGCTTGCTTGGCGGCGTTTTGGTGAGGAATTCACATTTAGTTTGAAAAAGTGACTTAGGGTTTAAAACTAATGACTCAATTTGGGGACCTCATACACAGCCGTGGGCGTCTTTGGCCAAGCTTGAGTGTGCGGCAATACCTTTGAAGCTCGTTAACAGCGCAGAATGTGCAACATATCTCCATATTTTCTTAAGATGGCACGCAAGACATCCGGCCTGAAAACATGAACGGAGTCCATCTCGCGTTCTTTTTCAGGTGGTCAAAACGTGACATGTGGCGACTTAATTTTCTAATTGTGAGTACGGCTCCTCGTATATTCGTATGCGTCTTAATCCCAGAACAAGTTACCGGCATCGCCATGCGGGAGATTTCACGAAACAGCAAAGATGTGACTTTTTGGCTCAATAAAAGTTGGGAAACGCTGGTTCAGACAACGTAGCCTCTCAAAATGGGATTCGAGCACACGTTGGCTACTAAAAGAAATGAAGTTGTGGTATTCTTGGTCGATGACGGACTTCCCTTGAGCGGACGGCGAAGAACCACGTTATTGTGGCTAGCTAGCAAGAAGATACGAGCTGTAAAATTCCAGAAACGGAGCTAACTTGTCAGCAGGCTTAGTGGAAAACTTTTTCTGACATGTCTAGCTAACGTGGCTAGCTTAGCCCTGGAATTCGCATCCCGAAACCAGTAACTTCTGTTCATAAGCTAAACGCGACCTTCTGTACTCGACACTCGATAGCATGCCACCACACAGCTCAATGTCATGTTTCAGCGAATTGGCGCAAAACTCAGAGGGCACCACATGGCGAATTTTAGCTGACAAACATCAACAGTTGATTGCTGGAAAAGCTCAAATGTTGTCAGAATAACAAAGATGTTGACTTTACTTACCCTGACTCTCAAACGAGACTTACCGCAGACGAAGGCAAACAGCCTTTGACAACAAACTACCGCTAACACCTTGTCTCAACGTGCACGGCGGGCTGTCCAAAGTGACGTCTTGATGCAGAAAGGTTTTCGTGAGCGAAAGCTTTGCGCGAACATGGCTTACGTCTGCGACGCGGACAAAACGACGCAGGCGCTCCAGCGCTAACATCTTTGCGCTTGATTCAACGGCAACAAAGCTGAACTAGCTGAGATGCTAATGGCTCGGCCCATTCAAATGGTGACGGAGCCTGGACTAAAGTAGCGGTGAGTCAACTTTACCTGAGATAAACACATTTTGCACATTCTAAAGCGTTTCGCTCACGAAAGCAGTTTGGTAGCAAACCACCAGCGCCCGTCGCGCTCCAATGCTCAACTCAACGCAAAAAAGGAGGTTGTATCAAGACAACGTGCGGGTCAAGTGAAGATCCAGCAGACTGAAGAGTTGACAAAAGCTACATTAGACCCACCTGGAAAGTAGGACTTGGTTTGGCAGCAATGAAAGACGAGTCTTTCTAGCTAGCTAGCGACCTAGACCGCGACTTAAACTATGACTTGACGTCGTAAACATCGGCGGGTAATTGGACTTTGACGATGCCCTGCTCACAGTCGGCGGTAGGGATTTGAAGCAAGATGCGAGCTTACGCCGCAACGTTAAGATCAAAAGCATTTGAAGAAGAGACGCTCAAAGTTTTAGCTCTTTTCCTTCTTTTCTCGACATCGTTGCTTACGGATACGAGTTACAGATGAAAGTTGATCACTTCCTCCTCCCCCACTGACTCGTCTTTCCTTTTCGAGGCAGTCGAAATACTCGATGATGTAAAACTGCACGTGGGGAAAGCAACCTTGACGATGATGGACCAAATTAAAGGTGAAACGCCGTCAACAACCGACAAGAGTCTGGTTCCCTTCATTCAACTTCTGCATGACTTTGTAAGTCGGACGACTGACAACCTTATTTCGCCATACATTACTCCTCGAGGTTAGCTTGTTCTTCCACAGTGGAAGCATCTTCACGAAACCCGCCATAGTGACCGAGCGCCTCGGTACCGCAATCGTTATGGGAGCTTGTCCACAAAAGGAGGACCAAGGCCGAGGATACGCCAAACGCTTTGAGACTCGCAACGCGACACATCCTCATCCACAGCGCAATGAAAATTCATTGATACCTGTGGCAATCGTGGCGCCGTTGCCTTGTTTCTTGAGGGCCTTCGAGTCCTGAGACTGCTGTTCTCGCGGGTCCGCAATCCTCTGGTTGTACAAATCCAGCTGCAACACAACAAAAGGCACATGAGCACCCTGGAGAAACTCTGGCAGACAAATGCCGCTGCAGACGTCACCTTCTCCTTCTGCCTGCCTCTCACATCACCGACTTGCTCCAGTGAGCCGGCAGGACCGGAGTGCGACGCCAACTCCGATGGTAAACTGAACTGGACCGATTTGAGTGTTTTTGCCGCTGATGTCGCAGCCAAACACTTGACGCTCTCAATGACCTTCAGGCATTTGGCCACCGTTGTGGAGATGTTGGACTGCTCCCCGCCGGCAGTGGCAGTGGCAGTGACAGTTGCAGATGGCAACGGGGCAAGACCAGAGGAGAAAAGGGCGGGCCCTACCATGAAAGGAGGCTGTCCGGGAGGACGTCGGGGAGGCGGTCCAGGTGGTGGACCCGGAGGAAGCCGGCCAGCGGGAGGAGAAGGAGGAGGAGCTTTGGGGCAAATGTCCTGGTGCCAGTTAACTGGAGGGGACGGACGGCGATAGGAAGCTGGTGGTGGCCCAAGAGGCGGTCTGGGTGTTGACGATGTGCTTCCCATCGTCTTGGTGAGATCTTGCAGCTCTTGAGCCTTTTTGATTGTCTCCAACTCTTGTTGATCGAGGAATTCCTCATACTCTGAGACACCTTTCCTTCTGCTGGGGGGCTCCAAACTGGACGATCTGGAAGGGATGGCGTCTCCCTGCAGCGACGAGGCTCCGTGTCTCCGGGCTTGTTCCAACGGTGTCAAAGACCCCTCTTTCTCAGTGGACGAGGATTTTGAGGCACGGCTGGCCAGCTGCGATATGTCTCCCATGGTCAGCTTCAGGCCAATTGTACGCAACAAAGTTTGGATCTGGCCGTAGGGGGCAGTCTCGTTTTGAGGCACTTCTGCTGTTCTCTCCACCGAAGGTGATTTTTTCTCATCCTCCGCACCGACACTGCCGCCAGAGGACTCGTGAGTCAGACCCACAAACCGAGAGAAGCCTTTGCCATCTTCAATCGGCCACTCATGTGGCAGAAGTTCCTCGCTGACGGGCACGGGTTCTGCTCGCGCTTCTGGAATCACCTTCTTTTGAAGCATATCAAGAAAGCGATCAAGCGGGGGCTTCGGGACCAGAGGGGGCTCTGTGTTTGTGCGCTCCGGGGAGGGGCTTTTTGACAGCGGCTTTGCGGGAGAAGATGGGCGGAAAGTCGTTTGCAAAGATGAAGAGACAGAAGCCGACGACGGCTGTGCGCAAGCTTCCGGAGCGTCGCTCTTTGTAAAAGGCCTGGGATGGGGTCGGTCCACATATGTCGGGTCGTAATACGGATCGTCGTAGGAGTCGTCGTAAACATCGTAGCGGTCCGTGTAACGCTGGCCGGCGGGGGAAGAGCTTTCAAACGGAACTTTACCGTACGGACGCTCGCCGTACAAATGGCCGGCAAAAGCGCTCGTGTAGCTCTCGGCATAGCGCTCGCTCACGTGCGGGTATGGCCTGTCGTAGTCAGGCTTGTCATACGGTGGCAGAAGGTGACAGGGGTACTCCGGCTCTTCTGGGCGTTTCTTCAAAATAGAACGAACCGGTCTGAACTCTGCCAAAGGGTTGGCAATGCGGCCGTGGTCGTAGTCGATACACGTCCGCTGTCCAGGCTCTGGGCCTCGGGGATCCATCAGCGACTTCTTGAAGGCTATCATCTCATTGAGCTCCTCCAATTCTCGCTTCTTTCTGGCCAGCTCGTCATCCACCGGTCCAGCGCGAGCCTTGGGAGGAGGACTGCGCTCCCTCCTCCTTTTGTGTCCGTCGTCACGCGCTCCACTGACTCTGCTCCTTCGTTTTCCAGATCTTTCTCTGCTAGCACTCCGGCTCCGACTGCGACTTCTCATGCGTCTGTAGGACCTTTCCCGACTCGCGCTTCGTCGATGCCGGCTGCTTTTGCGCTTGCGTTCCGGACTAGTGCTGCGTCTCCTTTTGATTTCTCGGCCAAACTTGTCTTTGGGCGGACTTCGACTGCGACTCCCACTGTAGTCACGACGCGGACTCGTGGTCGACTTGTCCTGCGATCGCAATTGTTTCACCACTGTCTTCAGTCTGTCTGTGTTTGACGCCTCCTTCCTTTATGGGAAGAGGAAATTGTTTTAAAATATTCCCTTAAAACACTCAACGCAGAAAGAAATGACTTACTCAGAGTCTTCTGAAGCTTTGGCTAGCTTGATGGTCATCTGAGGAGGAAGAAGGAAGTCTTAACAGCAGTCGTAGGAAAAAGCGTTGTATTTTTAACTCATTCACTGCCTATGACGAACGCATTCGTCAAGCAAAATAGTCACGCCGTCTGCCTTTGACAAATTCATTTTGTTTTGTCCCACGCATTCCATTAAGTCTGGGCCATCTCTGAAGTTTTTAAGGGTGGAGGCCATTTTTGTCCCACCACTGGGATGAGTGAGTCAACAGCCAAGGTGAAAAACAGTTTAGAAGGAAAATGGTGGGGAGGATGGAGGCCTAAAAAGAGGGAGCTGCACTGTAGGACCGAGATTTACAGATGGCCGACCCTCGAGGAAGCCAAACTTGTCATCTTTGATGATGATGGCAATTAAGCTGCGGTTCTCGAGAGTCAGGTAAGAACAAGCCGCGCCATGATCCAGAAGTGACGTATGGAAGACTCCGACCCGAACTGTTCGCTAACCCAACGTTTCGTCCTTCAGTCACAAGTATTATTCTGCAAAGTCCATCTTGTCAATTGTTACAATTCGGGTCAACAAACACACTCCACACCCCATGCACGCACGGACACACTTGAATATAGTTCAACGTTCATCGAGTTGGTCAAATTTGACATTTGGTGTCATCAACGACACGGGTCTAAAAGATGTTTCGTGAAAGTGAGCAGCAGTTGACTTTCAAAGCCGCGTCAGAGCGCGATCGCTCGTTCGCTCACCTTCCCTTTGCTGACAGCCATGGCGCCCAATTTTCTGGCGGGTAGGAAAACACTCTCGGCGCAAGGTTTGATCCGAATGGCCTGGTGGCCGCCCGCCGCTTCGTCATGCTGGAACAAGAAGCGCACTGAGCAAAGACACGGCAACTCGAGACCATCGCCACGATGCCTACTTTGACTTACCGGGACGACGCTGAACTCCACCTTCTCGTTCAGCTTCAGTTTCCTTTTTCCGATGACTTCTGACAAGTAGAAGAAGAGTTGAGGATTTTGCGCGCACTTGATGAGGCCGCGATCGTTGGAGAACTCGATGACGATCCCCTGCAAAGGAACACAACCGTGCAAACGTGATGCAGCGATCTCGCCGCCGCTGGACAAACGACAACTTTGGACATCTTACGTGTCGTCGCTGCTCGGTGGACTCTTCAAAGGTGGCGGGAAGGATTTCCACTAAGGTGGCTCGTTCTTCTTTGGTCTCCCGATTGGTCGCCACGTTGAAGCGCACCTGCAACGACGACATCAGCACAGCGTGTGCGTCTTGTGGATCATCATTCAGACCTTCTTAGTGCGTGAATGGCTAAAAAGTGTCGAGGTCCGCCCACCTTGTCACCGGTCAACATGGTGGCGCCGGTGAGCAGGTCACTGGGGCCGAAAGGAAGTTGCTTCTGGCGACCATCGACGGTCATCACCAGCCGCCCCGCCTCCTCTGGTCCCTCCACTCGACCTCGAGTCTCTCCCGTCTTTCCTTGGCCGTTCACTTCCTGCATGGGGTCCACTGGCTCGTCCATGTCCACTTCCCCCTTCTTGACCTTCACTTCCTCCTCTCCAATCGTCTCCTGGAACATATCCTGCAGTGTGTTGCGCATTACGGTTGGCCCATAAGGCCAATCTGACATTTTGCCCCCCAAAAATCCGATTGGCAATTTCCCCCCGCGTGCTTACAAAAAGCCAAAGAAAACGGAGAAGAAAAGGAAATGAGTTGTCATCACTTTTGCTCACAAACGTGTTATTAGCGTAAGGCGTGCACGCTCAACACCGGAAGCGTCAGCCCACGACGAATACAATAAGAAGAAGAAGAAGAAGAGCTCATGCCTGCTCGTCCTGCGACTCCTCCTTGATCTTCATTTGCACCTGCAAGACAACACGTACCGTCACCTTTCCGTCATGACATCATCACCATTAATATTCGCGGCTCGCAATGATCACGGTGCAAAGAAAAAGCGTTCGCGCCTGTTGGTCTGGGGACCCCTTTTTGACGTGTCGTCTGCTGGCTGCTTTAAGGACGGTGCCATCAAAGCGCTCCTTGCTGATTTCCAGCTGAGTGTCGGGAATGGGCACGCTGAAGCCCAGCGGCGTCCACTGCGGGAGGCGAGCGGGCAACAGGTAAGAAGCCAACTCACGCCAGCTGAGAGGACAGTTTAGGCGCTACAAAACTCACCTTGCCCTTGGCGGCAGCGAGCGCCACAGACGCCGCCTGCTTCCAATTCCGGTCCTCATTCTTCCTCTCCTCCTCCTCCTCTTCCAGTCTCTTCTTCTCCGACAGAATTCCGTCCTCCACCATCTTGGTCCGACGAAGTCTGATGGCTCTTTTCTCATCCTCCACATTTGTGGGCACAAAGCCGTCGAGGTCATCTCTCAGCCTTTCTTCGACAACTCGGCCAAAATGGGCTGGGTGGCGGGACTGACCTGGGAAAGGGTGAACTCCACCTCCTTGTTGACGTCTTGGCTGTGAAACTCCGTGTCGCTGAAGTTCTCGCAGAGGTCGAAGGGCAGCTCTCCGTGCTCCTTGGAGGCCAGGACGCCCTCCGACTCCGCCAGGCTCCGGATGACGCCCTGCAAGCGGCACACGGTCCAACGTGTCAGACGCGGCTGCCACGCGTCGGATGCAGAGTGGGCGCTCGTGAGCAAGGCTTTTGTCAAAGCTCGTGCGGACCCAAATCTCAACACTTACAGGTGGCAACATAAGAAGGCCATCTTGTATGTGATTAGGACTCTTTTGTTGGTAGGCGTTGCCATTAAGTAGAATGCAGACGTGGCGCCGGCGGGCCCACCTACCAGTTTTCGCTTCTCATTGGTGTGGACGAAAGTGAAGGGGATCTTGGGTCGGATATTGCCGGCGCGCTTCTTCTGGGTCTTGGCGTCCACCAGTAGGCTGAGAAGCACGCGGTCGTCCTTCAGCAGCGTGACACCGCAGTCTTGTCGGTCAAAGGTCACATTGGTGCGGAGGGGTCCGATGTTGGCGAAGATCTGGCCCGGGTAGCCCTGCGATGCCACCAAAATCAGAACAGAGCGCACCCGAGACGGGAAGTGACGCGACCCGTTGGCGCTCACCGTGGCCTTGATGACGGGCTGGCTGACCACGCCCTCGTACAGCTCCGAGTCCAGCTGCATGTTGGCCAGCGGCCGACTGACCTTCGCCGGCGGGACGGTCTCGACGTTTGAGGCGGCGCTGCACAAGGTCAGCAGAAGAGGCTCCTTCACCCGTCGGATGCGAATGGCGCGCTCGCCTGCTCGCAGCTGACGGGAGGACAGAATTTTGAGCTCGGTCCCCGTCACCAACGTCGCCAAGCTCTTACTTTGTGGAGGGTGAACTCCACTTCTTCGTTGACGTCCTCGGAGGTGAAGTCCACGTCGCTGAAGTTCTCTTCGAGGTCGAAGGGAAGCTCGCCGTGCGTGTGTGACTTGATGACACCTTCGTTGTCAGCCACGCCAACGATGGTGCCCTGCAAAGTCGAGCGGCAAAAGGCACAGGAGGTGCGTGAGGGAGAAACGTCAGCGCGATCCAACACGAACGCGTCCGAGGTGAACCGCGCAGCCGTCCGGGTCAAACGAGGCGCGTCCTCACCGTCTCGCGGGTCTCCTTGGTAAACTGGAAGGTTTCGGGGAGCTTGGGTCGGATGTTGGTGGCGCGTCTCTTGTCGGTGACGATGTCGCTCAGCAGGTTGATGAGAACTTGGTCGTTCTTGAGCAAGGTGACAACGCTGTCCTTCCTGTCGAACGGCAGGTTGATCCTCACCGGCATGATGTCGACGTGCACCTGCCCGGGCAACTGGCGCTCGCCGGCCTGAGGAAGATGCGAGCTCAGCAACGGTTAGACGCGAGGGCGCTCTTCGGCTTTGGCACGCCGGACCGAGCTTACCCGGGCCTCCACGATGGGCTGGCTGACCACGGCCTCGTAGATGTCCGGGTTCACGTTCTCCGTGCCGCCCGGCGCCACTTTCACATCCGTGGCAATCTGGATGTTCTGTCGGGAAGGTCGGCGTCTCTCACGGTCAATTGGGCAGTCGCGAGCGTCTTACAAAGGCACCAAATGACAAAACTCGACTCGGACGTGCGTCGCACCTTCAAGACGCAGGCGGTGAAGTGCACTCGCACGCCGGGCTTCATGGCTTTGGGGTTCCCGAAGAAGACGCCAAAGTCAAAGGTGAACTTTTCCATGTCTTCACGCTCAATGTGGCCGAACGTGGGCTGAAGAGGCAAAAAGCAGGCAAAGCATCTCAAACGCAGGCAACTTTATTCGACGCTTTGCACGTTCAACACGGCTCATGTCAACGCGGCCACTCTTGCCTCAGCAAAAAAAAAAAAGCTTCCGGCGTTTATCGTGTCAGGTCAGAAATGGTTGTCGACGACGATTACGCAGCACCCAGCGCAGCCAATTGGACATATTTCGATTGCTGTGCGTCAAAGTGCCGAGCGGCCTGTTTTCTGGCTTTGGTCATGTGACGTTCATGAGCTAAGCCCGCTTATCATTTTCGGCCTCGAGATGGATACCAACGTTTCACGCAAGCTCCACAAAGGCAACGTGAGTGAGAATGCCGTGTTAGGACTCGTGGGAGCGCGCAGAACATGTTATCGTCAAGACATTTTTGCCCTTCAGCGTACGATTGTGACTCATTTGCGCAATGGAATGCAGCTTTCTGCGTTTACGGTTTCCTTGGCGCCAGAGCGTGACATCAGCTCACGCCTCGTCACGTCAAGTTGAGCAGAACGTACCCCGATAAAGGAGATGATGCCTGTTGATCTGCCCGCCGGCGGCCTGAAGACAAGAGAGCACATGACCCATCACATGACTCGTCCAGCGACCGATCACACGTCACCGGCGATCCGATGAGCGCGCCGGAGGCCTACTTGTCAAATGCTCGCTTTCCCAGCAATCCAAACGCTTTGACCATCCCGCCGGTTTCCGTTGCGGGGGCGGGATCAGCAGCCGCAGTTTTCGGGGCGGTCGTCGATTCCGGGACGGCCGCAAGCTCGTCGGTCGCCGGCTTACTTTCAGCCGGGGCGATGTCCGCGGGCGGGGCCGAAATCAATGCTTTGAGCTGACGGAAGAAATCCAAAGAGCTTGCGTTGACGCATCTGGCGGCCAACAACACCGCTGGCCTACAAGGAGGAGCCACGCGTCCACTTACCCACTGGGGCTGCTCCTGCGACGGATCGGTTACCGCTGCCTGGGTCGGAACCTGAAATGGTGAGAAAACGGCAGCTTCATTGACAACTTTGGAAAACGTGGACGGCGTTTGTATGCCGTAAGAAACAAGACGAGTCACTTGATGATGACTTATTTCATTCAAAGAAGTAGATGGCGGGAAACATTTTCCACTAGAAGGTCAGATAAAAAACATGTTGCCATTTGTGAAACCAAAAAATTGGTTGCGTGCTTGGAGCGAGACGGTGGCGATGAAATGTTGAAAGCAATGCAAACGTGTGCCGGGGAAATGGTGGCACTTTGCTCACCGGCACCGGGAAGCAATCTTTTGTTCACCGCTGGATGCAAAGTGTCATTCGTGGCCTGCTGCTGCTGCCGCAAATTGGGAGGAACTTTAGATCAACATACTCAATCGACTTCTTGCGCCATTTATGAAAGAGACAAAAGCCTTCTTCTTCTTCGGCTGTTACGGATGAAATGCGGCAAAGAGAAGAAAAGTAGCAAACTTCGTCCTGGCTGCTCAGCAAAGTGAGCGGACAAGGATGAAGAACAAAGAATGAAAGGTTCTCGAGCTTCTAAACGCCGGAGCTTTCCTGCTTTGCCAACGGACGGTGACTCTGTGACAGCAACACTCACCCAGTCTGGCGGGGATCCTGGGAAGCCAAAAGGAGGCACGCATCTCGGTGGGGGCACGGCTTCGCCCACATCCGGAGGCGGTGGAAGGCAGGGAGGGACCGGAGGACCATACGGGTCCCAACTGGGATAATCCCAGTTCTGTGGTGGAGGCATCCACTCCGGATGAGGCCCCCATCCCGGTGACGGGGGTCGGGCGGGGTCCCATTCACCCGGTGGTGGCGGGCCCCAGCCTCCGTGAGGGGGAGGCCCCCAGCCCTCGGGTGGCGGCGGCCCCCAGCCCTCGGGTGGCGGCGGCCCCCAGCCCTCGGGAGGAGGAGGAGGGCCCCACCCCCCTGGCGGGCCCCATCTTTCGGGAGGAGGAGGGCCCCAACCCCCGTGCGGCGGGCCTCCCCATCCCGCGGGCGGCGGGGGGCCCCAATCTCCAGGCGGCTGCGGCCAACAGCCCGGAGGTGGCGATCCGTCTTGGTCGGGCGTTCGTCCTCGGCCCATTGAGCTAACGAGCTAAGCTAGGAAGCAAACGAGTACGTGACGAAGAAGTCAAGCATAACGCCCAAAACTCGACCGAAATGTTGCTGCTTAATCTTCTTTTTGAGCCTACTTGAATTTGGAAAACAAAATGTGGAGAAGAACAAGCGAGACGACGAATGAGCCGTGATGGACGTCGTCGTCGGTGCGTGTGACGCTGCTTGTGCAGCCTTTTCTTTTTTTTTTTTTCTTTCCTCTTCTGCTTCTTCTTCGTCGGCTGCCGTTTCTTCTTCTACTCTACAATTGAACAGCATCGAGCTCTTTAGCGCCGCCTACAAATTCAGTTCAGTTCAACATGACATTTGCATTCCTCAAGGCACAATCAATAACTCGTAACTCTTTCTTTCGTCTTTTTGTTGAATAAATTACATTGTAATGTGTGGAATCATTTTTGCCATTGCATAGGCTAATATAGAATCCTGAACTGTGTACATACTCCTCTCTCTCTCTCGTTTGTGAATATGACTGAACAAAACATGTAGCACATTGTCAGACTAGACTTACTTTTGTGAGGAAAAAGACATTTTGGCAACCGTTATAATCGTTTGGATACATTTTCCCTTTACAATTATTGCCGCTTCAAATAACAGCTGCCAGTAATTCAATAAGTTTTATGAGAAAAAAAACGCATTTTCGAAAGGAAATCCATTCCATATTGCATTGCAATGTGTTTGATAAAACGATTGCAATCCACCTTATTAAAATTATTAGTATTGGAGCATCTGGAATTCCGATTTTTGACTGCAACTGCTGGTTGGAGAGTCTCCGCGTGATCGAGTGCAAGTTGTTGAGGTGGATAGCAGCGATGTGTGTGCGTGAGATTGAGAGAAATGAAAGCAGTGCAGAGTCGTGGGAGGTTTTTTGTTTTTATTCATTTCGAGCCCTGACAAAGAACGCAGAGACAAAAGAAAAGACTGAACCATGTCGTTTGTGTGCATAGGCAACAAATTAAGTGCAAAAAAAAAAAAGCTAAAAATTGGTAGAGGATTGATGAACAGCAATCCAGAAAAGAAGCAAGAGCACAAACAGCGAGTCAAAATCTTTCGAGACCCGGCGACCTCTTGCGAGGGCTTTCCTATTCTTTGGGTGCGAGCGCTCAGACGGCAGACGCGCTCGCCAACGCCACAGTCAGCCGGAGAACACAGATTCAGAGAGGCCAGCGTAGCCGCGGACGCCTTCCCAGCAGTTTGCTCAGTCGAAGAGACCGAAGTCCCGGTCCAGGTTGTCGGAGCCGCCATCGTCGTCTGAGAAGAAGTCCTCCTCGTCGATGTCTTCGTCGTCGTAATCGTCGTAGTCGTCGTGCCACTCGGGCACATAATCGTCATCGTACTCGTCGTCGTCGTCGTCGCCACCGTTGTTGTTGTCGTTGTTGTTTTCCGAGTCTCTGGAGTCGGACTCTGAGCTGAAAAAGGAAACCACGATTGAGGGGGGGGAATGGCTTCCCGATGGGATGGGTGGGGAGGGGAGGGCGCAAACCCGAGCGGCCGCCACTCACACTTTGGCAGCAGTGTCGTCGCGGTTGGCCGCGTCGGCCGCGTGCCTGCTTTCCGCTTCCTGGGCGCTTTGGGACCGATAGCCCACGCGGAAGTCCTGAAGGAGACGCAGAAATGGCGGCAAAAGCAAAAGACGCCATTTGCACAGAGACCATTTGGCGGCTCACCTGCGTGGAATGCTGCAGGACGGCCAACAAGCGTTCCTGGATGCGTCGCATCAGTTCCAAGCCCGTGTTGACGTGTTCGGCTTTCAGCAGACGGATGCAGGACGCCAGGTCGCTGCACTGCAGCAGCGTCGCCTCTGACGGACGGGAACGCCGCCGCCAATGTGAGCGCATGCGTGCAAGCGGGCCAACGCGCGGTCGACAAGTTCGACTCACCCAGTAGGATCTGCAGCGCGTTGGTGTGCAAGTCCAAAGCGTCCGTTTGCTGCTCCATCACATCCATCTTGTCGCCATCCTGGTTGTAGAAGGCGTAGACGCACGAGTAGGCCAGAACCTGTGCGACACCAAGCGCACGCCTCAAACGCTCCAGTTGACATTTCAAACGTGGGCTCTGCTGCTCAGCCGTTCAAGCACTTGCTCACGCCACCACCAGGGGGCGAACATGAAGCTCCCTGAGGTGAGCGTGGGGTGTGGCAAGAAGGACAGGCGGTGGCAAGTGCCCAGATAAGGAGCACGTTGAGGACTATGGGCGCCTTCGAACGATGGAATGTTCAACCAGTCCACCTAAGAGCACCACAGTCTGTCGAATCATTCAATCGAGAGCTCAAAAGCCATCTTTTTGGGAGTTGCATTGCCTTTGTGCTTTACAGAGCTCGGCAGTCTGTCCCGACGTCCATTTTTGGGGCGGTGGTGACAAATAATAAAAAAAAGGGCTCGACTAAGCAAGGCCGGAGGTGGATTTTAGTCGGCCATCGTGTGCGTGATGTGGTCGTGAGGCGGCCATAAACGGGCAAAGGACAAAAATGACCTTGAAACTACCAACTGCGCGTACTTGATTGGATTGGGCACATTGTGGAGAAAAAAAGAAAGAAGGAGACAAGAGCATAATAAGGGAAGCGGACTTGAATAGTAAAAATTCCGCTCATGATGTTTAAATAAACACCTGCCATTCGCATCTCTCCTGCATTTTTTGTCAAGGGCCGGAGGGCGGGGGGACTGAGCGTCCCAAAAAGGTCAAGTGCCCAGCTGTGCGTGGCGACGGCCTCACCTTGCGAGCCTGCGCCAGGATCTTGCAGGCGTCGATGACAAAGGTGAGAGACTTCATCTGCAGCGCTTCGTTAATGGATGACACTTTTTTCTCCAGGCTGACGGCAAAGTCCTGAAAGCAAGAAGAGGTGGAGCCCTAACACGGCGCCAAGTACGTCGCGTGTGGTTGAGGCGGGGCGGGATTCCTACCTTGGCCTGATGCTGAAAGGTGCACCTCTCGTTGACATCCTGGAACTTTTTCTCGTGTCGTGCCACTTTACTCACCTGCAACAACACGCAAACGAGTCGCCGTCCATCAGGTGTGTGTCGGCAGCGACGCCGTTCGTCGGCTGACCCACCATGGCGGCGCAATTGTAGTAATCCTTGTGCGTGGGCTTCCACGCTTTGAGGCAGCGCCAGCAGAAGCCGTAGTTACACTTGGCACACGTCATACTGAGGACACACCACAGCGGCACGTTAGCCGAGGCCAAGCGGCGACGCCGCGCGACGGCCGCCCTACGCACTGGAGGCAGCCCTCGTTCTTCTCGATCTGCGCCTGGCAGCTCGGGCAGCGCTTGGAGATGAGCTTGGCCAAATGTTTGCTCTGAGCCTCGGCGCTCATCCCCTCGTAGAAGCCGCCATCGTCCATCCACTGCGACATGTGACTGCAGCTGGCGGGGTAGTGTGCCTGTTGGGGGGGGGCACGAGCGCACGTACGTACGTCAATTCGCGGGCGGTCGCCGCATAACGCGACGTCGGCGGCGCCAACCTCGGGGAAGTTGCAGCTGAAGCAAGAGGACCAGCAGCACTTGGAGCAGTTTCCCATGCTGCCCACGTTCTCCTTGCAAAGGATCTGATCGCAGCCCTGCGGGTTGGTGCACCATGTCAGGTTGGAGCAGGACTCCACGAAGCCTCGCAGACGCGCCTTCTCGTACTAAACGCGTCGACAAGAAGGCAAAAAAGACGAGCGCATCAAGCACGCTGCTAACGTGGAACCTTTTCATGTCGTCTTTGGCACTCAGCGGGCAAAATGGTTTCCCGGAAATATTTCGGCGATCCAACCTTGGCGACGGTATCCTTGTCGGTGACGATGGTGAGAAAAAAGCGGGGCGTGGCCTGGGCCCGGCAGTCGGGTATGGGGCAGTTACAGTTGGTCACCAGGTTCTGCTCGATGCGAGCGCTGAGGTACTCGCGCCAGCAAGACTGCAACACAAGCACGATAAAGTTGCACGCGGGTGCACGGCTGAGCGGGCGCGGCCGCAGCGCCTGCGGACCTTGCAACAGTAGTGCAGACAGCTGAGCGAGGGCGGCGGGTCGGGGGCGACGCCGCGCGGGACCAGGCACACGGGGCAGGTCGACTCGGGGACGGGCGGCGGCCGAGCGTCATGACATTCCAGTCCGGCGGCGGCCGCCACGCCTTCGGGGTCATCCGTGTAGCGCCGCATCAGGAGGTCAGCGTTCCAGCCGCAGTGCACCAGAAGGTGCTCGGCCCGGTCCGGGTCCACGCTCAGGGTGGTCGCCACCTGCGGAGGAAGGGGGGGGGGTTGCAGAGCGCGTTGGCCAAGATGCGGCGGCGCCGCAGACGACGTTTTGTCCGCCCACCTGCTGGACGGTGGTCCGCATCAGTTGAGACACTTCGTCCGGCGTCATGCTGCGACCGCTCGAGAACAAAGCGCAGTCCACCGCCGCACCGTCCAAAAACACGCCAGGGAACACCGGGGCGCTAAAACACAAACGGTGCAAAAGATCACTTCGCATGAAAACAGCAAACTGGAGATTGATCAAAAAAAGTCTCAGCGGAAACGCGGCTGCCATTTCTTTCCAAGGGTCTGTTGGCGTGCGGCTGCTGTGAAAGGTTAGGTCACGTGTTGTAAACTTGCGTTGAGGCGTGCGCATGCGTGCTTGCGCAAGCTGGCAAAAAAAAAAAAAAAAACCTCAACTGGTCAAAGAGGTTTACGGCTGACCTGCTGTGAGTGGCGAGCGGGGTGGCAAAGGAGAGGTGCGCGTGTCCCTTCTGCGGCGTGGACGGGTCGTCAGGGAGGAACTGGACCATGTGAGGCTGCTCCGGGTTGCGGCGAACGCATCCTTTGCTCATCACGTGCATGATGCAGGACAGAACGTCACCCGTGCTGCAGCTGAAGCCACCCGGAGCGGGACCGGCACCGGGAGACCGGCCCTCTTCCCGTTTGTGACACGAATGGAGAACCTGTAGCAGGAAAGGCCGCGCAGCGCGTGAGCTTTTGGGACGGCGGGCCGCTGCGGCCCAGCGTGCGAAGCGGTGCGCTACCTTGAAAACCAAATTGTCGATATGCATCTCCTTCTCCTGCTTGAGGATGTTGACAATGAGGCAGTAGATGAAGTTGCGTTTGGTCTCCAGAGCGGCGGTGGCGTCTTTGTCCACATTTAAGTACGTCTGTCGCGGTTGGAGCTCCAAGCGTCGGGCCGGGCCACGCGCCGCGTGCTGCTTCACCTGCAACACACCTGAAAGCAGAGCGCACGTCAGACGGGCCGAAACGTCGAGTGCGCTCGCCTTTCAAGATGCATGTTGGAACGGAGGCGCAATTTGAGGGCATCCTAACAGGTGGATGCTGTTGTCGGCATGGCAACGGCCGCATCGTGTGCCTCCCCCTTCCCGAGGAAGCAAACGTCATGAGCCGGAGGGCGGGCCCTCCATCCCTCATGACGACGAGCACGTTTGGGAAGTGCCGCTGTCAACGCTCCGAAAGAGAGAGAGAGCGCGAGAGAGTCATAATGGGGAGAAAAAAAATGGCACCGAAAAGACATTTGGAAGATTCCACAAAAGTAAGGCTCGCTCGCTCACTCAGCACACCAAACGATCCGGAAGAGCGAGGAACACAACACACCATTTCTTTCCCCGCGGAAGAAAAAGCCAGACGACAGTTGGCCAGATCGAGAAAGTCCACGAGCGCCGTGAGTTTTGGACACAAGGAAGAGAGAGGGCCCGCCCACCGGGCGCTCGGCAACAAGCCCCACCCCCAGAAGGAGGCGATGGTGACCCGCTTCCGGGTAAGGGGAAACGAGGTCCAATATTTGCACTCGTCACAAGGGGGCTTGTGAGCCGTGCTTCGTTTGCTCCGTTTGCCACGGGTGGACCTGGCAGAGGCAAAAAGACTCGACGACGGAGCTCCTCGGAACTTTGAGACACGCGAAGCTTTTCACCACCAGAAGGTGGCGGCCCACATAAGCCACACCCATTTTCCCCATAAAAGGGCCTTTTTTTCTAGAGAGGAGACATAAACCGAACCAGCCGCTCTCATATGTGTGTGTGTGTGCGTGAGACCTTGACAGGGGTCTTGTGGCTGGCTGCAGCTGAGTGGACCTTCATCTTCAATCAGAGGCTGCAGAGCATGAAGCACCACCTCTTTTGATAGGCCACACCCCTTCAGCACAGACGCCACATCTACTTCCTATAAAACACCACGCATGTTACACTGTGCGTGTGCGCGTGCGTGCGTGCGTGCGCAGTACCTCGTGTGTGTTAAACTGAAGCAGGATGAACATCTGCAGTGTGGACACATGAAGCGTCACGGAGCCAAATTGCACGTCAGCGTGACCCAGCCACGTCCACTGAAGAGCACCGGCCTTACTCGGATCCCCAACAGACGACGACTGACCTAACCACACACACACACACACGCAATCAATATATATACAATTTGTTGTATAACAAGTATTTACAAAGATGGTAACCATCGCAACGGTGTAAGAGAGGCATAAATTCTCCTGCAATAACAATTTCAAATACTATAAAAAATCAATCACTACTTTCCGTTTTTGTTTTTTTAAACTCTTCGTGGGAGGTTCTGGTCCCCATTAACCTTGAAAAACGAGGGGTTACTGTACATCATGAAAAATAAAACAGATTATTTTGATTTCCATTCATTTCAAAAACCTCGATTTACAAAATGATTTGACTTCCGGGAAGCGGTTCAATTTGCAACTTGATGCACCACCTTTAATATTGAAAGAGAGGGAGTACAAAAATGGTCAACGTCATCTCAGTGACCTCTTTGTGGTGCAAACATGCCAAGAGCTGACTTGCACATTTAATTGGCGCTTCATGTTGCCAGCAGCCAAAAAGTATTGTTCAAAGTTGGCGTGCGCTCACCGTGGCAGTAGAAGTGCGCGAATTGCGCAAGGTAAGAGCACAGCCGGGGCGGGAAGCGGCGTGACGGATCGTCCATGAAGCAGAGGGACGAGACGGTCCAGCAGCGCGGAGACAAAAGCAGGACTCGCACATCCGTCTCTTGCTCGCTCTCCTGCTCCTCCTCCTCCTCCTCCTCCTCCTCCTCCATCTGCAAGCGGGCAAACAAAAGGGTGGTGAACCCAAACCACCAAATAGAAGCCCGGCGCCGACGGTGCTGCAGACCTGCTGGCCGTTGAGCGTGCGGTCCACTTGCTGCAGGCAGTAAAGGTGGAAGTCTCGCTGCAGGTCGGCCGACTCGCTCAGGTTCTTCAACATCTGCTGAGGGAAGCGGTTGGGGAAGCACGAGCCCAGCTGCTCCACCACAAAAGCTTCCAACCACACGTTGGTGCGGGCCAGCAAGCGGTCGGCCAGGTAGTACCTGCACACACGTCGGCCGTCAAGAGTGCGGCGACATCGAGCGCCGGGCCGGACGGCTCACCTGTAGAAGTGTTCAAAGGTGTTGGCCAGCTCCAAGCCCGACAGGAAGAGCATGGGCTCCAAAAACTGCTGAAGCCTCTCCAGAGTTTCGGCGCTGCCGAAAGTCGAGTCGCCGGCCTGCAGCTTCTGGTCCACGTACTGAGCGAAGCGCTCGCTCACCTGCACGCGTCAACGCCATCAACGGCTACACGCTCACGTCGTCGCAGAGCGGAAGGCGGACTTACGTGCATGGCGCGCAGGATGGAGAGCTGCAGTAAGGCGGCGGAGAAACCGTGTCGCAGGGCCAGGACGAAGGCCGTCTGCTGGCCAAACAACTCGTCTGTGGCCTTCTTCAGACGCACAAACAACGTGCGGTAGCGCTCCACAAAGTCGGGACGCTCGCAGCAGCCTTCCAGAAAGCACTTGACCTGAAAAGGAAATATTTTGAGCTGCCGGCCACGAATTGGCTCGCCGCAAGGCGCCTCTCACCTGTTGCTGTACCACTCCCTGCCAGCAGAGGGCCATGTCTGCGATGCTGCTCTTCTTCGCTTGAGGCTTGACGGACGACGAAGCCGCCGCGCCATCTTTATTCTTGGAGTCTTTGCCTTCTGGAGGAACATAAACAGCTGACTGGCGGCGTGAAGGAGGACATCAAAAAAAGAAAGCGTCGCGTGCAAAGCATGTCGCTATCGTGCCACTCACGGGACTTGACGAGAGGCCCGACGTGGTCCGGGTCGGCCAGGCCGGTGTCCACGTGCACCAGGAGGTGCGTCAGGCGTCTGACGCGGGAGTTAAAGATGGCCGCCTTGCTTTTGACGCGGCGGCGGGCGGAGTCCGAGTTGTCCAGGTACTCGCTGAGCAGCCAGGACAGCGGGCTGGAGTCACAGCATTCTGGAGGGAAAACACGATCCAATAAATGGCGAGAAAACGCCACAGCCCCATTTGGGATACTTTTAATGATACACTGCCATCTCTCTCTCTCCTCTCCCTTCACGATTGAAGTCAACTTTGTCAATGGTTCATCAGCGTTATCGGGAGTAAGTTAACAACATTTTCAGATGTTATCATTTTGGAAGTTGATTCCTTCAAAAAAAATAATAATTTAGCATCCGACAAATCCACACACGATGTCGGCAAGTCGCGATCGTCACAAACCTGACGAGGTGATGGCGCGCACGATGGGCGTGACCAGCGCCTCCCAGCAGGTCCGGCCCAAGGCTTCGGCGGCTTCGGCATCCGGCAGGAAGCGGTCGGCAAACATCTGCTCATGCCGGAGAGCGCTGTTCAGCCTGAGCGCACGCAAACACGCACGTGTGAGGCGAGCTCGCGGCGCATGACCGGAGGAGGTTGCCGTACTTGTCGAAGAGATGCAGCAGCCGCGTCTTGTCCTCGGTCACCTCCTGACACCACGAGTGCGCTTTGGTGCTGTAGAACAAAAAGGTCCGACAGCACAGCTGCTCTTTGAACACGGGCCAGAAGGTGTTCTTGGGCCCCACGAGCTCAAAACCGTGAACCCGGGTGTCGATCCCGCCCTGCACAGAATCTCTTGAGAACACACGAAGCAATGCCGCCGCCGTCGCGATTGCGAGTAGACGTCTGACCTGCTGGCATCTCTTGATGCGGATCTGAATGACGGACCAGAACCTGCTCATGTTTTCCAGCAGGACCACCCGACTGGCCGTCGACGGCACGTTCACCTAAACGACGCACGGTTGAGCGTGAGGGAAAAAGGCGCGACGTGGCGAGGTTGCGCGAGAAGCAATGCGGGTCACCGTGTTGAGTTCCGTGCTGATGTTTCCTGGGTCGTCGCCACCGAGAATCAGGATGCGGGCCGGCATGTAGCTGGAGTCCTCGTTGGCCACCAGGACGGCTAGCTGCCTGCACGCACGCACGCACGGCAGCTTTTTAGACGTCTCGCCAACACGGCCGGGGTGATTCGGTCGCTCAGCTGACCTGATGACGACGCCTCTGCGCATGAAGATGTTGATGAAGTGCGAGCCGGTGGGCCCGTTGGACTCCCAGTAAGTTTTGCCGTTCTTGTCGCTGAGTTTGTTGGCGCGATGGTGATTGGACGACACCTCCACCTTCTCCCAACACTTTTCCTCCTTCAGCTCCACGCTGGAGCCTGAGCACAAAAAGGACATTTTGCACACAAAAGCGCGTGCGTCTTTTTCATATCACGTTAAAGACGCTCGGCATATACCAAACACATTTCCATTTGGTATGAAATAGAAATGTTTGGCCTGCCGAATACAAAGTGTTTGGCACATCCAAGCTAAACGTCTTCCAAATCGGATGCTACCGTGCTCATCCCAAAGATCGACGCCAGCGAACGCTAATGTTAGCGCATGCAGGAATGAAAAGAAGCTTGAAGACATTTGGAAAAAATGTGACTTTAGCGCTTTCTGCGGTCCTAAACAGCCATCGCTATCGTTCCGACGACGACAACCGCCAGTCCTCCAAAGTCGCATTTTGTGATTTTTCAAAAGGCGGGGGCGGGGCTGCGTCTTGATCGTCATCGGACCGAATGGGATGAAAGCGAGCCCCGTGACGGGACGACGCGCTTTTGCGGCGCTGACCTTGGCAGAGATTCCGGAGGAAGACGTCAAAGAAGGGGATGTTGATGGGCTCGTGGCTGCGCCGGTGCTCCTCGATCTGACCCAACACCATCTGATGGCAAAGGTCACAAAGAATTCGCTGGCCGCCTTTCTATTGACTGCCAGCCGACATCGGCCAACGTGTCGGCAAGCCTGCAGCTGGCTCTCGCGAGAGACCGGCGAAACGTCGACGGGCTGACGAGAATTGGCATGCAAACTCCCGGGAGGACTTATGAATATTCACGCACAAAAAGACTCTCAGGCTTCTCGATCGAAACACGACTTTCTTCTTGGGCTCGCGTGCGTCACGTTGCTGCAAAGAGGCCGAGGCGATGCATTTGGAGTTCTTCTTTTAAGACGTTATTGCACTTGCTACTAATTTCTTTTCGTGGGTGAGCTTTGATAGTTGAATATCAACGAATAAGCAGAGCCGAGCTCTTGAGCCGCCTTTTGGCCTCGACCCTCCGGCCTTATTCATAAAAAGTGTCGCCGTCTGCGCACGATGCCGCCGCAGGAGTGGCACGCCTCACAACCGCATCGCACGCGCGAGGCCGATTCGTGGCTAAAATTCACTTACGGAGGCCTTTGTAAATGGAACCTGGACCAGATCGTTCCGCCCAATCATATTTATTCATCAGAATTTCAATATCAAAATATTGGTGATGACTTGTTTCCATAATGGCCCAACTTAAAGAAATGATTATTTGATCCTCTCTCGTTCTTCTTGTTGAGGTTTTGTGGTCACACGAGCGAAAACTAGTCGCAGTTTGGCTCGAGATGTTGAAAATTGGTTTTCATGTCTTTCTTTTGAAACGTTGGACTCCGGAATCACTACGATTACATTTGGCAATCACGACAGTCTGTGACAATGCGGCCACTGCAACCTAAGCACACCAAAAACTTTGACGGCTTTGAGGAGTCATGCAAGGAAGGCTCGCGTGTGACTTTGCCGGTCAAAAATCTGCTCCCCAAAAAAGATCACGTCGCCCGTCCGAGTGGCGCCCGTCAAGCTTGCCCACGCGGCAAAAATGGCGCGGCGTCGTACCTGGATGCAGCCGGCCAGCACGCTGGTGGTCATGTTGTTGTAG
This sequence comes from Idiotropiscis lumnitzeri, assembly GCF_059441095.1. Lineage (NCBI taxonomy): Eukaryota > Metazoa > Chordata > Actinopteri > Syngnathiformes > Syngnathidae > Idiotropiscis > Idiotropiscis lumnitzeri. The sequence continues at coordinate 280,970 of NC_142399.1, read as the reverse complement.
AGGCTGGCGTACTTGTCACAATCGCTCACGAGGTCTCGGAGCTCAGCCGCCGTGCTGAGCCCGGCGCCGTGTTTGTCCTGAGCCTTGATCAGAACTTCTTTGGCACCCAGGCGACACATCACCACGGCGTAGTCCTTGTTGACGCACGTCACGCGGTACAGGAACAATAGCAGCTGCTGGACAACCTGCCGGACGTACCGAGAGCTTCAGCCGCGTTCCGGAGCGCCGGCGGCGGCTCGCACGCTCACCTCTTTGTCGCCGATGAATGCGCTCATGGACGCCAGGCAGGGCTTGATGCTGTCGTGCCACGGCAGCGCATCCTCCTGATAGCTGTCCAGAAACTTGTTGAGGATCCTGGCCGAAGACGAGAGCAAGTCGTCAGCGCACGTTCGGGAGGCTTGTTGGGGCGCGGTGCAGAGGACGCTACCTGAGGATGGACAACTGGACGGTCCGGTCCGCTCGCAGAGGCTCCATCCGATGCAGAAGCTCCTGAAACATGTCCTGACTTTGGGAGACCTGCGGACGCGATACAATTCTACTTTATTTAGAAAGCGCATTTCACAACAGCTGGAGCTGGAAAATGCGCGTTCCGTATCAAAAGTTCCAGTCAAAGAGAACGGGCATCCTTGACAAAAGGTGCAGCGCGACGCACGCGCTCGATAGGCGCACTTGCGTTTCGAGCGTACAAAAATTTGGTTGGTCAGAAAGCTGCTAAAACTGCCGCTCGCTCATTTTTATTTTTGCATTTAGTGCGTTTCCCAAAGTCACAAGAGGAGCGGCAGGGCGTGTCGTCTTTGGCGAGCGTGCGCTACCTGGCCACGCAGGCCCTCCAGCGAAGACGCCGACTGGCATAGCAGCTGCTCCAGCATGTGGACGACTTCTTTGGCAGCGGTCGTCCTCCCCTTCAGACTCATCAGCAACTTTTGCAGCTGGGTGTCCTTCAGGTCCGGCGGCTCTGGAATGTCTGAGGGACAAAAGGTTACGTGAGGTTTGCGTGCGATTGAATTGAAGTCATTCGAGTTTGTGTTAGCGGGCGGGCGCAGTTGCGAGCCGATGATGCGTTTGGCGTGGCGCGAAGCATCGCAAATAATTGGCTAAGAAAAATCAGCATCATGTACACTTGGCGGGTTGTATGAAAAACAAGAGAGGGAAAAATGATGGTTGCCATCACCCGGAGCACAAAAACACACACAAAAAAAAAAAAAACACCTCAATATTGGAAGCGAATAGTGAGCAAGGTAGGAAGTCGTCATTCAGCACCCAAATTGGAGCGTTTTAGAATTGAACAAATTATTCAGCTTATGACGACGACCACCCTTTGAAAATGTAAAATGTAACGCTTCAGATGCCTTCCCTCCTTTCCCAACTTTGTACTTTTCGCTTCAGGCTACGAGAAGCAAGGGCGAGCGAGAACGAGCGTTTCGGGCTGATGCGCTTCGCTTACCTTTATTCTGCAGCTTCTGCGCCGTGAAGATGTGGTTGAGGGCGACGATGGCCAGCATGGTCTCGTTCTGGGACAGCGCCAGACACTTCTCCAGGACGGCAGTGACGCCGCAAGACACCAGTTGCGACGCCAAAGTCTTGTGGTTGGAGACCAGCATCACGATGACCATGAGGCCGTTGCGCGCGGCCGGCGCGCAGCTGCGGAGGCGGAATGTTGGGAATCCAGCATCAAAAGCGGAGGCGGTGTCCGTGCGGCGCGGCCGAGAACGACGCACGCCCTTACCCCGGTGTTCTCAGCATTAGGTCGAGGCCGGCGGGGATGGCCGCCAGCAGGCCTTTGGAGCCTTCGGGCGCGGCCGAGCCGATGCTGGCGAAGATCTCCAGCATCATCTGAGCGCCCGACTCGGAGAGCGCGGGAACGCTGTCGGTGCCGCGCGGCTCGTATTTACTGGCCCCCGTCAGGACCTTCAGCGTCTGAGGATGACAGCGCAGCCACAGTGAGTGATGTGGGTGTCAGATGGTGAGCACAAAGGGAGGGAGGTCACAGAACTGCAGAGGTGGGCAGTCCCTCCCAAGGGCGGAGCGGACCTGGATGCCCATTTTTGGGGTGGTGGGGGGACACATTTTAAAAAAGGAGTTTAAGCAAGGGATTTAGTCCGGCCCACAAATTGGCACTCGTGCAAGTGATGTGGGCGAACATTTTTAAGAACAAGGCCGGAGGGTCGAGGCTGGAAGGCGCCCAAGATCGCGGCCATAAAAGACTGGCAAAATAGGGTCAAGTGCCCAGCTCAGCAGAAGTGTGTGTGTGAATTCTGACCGCCAGCGCAAGCTGCTGCACATGCGGCATGTCGGCCATCTCCTGCATGCACATCAGGATGGCTTTGACGCCCCCTTCGGTGGCAAAGGAAACCCTCCACTCGTATCGGAGCATGAGCAGATGCGTCAGTCTCAGCGTGCGCGTGGCCACGTTTGTGCACGGCGAGCCCAGCAGATCCACCAGCAGCTTCACCACTTTGTCCCTACGCCGGGACAACAAGCGCCAATGTCAAGAGGACGGACGGACGGACGGACGCTTGGTAACGACGACCACAAACGTGCAAGTGTTCTCACTGGACGCTCGGGACAGAATCGTTCCAGGCCGAGTTTTTCTCCTCCAGCAGCCTGGTGATGAAGATGACGCCGGCCAGGTTCTGGAGCGGGTCCCATCTCACGCCACCTTTCTTGAGCATGTCCGCCACCTCCCCGAGCTTCTCCAGCACAGTCTTCTTGCTCAGGACACGAGGGCCGTTAAAAGCTGCACAGGATGCACAAATGGAGAAACGTGAAATTGGCTCGTTAAAATGATGCAAAAGTGGAACGCTTCCGCTTCAAACGACACTTGAAAGAAATGAAAAAAAAAAAAAGCAAGGCAGTGACATTGACCATTGACGCCAGATGCCACAAGACGACAGACGGAAGTTGTTGTTATACTTTGCATATTGGAATTTTTTTTAATTTTGAGTTTCGTTTTTTTTTTTTTTTTTAAATCGAGTTTGTTTCAATTCATCTTCAGGGCAGCTCTGTTCCTTTTAATTCATTTGAGATGATTTTTCAAAAACACCATTGGAAGTCTCGGAGAGTAAAAATTCAACAAAAATACCACACACAATTGTTGAAAAACAAAAAGTGCAGCGTGTCTTGAGCGCATCTTAAGCGAGACGCATGCGAACCGAAATCGAGCGCGGACGCCTCGTTGGCTTCTTAACTCACCCACTGCCATTGACGGAAAAATACGTCAAAGATCCATTTTTTTCGCTCGGCTGATAGTGAATGAGTTAAGTGGATTTGTGGCTTGAATGGAAATGGCCGAGTATTAAATGCGATTCTTTGGTTTTGGATAGTGCGTACTTTTTTTGTCTGACAAATGCAAAAAACGAAAGCGCTGGTGTTGCATTACGGGTCGAGTTCAACGTCAAGCGCACGTGAGCCGTCGGATCAAACGACATCTGCTGGCTCTTTTTTATTGGCTGCCGCTTGAGGACGTCGCTTCGGCGCAGCGCACATTAAGACGACTAAAAGCTTCTCTTCTTCCGACTGACGGCTGTGCAGTGAAATAGAAAGAAAGAACTTTCAAATCGATGGGCACATGAGCCAATTTTGGAAAGATGACGGTGTGGGAGGGAAGCTGACGACAGAGGTTCCCTCTCGAGGACATAAAACGCAGCCAGCTGAGCATCGTGTGAGTGGACTCAAATTGTTTTACGTGTCAACCAAGAGAACGTTTAGCCGCCGGTCAACAAACTGACTGGCATTGTGCAAACATTTTCTTTTCTGTTTTTACGTATTTGGTCGTTTTGAAGCAAAGCGAAGTCACTCCCTCCCGGCGCGTGGTGATAGTTCACATTCGGTCTCAAGTAGTGAATTGCATGGAACTCACCTTTCATCATCTCCTCCAGCCCGTCAGGATATAAGCTGCAATCCTCTTGGGGAAGTTCGCTCTCCGCCCCCGCGTCGGCGGAGAAGCCGGCACGGCAGCCGTCAGCAGGAAGTTCCTTTTTGGCTCTCTTGGAGAAGGACGCCATCCCGGAGGAAGACGAGGAGCAGGAAGCGTCGTCGTCGAGGTCGCCCGTGGCCGGCTCTCGCTCGTGGCCGGCTCCTGCCGAGCGCAGGTAGCGTCTGGCGAAGGCGAGCGAGCACAGCCGCTCGCCCAGCGAGGGCGCAGGCAAATGTTGTTTCAGGTAGCGCACGAGTTTCCTGGCCGCGTCTCCCGGCACGGTCAGGCCCACCAGCGCAGAATCGTCCGTCTCGGCCTCCTGGACGGCGAAGCGCAAAATCAAAGTGACTTGGCGAGGACGCATTCAACATTCAAATGGGCTAAGCATCGCTTTGAGTCTGGAGTACGCCGGGGAGGTGCATGACACACGCACGCGAAAGGAAAGTCATTTAAGAAAATCATTTTGATGTCGTGTATTTGGCGCCAAAGTAAAGGTTTTCCTTTAACGCGATTCCAGCAAGCGACGCGCTCGGAAGTGTGAGTTGGCCTCTTGAGCCTTTTCTGCCGCTCAGTTCCCCGCCCCCCGGCCGCGAGCTCGGTACCGTTCTGGCCTCGAGCCTATTTTTAAAATTTGTCAACCTCTTGCCCCCTCCAAAAATGGAGCGTTTCAAACCGTTCTGACCCCGAAACGGACCGCTCAGCTCTGGGCAAAGCTCCAATTGAATTTCAGAGGCAGGACACCCGCAGTTTGGGCTTGCGCATTCTAAACATGGACAAGGACAAGCCAGCTGTGAAGGGGCGGCCATGTTGGGGCGGCCTCGTGGACACCGGCAGATTGCGCAAAGCCAAATGTCAGGACGACAACAGCCTCCAAAGTGTGTGCGTGTGCGTGCATGCGCACCTGCTGGCCGAGGTCGTGCATCAGGAGGCGGAGCATCTCTCGCTGCGCTCCGCCTTCCAGCTTCTTAACGAAGAAGAGGAGCTCCCACCACTCGGCACGAGTCAGCGTCGCCGGAGCTTGGGCGTCGGCCGCCCGAGGATGCTCAGACAAGTACGGCAGCGAGTAGAGGCCACCCGGAGGCTTGGGGAACGTGTTTTGGCTGGCTGAGGCGCAACAAAAAAATGAGGAACAAGAAGACGACGGGGGAGCGAGCGTCTGTGACTTCCTACCCGCCGCCAGCCTGATGGTCCTCGTGAGGGACGAGGCCTTGTCCACGCCGTCCTTGTCGTCCGGCCCGACGGCGCCGGCAACAATCTCCAGCATGTGCCAGTGGACCCAATAAGTTCTGCACAGTGCGTTCCAGTACACCTGCGTGCACACCAGCGTCAACATTTGCGGAGCGTTTATGCCGGTCTTCAAACGTTTTGCACAATTTGCTATTCGACAACAACGAGCTGAAGGGCAGAACTCACAACGGCCGTTTGGTTGTCCCAAAAAAATCAATCAATCAATCCTCGTTCAATTCCAATTTGCATTGAAACGGTCGTCGTCTTCAAGCCGCATTGACAGCAACGGCACGACGATGCCTACAGGAAGTGGACACGAGAAGCGCCACAAAAGCGCGACATTACGATACCACGTCTTCACGTTACGAAAAGGAAGTCAAAATGGAAAATGTCGTCGTTCTTTGTTGAACGGCAAGTTGTGCAAAAAAGCTCGGGTTGACCTGGCAGGATTGAGAAATTTGCAAAACTTTCTGGGAGTAGAGAAAGCCACTTCCTAGCACCTGAACAGGCGGCGAGCCGTCGTTGCAGTATCGGAATTCTCCTTCGTCTCCGGCGCTGACTTCCTCGTAGTTCTCCAGCATGCGGACCGCCATGCCGCCCTTCAAGTGGTCCTGCACGTACTCCACGTACGCCGAACGGCTGGCGAAGTCGCCGCGTGTTTTGTAGCCATTTCCCGCCTTGTTCTTGGGGACGGCGGCGCTGGCGACGGCGGCATGGGCGACAGGCAAGGAGCTGAAGCGAGGCTGAAAGATGGATCTGAGGGCGGGCGCCGTTGCGTCCTCGTGATCAGCGCCCCCCGCGGGCGGGCGAGGGGCGCTACACGGTGGCTTGCGGTCCCAGCCCATGATGCGCACCAGCTCCGAGATCAGGCTGGCCATGGCCATGGCCAACTCAAACTCGCAGCGCATGCGAAACTGAGCCGTTCCAGAGGAGGAAGAGGCGGGGCCGGGAGAGGTCCCGGTTTCCTGTCGGTCAGAGGCGGCGTCCGCTCCCACCGTGTTGAGTTTGTCCATCAGCGACGTCACGCACAGATAACGCTTGACCAGCGAGAACAGCAGCTTCCCGGGAATCTGCGCGACAAACGCAGAACGATCAGAAACAACGGCGACGATTCCCAAGCAAGCGGCAAAAACCGGCAGGAAATCGGCCACTTTCGCTTCATCCGTCTGAAAAATGGCATCTCTTTGCTCATCTATTTTGGACCGTGACCAAAAGCGGCAAGGAACAAAGCACAAATACTTTGTTACATGACTTTGCGAGACAGGCTCGTTTTCAGTCTTCTATATAGTGCTAGCCGGGCCAATATTTGACATTCTGTCGATTATCGGAGTGTTTTTTCTTTTTTTAATTGTTTTTTTTCTTTCAGGGCCAAAAAATTAAAGGCTGGTTTATTTTGGCTTGATGGAGCACACACCTCTCTCTCTCTCTCTTTGCTGTGCTTGTGGCCCCGCCGGCAGAAGCAGATTGGCCCGCCCACAGGACCATTTGATTGGTTCCATGTGCAGAGGGTGACAGCCAATCTGCGGTACGCTGCCTGTTTGCTTTTTCGCCTCGAGTCACACGCACTACGGGAACTCTGTGCACTTTTTGTTCGACTTTTAAAGCTAAGTTGTCTATTTTCTATTTAAGATCTAAAAAAAAGTTTTAAAATGATGTAACACACTAACATTGTTTCATAAATATGTGCTTAAAGGCATTTAAAATAAGTCAAGTTTTGGAGTGTGATTTTTCAAAAATTTGGACACTATTTTACTCCTTTTTTCAACAAATAAATATCCGTTATCAACAAACATGATTACTAATCAATCGGTATCGGTCCGGAAAAAGACCCATTATTTGCGCCTGATGGTTGATGAGGGGGACGAACAAAGCTCGGAGCGCTCACCTGCGGCAGATGGACGCCTTCGAAGGAGATGCCGTGCTCCTCCGAGGACGTCGTTTCGGCAAACAGCTCCAGCAGCGTGTAGCGGTTGTCGAAATCCATGTGCTGCTCGATGCCGTCCTGCTGGCTGAGCGACAGCAGCACGTGCGCCCGACTTCCTGAGGAGGACGCGCACACGTCAACATCCTTCACAGACGCGCCGGCAAGACGCCACAGGCGTGTCACGCGGCTGGCCGTTTAATGACGAGCGCTCCAAAAAAGCGGTTCAAAATGTGTCCAAATGCTGCGAGTGCTTGGAATGGAATCGTTGTGACTGACGTTTTAAAACATGGCTAGCGCTAATGCTAAAGTCAATGGAGGACTTCATTTGTGAAAGCGCAACTCGTGGAAGTGAATATTTGGCCCGACAACGAGCATTGCAGGCAACTGTTAGCCAGCGTTGCAAATTTGGACATTTTTAGCGTTCTATTCGAAAGGGGCCTTACAATTTCATATGCGGCATTCTAAAAAATTGCGATGCTTTCCAGATGAAAAGAACAAAATGTGAGACTGCAAACCAAAGTGGAGCTGACGGTCATCGGCCAGCTCTCACTGCAGTCGCAGTCGCCTTCCTTCCTCCCACGCACGCACGGCCACATGACGTTACCTGCGTCGTGGGACGCCAGCGCTCGCAGCATCTTGCTGGCGCTGCGTCGGGTCTGCGTCTCCTTGCTGCACAGCAGCTCCATGAGCAGGTCGAGTGCGCCCGTCTCCTTGAAGACGCCCGCCAGCGAGCCGATGGCGGCGTAGGCGCTCAGCACGTGGATGGTGTGCGTGATGCTGAGCGACAGCTCGCTCTTCTTGGCCATCTGTTTCCGGGCGCGGCGCACCAGGTTCTTCACGTCCTCCTCCATGTCCAGCAGCTCCACCTCATCGAAGGTGCCCTCGGCCTCGTCGCCGCCGCTCGGCTTCTCCTGTGGCCGCAGGGGGCGCTGAGAGTCGGCTTTCCTCTTGCCCGGCAGGGCGGGGCAGTTGGCGTACACGTCCTCCGTGGACATCCACATCAGGACGTTCTTGGCTTTCACATCCATGGACGAGGAGCCGCCCGACTCGGGTCCGCTGCCGCCGGAGTTGCCGGCCCCGGACGCGGCGCCGTTGTCGATGTCGGCGAGGCACCAGCGGATCAGGTACTCGGTCTGGCCGTTTCGGGTGCGGCGCTGGCGGATCAGCTCTTCGGGGTAGGCCTGCAGCCGCGGGCCGATCTGGACCAGCAGGTTGCCGTTGCGCCGCTCGCCCGCCATGCTTGCTGAGGACAAGGCCAAGAGCACACGCATGTCACAAAACAGCTGGCGGCTCAAGTGAGTACGAACAGCCACACGGCAAGGTGCCGAATATATATTTAAGCGATATGATGAAATGAAACGTGACCATCGACCATATTGACATCAGCGGCGAGCTCAACTGCCGCTGAACCAAGTGCTATCTCAACCAACCACTAGAGGGCAGACAAAAAAAAAATAACCTTCATATGTTGTACTAAACAAGAAAATGACCACGTGGCAAAGATGGATTACTTGAATTGATCCACATTAACAGAGGATTTCATGAATTTCGCATTACGCTTTGAAAATGGGGTCAGCGCCACGACAAAATCGTAAAGAAGGCAGATATGAGGTCATTGTGAACCGTTTGAACCGACGGGACGACCGCGTGAGCCTGTTTCAGTTCCCCCAAAATGCCGTTTCACACCAAAAAGACGGAGACATGTCGGGAAGAAGTAGCGATCGAGTTAGTCGCCATGTAATCCGATTTTCAGGAGCGACTGCGATGAGACCTCAGATGACCCGTCTGCTCGGGTAGGTTTGCCGTTGGTACGTCTAACGGGGGAACGATCTTTGTTTTTCAACGAGTTACGCCACTCTCTGGTTGCGCGTGGGTATGCCGCACGCACGCAGCATCTTTTAATCTGCTTCTTCATCTTTGTCGGTTTAGCGGATTCTATTTTGTGTTTGGAGGCTGCCTACAAGACGCACAAAGTCGTAGCCAGGGTTTGTTTTCTCATTTTGTTCTAGAACATGTTATCAAAAGCATTTCCACTTATATTGATCACGTGTCTATCCCGATGCATTTTTTGCCCTCCTCCCACCTGCATCAAGCGCTCCAGACAGCATTTTCGGTTTGTTTCTACTTCTCCGTCAAATCCGTTAATCTCGACTGTGTGCGTCCATTCCCTCGTCGTCGAAATTCTGGGGGCACCGAATGGATGGCAAGTGGACTGTTGAGGTCGTCTTCCTCCTCCAAGGCAAATGACGCCTTGGCAGCACATTCAAGAAGCTAATAATAATAATTCGCCCTTTATTAGTCCCACAATGGGGAAATTCGAGATTCGAACCCAGGCCTCCTGGGGAGACTGGGTCCTGAACGCGGCGCCTTAGACCATTCGGCCATCCTGGCAGCCAAATGATGAAGTTCTTTTTGCTTCTGTTTGTTCAGCGCTTGCAGAAAGGAGACAAAATGTTGTTTGACTTGTTCAGAGGCAAACTTCCACAACGCACGTGGCTTGACTGGTGGAGAAGAGTTGGACGATGACGTCACAACCCCAAAAGTCCGACTGCAAGTCAAGCTGACGTGATTGGCTCCAACTCAAGCGGCTCTGACTATTTGCTGGCAACAAACGTGTTCATAACATGAACACGCGTCAATCATGTTGTTCGTCAAAGATGCATTTCTTCATTTGTGACTTTTGGTTTCCGTTTGCAAAGAGGAAGTCGTTCGTCAACAGACGCAAAGTTCACTTGTGCGAACTGCTGAAAAGTATATTATAAAAAATATAAAAAAAAGAATAAAATAAAAGAAGGAGCTGGTTTGTTCTGTGAATGTTTTTGAGCAGTGACTCGCGAAAAAAATGTTTCGGCGACGAAGAAAAGCAGCATTTGCAATCCTATGTGACGTCATGTCAGGTTTGTCGGCAGAACACAACACACACAGACGGACTACTGCGGGTTTGGTTCGCGGCCTTCTTACCTGATGCGTCACCAACTTGGACCTTAACGTCCCGCCCCAAACGCTTGTTTGATTTCACTAGAGCGACCTTCTACTAATTCTTCCTCTCTACTTCCAACCCGCTTCGTCTTGAGTGCCCCACTTCTTCTTCGTTGGCTTTTTCTTCTTCTATGGCTTCCTCTCCTTGCATGTTCTCATGACTGGCTGCGTGTTGCTGCCCTCCCTCGCCGAACCCACGCATTGCAGGCTTCGTCATCAAAATAAGCAATAACGTCAGTTTGGACGGGAGAATTTTGCATTCCGATTAGGCAGCAGCTTTTGAAGTACGTACCGCCTTTAAACGATATAATGTACAACAAAAATATGCACGTTTAATACAGCCGAGTGCACATGTGTCCGAAGACGTCGTCTGGAAATCTAACACCACAGCAGGAACGTTTTTTTTTTTTATTGATATAGAACTTTGAATGTACAAAACCGGCACGAACTAAAACGCCGCGGCTCGACGGCGGTTCAATTTTCTGCTGAAAGTGAAGAGTGAGCCCTTTCGCCCCGCCCCCCATCACGATTTGCTTCTCCAGAGGGACGATCGAGAGCATCCTGTGCTTTGCAGCAGCATCCCAAGGTGAGAGCAGTTGCAAAGCTCCTGGGTGCCGTTCTTGATGGTTACACCCAATGCAGGTGAGCCCCCTCGCACCGACTTTTGCCTCGTCAGGAAGACTGGAGAAGCTTCAAGCTCAAAGACAGTTTGGTCCATGCAGGAGGGGCAGGTTGTTTAGAATGTTATAGTGGAAGCGAAATTTCCATATTTTAGACCGTGCAGTCGATTTATATATATCTGATTTGATTTTTTTTCTTTTTTAACTGTTTAGTTATTTGATAACAGCAGCGCAAGTCTGAGAGGAATGTTGGATTTCATGTATGTTTAACACATCTGACAATAAAGTCATTTGAACTTGAACAAAAATGTTGAAAAACATAAAAAAAAAAAAAAAGAAATCAATATCTTTTTTAATATAACATTATGAAGCGCCTTCGAGGACTGTTTTCTCTTCCGTGTCACCTTTAGACCGAAGGAAAGAAGATCCCGGATACAAGCGGCCACAATGAATTTCTCCCTCGGAGAAAGCGTGAGAAGCTCGGTCATCCGAGAAGGACTCCTAATGAAGTGGCTCTCGCATCTGATTGGGTTGCCTCCCGGCGAGGTGTTCCGGGCACGTTCCATCTGCAGGAGGCCCAGAGGACGACCCAAGACACGCCGGAGAGACGTCTGTCTCCCGACTGCCGCGGGATTCCCAAGGAGGCGCAGAATGATGTGGCCGGGGACAGGGAAGTCTGGGGCGTCCTGCGACTCCACCTCGGATGAGCGGAAGAAAATGAATGGATGAATGTATCTCGGTGATAATTAATTTACTGCTAAAGACGTCAAAGATCCACTACTTTTTTACTCGGCTGGTCGTGAATGAGTTTAAAAAGAATCATTTCAGAAGTTCGTACCCCAAATGTCTTGTCGCGTTGCGATCAATCACGTTTGGTCCGAAGCGGGAATTTGGTGGATAATACACGGCAGACAAGACGGGCGTCTGCGGGTCCTTCATTATAGAGACGGACTAAACAAAGACTAAACTTTACAAAAACCTCTCATCCCAAAAATGGGCGCTATTCGACACAACGGCAGCGAAAACTGTCCCTTGCTCAAGGACACGTCCGCACGGTCCCTGCGGCAGGGGATGGAACCCACCACCTCTGGGTTGCGAGACGACCGATCCATCACTGAGACGTGCCGCCCACCAGATGAAGAAATTTGTTGCAGTGATCAATAACTGACAAATCAATTTGAATATTGAAAAAAATGGCTTCGTTGCAGCCATTCATATCTTCATTTGGCAAAGAATCATCGCAGTGACGTCCGTGATGATGAATTGCTTTCTTAGTGAATGTCAAGTACCAAGTCATGCGTGCGTTGAGTGCTAAAGGCGTAAAGCGAAGCGTCAAGAGGTGTGGCTTATGAGAGTCACGCAAGATCCATTAGTACCTTTTACCAGCAACCTTTGACCTCAAGTGAGCCCGCTCAAAGCATCGCAACAAACACACACACACATTAAGAATAAGTCCTTGCTCTCGCTAATCTCAGGCAGGATAAGTCAACATGCAGGCAACAAGTGAAACATCTCAACAGCGCACGTCGCAACACGCACGCGCACGTGCCAAGATAATAAGGCTAAAGGAGGCTCCGTTAGGGCCATTAGAGGCAAGATAAGAACTTAATTCACTAATCATTCAAAGACTTTTATGGAGAAAACATTTCAGGCTCACAAATCAACAGCAAATAATCGGCCCGCCCCCGCCCGCCTCCCTTTAAGATTAAGCAGGACATTATCCCACATGGCCGTAATTGCTTGTATGAACTACTTTAAAAAGGATTGGATTATTATCTGGGCCAGCGTCCAAGCCTTACAACGCACTAAACGACTACATGACGCACGCACGCACGCACACGCCAAACAGGAGGCCTCAGATAGTGACCTGAGGTAGACGGTGACATCTCGGTGGCCATTTTGGGGCGGCCGAGCCCACGATCGCATCAAACATTGCGTTCGCTCGACAGCTCGAGAAACGTCCGACAACACAAACGCGAGCTCACAAAGTCAGCGGCTCGCCGAGGCTGCGACGCGCCAATGGCGAGCATCATTTGTTGCGTACGTTGAGGACCGCTCACTAACCCGCCTCTGAAAAAAAAGTTTTACCCAACTCTCACTCATCCGACAATATGCGCGCTCGTTCTGCAATAGAAAGGTATCAGGAAGCCGGCATTTTCACGCACGAGTGGATTTATTCCCAATACATCGATTTACGACATATTCGCCTGGGTCTCGGATCCCTCTCAATACAACTCTACTCTTTCCGAGTTGCCCGGTAGTCACTATACAATATGTAAAATGACACAAAGACAAAAGCATCCTGGCATGATTCTATTGGCTTTGTGTATCCTGCAGTTAACTTTAGCTTGCTCTTATTGGTCTTTCTTCTCCCGCCAAATCCCGTGGCGACTCCTCCTGGTTGTGCTTTGTTGTGATCCTGCAACATTCCATCCTTGCACAACCCCCGCAACCCCCATTCTGTTGCTTATGCTCCCACACACACTCTCAGCATTTTACAGTATCACATTTTCATACACTGGATGCAGCAACATCTAATGAACTATGTTAAACTCAAACTCTTATATTCCTTTAATAGTCAAATGTATGAAATCCTTGAAGTGTAACCGAAGTTTGGACCATGCTAATGACAAGACCCTCAGGAGAGGAATGCAGGAAGATTAGATCAAGGCTGCAACAAAGGTGTGAACGAGACTCCTCTGAAACAATGGACTTCCATGCCGGGATCACAAAAGTGGCTCCGAGCAGTCTACCCTTTGTTCTGTTTAGATCGACTGCCATGATTACATTATCCTTTAATTTATAGGATTGTGGTTCTCGAGCTTTATGATCCCATTGATTTAAGTCGACAATGACCCTAAGAATTACGCGTTTCAAATTGTAAACGCATTCTTGAACGAGGCAGTCAGCCCAAATCAGCATCAAGCATATGACGTCCGTGTGAAAAGGCCAAAATAAAAATCAATAAAAATATCCATAAATAGGAATTAACTATACATATATCTATATATATTTGTATTAATCAGTTAAATCATCTCACCTCACCATTAATAGTCATCACAATAGGACTGAAAAATCAATCTGCTACATAAATATATTTATACGCAAACACAAATGTGTGTGTGTGTGTAAGTGTGAAGGTGTGTGTCGTCATCTCTAATAGCTTTTTATCACTTAATGCTTCTCTAATCTTTCATCACTTTGATGGTGCACAACAATAGCGCGCGTGCACACACACACGCGCGCGCGCGCACACAGACACGGCTATTATCATAAATAATAATGACAATAATGGTAAAGTAATCCCTCAGGCTAACATCTCGTTACACACTAGAAGCGTTAGCTTAGCTTAGCCTAGCCTAGTTTAGCTTAGCTCAGTCATCACCAAGTCGTCCACAAGCGAGCAGAGCAGGCACCAGGTCACGTGACTTGCAGTTGAAAACAATCGAGAGCGAGAGACGCGCAGGTCATGTGACGTCGTAAGTAGGTCATGTGATCCCATCATGCGGATTATTAGGGAATCATTGGAAGGATTTGTGAGGATAATTGAGACTGTGGATCATAATTGGAGAAGATTCCACTTTCATCTTGAGTGTTTCGGGATTACAAGACATCTGGACAAACACGCGCGCGGCCGCGCATACACCACACACACGCACGCACGCACACACACACGCACTCTTGTTTGAAGACAGCAGTCCCTCGCGCTTTTTTTTTTTTGCACTTTCCAACAACAAGCGAAGCAGACGCTTGATCGAAATTGAGCAAACCAACGCAACACAACAAAAAAAACCAGCACAATTTGACGTTCTTTTGTTCACTTTTTTGCAAGCATGCAGACGCGAGCACGCGTGCACGCAAACAAGAACAAGGCAACAAGGATGACGCGCTTGACGTTATTGGATTGCCGACACGCCCTGCGGCGGCAACACGGAATGAAATGACAATGAGATAAAAAGCTAAACTAAGTGGATTAAACAACATGCAACACAACAATAAGACAGCACACGGATTAGCGCTAAGGCGCAGATTACACTCCATTATTCTTATTATTTGATGATTATTATTGTTATTTTTATGCAGACCAATCAGCACGCTTAATCTTCTTCTTCCACAGGTTTACAGTGTTTGTATGATTTTTAAAATCCTTTTATCTGACATCATCACGAAAAGTGTGTGACTAATGCAGTGTCGCTTATAACACGCGTGAATGTCAATTTAGCCCACAATGAAAAATGTGAAGATCTCGTTGTGCTCATTAGCATGAAAGGATGTCATGAACGTGATTCAATTTGCTCCTCATTCTCCTACCACGATGATGAGGGAATGAAAACATCCGTGGCAAATCGGAACCTAACCTAAAGTGACATTTGCACGTTCCGACAACAGAGAGCAAGCGCGTCAAAGTCGTCTTAGGCGCGCTTGCGGCGACTCCGAAACATTTGCTGGCCTCTCCTCGTACGATGACATCAATTTGGCGGCGGCGTGTTGGGCCGTGGCGGGCGCTTTGCAAGACGCTGACCGACAGAAAGGCCGCTACCATGCTTGACAATGAAATCAAACAGCCACATGCTACATGCTACATGCTAAGCAACGTGCAGCGTTCCCAGCATGCACGGCGCCACACCTCAACGACATTCGGTCTCGTGACTCGCCGCCGGCCGCACTCAACTGTCGGCTTCTATTTGTGCCGCACGAAAGCCTGACGATGTTTCACGTCTTCCAAAACTCTTCATTTGCCGTCTGAAGTGCATCGTGAACGCACCGCAGCCAATCCACAAGGAAGCGGCGGCAAAATGTGTCCTGCCCGATGTGGTTTTTGCTCAAACGCTTTTCTCTCGATTTGGTTATTGGCTCGCACTCGCGCTGCTTTCACAAACGCGTCGACTTTCTACGTGAGATTTGTCCCGTTTCAAGATGGCCGCTCAAACAAACGTCACGCGTGCGCTGCTCCGTGTTGACGTTCCCACAGAACAAGCAAAAGTGTTCCACGCCCGATCGTGACCTTCACGTCGTCACCCCGAAAATGTCTCCAAACGGGCGAAACCCATTTTTTGATGCGATGCTCGCGCTCTCGCCATTCACACGCAAGTCGGCCACAAGACGACGCGATCGAGCAGCAACAAAAAATGACAACCGATGTTTGCTTCTTGCGTAAATACAAAACCAATTTTGTTTGCGACGGTGCTCATGTGACACGTGTGCAGATGGCATGCAAAGCACAACATACACAAAGTGTGTCATTGGGGAACGCTCGCTTGGACAGTATTAACAAACTTGGATTGTGTGTGCGCGCGCGCGTGCGTGACTTTAATCATGTTTTGGCGGCGTGGACATAAAACATATTTGTCAAATCAGATGAGATTGTTGCGGAAATCGCCTTTGGTGATTGAAGTGGCGGCAAAGCTGATTTAGCTCAAACTTTAATCAAATCAAAGCAAACTTGCCGTTTGACTTCATCCGCCAAAACAAACTTTTGCGTCGTTTCTCTTGCTCGCTTGGACTCGCGCAACAAGTTGGCGAGCGAAAGGAAGAGCTCGCGTTGGCGGCGCACAAAGACAAAAGAGGAAGCTCACCTTTTTGTTGCATGAGCTCTCCCGCTTTGTCGGTTCCGGCAAAAAAGATGCCATGCCGTCGGGATTCAAAAGACGCCTCCAAACTCAAGTCCCCCCCCAAAAAATGTTTTTTGAAAAAGTCTTGTTTTTGATCAAGGCGTCATTCTCATGGTTTCCATCGGGTGGCGCTGCGGGCAAGACGCGCTTCCTCTCGTGGCCGTCGCTCGTCGATTCCCTTTGGATTGATTTTGGCGAGTTTTTCTCGACATTTCCTTTTGTTCTGTTTGACGTGTTCCAAAATATCTCCGAGTGATGTCGTTGTTACTTTGCAAACCGCAGCAGCCCAAATTTTGTTGGGAGAAAAAGTCAAGTGAAGAAAAATGAAGTCCTATTTTTCACATATTCAAGTCAAAGTTTAACGAGGAAACAAAGTCAAATTGGATTTGAAAACTTTGACGGACCCCCCCACCCCGTACTCGTTTCTTTGAGCCCCATTTTGAGAAGCAGCACGCACACACGCCGACGTTTGCGGAGGTTAATTTGCCATGGCGGCGTCTTGTCAGCCTTCATTTCCTGATCACTTGTAAATTGATTGTTTTGGCCTCCACGGCGACGCGATTAGCGCCACGAGCCGCCACTCAAATCACTTAATGCGCCATTATTGAGGGCAGGCGCGTGTGCGCGTGCGCGCGTGCGGACGGGCGCGTGGCCTCCTTTCGCCAAATGACTGTTGATATTTGCTTTTAATTTAAGCAATCCACGACAAGACTCATTAACATGCTGCCAGCTTAACGGCCTCCAAGCGGAGTTATCCGCCTCTTAATGCCTTTGACGGAGATAATCCCCGCTAACTTGGATTGCAGGCTACAATGAGATCAAGAGGACCTGAAGGGACGCTTTTTCTCTTTCGCGGCACAATTTCACCTTCCCGCTCAATCCGAGTCCCCGAAACACGTCACGCAAGCCGAGCGAACGAGCCGCTTTCTAGATGATTGCGCTTTGATTTGCGACTTATGACAAATTGTTTTGGGCGCCTTCACTCCACTTTTGGCATTTCTTATGTAATCTTTTCAATTCTTTGTATGAAATGCGCCTCGCCAATAAAGCCGCCTAGCCCTGAGGATGCCGGTTTAGCTCGATGCTAACAGGCGTGCTCATGAAATGCGTTGCAAGTGTTGTTGCGACACCGACGCACGTACGCAGACAATCAAAGCACGTTGTTCGCGACGCCTTCTTCATCCTCGGCGAAGAAACCACAGCAAATGTTTGCTAGAGTTGCGTCGGCATGAATGCGTTCTATCGCCTCCCGGTGGCCGAAGGCGGCGCAAAGCACAAACCGCTCGATTCCGGACATTCGATTGAATGTCCATCAAGTACGACGACACGGCGGACAAATTGTTGCTTGTTGAGGGAACGTCCAAAGATCTCACGGCCTTTTCCTTCATTTGGACGGCGGGCGACGGCGGGCGTGTTTTGATTGAGTGACGAGCACGCTCATCGTGAATTGGACTCGTATCTCGAGAAAGAAACCTTTTCAAGTTGGCGGCTCCGATCCGAGCTCGGCGTGGAGTTGCCGTGTTTCCAAAAAGCAAGATGAACTAAAACGCGCCTCGGCGTGCTCGTCTGCCATCGGCTGGCGAGCGGTCACGAGACGGGAGAACCGCACCGCGCTGCCGGCGGTTTTGGGGGGATTTTCAGTTGTGGTTTTGACCTTTGAACTGCGGCTGACCCGAGTGTGAAAAGGTCAAGGGTGAGAAAGCAAAATCCACTTGCCGTCTGCATGCGCGCCCGACGCTCATCGCGAGCATTGTCGCCCGTGCGTGCGTGTCTGTTGGAAATGAGCATAATGCTAATTAGCAGGATGCTACGGCGCGCGGCGTCAAAGAAAAGGCAAGAAAAGGCCAGGTCAGGTCAAGTCCAGGTGGCTCATTAGCCATTAGCGGCCATTAGCGGCCATTAGCGCACGCCCGTTGGCGTTTGTCTGCGGTGGAGATTAGACAAGCGGATGCAAATGAAGCGGCCGTGCTCTTTAATTGAAAAAAAAAGTTTAATCCTTCAAAGCCCAAACTTGTTTACCTCCTGAATGAGGTTAATCTAGTGCGCTCATTTGCATAAACGTGCATTTATGAATAATTAGTGGGACACCGACAGGCTCTGGAACTGTGTGTGCGTGTGCGTGTGTGCGTGCGCCAGTGCGACGAGGAGGGGAGGGGGAGTGAGATCATGTCCAGACAATTGTTCAATTGTTGCCGTTGACAACAAAGCAGCACCCGCGGCACACAATCCCACCTTCTGCTGCCGGCCACGCTGCAGCTTATTAGGATTCGGATTCGGATTCAGACTGCAAGACTTGACAATTGCTTTTCAAGTCGTCGTCGTCGTCGTCGTCGTCGTCGTCGTCGTCGTCGCATCCGCTTTTGGCAGGACGTGAGCAAGTCCAACCGAGCGCTGACGCGACAAATGCAACAGACGACGCGCCACTCGCTCGTCACGTCGACAAGCGACTGCTCGCCAGTTTTTGCGAAAAGCTTTGGAAAGACGACTCACAAAGCGGAACGCTTGTAACGTCAAACGTGACGCCAACGGGCCATTTGCAACTTCTTGCTGTGGCTTTTTTTTTTTTTTTGCTCGTTTTGTTTTTGTTGTTGAAGTGAAAGCGGACGCGGATGAGAAAAGAAATGTTTTGCTTTGCGCCCGAGCTCAGCTCACAAAAGAATTTTCAAACTCGACTTCTTGACCTTTTTAGAGTGAATTGAGGAAGCTACTTTTTATGACTTGTGTTTAAAAGACTTTTAGACGGCGTGGCGACAATCTATCGGATCCAAACGTGTCGGCGCCGCAGCAGGTAGACAAATATGGCTGCCCTGAGGTCAAAGGTCACCGGGATGAAAAGATGAAATCAAAGATTTAATCTGAAGATTATTCCATCAATCTGCTTCACGGTCGTCCTCTTCTTCCAATAATGGTCGTAATCCCACACGGCAACATTGCGACTTATATGTTCTTATTATCAACGACACAAATGACATTTGCACGCTAAGGTCCCGACGCAGAAGAGAAGTGAAACGAACGCCTTTGACAAATAAAGCAAAGGGAAAATATCGACCACCGGCGATGATTTGTCATGCGAGAAGAAAGCAAAGGAAGGAATTGTGAACGGTGTAAGGATGACCGCACGGTAGGGGAGGTGTTCCACCGTCATGTGATTGTTCCACCCAAGGAGCAAAAGTTGACTTGAAATGCTCATGACCAGGAGGCGTTTGGGAACTCTTTGGTTTTGTATTGCGTTCTCAAAAACAAATTGATCAAATAGAAAATGCAAGCTCAAAATTTTCCCGGTTTACTCCCGTTGACGGCTAAAGACGTCAAAAATCCTTTCGTTTGTTAAATTTGACTGGTATTGAATGAAAACACAAATTGAGCTTGGCGCGACCTTGCTTGGATGTTTGTTTTAAAGGCTTTGGTGTTGTTTTCCACTGCAAAAGAAAACAAATGTGCTTTTGCGGTCCATAACGACTGCAAAGCGCCGCCGACAGAGACGGAGACTTGAACACGAATGTGAATGTGACCCGCGTGACGGCGAGCGCCAACAACAACGCGGCCTTTGCATAACTTTGCCAAATAATTGTGTCCAACCTTTGCAGAGTAGCGCCAACTACTGGCAAGGAGGACTTTTTTTTAATTGTTTTTTTTTTTGTCTAATTTCTTTTCCCTCGAAGAAAGTCAAAAATGTTTTCACCGAGAAAATGTTCCCAACGCCTTCACTCGTCGGAACACGCCATTCACATTAATATTGTTTTAGCCATCTCAAGTGGCGGCCATTTTGTCACTTCTGTCGACTGAAAATGACATCGCAGTTGCTCGATCTTAAATAACGACCGATCATGGCTCAGCTTCGATAAAAAACGGGTGAGCCACATTTTCAGTCGACCAAAGTGAGAAAATGGCCGCCCCCTGAGATGGCTCAAAGGTTGCATTTCGCTGCTTAACTCATCTTCTACAAACGAAATACGAATATGGATGTCGTAGTTGGACGAATGAAGGCGCTGCAAATAATTATTTGGGGGTTGATTTCCCCTTGTGAGTATCGGTTGCTGGTATCGGCAGCCCTTGCGAGAACTTGATGTACGGTTGGTATCGGTACTCACTCACTCACCTTCGTGCTGATGACCTGGAATGTGTTGGTTGCCCGGGGTCAGGGGTGAAAGGTCAAAAGAGCTCAGCAGGTTTCTGTGTACGTAAAAAAAAAAAAAAAAAATTAAAAATGACTTTCCCGACTTCAATCCGGACTTTGGCGAATGCCAAATGACCTGCTTTAATCCTGCATGTGCGCGTGTGTGTGTGTGTATGAATGGTTTTAAAAAGCAATTAGAGTCAATCTTCTTATGAGATAATTAAAGCAAAATGAAGCTTGTTTTTATTTTTGCTTTAATCTCTTTTTGCTTTTTCAGCGAGTGGAACACACTCAAGCCCAAGTGCACACAACACACACACTGCCACAAATACACACACTTGATCACAACTCACGTTGTTGTTGTGGGACTCGCCTAATTCTATTCATGTTGTCAAAGTGATGTCGAGTTGCTCCAATGACGACGAGTGCGTTTCTTTGCATTTTGCATTGTTACGTCACTCGGTTGATGATTGCTGTTAAATTTCTTCTCATCTTTGATTTTTCCGCCGCTGCAAAATAATCTCATTATTAAAACAAGGGATGGCATTCAAAGTGGATGAATTTGCTTCAATATTGATGTTCAAATTGTATTTCTTGTTTTTCTATTCCAAACACAATTCTTCTTTGGAAATGAGCCATTTCATTATTGTGAGTCCAAGTACATGAATAATATTGTTCTTCATAATAATAATAGTAAATAGTCATAATAACTTATTATTGTTATTAATATTAGGATGCCATTTTCTGTTACGCTTTATTGTGTTTGTATCACTACAATGATTGTACAAAATGATACTTCCACTAGGAAGTGGGATGTATCAAAAAGGATGACCAGTAATAAAAGTAGCACTTTGTGTGTGTGTGTGTTGGATGAAAATGAAAAAGTCTTAGTGAGTGGCAAGCAGCAGCAGCAGCACAAATAATCCTGATCGGATTGAAAAATTCAAATTGGTGCAATTAATCCTCCCAGATTGACACGAGACATCAGCGCCCACCAAGTACCCCCCCCCCCCTCCCCACCCACGGGGGCAGGGTGGGCGCGTGAGGGTGGGGCTTAGCTGGCCTCCCATTGGCTGCCGGGCTGATCCCCCGTACGCCCGGAGGCCCATAAATGGGGCGCGCCGAGCGGGCGAGTCCCGATCGGTCCCGGTCAGTCTTTGTCATCGTCACCTTTGCCCCGCCGCTCTTTGGCGCTACTCGGCACTCTTTGCCAATCTTCGGCGGTCTTCGGCGATGTCGGAAGTGATGCAGCAGGACAAGTCCAAAGTCAAGTTGTTGTCTCCCGCCTTTCCCGACAAGTCCCGCCTTCACACTTCAGGCTTCCGGTCCAAAGGCTTCGCCATCACGGACCTCCTGGGCCTGGAGTCCACGTCTGCGTCGTCTGGGGGGGGCGAGCCTCAGGGCGGCGCCGGAGGTCTGGGCCAGACTCTGGGGGGCGCCTTCTCCTTCCCGGGGGCCTCCCTCCCCCTGGGTCTGGGCTTCCTGTGCAGCCTGGCGGCCCAGCAGCCGCCCGGGTCCGCCGCGGGGGCGCCGTGCTTCCTGCCGGGTCACCTGCCGCTCCTGCAGAGACCCGAAGGCCACTTCACGCACGGCGCCGACCCCCACAGGGATGCCTTCTCCGGTACGGCTTTGAGCGAGCGCTCGCTTCGCCGCTTCTTGTTGTCGTTGTTTGATGGCGAATTTTGTGGCTCGCTCTGTCGTCAGATGAGGAGGTTCTCTCCGACCGCAACGAGTCCAAAAGTTGTTCGTCGTCTCAGAAGAGGAAGAAGCGGCGCCACAGGTGACCAGCAAAGTCTTCTATTTGCCGTACAAGAGATGATGCTTAAGGCTCTGCAAAAGTGTTGGGACGGGCCCGCCTCAGACTCATTCTAAGTTCAGTCGGCAAATTTGAAAATGAACACGTATAGTTCCAAATTCTGAACAAAGGTCACCGCTCCAAACAGAAATGGATCGATAATCGATTTATCTTCCAATATGGCGCCGTGAGCCCCGAACACCAAATAATGGCTCGGTCCACCCGAAATGTCGTCATTCCGGTGCCAACCGCAAAAAAGGACCAAGCAGCTTGAGCTGTCGCGGACTCCAACTCGTCTCCTAAAAAGAAAAGCCAACAAACAGCAAAGTCTCTTCCTGCCAGTCGCCGCTTCCCCCCCCAAATTTCCCTGAGCGAATGAATCCGTTTCAATCGTGAGCACAGATACCAGGAAATCACGCGCGGTGGGACTCTCCTTCCGAGCAAGCCGAGCGTAGTTTAGCACGCTAGCTTAGCTCATTAGCGGCGTTTTGTTGCTCAGCGGGAATCAAGCGAGAGTGGAAATAAAGCATTTTGATTGTGGCGGAGCAGCGCAAACGAAGAGAACCGGAGACGACGCGGTTCATCCCCACGCCGGCTTGAAGCGGGAACCGAACGCTGCTTTGTTTGAATGCGAGCGCATCGTAGACGGCTTGTAGGGCCAGAAACCGCTTCGTGAGGTCCTAATTCCAAACCGTTGCCGTCTGGTGTTCCACATGGAAAACTCGGACTTTCCGTCCTGTCTAGAGGGATGTCAGCCAATTTCTTGAATTCCAACGACAAGAAGACACAAGTTATGATGTCTTTAGCATTCCACTCAACAAGAAACTGTCGCTGTTCTTCTGCTCTCAACGGTGGATGTGTTTTCATTTGTGTTGTAATAACAGGACCGTGTTCACGTCCCACCAGCTGGAGGAACTGGAGAAAGCCTTTCACGAGGCCCACTACCCCGACGTCTACGCTCGAGAGATGCTCGCCGTCAAGACGGAGCTGCCCGAGGACCGCATCCAGGTGACGCCGCACGCTTTTACAATTCACACCACACCAAGATTTCACGTCAAACACTTCGATATTACAAATGGCGGCCATCAAGCTGCAAGCTCCGTCTCAGCATTTCGGAGGCATGACATGACAGAACGGCGTTTTCGGTCCGCCCGTGTGTCGCGACCTCACACGTGAACTTGCGTCCGGCAGGTGTGGTTCCAGAACCGGCGCGCCAAATGGCGCAAACGCGAGAAGTGCTGGGGCCGCAGCAGCGTGATGGCCGAGTACGGCCTCTACGGGGCCATGGTGCGCCACTCCATCCCGCTGCCGGAGTCCATCCTCAACTCGGCCAAGAACGGCATGATGGGATCGTGCGCCCCCTGGCTGCTCGGTGAGCCGCATGCACGTCAGTGCCACGCACACGCACCACACGCGCACTCACGACCATGTGCGGAAAAACATGTCCATGCACGCCTAAAAAAAAAACTCCTCTTCCTCCACATCGTGGTCCGAAAGCACGAGAATTAGCAAGGTGACAAGAGTTGCCCCAAAGGACAGTGTGTCAAAATGTGGCGTGCGGCCACAAATTGGCCACTTCAAATGAGGCAATGATTGCCAACGCATCATTCACTCACTCACGAGTTTGCAACATTTCCCGAAAATGTCCGCGTGAGAAAATGCCGGGCGCAACGTTGGGCAAAAAGAAGTTTGCAAATCAAACGAGAGTTTCCCGGGAGTGGTGAAAAAGTTTAGCTTTGTGTGATTTTGCAAACAGAAAAGCCCACTCACTCATCTTGTCACTGTGCTGACTGAGTTTGTCACACCAAACAGTCACGCGTTCATCAAATAAAATCCAAAACGTATCCTCGAAAACACAAGCAGGACTGAATTGCGAAGAATTGCGTCATTCTGCTTTTTAGGTGTGACGTGAATGAATTGTGTGCAGAATAGAAAATTCGTTTGCAATTAACGACAAAGACGTGCGTTGGCCGATGACGTCACGCTACGGCGACGCAAAAATATGTCAAATTAAATTCTTTTTTTACAATGAAAAAAAACTGTAGTCAGTTAGGTTTTGATTTCATCAACGCATGCGGTAGTTTTGCTTTTTTGCTTTTTGTCCACGTGCCATTTGTGCAAATTAATTTGAGTATGTTGATAACTTCATTTGTGGTTTGCAGTCTGGGATTATTTAGTCACTGGATAAAATATATTATATTAAGCATTAACATTTCGGAAGTAACTTGCCCCACACTGAACACCGCTCAGGAGGAGCGACGTCGCCATGTATGGACGACTGAAAGTGACAAAATTAAAGAAATAAATACACCAAGAAATCTTTAATTAAAATTGTCATTAATTCATTATTTTATTTAATAATTAAATAAATCAATGTGTCATTAATTAATTATATTACCATAATTAAATATAAAATATATACAAGTATAAATTATTTTTTTTAAAATAGCCCCGCCCACAAACTTTGATGGGGAAATTTGTCAGATTAAATAAATGAATGAAACACTGCAACATGGTACCAAGAAATAATTAAATGGTTACACAAATAATTAATTAGATGCAGAAATAATGAATTATATATATTTTACAAGGAATTATTGGTCATTTAATGAATGACAAGTTTATTTATCAATTCCATATTTAACTAAGACATGAAACAACTACTTAATGACAATTTTAATGAAACATTACATGTTCTATTTATTTCAGTCCTCCATCCGGTTTGTCGCTATGTTGGTATTATTCTGCCCCCTGGTGGCCAAAGCGCACGACGTCAACTGAATTGAAACAAACCTTGTGAGCCAAACGCTAGAATTGTTGACCATCCATTTCATGATGTCGTGACTGCATGTTTTGCTCAGGACTGATGTCATGGCATCCTGTTACCAAAAAAAAAATCATTTTATCCTTAAAGGACAAAAATAAATAATAAATAAAAAATGATTAGCAGGCATCAAATCAGGGATTGGCTTCTTGTTGTCAGAGTGAAAGAAGAAGTGGAAGTGAATCAACGGAGCTTGTGGTGTGTTTGTCTTGTCAGGAATGCACAAAAAATCTCTGGAAATGTCATCCAAGAAGACGTCTGGGTCCTGTCAGGACCCGCTCGACTCAAAACGTTGCTCTGATGCCTTCTGCAACGCTGGGGAAGCGGCGCCCGAGGCCATTGGACACCGGGTGGAAGATGATGGGAATACGGAGGAGGAGGACGAACTGCAGGGTGAGGAGGAGGAGGAGGAAGCCATGGATTTGTCCAGCTCCTCCAAACTGCAGCAGCAGCAGGACGAGGTGGGCAGCCAAGAGCCGTGCTGAGGCTGCAGCGCAGACGGCCGGCTGTCACCATGACGACAACAACCACCTGAGCACATTATCGCCGCACAGCGCATCATGTTACCATGGCAACGGTCAACCGGGACATCCCATGTTGCCAGTGACGACCACTGCGCAGCAGTGCATCTTGTTACCATGGCGATAACTCAACGGTAACAACCTGTTCCGATGGCGACAGCTCATCCGTGGCATCTCGTCGCCTTGACAACAACCACACAGCCCATCCTCTGTCACCATGACAACACCCTGTAACTGGGACGGCATCCTCTTACCGTGACGAGCCACTACGAACTCCGTCACTACGGCAACCGCAACAGCAACTCATCAACAAAGATGATGCCACATTTGCACATGAGTATTTGCGCGTGAAATAATTAGCCTCGAGCAAAATGGCGCGCAAACGCTAGCTGCAAATCTGCTAAAAGCTCAGAGAGAATTCTGAGCCCGAATGTAATGTTAGCCTCATGAGCAGTGTGTCAAATTTGGCACTTGTTGAATTGTGATCATTCCTTACCAGTACGCTTTTATTGACTGAAAAAGATGAGCTGGTTGTGTTAGTGTTGAACTTTTTTTTTTTTTTGGTCTTGTTTTGTTTGACATTTAAATATAATATTTAATATTGAAGTTTTATTATTGAAAGAGCATCAGCTGCACAATAAAACTAATATTTTTGGTATCGTGTTTGCTTTGGTAATTTGATCTCATCACTCAAACTTTCAAGCAGAATTGTACGATAACGATATACACACAGAAACGATATAAGACGTCGATAGCAATCGGAGTGACGAGGTAAATATTTCCCACACTCAGTAGCCAAAATGGTCACCATGGCAACTATAGATCTATTCTTATGCTGCAGCTTTCACTAAACACACACACACACACACACACACACGCACACACACACGCTCACATTAGCTGCTGTGATAAAACTGATGACACTGAATAATGATGACATGACAACAAGACACGTACGTTTTAGAATAGAAAAGGAAGGGCTGCCACTAATTTATAAACCATAATTTCATAATCGGGGGTCGAGGAGTCATTGCTTGACTTCTTGATCTCACGGGAGACGGCGGTACAACCCAGTACGGCTGATTCTACTCAAATTAATTAATATTAATTACTCAAAGCCAAATTGAATGGATCAAAATTCCAATTGGACACAAAATCACCGATGAACATCATAAGAACTGGAGAGGATTTTTTTTTTCCCACCAAGGCCAAAGGGCCTGTCCCTCGGTGGCCTCGTCTCGGAATTCCTTCGTGTCTTTCCATCCCATTGGTTTGCGAAGAAAAAAAAAATCCAAACTTTTGATTTTCTTCTCACCACAGTGATCATTCATGCGCATTAATTAAGTCATAGTTTATAATACGAAAATAATCATTGTGATCATGAGTAATAAAGTGAACCGTATTTCACAAATTGAATGTTGTTTTGAATAAATAAAATTAAAACTCGCTAATGAGATTTATTTTTTAATTGTATTTTTCTTTTTTTTTTTTTTAATAGTTCAGAACTAACTCTGCCTTGTTAGTTGGCCAATGTCCACATGAATATTTCTCTCTCTTTTTTGTTCCAGACCAATCGTGAAATTTCCAAGAAGTGCCTCGGGCAATAGTCGCGGACTTCAATGGACACGTCTTCAATCCCAATCTCAATCTGGACACGTCTCCAAATGGGGCAGGTGTGAGCGAGCCCGTTTGACTATTGGGACATCCTACACGATCGCACCCTCGACAGGAACGCGCAGTTGAAGGGAACAAGGTCACAAGCGTCGTCTGTTCGGAGAACAAAAACCGTTTCCTTTTTCTTTTTTTGGATTGAAAAAACAATTGGTTTTACAATTCAATGGCATTTTACAAAAAACGTTTCTCAATTCACCCTCTTATCCGTTGTGACGCGCTTGTGATCTCGTGCTACGTCATCAGTCCTGTTCCAATTAAAAGGACGAATAAAGCAAGAACGCACCAAATACCCGGATGTTGTTCTTGCTCACAAATTTAAAGCAAGGCTGCATTGGCCGGATACTTGGCTAGCAAAATATCCCATGATGCATTTGGAACTGCTCTCACGGAAGTACATCAGAAGCGGAAGTAACAAGTACTCACTACGCTCCAATTTACAAAGAGACTCGCGTGAAGAAGATTTTTGCTTACATTATTGTGAGGAGAGGACTTGGCGAGTTGACGATAGCGGATTGTATTTTCTTCATTTTGAACGGGCAACGACGAGACAGGTGAAGCGAGCCGAGCTGACCTCGACCGAACCGGCACTGAAGCTACAAAGCGCTCCAGAATGAACGAGACGGCGGGCCTGCGTTTCCGGAGGCAGAACAGACATGACGTCATCACCGACCACCAAGCCGAACGCGTGCGCAAGGGCAACGGGTCAGGCGACACCACAACAACGCGACAGCCAATGACGTCAACACAACAACATGACGGCAACACAACACGACACCCAATGACGTCAACACAACACGACAGCCAATGACATCAACACATGACAACAATATCACTTCATTTGGCAGGACGTACAGCGGGCGTGTGTTCCGGGCGACCTTGCTGTCTGTGGGGGGCTTCCTGCTTTTGCCCCTACTCGTCATCGTGCTCATCGTGGAGTCGCCCATCCAGCCCGACGTGCTCATGTGAGTCCACTGCTCGCCACTACGGCCTTTTGATAGACGCTGGACCGTAATACAATACAACTTGATTTCTATAGCGCATTTCACAACAGCTGGAGCTGCAACAAAGCTCTTTCCATATGGCGTCATATGAATTAGCAGGAAATTAGAACACAAACTAAAATACAAACACATCTGCAGTAGATAGCAGAAGAACAGTTGAACAACGACAGTCTCGTGTTGAGACGAAAGTTAAAGACACCATAAGTGCTGTCTTCTTTTCGTTGAAATTCAAGAAATTAAGTGATATCCAGATTTTGATTTCCTCTAAACAGGACAAATGTGGTCTCAAGGAGTCTGCATAGCAATGGAAGGAAATTCCATGTTTTCGTATAATGGAACCTAGGGGCAGCAAGTACAAGGGGAAAAAAAAGCAAGGGGCCCAAAACGGAACCTTGGGAACCCCAGACGACAAAGGGCCAGAGAAGGACTCAGAGCAACCAAGGCAAACACAAAAGGTCCTGCCAGCCAAATAAGATCAAAACCACTCGAGAGCGCTACCACTAATGTCCACCTGGTGCTGTAAACCAGCCAGAACAATACAGTGGTCCATCGTGTCAAACCCACACAGTGTCCAGTGTCGTTTGCCACGAGGAGATCATTGAAAAGTCGCACGATCCGGCCGTGGCTGGGGAGTCAAGCTCAACTTGTTGTGTGGCCGCCCAGGTAACGTCAATCACTCGTATGTCAAATCATCTTTCCCCTTTGCGTGAATGCAAACGGCAGCAAGCCGTTCCAGCCTTCCAAAATAAAACGAGTGTTAGCAAAAAAATAAATAAAGAGCATCCTATAATATTGTATTTCATGAAAAAAAAAAAAACGGTTGTGAGTCCTGGAGGTGTCAAACAATTGATCTTCAAATGAACGAACCATTTGAAATCATTCCAAGATCCTGTTTAACCGCTACGCGAATTTGCGAGCGACCAAATTGATGGACTATTTGACAGCATCGTGGGACAAAATTGCTTTTTGGCCAATGGGTACGTTTCACGAAAAACTGCTCTTCACGCGACTGTGCTTCAAAATGGCCGACGATGATGTCATCCCCGTGTCCCGCAGGCTGAAGGAGCCGCCGCCCATGTCAGGCTGCTGGGAAGCCAACACTAAGCTGCGTCTCGCCCGCAGACTCTACGAGGATGCCGTTGCCGGACCTGAGTCGATCGCCAACGTCGGAGGTCGCAGCGCCACAAACGACAACATTGGACGCTAAGCTAGCTCCCGAGCTGACCGCGAGCGTGTGTGCGTGCAGATGTTTTTTATAGCGGAACAGCAGACGGAAAGATCGTGAAGCTGACTGGTCGAAGAATTCACACGGTGGCCAGATTGGGAAAACCTCCCTGCGGTGAGTCAATGACGACGACGACCTCACGCACACGCGTCCTTACGTTGGAGCAAAAGCGCAGTTGTTTGTTTTCCATGGCAACAATTCTGCCACAAACGGGTGCAAACAAACTTTGGAGAGGAAGCGGTCAGCCAGCGTGTTTCCTGTTACGTCTTTGCACATCAAGCGAAGCAACAAGTGCGTCGGGCCACTTCTCGTTTCCTTTGCAGAGAATGTGGAACGGCTTCCACTTGGATCGAGAAAATCCTTTTTTCCAAACTTCGAGCCAATTCTTAAGAAATTGTTCTTCATGAAAAACTTGTCAGTCCCAAATTGGGCCTTGTACGGTCCAAAGTCGGGTGAAAAGTTTCCAACGTGGAGAAACTTTTGGGTCCCTCACCGGATAAATGAGCACCACGTTCGGTTATAAACAAAACATTCCGTCTTGATTTTTTGCAGCAACTTGAGTCGCTCTCGGACGGAAAATCGCTGAGTCGTCATAATCAATTGACCGACAACTCATTGATTACGTATCCGATCGTCTTCAAATGGTCCAAATGCTGCAGATTCCAGCTTCGGTACAGAAAATATCGATTTGTCGTCGTACGTGAAAGCAGACTTGAGTCTCGTCTTTTCAAAATAAGACATTTGCAATCAATCAGCAACATTCTTGCCCATTTTTCAAACAAAATGACCAAACCAGCAACGGCAGCATAATGCATTTAGGGAACAAATAAATGTTTCAAAAAAAATTTGGATCCAAGTCACGCATTGTAAAAAGTGTGGCGAGCTGCAGAGTTTGTTTTGGAAATCTTGTGACTTGGCGTGTCTGCGTGCAGAGTCTGCGGAGGACGAGCTGACCTGCGGGAGGCCGCTGGGCATCCGAGCGGGGCCCAACAGCACACTATTTGTAGCCGACGCCTACTTGGGCATCTTCCAGGTCAACCCCAGCACAGGTAAGATGCCCGCTGGCCTCCTTCGTTGCCAATGGCGTCTTAACGCGTTCTTTCTTGGCCAGGCGAGTCCGTTCAGCTGGTGTCGGGCGGTCAGGTGGTGGGCGGCAGGCAGTTGCTGTTCATCAATGACTTGGCAGTGACGCAGGATGGCAAGAAGGTGTACTTCACCTCCTCCAGCAGCAGGTGGCAGCGAAGAGATTACCTACATCTCATCATGGAGGCCACGGCTGACGGACGGTATGGCAAAATGCGGCGGACGCAGACGGGCTTGGATGCGTTCCTGACGCGCTTTGACTTCCTGTCAGGGTGCTGGAGTACGACGCGGAGAGCGGAGAAGTGAGCGTGGTCATGGACAACCTGCGATTCCCCAACGGCATCCAGTTGCTTCCCGACGAAGAGTCTGTCCTGGTGGCCGAGACCACCGTGGCGCGAATACGAAGGTAGTGCCAATGATGATCATGGACTGGGAACCACCCATTTAAAAAGACAAATAAAATCGTGTCCAGTCCACTCCGAAGGCGCATTTCGACAAAAGCTGGCCACCGTTGGCTTCCGTAGGCGAGAGGAGGCTCTCAGGCGTGCCTGCGTGGCGGCCATGTTGGCAATCCCTGAAAAGCATGGACATATAAGCTTAGCATCGTTGTTGGCGGGCCGCGTCTTATCAATACCTGGCTGGTGCCAACATGCTCTTTCTCATGCAATATACAGCTGCAAACCTTCCATTTTGATATCTTTCCCCCATTTGGTCACCGACACAATCCTTCATGACTTTCACAGATCCTTTGTGATTTCTTTTAACGTAGCCTCTGCACTCCGCATTGCAGTGCGTTGCCAGATTTGCACGCACTGCACAAATGATGACTTTTCTTTCAAACAAATGTCACACCATCCTGATATGCAGAATTTCAAACTAGTCAAGTCAAGAATGGCAAGTCAGGCCAACTAACTCTTGGACTTTGTGGCAGGGTCCACGTGGCGGGACTGAACAAGGGTGGTATGGACACTTTCATGGACAACCTTCCTGGTTTCCCTGACAACATCCGGCCCAGCTCCAGTGGCGGTTACTGGGTGGCTATGTCCGCTGTGCGCCCCAACCCTGGCTTTTCCATGTTGGACTTCCTGTCGCAGAGACCCTGGATCAAGAAATTACTCTTCAAGGTACGCATCCCCCTCCCAGCCTTATGCCGACCGACCAACAAGACTTTGTGTGTGACTACTTTGTCTCCGCCCCTAGCTCCTCAGCCAGGACGCCATGATGAAACTGGTTCCTCGTTACAGCCTGGTGGCCGAGCTCCACGACGGCGGCATCTGTTCGCGGAGCTTCCACGACCCAGACGGGCTGGTTGCGGCGTACGTGAGTGAAGCACACGAACACGATGGGAACCTTTACCTGGGATCCTTCCGGTCGCCTTACCTCGCCAAACTGGACCTGAGCCTCGTGTGATGACGTGACCCGCCGACGGTCCAACCATCATTCGTCCCTTGCTTTTTATTTTGACACTTGTTTTGTTTGCATCGACGTCATTTCCTCGTTCCTTGCTCTCTGTTTTTGTGTTTTTTTGCTGTTGCATGAGAATCGAAAAATGCCTGCCAGGCTCGAGTTTAAACTAATGTGTCAAATTGTGTGTTCACGCTGGAGTAAATAATGATCCATGACACCAACAGCAGCTCTCGGACATGTGACAAGGAGGCGGGATTGTTTTGGGTTTGAATCATCATTGCAATCAAACCTGCACGAGCCTCCTCCAAAGGAGAATGCTGCGAGATATACTCAGTTTGGACTGAACACAATAAATGAAAGCAAATTTGTGCAGACTTCAAAGCGTCGTTACTGATGTGATTTCATTCAGCTGTGCTGCTTTTAGCATCATTGTGTGGTCCTTGTGTGGCATTACAGCCGCCACCGAGAGGAATTGAGTAGAACACGACCGACTGCGTTAGCAAGAGTCCATGCGTGCGCAGTTGCATGTCGGCCACACCTCAACGCTCATGAATGGTACCGGGAGGCGGCTTTCAGTTGTCAATCTAAAAGTTCACGTCTGGCCCAGTATAGCGCGTTCTTTAACAGCTAAAGATAGGCTGAGACCAGTGTAAGGTCGATCGCGACAGACCGCGACCTTGCAAAGTGTGACACGGCCACAAGCACACAAGCCACCCGCATATCCAACTTTATGTTGCGTCGAATTCAGGTTTGTCATTTGAACATCATCATGGAGAATTGTGGGTACTAATTTGGTCACAAAGGTCGCAAGTTGTTGTCTTCTTTGGCGAAAAGAAGCTTTACGACATCACAAAAGCGTTAAAACACGAGAGGGAGAGCAGCCGGCGAAAGACAGTCAACAGCAGCACAACAATAGAGATGGAGAACTACTCCAAGGCGGAGACCATCCTCCCGATGGTGCAGAAATACTTTGAGCGCATCCTGCCGGCGCAGTGGAACATGCTAGCCGCAGGGACCATCGATTCAGCCACGCAGGTCACCCTTGCGGACATGTGCACGGACATCATGCAAAGTCTGTGCGCCGACACCATTCGAGTCATCATGCCAGAGCCTAAAAACTCCACTCGGAGTGTCGACAAGAAAAGGATGAAGCTCAAAGTGGAAGGCGGCCTGAGCACCGCACTAGCCTCTGCGCTCAGCGTCCCGGAGCAGCCCAGCAAGAGCTCCCAAAAGCTGGACTCTCTCTTCAAGAGGGAGCTCTCTCAAAGGGTCAATCACATTTTGTCCACAGCCGCCAGCACCGACAGCCAGGTGGTGCCGCTCATCTACATCCCGGGAACCTTCACCAAGATTGACGTTCTGGCCAAGATGGTGCTGCTGGCCTGCGGTGCTCTTAAGGTTTACTTGAGCAAGATGGCTCAATACACAAAGTGCTTCAGACCGTGTTGTCGCCAAAAGAAAAGACAAGAATCGCCCTATGACTCAAAGTGCGGGAACGTGTGCATTTTCAATCGGGAAGAAACCACTGAGGCGGTGATGCAAATCCTCTGTAAATGGACTGACACCGAGGGCAAGTCCCTCTCACTCAGAACAAATCGTGAACTTAAGAAAACAGCAGCTGAAATTGTGGAGACCATCATCAACGACCTGCACTACCCGGAATCCTCGGAGGAGGGGCACAGTCGCTCTGCTACGCCTCATTTCAATCTGGGTCTGATAAAGGATCAACTTTGTGAGTTCTTTGACTCCTGCGTGTCGCGCACAAGCAGCAGTGAATCTTCTCGCAAACGCCACTTTTTGAACTTTAGCCAAAAGACTTTCAAGGTGTTGACCTCTGAGCTGGAGAAGTTGCGGTGTCGCTGCATGCGTATGCGCTGGGAGGAAGAGATTTGCCTACCTGGCAGCGTCCTGCAGACCCCCGAGCCCGACACTGAGCTCAGCTTCCAGGGAGTCCGGCCAGGAGTTGAGGACCTGTTCCACAAAGTGGCATTACCTGCTGGGGATACGAGCACTGATGTGGACACGATGAGACACAAAGCCAACAAGTTCTCACGGGATCTGGCAGACAAAATCTACCATTACATGACCGCCAACCGGACAACGGTCCAGCCAGCTGCAGTGTGGAGGTGCGTCTCAGAGCCACTCTTTTTGGAGGTGGATGAGGACAACGCCGAGGATATCCAAGTTCTGCAAAAGATGGTGGAAGATAGGGTGGCAAAGTTTGTACAGCAACTGCTCCTCTGGCTCAAGATGGAGCCGGTGACGAGGGGGAACCGCACCAATGAGGTCTACGGTTGCTTGAATGACATAGACACGCTCATCAGTGGTGCCTTGATCCCACAGAAAATTCCGGTAGCATGTCTACTAGATAGGGACGGACCTTGGCCAAAGACCCCACCCGTGAACGAGGAATCTGGCAACGAGCTCAGTTATTCTCAACGTTATGCTTGGGCTTCCTCACACCAGCCAACAAGAATGCAAGTCAACATCGGAAACCCCGGGCCGCAGCATGGCCAAGAGTTTGTCTTGTCGGATGAAATATGGAGCTAGGAACCTTTGGTGTAGACACAGTTGCAAGGAGAAAATAACAAAATTGTTTTATGTCACAGAGGTGTCACATAGGTCACAAATGTACAACGGCGAAAAATGTTGGTATTTCATCACGGAAGCAAGTCAACGCTGGCAGGAGCCAATAAGATGTCAAAGTATGCAGGCTACATGAAGACGTCATCGCAGTGAGGGCTGTCAGTAAGGGAAGGTTGTCGCCCAGCAAGGGAGTAGGAAACACCAGAGCAGAAACAAGTGTCAGAACCCTCAGACGGGGGTCAGTAAATTGGTAAATAGCTGGACATTGCGTTGGAATCCCGGTAGTAAGTGCAAAACGACAGTTACGTAGGGAAATAATTGACTGCATCCCACACAATGACATAATTAAGTGATTCCATGTTTAAAAGCCTTGTGACGTCATCAGTATGTGGTCACAAAAACATCCGTTGTTGGCTACTCTGATGAAGAGCTATGTGATGACACAAAGGTGTCAAAGCTCTCGCAGCAGCAAGAGCAGCCGCCAACAATTTGACGACAGCAACGGCAGCACAACAATGGAGATGGAGAACTACTCCATTAAGGCGGAGGCCATTCTCCCGATGGTGCAGAAATACTTTGAGCGCATCCTGCCGGCGCAGTGGAGCATGCTAGCCGCAGGAACCATCGATTCAGCCACGCAGGTCATCCTGGCAGACATGTGCACGGACATCACGCAGAAACTCTGCGCCGACACCATTCGAGTCATCATCCCGGAGTTTAAGCAGCGCATTCAGAGTGCCGACAAGAAAAGGATGAAGCTCAAAGTGGAAGGCGGCCTGAGCACTGCGTTTGCCTCTGCGCTCAGCGTCCCGGAGCAGCGAAGCAAAAGCTCCCAAAAGCTGGACTCTCTCTTCAAGAGAGAGATTTCGCAAAGGGTCAATCACACGTTGTCTTCCGCCAGCACCGACAGCCAGCTGGTGCCGCTCATCTACATTCCGGGAACCTTCACCAAGATCGAAGTTCTGGCCAAGATGGTGCTGCTAGCCTGTGGTGCGCTCAAAGTTTACCTGAGCAAGATGGCGCTATACACAAAGTGCTTCAGACCGTGCTGGCGCCAAAAGAGCAGACAGGAACCTCCCTGTGACTCAAAGTGCGGGAACGTGTGCGTTTTCAATCGGGAAGAAACCACAGAGGCGGTGATGAACATTCTGCGCAAATGGACCGAAAGTGAGGACAAGTCCCTGTCACCAAGTACGAGTCGCGAACTTAAGAAAACGGCAACGGAAATTGTGGAGACCATCATCAACGACCTGCACTACCCCAACCCGATGGAGGAAGGCCTCAGTCGCTCTTCTACGCCTCATTTCAATCTGGGGCTGATAAAAGATCAACTCTGTGAGTTCTTTGAATCCTGCGTGTCACCCAACAGCAGCAATGAATCTTCTCGCAAACGCCACTTTTTGAACTTTTGCCAAAAGAAGTTTGGCGAGCTGACATTTGAACTGCAGAAGGTTCGGTGTCGATGCATGCGCATGCGTATGCAAGAGGAGGTTTCCCGGCGTGGGGCTCCAGCACCAGACGCCGATAATCTGCTCAGCTTCCAGGGAATCAAGTCAGGCCTTGAGGATGTTTTCCACAAAGTGGCGCTACCAGCCGGGGGTGTGAGCATAGATGTGGACGAGCTGCGACATGAAGCAGACAAGTTCTCGATCGACTTGGCGGATAAAATCTACCATTACATGACCACTAACCGGACCACGGTCCAGTCAGATGCAGTGTGGAGGCGCTTCTCAGAGCCACTCATCTTGGAGGTGGACGAGGAAAAACCGGAAAACATCCAAGTTTTGCAGAAGATCGTAGAAGACACCGCTACCAAGTTTGTTCAGCAACTGCTCCTCTGGCTCAAGATGGAACCGGTGACAAGGGAGAACCACGCCGATGAGGTATACGGTTGCTTGAACGACATTGACACGCTCATCACAGGAACCGTGATCCCAAAACCGAAACAGGAAGTAGACTGCAACGACACCAGGCCCGAGACCCCAACCTCAAGCATTCACAATGTGTGCCGGCCTTCCACACAGGTAGAGACGGTCACCACGGAAACCAGGATCAGCCAAAAGCCATTGGAGACGCACAGCGCCCAGGCAAAGACTCCGCCTTCTGGTGTGATCCGCGTCGCTTGGCCGTCGCCCCTGCGGCCGCCTTCCGTGCAGGAGAAGCGTTTGCACAGCAGCACGGTCGCTTCCCTGCCAAAGAGTGCGTCCTCAGATGTGACGTCGGGCCGCTCGGCCTTCGTTCTGGAGGAGATGGTCACGTCGCTTGTGGCGGTGCTCATAGTGCAGCTGCTGACGCGCCTCCAAAAAAAGCACAAGAGGGTGGTTCTCTCGCGCGACACTTTGCCAATCATCCAGCGTTTGTCCAAGAAGGTGCTGCAGGACCCGCGCTTGTGTGCCATCACTGAGGCCGACATTTACAGCGTCAACAAGGTGATGAAGGGTGTGATCAAGGAGCTCCTCCGAGAGTTTGACTGGAAGCGCCGGCTGCCGGGAGCCTTACTGTCTGATGAGCTCAATTTTGACA
Source organism: Idiotropiscis lumnitzeri (assembly GCF_059441095.1). NCBI lineage: Eukaryota > Metazoa > Chordata > Actinopteri > Syngnathiformes > Syngnathidae > Idiotropiscis > Idiotropiscis lumnitzeri. The sequence continues at coordinate 243,936 of NC_142399.1, read as the reverse complement.
ACAGCCTCCTGAAGCTGCTGATGGTCAACTTAGAAGCGCTAAAAGCAAGCCAGCAACGCAGGACACTAAAGTTGTTTTCTGCTGCGCGCAGGGCTTTCTTTCGAACCGTCTGCTTACGCGCCTCGAGCAGCAAGAAGGAAATCCCGACACATGCTGAAACAGATTCACAGACCAGTGCCAGCGTTTAACAGTGAAAACATTCCGGTCATCTGCGGAACCAAAGCTTGTGCCATCATCTTTTTGCAGACACTGATGCTGCTTTGCTCATTTCCAGGACAATTTCCATTTCATTCATTGGGGTGCTGGCACAAAGTGGGACGGAAAGTGCCCCACACTTGACCTTGAATAGCTTCTGTGTTCAGTTCAAGTTGACTTTACTATCCCTAAGGGAGATTTGTCTTGCAGACATGCTAAAGACAGGACACTTTAGAAGTTGTTCATCTATATTGAAACAAGACATTTGAAGAAGTAGTACACCGTACGGAGAAGCTCTAGACAGCTGACATATACAAACACAGGCTAGAGAGCCTGTTCTACTTTGTTTGCTCTTGTGGCATTTTGAAATGTTATTCCTCCGGGGACGGCAGTCTCTGGTCCGACTTGTCCGGTATGTGGGGACTCGAAATCTCTGGCTGGTGGGAAGGACTCCAAGCCGTGCGGTTCTCCTGACGAGGGAACATCTCTTGTCGGGAGGCATCCGTACGGGTGGACGGAAGACTTTTCTCACCTTAGGTGTGGGTCCTTCAAAACATGTGAACTTGATGAGCCACCGTGGCGAACATGTGAATGTCGTATTGGTTGTCACACCAACCTGTAACACTGGTTAGGCTTGTGAGTCATCAGGGCCCCACCTGATTCCTCAGCAGGGCGTCACCTGCTGGTCCAAATAACCTTGTCAATATAAGAACAAGCATCCTCCCTCCACCTGTCATCAGTCAACAACATGGAAGACATTGGCCAGAAGCTTTTAACGGAAATGGCTAAGGGCCATGCAGGTGAGTGAATATTGCTCGATTCCTGCAAGACGGGCGTAGACTACTTTGATTACTAAACCTTGAGAGCCGACCCAGTGTGTTGAGTGGGACAAATCCGTTCCGGTTTACAATAACAATCATTTCCAAGTGTGACGTGAAGTTGGAGTCAACTGACACAAGTCAAGCTCTGCTTGTTTTGCAGAGAAATTCCTATCCAAGCTAGGAGGAGGAGAAGGAGCGGATGGTCAGGAGGACAAGAAAGGAGGTTTTGACGCCGGAGACCTCGTGTCCATGGTCAGTGGAGGCGATAAAGGAGGTTTTGACGCCGGAGACCTCGTGTCCATGGTCAGTGGAGGCGATAAGAAAGGAGGTTTTGACGCCGGAGACCTCGTGTCCATGGTCAGTGGAGGCGATAAGAAAGGAGGTTTTGACGCCGGAGACCTCGTGTCCATGGTCAGTGGAGGCAATAAAGGAGGTTTTGACGCCGGAGACCTCGTGTCCATGGTCAGTGGGAACAAAGACGATGAGAGCAAAGGAGGAGGTGAGTTGTCAGCACCAGAAAAACAAGAATTTGTCACGCAAGACCAACTTTGTCTCATTTCCTCTGTCGCAGGATTTGCAAAAACTCTGAGTGATCTTTTCTAGAACTGCCGACGTGCTTGTCAAGCTCCTCCACGACAATCACGCCACTGCTTCAAACGACATCTGAACGTGTACAAGTGACAAGACGTGAAATAAAACCAACCAAAACAGTTCCAAGAACGAACAGTAGTTTGCCTCCTCACTTTTTCGGCTGCCTGATGAAAAGCACGATTACACCAATGTGCTGTGACTTGGAACTCAAACAAAGAAAACGTTTTGGTTTTTGCTTTCAAAAAGTACGTGACCCTGCCAAGAGACGCAGCTTGCACCGTGTTGACAAATACTGCACACGACCACCAGGCACACTTCAAAATAAACGTAATCGCGCCCCATAGCGTACGTGCGCTGCACTTGGCTAACATGAGCCTTCCATGACCATCGTCAGCTGCGCTCAAGACAATTTCCCAAAATCCTTCTTGACACGTCTCAACTTGAACAAAAGCAGCAACACAAAAAGTTGGCAGGTTGAGAGCGACACGTCTCCAACGAGCTGTGTGAGCCGGCCGTGGCGGGACGTCGAAAACGTCACGTCTTCATCGACGTCATTCGCAAACTTTGAAAGCACCGCAAACGTGCCGAAAGATCGGCCATCGGGCCGTGAACATGCACAACTTTCCAACGTGTGTGTATTAATATTTTCAACGATGATGCATGAAGCGATAGGAAATGCTAGCTGGAAGCAGTCGACGTAAAGAAGTTTTCTTTTTTTCGACACTTGTGCACATCTATTTTGAGCTCAATTTTCGTTTTCATCCTCTCCTGTGTTTTCTTCCACGTGTTTGAAACTAAGTTCCGCTTCAACAAGCTAAATGTTTGCACTTTGTTTTTTTGCACCATCACTGCTGCCAATCTTGAATACGCTCTTCTTGTTTTGGTCGCACTTATTCAATTGTTTGCCTTGGCCCACTCTTTCTTTCAATATTTGTCTTTCCTTATTGAAAATCCTTTTCCATTCTTTGTAGAAATGGAGGGGGGAGCAACGTCCAATGCGACGGCGTTTTTACCGTGCATACAACAAACTAGCATCGTGAAACGCTTTTCTGGCGGGGACGACACGCCAACCGCTCGTCCTCTACATGATGCAACGTTCAACTAACATGTCACAAATGTTCCCACGCAGTACGCCCATTTTGGAGTACGTTGGGACACAGACTGTACTTTTTGTTTTTGTTTTGGTAAGCCACGGGATTAGCAAGGCTGCCAAACGCCAAATTAGCCAAGATGCTAAACGTTGCAATCGACGCAGCATTTTGTCCGCAGGCAGATTTCGGGCCAATGAAACCGGATAATCAACAATATTGCGAGAAGCAACGTGACGCAAATGAAATGCGGGACAATTATGTGACTTCCAATGAAAACATTCTTCCCAAAGCGTGTTGACGAATCTTTCAGGTGACACACACGCACACAGGCAAGGCGAGTGACAGGTGGAGCCGGTCATTCCGGTTTGGACATGCCCATTTCCTGCCCTGCCAATAAGCAAAGCGAGTCGTGGTAAGAGTTCTGACCTCTCCTGACACGCACACGCTGAAGATGGATAAACTGGCTGAGATGGTTGGCGAAAAAGTGGGTGAGTAGAAAACAACTCGTTGGCTTCTTCGTAGCGCCGTTGGCCTACTCCATTTTGTCAGCTGTCACATGACATGACACGCTGGAACAAGTCAAAAGATCTTCAGAATTGTATCGCATTCAGAAACATGTCGCTCGACGGTTTGGTCACATTAACGCACACACACACACGCAAAACTTTGTCAACGTCTAATACTTGTTTACATTATCACACGTGGCAAAAAAAATATTTCATTGCAAGATCTGTTCCCGATTGCCGGAATGGTTTACTTTGAGTCATTTATGAATGTGAACGTGTTACTTTATTCAATATCACAAACGATGATCAAATGAAATGATTGAGTTAGTGCGTGTAACATGAGTGAATATGTTACAGTTAGACTTAATGGAAGAGTAAAATAATAAAATAACTCATTTGTTCCATCCATCCATCGTCAGTTACAGAAAAAAAAGGGTCACATTGCAGGTACATGAATGAAAATGCTAATTATTTCGCAAGATTGCATTTTGAGAATGCATCCCTGATGAGCTCCCCTGAGGTTGTGACAAGACTGACATTGTACAGCAGTTTTATACTGGAGGGATGAACTTTGCCCTTTGGCATATTTGTCATTGGAGCGATCCAAACGTCATTAAAAGTAAACAAGTTACATGACTTTAATATTATGATACTTGCATATCTTTAAAAGGTCATTTGTGTCCATTGCGTTACAAGCGGCCGCCACCTTTGTGGAATTTCCTGAAAAACAGCTTCAAAAGCCTCCAAAATTCTCCGCAAACAAGAAATTGCCGATTGACGATTTAGACGCGTATTGACTATTCTCCCGCTCTTCTCACCAACAATGTTCCATTTTTGTCATTTTTGAGTCAGCAAGCGATAGATACCGTTTGAAATGTCACCATTTGGACGCGTTTGACTTCTTGGAATTTCCTGACGTGCCAGATTCTTGGTGTAAATTTGGAAGTGAAACGTGTCAGCTTCACTGAGTTGGACACACGTCGAAGAACAAAGGATGACAAAACATCAAGTTATGATCTTGTGCTCCCAATTTGAAGGCACTTTTGGACAGACTTTCAAGAGATGCAGGCCTCGGTCAAACGTACCGGGATTGTCACGCTCGGTGGCACGAGAAAGCCATTTTCTATGCGTCCTTTCTGTAAACTTTAAAATACCACAAATTTCACCAGGCTCAATGAGAGTGCAAAGTTGGGGGAGTTTTTGTGCACGGTTTGTGTGTCATTAATACAATCAAAGGATTTGAAAAATAATAACTAGAGCTGCAAGCAGCTATAAAGGACGTTAGCGTACTTTATGAAAACTAAAAAAATCAATTATGATCAAATATAATCCCTATGAACTGCCAAAAATTTGGAAGGTAATTTTAAAAAGCCTCCTTCCTTTTGAGTCTCTTAGGCACAAGAAAAAAAAATACAGAAAAGTCAATTCCTCCCCCAAGCCATCATCCCATAAGTAAAATTGCTGTTGCATTGCACTGAGGTTGTCGTCACCATTGCAACCCCACTTTGCAATTTGACGGCTGCCGTTTTGGGGCAATGCGCACACCTCGCTGCTCTTTCATGTCGCGTTTGTGCAATGTGTAAATGGAGAGCCTTGAGCGAGGGGCCCGGCTTGCGCACGACGTTACGACACAATGTCAGTGTGTCCCCACGCCGGCGCTGCAGACCACTAATGGTGTTTGTGTGCAGGGGACATGGTGGAAGGCGCGTTCAAGAGCGCCTTAGGAGTCAAAAGCACAGACAAGGACAAAGGAGGCTTCATGTCTTTTTTGGGAGGAGACAAGGAAAAAGAGGACGAGCGCGACAAGGGAGGATTATTCTCCTTTGGAGACAAGAGAAAAGAGGACGATGACGACGACAAGGGAAGCTTCTTCTCCAAATTCCTTGACAGAGACGACGACGACGACAAGAAGGCCAAGCGGTCGGGCTTTGATGGCTTGTTCAGCGACCTAGACGGACCGGGAGCCGGAGGACCGGGCATTGGAGGACCGGGCGCCGGAGGACCGGGCGCCGGAGGACCGGGCGCCGGAGGACCGGGCGCCGGAGGACCGGGCGCCGGAGGACCGGGCATTGGAGCCGGTGGCGCGCGAGGCGGGCCAGGCTTAAGTGAGGGAGGTGAGTGTGGACATCGGCTTCAACTCAACATTTGGCAGGGTTGACATCAATTTCCGCTCAAAAGATTCACACATGCAAGCAAACAAAAGTCACCTTGCAGCGGTATATTAAAAAAAGGATGCAATCCTGATCCTTAATATTCTGCCATTTGAAAAGTTCAACAATTTCAGCTCCTCTTTGCACATGTTGAGTTTGGCAGCTCAAAACGTTTCAAATTATTCACCACGTTTGCAACTTTGGGCAACGCGATCGCGCCACGGGCGAAAAGGGTCCTGCGAGTCTTGCTCGGATTTGGTTTTTGAAAGAGTGACTAGATGGGTGGAAAGATTGTGTGGATATCGTGGCGCAGATGTGCACCTGTCAAGGCTGTCCGTTTGCGGTGCACACGCTTTCAAATGTGGAACCTGACAAAATGCGGACTTGTTGACAAGTAAGATGACATTCACAACGACAACTTTGGTTGGTGGCATCCAAAAACGGGGGTCGTGAACGCATGTTTGCAACAAACACGCGTATGTCATGTCACAGTCGTGTTGAGCCTTTTGGCAAACGTGTTGATGAGGAAATGCCCATGGTGTATTTTAAAGTCAGGTTGTACCTCCTTTCGTCTTCCATCAGATTTGTTTGGCGATCTGATGGACGTGGCTGAAGAAACGGCCAAAGGGAAGTAGAGCAACGGGGAAGAAAGTGCTTGGCTTGCTTCCTTCCCACGCACCTGCCATCTTGTGCTCGTCAACAGGCAAGCCAGCGACTACGATACACGCAGCAACCTTAACAACCGTCTTCCAATGCGTCCGTTGGCGTCCATGTCATTGTTTTGAGAGTCCTCAAGTCACGTAGCTTAGCAACAAGAAGCTCGCCGTGCTAACTTGCTGCGAACGCAAAACATCTCGGCGATGTGATGACAATGTGAGCGGACGGACTCCAGCTGGCTGTTGTTCACAATCTCACCATCCCGTGATCGTTCATAATTGAAAAGCTTGGAAAATGATTCAAGTCAGAAGAGGAAATGAGTACCTGTTGACAATTTTGAACAATTTATTTTCATGCCCGTTTTTGCGCAATTTGTGCACATGGACTCTAAAAGTTGTGTATCAAATGTGAAAATGTCTGTTAACTTCCTCTTGGAATTCCCAGATTAAAACTTCCAGGAGACTTTGCATTTGTCTGACTCCCAAATGCCATATTTTAACATTTCACGCCGCAGATGCCATTTTTGGGGTGCAGTGCGGCCTCCGTCCGAACAGCAGCAAGAAAATTCTGACCATATGCAATTCCAGGCAGAACATTTGTTCTGAAATTTCATGTTTGGAACAATTTATCAAAACATTAGCACAAAAAATGCCTGGCTTTACTGCGGGAACATTAATAATTGGATTAAAAACACCCAAAAAAAAAAACTAAGGTTCAATTCTCAACACGATCAGTCATTTTTGCATCAAGCATGCAAAGATGCGAACGTAATCATAGGAAAGAAAATCCAAAATGATAAATACACCAAGCCAGCCATTTTGTGAAGCACTCTTCTTCTCGATACAGAAAATGACGAGACGGGGAACGTTGCTCATTTTCGAATGATTAGTCGGTATTCGTGAGTCAGAGTACAATTTCTTTGTCGGCTAGAATTGTCTTGTCGACTGAGATCACTAAAATCATTCATATTAATGCTTCAAAAATGGAAATATTGACTTTGCAGTGACATTCCAACAATGCACATTGTATACACGCACGCACACACATTTTTAAAAACATTTTCATCTGAAGACAAACTTTCAACAACCCAAATAAAAGCAAATGATTCCAAACTCGGCTCAGCATTCGCAACCTCGCCGTTTGTCGTATTCTGAAACGCGGCCCAATGTGTAGAATAAGAAATGAATTCAGGCAATTTCTTGATGATTTTGAAGACAGCTAATATGGTGTGATTAAATTGGCCGCTCAATTAATGGACGCCAGTCATTTAATTGCGCGTTCTTACATTGTGAAGCATTAGCAACATTTTCTCGCACGACCCGCGTGAAATCCTCACCCGTCGGTGCAAAACGATCCTTCACAAAAGACGCGAGCTGACCTGAGCCGTGCCGGGCGTTCACGCGTCGGGGAGAAAGCGGAGGTCGAGCAGCGTTAACTCTCGACTGATGGGGGCGCTGTTCTCGTCACGCAGAATGAGGCTGCGCACGGCGATGAGCACGTCTTTACTGGGAAGGCTCAGGAGCGCATGGAGCCTCGCCGCCGCCACCTGGATGTGTTTCACGTCTGAGCCTGCAGATGAAAGCCAGTAGAAAACATAAAAGAGCCAACGGGAAGGCAGCCCTCAAAGCGACTCTCACCTGCGTTCCGCAGCAGCCGATCAGGTGCCACGTCCAGAATCTTCTGCATAACCACGGCGGGAACCTGAATGCACACCCGCCCGGAGCCCCGCCCACTCACCGTCAACACGGCCGGCCTGAAGACGAGCGCAACGTTAGAAAGTGTCCAAGGCGCACCGCCTTCCTCGGCAGACAGGAGGCGCCCACGAGTCTCACCTGAAGTAGCGCCGCACGCCACTGGCGGGCAGGCAAGGGTAGCACGGAAGGTAAATTCCGTTAGCGTCCACGTCGAGCTCGGCGCCGCACTGGCCGCAGCCCGAATACGTCACGTCGCCGTTCAGCAACGCCAGGACGGCGGAGCGTGACGAGGAGCCGTCCAAGCTGGGCCGCGGCGTGTCCTGGCAAGGCTGGAAACGGAAGGCCACCGCTTGCACCCTGAGCAGGGCATCTCCTGGGGGCGACACATACCTTGGGTCACGTGACACACGGACGACCACTCGGAATGGACAGCCAATCACGATGGCGACCGCTCCATTGTCTGCAGTTTTTAATGACATCCTCCAGGCAAATGACGCGAGAGACGATGTGTGTCTTGTCTTGTTGGATCTAACGGTCTACTTTGCCGTATGGTGTTCCACAAGGTCCTGTTTCGTTGTACTTGCTGCACGTGCCATGCGGATGACAGTCAGATCTACGTCCAGATGAGCAAAAAAGACGCTCTCTCCTCGACACCACTGTTGTCCTCTCGAAAGGAAATCAAAATGGGGATACAGAGTACGCCCTGCCCCTCAGGCGCCAGCTCACACGCAACCCCAATTGTGTATTTTCAAGGTGCGCGAGCATTGCCACCTGCATATTGCTGTGACAGCATCGTGTCCACATCCATCTCCACGCTGCAACCAGTCACACACAGGAAGCGGCCCAGCCGCAGGTCAGCGGGGTCCACTCGCCGAGCGTCGCTCCAGGGGGTCGTGTGAAGCTCGGGGAGGTCTGAGTTGGAGCCCTCCCTGACCAGGAGGAAGCGAACGTCCCAGACGGCGTCTGAAGGAGACGGAACGGCACCGCGTGGTCAAAATGTTTCGGCACACGCACACAGGCAGCGAGCCAACCTTGGTGCGTCCTCAAACGCGGAAGCCATTCCAGGGCCGAACCCCACAGGAGCAGCGCCCCCTTCTGGCCGTCGGCCCCCACAACGCTAGCCACCGCATGTCGCTCCAGAGCCGACCTGCGGCAAGACTCTGCCTCCGCTCGCCACTCTGAGACATTCGGGACCAGGATTTTATTAGATTTTTTTTTTCTGCCGTGGAATGGGAGTGTCGCCCGCGACACCACAGGCCATGTCACTCACCTGCGCTGACGTATGCGTGGGTGACGCGGAGCAGGGTGTGGACCAGCGTGTTGACTGCACGTAGCCACACGGGGGCGTCCGGCAGATGTTTCAGATCCTGAGGCGGGCTCGGCGGCGTGGACAGCAGCTGCGGTCGCCGCCGTCCCAGGAAGCGGCGGAGAGAAGAGACACAAGAAGCATCGACAGGCTGGGCACCTGAAAGACAGAGAGGGGTGAAGGTGGACCTGGGGGGGACATGGGGCCTAATGTGGGTGGTATACCCGTGGGGCAGGTGGGGGCACTGACATGACCCAAGTTGAGCAGTTTGCTGCTGAAGGTGGATTGCAAGATCTTGTTGCCCCTCCAGGTGTCCTCACTCAGCTGCAGGCCTGACTCCAATGAGGTCAAAGTTCAGGATCAAAAACCAACACACACGCCCTTGTAGTTGACTTTTGGAGACGTGCGGTTGCGTACCGGTGATGATGATGAGATCTCCGACGCCGAGGGCCGCCGCCCAGAACGCCGCCCGTCGCCACAGTAGCACCGTCATGTCCACGCCCGACTGGTCCGTCACCACCACACTGGCCAGTGGCACCAGCGAGCCCGCCGACGCTCCGCGTTTCACCTGGAACGACGGCCGCCGCTTCGTGACTCGATTGACAAAAAGCCACAGAGGCCACACTTGACGACAAACAAGTCATGTGGACGCGCACGTTCCTGACTGCAACGGCTACGGACAACCTCGCCAACAAGTACGCCCGCAACGCAATGGAAGGGAATTCCATTTTCTTCGTCCCCAATGGGCCCCAAAACAGGACCTAGTGGAACACCATTTGTGTTCTAATTTCCTGCTCATTTATATGAGAACAAATGGAAAGCGCTTAGTTACAACTCCAGCTCTTGCAAAATGCGCCATACAAATAAGGTTGGATTGTATGATTGAAATAATCAAAGGTCGGCTGAGGTCGCAGTCGTGTCTCCTTCGACACTTCCGTTTGTGTCCTTTGGGAGGCGGGCCTGGCCTGTCGTGTGACATGGACTCCAGCGCAAAGGTTTCTGCTTAGTTGGTCAAACTAACGGAGGGAGGCTAGCTTCAGGATGGCCGAGTGGTCTGCTGCCAGGATGGCCGAGTGGTCTAAGGCGCCGCGTTCAGGACCCAGTCTCCCCAGGAGGCCTGGGTTCGAATCTCGAATTTCCCCATTGTGGGACTAATAAAGGCAATATTATTATTATTATTCAATTAGCTACTGTTCGTTACCATCGACGTCCAGTTATGACACTTTTGCATCTTTTATAGTGTGAAATGATCCCAAACTAAACTTGCTCATAACGACTCACATTTATTGTTCTGAATGGAAAAATAATGCAACAATCCATCCCGTAAAATAGCAAATAATCTACAAAAACAGCGTCGTGAATAATCTCATAAATGCGCAAAAAGTGAAGCGCAATTTAGCGAGGGCCGACGGCTGTTGAGGTTTTATTCCCATTGTCAACAAGTTACCTTGATTTCCTTCAGCTGACAGGGATGAACCACGGCAACCAGAACCCGATAGCGAGCCGCCGCTTCAGCACACTGGGCCAGAAGTGTTGTGGAAGCACGAAAGCCGTCGTCCGCTGTCACGGCACGGTCATCCTCCTGCGAGCATAGCACGCCGTGCCGGGTGGCCTCTAGTACCACGCCTCCTCGCTCCACCCGCCGGGCCTGACGAACGGCCCCGCCAGAACCGTCGGGAGAGCGGTGAGACGCACCGAAGAGCTCATCAAATCCTTGAGACGAGCGAGTGGGCTCGCTGAAGAGCTCGGGTGAGCCTGATGAGTGGGCCGCTGACGTCTGAGTGGGTTTAGTGGGCGGGGCTTCGGCAGCGCAACGAGTCGATTGGATGCCTCTGAGGAACAAGGCTTGGCTCAGGGTCCAAGTGGAAAGGTACTGGCTGAGGAGGGACAACTGCGATTCCGGCTGATCCGCTCGCAAACGCGAGTCGCCAAGAAGAGGCGACACTCGCTGGTCATCTGAGCGTTGCGACGACACGGCGCTCTGATGATTTGTTGAGGCCGAAGCCGCCTTAGGTGAGCGTTCATCCAGCACGCCGCCGCAGTCTTCATCTGAGGATCAGAATTGGAATCGGTTTACGTGTGCTGGCCACGAGTCAGTGCTGCAAAATGTTAGCGCTGGGACGAGAGGCGTGTTGTCGGGCGCACCGGCGGCGGGGACGAGGCGGCCTTCCCGCCAGGTAAGCTCCAGTTGTCTCCAGCGCCGAGGCCGCTCCAGCCGCACGCCGCCATCAGCAGGCGAGGGACGTGGCGCCCCCAGAAACGCGTGGACCTTGGGCCGCTCACACATTCTGACAGAGGAAGAAGAAGCGTTGTCGCCTCCTCGACGCTCTAAACGTCAACCAGGGAGAAAATGAGGAGTTCATAAAAAGCGAGGCGGGCAACGTTTATGATTAAGAGCCAACGAGAACGGGCACAAGAACACGGAAGCAATGCTTGTGCGTGTTCTTCCGGCGTTCCACAAACCAACGACGGCTGTTGGAAAACGACACGCGATTTACTTTTGAGGTCAGGTCGCGCACACTGTGATGGTGACTGACATCTTTGATCCTGGCGCCATCACAATGTTCAGAGGAGATTTCCATCTCTTGCTCCTCTTTCATGTGCCAACATCTGACACACGCACGCGCGCGCACACACACACACACACACACACACCCTCACACACGCGCGCACACACACACGTGCAACAAGAGAGACTCAAATTTGGAATGCCAAGAAAGTGCAGATGTGAAGGGAGCTACGGATTATCGTGATTGGAAATGATTGCATTTGGCTAAAATTGTTTTGTGTTTTACGTTCAGCACTTTGTACTTATTTGCATTTGTATTGGGCGGCACAGCAAATGAAAAAGTGTTCTCAGTTGGCGAATTGCAAGTCTGTCGTTTCTTTGCATTACGGAATCCTTCGCGTGCTTTTTGAGATCAATATTTATATTCTAATTCTTTGACATTTATTGACGATAAATCAACGAGCCAATTCATTATTGAAAGAAATAAATGGAATACCTTTCAATGAGATAATGTGACGAACCAGCCAGGCTGCAAAAAAATTGGGAAGGACACAACACAGCCAATTGAATCGGAAAATTCTTTTGGGAAACACCAGAGTGCAGACGAGGTAGCTAATGCTAAACTGAGCTAAAGTAAGCTAGGCTACGCTAGCGAGGTGCAACGTTGTCTTCCAGGTGAAGTAACCGAACAGGAAAAGGAAGAATACAAAGCAAAGGAGGAGGAGGCTTTTTTTTTTGTTCTTTTTTGGTGACGCGCCCACTTCCGCGTTGACTTGTCCAACTTTGTTTGCGGTCTCGTCACTTTTGGCGCAAACCTTGCCACTGAGCTCGCCACAGCCAACATGTATCGGCACAACTTGGCGGGGCTGCTCGCCCGGGCGACGGCAAACTTTTCCCGGTTGGCCGCCGCCGAGCCTGCGGCCCCCCAGCAGCCGCCGCGACACCACCGCGGCTACTCGCATCGGGCCGCCACGGAGCCCGGCGGTGGTGGTGGCGACAGCGACGTCGACGACCCCAACTTCTTTGCTATGGTGGAAGGCTTCTTCGACCGCGGAGCCGCTATCGTGGAGGACAAGCTGGTGGACGAGCTGAAGACGCGCGAGAGCGTCGACAGCAAGAGGAAGCGCGTGCGCGGGATTCTCAAGATCATCAAGCCGTGCAATCACGTCCTCAGTCTCAGCTTCCCCATCAAGAGGGACAGCGGCGAGTGGGAGGTCGTCGAGGGCTACCGCGCCCAGCACAGCCAGCACAGGACGCCCTGCAAGGGAGGTCAGACCGCAAAGGGGCGGGGGGTGTTGGGGGGCCGCATTCCGGGTGCTCACGTGCAACACGAACCCCAAATGCGCGTCGCGATGCTGACTGCAGAGCGCAGTTTCGGGCGTGGATCAACCTAAAGTTTGACTCCGCCCACACGCGTTCTCCACATCAAAGTGCTTTTTTCTTTCTTTTTCTTTCAACTATTTCCTTGGCGGCATTAACGACGCGACATCTAATGACGTATTTTTTTCCCCCAAACACTGACACATTGAAAATGTCAACACCATTCTCAAGCATGCGGTGAATGCGCCCTCTGCTGGGCACATGTGGTACTACTTGTCCGACTTTTGAGCCTAACTTTTGAACGCAGTGACCACAACACGCACAACCAACATCAACTTCCCATTTTCAGCCCCTGAACACGCTTTAGAAGCTTTCGAGGCTCTGTTCATCCACAATTGGACGTCATGTGGCCCCTTGGACCACTTCCGTCAAACAGTTCAGAGCTCAAAAAACAAAAGGCATAGAAGCAGTGCCCTGATCAGGAATGTCAACATTCGGGTCTGGCTGGCAGTTCGAGCACATCTCCAAAGACTTTTCTGATTTCTCTTCATTACCTTGATGACTGTTGATGATGATGAACCAAAAGCCAGTAAATCACGTAAATACTCAGCGAGCAGCCCTTTTGAACGCCAGAACTTGCGCTTGACGAGGTCATTTGCGCTTGTCCACTTCCGAGGCTACTTCACGAACAACTGCATGTCAATGACATGTTAGTCACGCAAACCTCGGCTGCAAAGAACCGTAACAAAAAGTAACTCTTGGCCCGCTTATTTCCGTAACATCCGTCAAAAATCTGCAAACATGTTGATTGTTCAAAGTAAAAGCAGAAATTTCAACACAGATAATCGCTTTGCTTTCATGCAAGACGACAAGAAGCTGAGAATGTTTAGAGAAGAAACCACAACTGGTGTTCCACAAGGCTCTGTTGTTTTGTTGTTTACGTTTCAGGGATCCGCTACAGCACCGACGTGTCTGTTGACGAGGTCAAAGCGTTGGCGTCGCTAATGACCTACAAGTGCGCTGTGGTTGGTCAGTCCAAACGTCATGCGGGCACTGCGGCGCACTTATAGTCGGGTGATTGACGGTTGATGTCTTGTAGATGTTCCTTTTGGTGGCGCAAAGGCCGGAGTCAAGATCAATCCCAAGAAATATTCCGTAAGTCAGCCTTGGTCTTTTTTTTTCCCTCCTCCTCCTCCTCCGTCAAGTTCGGCGTCGCCGCACGTTGGGCGTGTCATCGCAACGCCCACGTCTGTATTTGTCATCATGTGCGTTCTTGTGTCACGCGATGACCTCCATGTAGAGATCGTTCTAGTCGATTGTTTCCAGGACAACGAGTTGGAGAAGATCACCAGGAGGTTCACCGTGGAGCTCGCCAAGAAAGGCTTCATTGGTGAGTCCCCCCCAAAAAAAAGAAGCGTTCGAAATCAATTGTATCGATTCGTCCGAGCGCATCTGTCAGTACGCTTTGAAGAGATTTTCGGGGGCCGCCGTAGTTGGCAAGCGATGAACATGAATGGCGAATGTCTGTAATGCAGGACCCGGCATCGACGTTCCCGCTCCGGACATGGGCACGGGCGAGCGCGAGATGTCGTGGATCGCCGACACCTTCGCCACCACCATGGGCTACAATGTGAGTTGCGCCCGCGCTCGCACGCCGCCGGCCGGCTGCTGACCTTGAGTTCCCGCCGCAGGACATCAACGCTCACGCCTGCGTGACCGGCAAGCCCATCAGCCAAGGCGGCATCCACGGACGCATCTCGGCCACCGGAAGAGGCGTCTTGCACGGCATCGAGAACTTCGTCAACGAGGCGGCCTACATGAGCAAACTGGGAATGTGTCCCGGCTTCCGCGACAAGACTTTTGTCATTCAGGTAGCGAGCTGCCAATTTATTAGGAACGCTCTCCTTTTTTTTCTCCTTGAAATGAATGATTTGATGATTTTGCTGAGTTGGAGCGCGTCGGCGTCGGCCTAAACTTGTGCTTCAGGGTTTTGGCAATGTGGGTCTGCACTCCATGCGTTACCTTCACCGCTTCGGCGCCAAATGCGTGGGAGTGGGCGAGATCGACGGGAGTATCTGGAACTCGGACGGCATCGACCCCAAAGAACTGGAGGACTACAAGCTGGTGCGCCCCCCTACTTGCCCCTCCCCCTTCCCGCCTTCCCGTTGACAGAATGGAAAAAGTGAGCCGTGTGTGTCTCCAGGCCAACGGGACCATCGTCGGCTTCCCCAATTCTTCGCCATACGACGGCAGCATCCTGGAGGCCGACTGCGATATCCTCATTCCCGCCGCCGGCGAGAAGCAGCTCACCAAAAGAAACGCGGCCAACGTCAAGGCCAAGGTCGCTTTTCGGCATTCTTCTTCATTCTTTCATTGCTAGTGCTGAAGGCGTGTACGGTCGAGCATGAAGGCGCCGGTGTCGTCCTTGTTGTTTGCACAGATCATCGCCGAAGGCGCCAACGGTCCGACTACGCCCGAGGCAGACCGCATCTTCCTGGAAAGGAACATCCTGGTCATCCCGGTAAGACTCCGCCCACTAACTTATCCCTCCGCTATGCTAGCGCCGCTATGCTAACAACCCCCCCCCCCCAAATGCCCCACACAGGACATGTACTTGAATGCGGGCGGCGTGACCGTGTCGTACTTCGAGTGGCTGAAGAACCTCAATCACGTCAGTTACGGCCGCCTGACCTTCAAGTACGAGCGGGATTCCAACTACCACTTGCTGAGTGAGTGAGCGAGCGCTGCCTGTTGCGCAACACCTTTCAGCTTGATTCTCACACCTGACATTGATCATTTTGTTCACATGACTGGCGGAAAAAACAACGAGTCGCTGTAGCGACGTCACAACCCATTTTAATATTAGTCCTTTTGATAATGATCCCAATTGGCCGATGCCGATACCAATTAATTGTAGTCATGGATACTTGAAGCCGATATTCATTTGTTGGAAAAAAATGGTGTCAAAATTTGGAAAAATAAAAACTCCAAAACGTGACTTTAAGTACGTTTACTAAACTATTGGTGATGAACAACATGTTAAAGCTTTTTTAGCGTCTGCAAAGTTTGTCGCTTGGCCTCCCTCTGCTCGCGGGACCTCTTCCGCAGTGCGTGTGACTCGAGGTGAAAAAGCAAACAGGCGCTTACTGCTGATAGGCTGCACAAGGAACCAATCAAATGGTCCTGTGGGCGGGACAATCTGATTCTGCAGGCAGGGCCACCAGCAGAGAGCGAGAGCGAAAGATGTGCTGCGCTGCAACGGGCCAAAATAAACCAACTTTTAATTTATTGGTTTTTAAATTAAAACAAAGAAAGTCGATCCCCATAATGGGCAAAATGCCAAATATCGGCCTCAATAATTGGCCTGGAGATAATCGGTCTATCACTATTCTCGACAACATCAGTCAGGCCGAGCAAACGCTTGTGAAATTTCAGTAAGTCCACCGAGTGCAGCAGGACAAAGATTCGACGTCGCCGTGATTTGTTGACGGAAAACTGCTGCTGAGAAAAAGCTGAACGACAACTAGTCTGTCAAGGACGACATGTTTGGACTTGCGTTTCATTTTCAAGTTGTCACTTCATGTCAAAGGAAAGAGTCATGCAAAAATCAAGTCGCCACTAACGTTGCATGCATTTAGAAAAGAGGAATTTTTCCATTCTAAAAATTCCTCGTCAACAAATACTGAAAGTCTTGGACAGCAGTCAAATGCTATAAAACGTCTCTCATTTGTTTTACTTGTTAAGGGACCAAAAAACAATTTTTGCAGTCCCATTTTGAAACGAATTGGCCAAATAATTATTAATCTGCTTTTTTTTTCGGCCCCACCCAAAAAAAAAATCCCGTTTGTCGGGGCCAAGTGATGACATCATCGTCAACAGCTGGGAAGCGAAAATCTCGTTCCAGTTGACATGAATGCCGTCCACAATTTGGACTTTGTTTTCCTGTCTTGTCAACCGCTGCCTCCTCAGTGTTCAGCAGCGGCAGCAACAGCGGCAAGCACGTGAGCCGGCCCACCGCCGATAGAAAAAAGCGGGAGAAGCCCTCACGTTACGTTTGAGTGTGCAAAGTGGAAAAAGCCTCTCCGATTGAAGCCGCGACATGTTTTGGTGGTCTGCACTTATTTTCCGTCCTCAGTGTCCGTCCAGGAGAGTTTGGAGAGGAAGTTCGGCAAGCACGGCGGTGCCATTCCCATCGTTCCCACCTCGGAGTTCCAGGCACGCATCGCCGTAAGTACCGTACTTGAATGTGCCGGCCTCTTGCAAATGCGGACCCGCCAACGTAGACTTGGACGCCCGACCTACGTTGCATGTGGCGCCGTCGGATGAGAGGAAACGCCGACATGCATGCCAATGTTTTGCAGTCAAATGCACCTCTCAACTTTGTATGAACTGATGCTAATCGCTAGCATGTCAATGGCATTTTCCATTGTGTGTTAGCATTAAGCTAAGCCAAAGTCGTCAATTTCGCCAATTGTTTGAAATGGACTAAAGTATCATTCTCATGCTTTGAGGTTGACTTTTGCAACTCAACTTGAGCTCGAAGCTTCTTTTTGTCAACAGCTGTTCAACATGTGCCAAAGGGCAACTTATTGTCACCTTGCTCAGCGCTCGAGTCGTTCGTATGTTTGCGCTTGCGTGTGTGCTAATACCTGCGCTGTGCCGCAGGGGGCATCAGAGAAGGACATCGTCCACTCGGGCTTGGCCTTCACCATGGAGCGCTCGGCGAGGGTAACGCCCACTTGCTGACCTTCGACCTCGCCACCCTCAGCCTTTTGACCTTTGTCGTCTTCCCGCAGCAAATCATGCGCACGGCCAGCAGGTTCCGGCTGGGGTTGGACTTGCGAACGGCCGCCTACGTCAACGCCATCGAGAAAGTCTTCCAAGTTTACGCCGAGGCGGGACTCATCTTCACGTAGCTGTCAGTCACGCTCGCTCGCTTCCGGTTTCTGGCAGGATAACGACATCACCAGCCTTCAAAGAAAAGTTGCAGCAAAGGAAAAGAGCCAGAGTTAATTGGAATGATGATGATGATGATGACGTTTGTATGTCCAAAGTGGCCGTCTCATGTCCATGAGTTTAGATGTCATTTGATGGCATGTAAATATGCTTGTTTGGGGGTTTTTTCCACCTCTTTCAAGTTGCTTTGAACTTCAAATAGTCTTGTTATCATCAGCAGCAGCAGCAGCAAAAAGAAGGTCATGCAACTCTTCAAATGTTCCTTGGTGTGTTTTTCACAAGACGGAATTAAAGACTGACACCTGCACATGCGTATTGTCGTATGTTGACCAGTGACAACTCGTAGCACTTTCGCATTGCACCTATTCTCTGGTCTCAATAAACATTGGGTTTCTCGATGGCTCGGTCAGCCTCAGCGCTTTTGTTCTTCATGTCGCTATCTGGCCAATGAGAGCGCAACCACTGCTCGCGTTGAAAATTCCAACGACATTCTGAAAATGGTTTGCAAACAAGCACGCAAGCCTTAGTGTCATGTCTTAAATGCCACAAATGCTGCGAAGGGAGTTTTTATTGTATTTTTTTATACTAAAATGTTTGATTGACATCATACGCAACAGTATAGCTGCCACAACAACAACAAAAAAAAAGGAAGTTCCGTATCACAATATCACATTTTAACGTCATAAATTGATAAGTCTCAAATATTCACCCATTCTCTGGACCGCTTCTCCTCACAAGGGTCGCGCGCGTGCTGGAGCCTATTGACTTCGGGCAGTAGGCGGGGCTAACACCCTGAACTGGTCGCCAGCCAATCGCAGGGCACACATAGATGAACAACCATCCGCGCTCACACTCATACCTGAAGGCAATTCAGAGTGTCCTATCAAACTGCCAGGCATGTTTTTGGAACGTGGGAAACCGGACAACCCGGAGGAAAGCCACACAGGAAGGCTGGAGCCGGAATCGATCCCTGTACCTCTGCACTGTGAGGCCATCGTACGAACCACCTGGCCACCGTGCCGCCAAGTTTCAAATAACGAGATCAATTTAAGGAATGAAGACAAAAAAAAAACAATGACCTGCAAAGGAAGGAACTGCAAGTCAAACTTATAGGGTTACATCATGATCACATGACATTTATTACATGTAACGTAACGTGAAACTGAACTTTTTGTATGTGAGTGACTTTCTTCAATTCATGCTATCGTTCACGTTTGTTGTGGCGCCCCCCGTTGGCAAACGCAGCGTTTCGTTTCGATCGTGTCATGACGTCGGAAAAGGTTTACGCTGGAAGAATTTTTCTCAGTTTTGGTTGACCCGAGAAGTGATTGACGCAAAAACATCCACCTAGCTCTTACATATTTGTTTGTTTGTTTCTACAATGTTCTACGCTTTTAACTTAATCAACGGCAGTCAATGTTGGCCAAGCGAATTTACCAAAAAAAAAGAAAAACGTTTTTATTTACGTCCCAGTGGCGGAAACTTTTGGTTCGGAGGGCTTAGCCTGTGCACCAATCAGAGTTTCGGACTCTAACCGGAATTCCCCGCCATCTGTGGGGATTTCCACTCTGACTGACAGGCAGGCGGTTGCTGAGGCAACGCCGCTTCTTTCGGCCGACGGCGATAGTGAGCGCGAGCTGAGCTTCCGCTAAACGAGCATTCTTTTCAAAATAAGAGTGAGATTGTAACAAACAGAATCGCGCTCTCGTCGCTGCCAAATGTTTGATCCAAATATTTGGTGGAGCTTTTTAGGGAAGTTTGCCACTCACAAGTGAACAACGAATTTATGTTACTTATGTTACCACGTCAGATAAAGACGAAGGTTTAACCTTAAAAAAAATGTTTTGAAAGTTCTCACGGGAAGTGTAAGTGCTTCCTTTCCTGTTTTGTTTTCGACTTGGCGACACTTCGGCTGATTTTGGAGTTTCAACAAGTATTCTGCTATCAGAAAAGGCAAGTAAAATCACTGTTTTATCATCTCAGCCACATTGCGTTTTGATTGACCAATATAATAAGAAGAAAAAGCAGATAACAATAATCCGTGACTAACTTGTACGTGTGGCCTAAGGCACTTATCGGGAACTCGTCAATAGGGATCAATAACATGCTCAGAGCTCAGCAATTACCCGAAAAACAGGACTGGGCCGCCCGAGGGGGGAGGGGGGGGTCGACGGCGTGTGCGCGCGTGTGTGCGCGCGCGTGTGTGCACGCGCGCGCGCACCAGCTCGATTTGCCTGAGAAGGCGGTAAACCCCGGACTGGTCGCCAACTATTGTCTTGTCACATCGATGACCAAAATACTGGACGCCTGTCAGTCAGGTCACATGCACAAACAATGGACTGGTTGCCAATGAATCAGGAAACGTAGAGACAAATTGACTGGTCTCCAGTCATCAACAGGTCAGGTGTACACAAATTGAATGGTCGCCAGCCAGCAACAGGTCACTCACGTCTACCCAAATGGATTGGTCTCTGGTCGTTAAAAGGTCACATAGAACAGACTGGTCGCCAGTCAGTCATGTCTAGACAAATGGAAGTGAAGGGATAGTGAAGAAGATGATGATCACGTTGAATGTTTTTTTTTCTTGTAAGAAAGCAAACAAGTCATGTGAAAGTCAAACTTCTTTTCTTCTCTGCTCGCTCGCTCGCACGCTCGCAGGATGACAGAAGCTCAGATGATCAACGGCTACGACAGCGACGTGAGTTTTTGTTTCCTTTTGATTGGACTGACGACTGGTCAACACGCTAAAGTCACGTCAACGCTAACGTAGCACGCTAATGCTCATTGGCATGTCGCTCGTGTAGCAGTTGCAGTTCAACTTGACGCCATATGAATACATTCCTCCTGTGGACGTGAAGACCGAAGCGTACGTACCTGAGACAGGTAATCACGTCTCACGGTGATGACATCATCAATGTCGCGGACGTGCGGCGCCGCCCGCTAACTTGTCTGCGGCGTGGGTTTGTGTTACAGCGCATGGCCCTTACATCCAAATCATCGAGGAGCCCAAACAGGTGAGCGGCTAACGAATAAGCGGAAGAATGCGGAGGACGGCGTTCTCGTCATCTTCTTCTCGTCTTTTGCCAGCGCGGCTTTCGCTTTCGTTACGAGTGCGAGGGGCCATCGCACGGCGGCCTGCCGGGAGCCTCCAGCGAGAAAAACCGAAGGACGTACCCCACCGTCAAGGTGAGCCACCGCCGCTCCCGATGACGTTGCGTGACGTCCTGGCTGACTTCCTTTGCGTGTGCGTGCGCCAGATTAACAACTACGTGGGCCACGCACGCGTGGAGGTCCAGTTGGTGACCCACACGGACCCGCCGCGCGTGCACGCTCACAGCCTGGTGGGACGCCACTGCAACGAGAACGGGACGTGCACCCTGGACGTGGGACCCAACGACCTGACCGCCTCGTCAGTATCGTTCGCCCTCGCCGTCGTTCTTTACGACTTTTTGGGACACTTTGGCAAGTGCGCTCAACCCGTTGCAGTTTCAGCAACTTGGGCATCCTCCACGTGACCAAGAAAGGCGTGGTGGAGGTTCTGACGCGTCGGCTGCGCGATGAGTGGCGTCGGCGTCGGGGAGGCTCCGCCCACCTGACGCCATCCGAGGAGAGTTCCCTGAGCAAGGACGCCAAGGAGCTTTCCAAAATGGTGGACCTCAACATCGTCAGGCTCAAGTTCACCGCCTTCCTTAAGGACAGCAACGGAGGGTTCACGCGAGCCCTCAAGGCCGTCGTTTCCAACCCCATCTACGACAGCAGTGGGTCCCGCCCCCTGCGCTGAGTCCCGCCCTCTGCCCTTGTCCATTCACCCCCCTTTCTTTTTCTTGCCGCCAGAATCTCCCAACGCGTCCAACCTGAAGATCTCCCGCATCGACAAGACGTGCGGATCCGTGCTCGGAGGCGACGAGATCTTCCTCCTGTGCGACAAAGTCCAAAAAGGTGCCGTCCCGTTTTCAGAACAACACCGATTCGAGTATTCACCGACACCCCGAGCACTTTTGACAGCTCATTGTGAACCGAGACCTTTCCTTTTTCCTTTTGGACAAACGATTTGTCAATGCGTCACAGCAACGCGACCACTTTTGAGGAGGACTTTAGTCCGCGTCCCATTTCTTTTTTTTTTGGGGTCTAAGTGTCGGCGAGTGGCATCTGCAGCCTTCACAAAAACTCGATACGCGAAAATGAGGCCGGCCGCGTTCCAGCAAAGCTCCCGAATCGCAAGCTAACGAAGACGCGAAGGAGGAAAATGACGGCTGCGCTTGCACAAAATCTTTGATCTTGCCACAAAATGTGGCGGCGCCGAGTCGAGTCGTTAACGGACGCATTTCGTTTGCATCGTGAGCCGCTTTTGTCCGCTTTCGACGGGTTGAGCCACTTTAGCACGTTCATCGGGACGCGGGGGGTGATGCAACGGCGCTCATGGAAGGCCGCGTGATTTTTCACCACAGACGACATCGAGATTCGCTTCTACGAGGACGAGGACGGCGGCTGGGAGGCGTTTGGCGACTTTGCTCCGACGGACGTCCACAAGCAGGCGAGTCAATCGGCCGCATCCGCGAGAGAGCGCGCGTGACCTCGGCCGCCCTCTTTCCTTCCTCAGTACGCCATCGTGTTCAAGACGCCGCCATACCACACCGCCGAGCTGGAGCGGCCCGTCACCGTCTTCTTGCAACTCAAGAGGAAAAAGGCGGGCGACTGCAGCGACCCCAAACACTTCACGTACATCCCGCATGTTCAAGGTCAGCCGCATCGCTTTCCTTCCTTCCTTCCTCCTCCTTCTCCTCCTCTTCCTTCGCTAGCAAACGTGCACCACATAAAAATAAACCAATTCGGTCGGACATGTTTTGAGCACAACAGTCCGTCCTGGTCGCCGATAGCGACGGACAGCCGGCACGCGTTTCCTTCACGACAAAACCACCAGACCCTTTTTGAGGGTCGCATTTTTGGAGCCAAAACGCAAAGAAGACCGCCATCGTGCTCGTGCGCGACTAGGACGGCGGACGTGTCGTTTTGTGGTGGACAGTGAGATTTGATTCCGCACCGATCGGCGGCCCGCTGCGCCTCTTTCCCTTTTCTTTGGAGTCTCGCGATTGGTTTGGAATTGGTTGAACGAAGGCTCGTCCAAATCTCTCTCTCTCTCTCCGCGGTCGCGTTCAGACAAAGAGGAGGTGCTGAAGAAGAAGCAAAAGCCCCTCCCCCACTATGAGCCCTGGCAAGGAGGCGGTGAACGAGGAGGAGGCGGCGGCAACGGCTTTGGAGGGGGAGGAGCCACAGGAGAAGGTGAGGCCAACGCTCACAACCGATGCCGAAACCGAAAGCTCACCGTTGGCCGTTTGTCTCTTTGAGGTTTTCACTTCAGCCAGCGCATGAACGGTGCGCCGGGGGGAGGAGCCGGAGGAGGCGGAGTTTACTATTCGGGAAACGTCGTCGGCTTTAGAGGTGGAGCGCGCGCGGCGGGCTCGGCCCCCCAGCGCAGGCAGCTGTCAATTTTCGGTACGCGCGTCTACACGTCATCATGTTGCCAAAATGTCGACAGTCACACGAAACGAGGGCCGACCATCTTCGTGGTCACGATGTGACATCACGTGACCTTCACGTTGTCAGATGTCATGACGTGTTCTTTGCCTGCGGTCACACGTCACTGACTTGCGTTGTCCCGCGTGTCACCCGCAGCCGCCGCGTTCCAGGCCGGAGCTCATCAAGCACGTGCCGCCCTCCTGCGCTACTGCGCAAGCGGCGACGCCCGCTTCCTTCTGGGCCTACACGGACGCCTGTGCGGCACGCGTGACGCCGGCGGAGACACGTCAGTCACACTCGACGCCCCGAGCCGTCGCCAGCCGCCACCCTTTCTGACGTCCCGCCTCTTTTCCTACCGCAGTCCCCTGCACCTGTCCATCATCCACCAGCAAACGGCCGTCACCTGCCAGCTGATTGACACGTCGCTTAGCGACGGGCGGCGACGCGTGCTCAACGTCGCCAACCACCTGCGACAGGTCGGTCACGCTGATCTCATCTGAGCTCGCTGCTAAATGGAACGTGACGGCGTAAAATGAATCTCGTGAAATCGACGGATGCGTCTCGAAATAAATCACGCGACGCGTGCATGTGATTTGACCGTCAGACGGCGCTCCACCTGGCGGTGCTGACACGTCAACCGTGTGTTGTGGAGGCGCTGATGAGGGCGGGGGCGGACCCCGGCCTGCAGGACAGAGACGGCCGCTGCCCGCTGCACCTGGCGGCGCTGGGCGGCGATGTCGCCACTTTACGCGCCGCGCTGGCCCACCTGGGGGAAGGACACGCCCACCTCTTGACAACCGCCGATTACCACGGTGAATGGGCGGGGAAGCGCCGATCACGTGCCGCTACGTGTCATCGTGCGTCCTCAGTTCTTGTCCATGTGTTGTAACGTGTCACATGTCGGCGTTTTGTGACGCCTCATCAGTCCGTCAGTTGTCGTTCATCCACACGCACACGTACGTCATAAACGTGACGTACGTCATAAACGTGACGTACGTCAATGTTTCTTGCTCGCATCATTTGTCATTTCCGTGTGTCGTCGCGTCAGGTATGGCGCCCCTTCACCTGGCGGTTCGCCGTGACGGCCATCGTTGTCTGCGCACGCTGGTGGAGAGCGGCGCCAAGGTCAACGCGGCCGAGCTGAAGGGCGGTCACACGGCTCTGCACATGGCCGTCAATCAAAAGCTCCTCAAGGTCGCCTGCACGCTCGTCACCGAGGTAGCGCAAGTACACGCACACGCACGCGATCACGATCACGCTCTGCCAATTGTGCCAAATGACTCTCTGTGGCGTGTTGCCTTGACGTGATGATGATCCTCAGCTCTTTTCTTTTGGCAGTTGAAGGCAGACGTGAACGCTCGCACTTTTGGAGGAAACACGCCGCTTCACCTCGCCGCCGCCGCACACGCGCACACGTTGTGCTCCGTTCTGCTCGCTGCCGGTACGCATTCACGCAGCCTCGCTCTGTCTTTCTCACACACACGGGCGTTTTCTTCTCGGGAGCACCCGACGCATCTTGCCATATTTCACTTTTTTCAGTTCAAAACAATTTTCCCGGCGCTCTTGTTTTATGTCGCCTTTCACTTGCAACGGGACCGCGCCGCTCGCCGACAAGTTGTGGCGTCGTAGATGAGCTCTGCCGCCATTTCAAAGCGCGACAACGTCGCCGCGCATTCGCGTCAAGATCGTCGAGCATTCGCAGACCTTTGACATGAGGCTCGTTCGGATTGGCGCAAGGAACCGACGCTAGCAACCTCGTCAACCCCGAGAAAATTGGGAATCCGTGTGAAGCGGTGACCTTTCACGAAGATGTGAGAACACCCAGCGGGGAACGGCGACTGTCTTTCACACGCGCACGCGCACGGATCGGTTTTGCGTTCAGGTGCCGACAAAGACATGGAGAACGACGAGCCGCTCGTTTTTAGCTCCTCGGATGACGACGACGACGACAAAGATCGTGAGGGTGAGGAGGCGGGGGCATTCTCGCAGCCAATCCACTGCCGGAAGAGACGAGTGGGCGGTCACACGGCGCTGGACCTGGCCAAATGTCACAAGGTAGCGAGCTCCCTTCAAAATAAAAACGGTTGTGCCCTTCAAAGTAAAAGCGTGGCCGTGTGATGTAACGCGACAGGTCAGAAAGTTGCTGACGACCACGTCCGCTCATCATGTGACCAAGAAGATCAAAGACAAACCAGGTGCGTCCTTTACTTGTCATTCACATCACCCGTCTGTCATTCACGTGCTATCGAGCCACGTGTCGTTCACATGTCGTCATGTTAGTTCTCATGTGCGAGCGTGTCATGCTCTCTCATCGCATTCGCGTGGCGTCAACCATCGTGTGTCACTTGTCACGTGGTATTCACACGGTCCTGACGTGACATCAACAGGGTCTTCAGACACTCTCATGTTGCTCACGTGTGGTCATGTCTCCCACATGTGCTAAGCATGTGTAGCGTTCCTTTCCAAGTGACGTGAGCGCGCGTGTTTTTGCCGCCGCGGTGACGCACTAGACGGCGAGCGTTGGCACGTGGATGCGTGCACGTTGCGTGACCTGGTGGAGGTGCTGAGCGATGCCGGCGTTCCGTGGAAAAAACTGGCCGACAAACTGGGAATGAAGACGCTGGCTCACCTCTACCAGGATAGCCCCGCCCCCTACCACAGCCTCCTGCAACACTACCAGGTCGGGACGCCTCATGCCAACTTGTAGACTTAAACATCTCGTCACCCTTTCCTCATCTTCCTCTCTGTCACCGCCATGGTGGTGATGACATCATGGCACGTGTGCGCGCAGCTCGGTGGCGGTCCCGTGGAAGATGTGCTGGAAGCTTTGGAGTCATTGGGCGTCCATGATGGCGTCCGCCTGCTGCGCCGTCACCATCGCCCGGACGCGCACGCGCCGCAAGACAAACTCAGACAAGGTGCCGACAAACACAATAAGCAAGATGGATGAGGGAACACGGGTCGCATATCGGCTCGGCTCCTCTCGTTAACTCAAGATTCATTTGAATTTGTCTTAATGCAGTTAAACATTTTTCCAAAAACGAAAATAACTCGCAAATATTGTACCGTATTCGCGGTGCATCTTTAGTTTGGAGACTTGTTTCAAAGAAAGATGACGCCGTTTAGATCGTATTTGAGGGTAAAAGAAAGTCTTTGAATGAAATAATCTTCATATTTGGTGATTGTACATTCATTTTAAGATATTCAAGTCAACATCTGTTCGAAAAATGAGAGCCAGAGAGAGGTCCAATTAAGTCTTGCACGAAATGTAGCCGAAAAAGGCGCTTTTTGATAATAATTGTGCACAATGCATTCATCCAAGTAACGACCGTTTTCTTTATTTGTCACCCCTCGCATACCTTTTTGCAGTGTTTTTCTTAACTTGATTCTTTTTTATTTTGATGTCGCTTTTCAATTGTATAATGCATAATCTCGCCTGGTAAACTCCTCCACCTGCACTCACATCCAGTTAGTCGTCATCAATGCATAACATTTGGTTTGTTGTGGCGTCCAACTAAAATGAGGCCACGGCAGGCGAAGACAAGAGGAGTTGAAACATTAATGACGCGCATCCCAACTATTATATCGTTGCTATCTTGACTGTTTGTAGGAAAATGACAGGCACTTACTTCAGTTGCCATTCAAGGTCGCTCTCTCTCCGCAACACGAGTTGGCCGACGTTCGACGTTTGTTTCACTCACAAGTTCATTCCACATGTGCGCTCACAGTTGCTTTCGACGATGTTTTACGCTCAGCAAAAAGTTTCTTCCCTGTGCTCCGCCCCACCACAAACAATCATTACCCACAGGTGTGTGCACATCCTGATAAGAAAGACCACTCCCCCTCCCCGTGACACCACCAATCACAGTGAAAGTGGAGTGTGCGCACACTTGGCGCGTGCACAACACACAAGCATGCGTCGCACAAATCACCATCTGGCTCCTACATGCGGTGTGGAGTTTTTTAAGGAGTTGGTTACGATCTAAAATGTCGACTTCCCCTTGACAGAAGAGACCATTTGTTTGGTGTGTTTCAGCAAGATAAGAAATTCGGATTAGTTTTGTTGCATTTAGGGAAATTTCACAAGTGCAGAGACTTAAGAACACGTTCTGTAAAGCTTTGCAATTGATTATGCACAGAAAAGCCCTTTCCATTTTCTTTATTAGAAATGTTTGATTTGTTCTAGAAAATCCTCTTGCAAATATATTTGTAATTCAATATTTTCGTTACATTGTTATACTTGGAATGCTCACTCTATGTCAAGCAATTGATTGCCTTGTTTGTTTGTGCATAATTAATCAAGAAAATTCAAAACAAACAAACATTTAGGCCTGCCCAAATTGGCAACGGAGGCTCCAATGAGGAACCTTTGAAGGCGTCAGGAGGCCCAGCATGCAAATTCTTTCTCGAATTTGGAAATAAAAATGCGGTTGAGTCGCGCCGTAAGTGACGTCATGCGGCCGAAAATGAATACTAGAGGACAATTGCAAAAAATGAAGTAGATGTTGATCTTTACCTGTTTTACATGTGACGCTCGAGCAAGTGCTGCCAGAAAATATTTAAGGTCGGCATCAATATCAAGTCGGCTTTGGAGCCAAAACTTTGTTTCCATTTCACAACATTTCTGAACAATCCTTGGTCGCGAGACTTGTGGCATGGAAAGCCTTTTGGCAGTGGACATTTGAACACAAACGGTGGCAGCCACAACATTTGTCGACAGACAAAAAACAATTCTTTAACTTCTGCAAAGAGCGACTAATATACAGAATCTTACTGAGTCACTGAGAGTTGTGGCAACTCTTCTGTAGAATTGCACGTCTAACGCTGCCCCTCCGTGGCGGGCAGCACAATTTGAAGCATGAAATCATAACGTACAAACGCTTCAATTCTTTATATTCTATTGAATGATGTTATTGGTCACAAATGTTCCATCGCTTACAATTGGGGAAAAACATTTGGATGTTGAACTCTTAACTCAAGGCACCACTCTGTTTTGATGTTTGTTGTCTTTGCTCCAATCAGAATCGACGGTGGACAGCGGCTTCAGCAGTCAACCAATAGAAGACGAGCAGCCGGCTGCAGCCAATCACTGAGTGGAAGGGAAGGTATCAGCATGACACGGCTGTGATGTCACCCACTCGGAAAAAAAGAAATAAATAAAACGCATTTTTTAATTGTTCTCCACATGACCAACTTTTTGATTTGAGCATCAATGAGAAACATTTTGTTCTTGAAATAAATATTGCTGATGTTGACGTTTGAATGAAGAGGATCAATAAAAATATGCAATAGTTGCACACGCGTGTGTGTTGACATGCATGGGAACATGTTGCAGTTATTTTGGTCCTCGTGACAGTGAGGATTTCTCCCATCGCCATGACAACTGTCCTTTGCGGCGCAGCCATGTTGAGCGGTTGCCACAGCGATCTGCTCCTTGTCTGTAACCATGGCAACAGCATCAGACGAAGGCAAAGAAGGGAAAGGAAAAAAAAAAAAAAACAGCTCAAAATTCTGGCGTCCTTCTCGTCCTCCTTTTTCCCACAATGCGTTGCTGCATGGGCTCCTCACGCCGTCACTTCCTGTCTGGACGCCAACTTGCGAGCGTGCTGCGGCATGTCTTCCTTCTTCCCACTTTCCTCTTCTTGCTGGGCGGTCCCGTCGCAGAGCAAACGCGAGGACGCGACCTTTAAACTTTTACCGCCGCGCGTCTTCTCCTTGTCGTCCGCTTGCTGTGGCGGCGAGGGGCCGGAGTGCGCCCTCTGCGGGCCACCGTCGTCCTCAAAGAGTCGCGCCTCGAAGGCCGCCAAGTCCTCCTCGCCGGCGGACATCTTGGCGCGTAGCAGCATGGCGTATGTACCGTAACGCGTTTTCTGGGCGGGCAAACACATCAATTACAATTTTGATCATTGATCTTTTTTTTGGATTGCTTTTATGATGGAATTTTTGTAGCATCGATCGTCACGACAATCCTTTGTTGACTTATGCAAATGATGGCACTCAAGCCACGACACTCGACGTCACGCCGAACACGTCCGCGACCTCAAACGTGTCTCGGAAATGACATCATCGACGGTACGTTGCGCTCTGCGATTGCGTGGATGCAAAATGGCCGTTCTGTGTTCATTTGAACAGGCGTGACGCGTAGCCTTTACCTCAAACTCCAAATACTCCCGTCGCGCTTTCCGCTCATCCAACTCGCGACCTTTCACCTTGCGGTCTGGCGCGGCACCAACCAGCTCGTCGAGCTCAGAGGACGCCGCACGGAAGCGAGCCTCGTGAGACGCCGCCTGCTCGTCCTGCCGCAAGAAAAACAAACAAACAAACGGTCAAAACGCCAGCGGCCATGTTTGAAGATTGCGGAAAGTGAGGAAGTGAGGAAGGGACGTCTGCCACATTTAGTTTGGAGCACACGGTGTCATCAGATGGGCCGATACAACAAAACGGGTGCGCCCGCGTGACCTGGGACAGCTTGGTGGTGGAGCCGGGCAGCAGTGGGCGTGCAAAGCGCTTCTGCGAGCCGATGGCCGGCGGGAAGGGCGGCGCCGAGAACATGGCCGCCACCACGTTGATGCGAGTGATCCACGAGCGCATGTCCTCGCACGACCTGACGGGAGAGAGGCGCGCGTCTTAGCGGCCGACAAAAAGTGCCACAACATTTTCCGGGGCCTCGAGAGCACGAGCACGCTCGACGCGACGTATTGAAGGCGTCCGCTTTTGCCGAGCGGCGGCGGCGCGGCTCCCTTACGGCGCCTGCATGAGGAAGACCCTCCAGTCGGCGGTGCGAAGGTAGAAGACGTTGGGCCGCTTGGCGTAGTCGGCGGCCCTCAAGGCCAGCGCGTGATGTAGCGACACGCCGTTCTTCACGTCGTCCTCCGTCAGCCGCCGCTCGGCGCCGTACTCGTCCTGCCGGTGACACATACGCCGCAACGCGTCAGCGCTTCAACACAAAAGACATTCGTCGCCGGCGTGTCTCGCGCCCAGCCCGGCCAACTTTCCGCCTTGATTGGTCGCCAGCCAATCGGGGTGCACAAATAGACAAAGCGTATCCCGACGAACCATTTCGAGTCTCCGCGGCAACGTTCGCGTGCACGTTTTGCAACCGCAGTGTTGACGATTTTCCGACAGAAGTTGTGGACCAATCAAAATCGAGGTCGTTGACTGTAAGATGAAAAGAAAGCGTCGTCGCCGCCGTGATGGGACTGACATTGTTTAACTGACAACGAGCCGAACGTGAAGAGAGTCGCCGCCGCCAAGTTGTTTGTACACTTGCTTCTCATTCATTAAAAAAAAAAAAAAAAAAGGTTGCTGCCGAGTACGTCACCAATTGTGATTTTCTTTCGCCGCGGGAATAAAAGTGAACAAGAATCATTTAAGAAACAAAATGCCATTGAGACGCCAAAAAGAATATTTGGCAATTCACTTGAAAGCAAAAATTGATTTGTGACAATTGCTTCTTTTTGGCTTTTTACCTTTTGCAGGTACAGCACGCGACCCTTCAAGGTGGCATAGAAGGACTTCCAGCCTCGCTTGCCTCGTGCCGCTGCCACACACGCACGCACGCAAAAACAAAGACAGCACTGCACAATGCATAGATTGTTGTTTTCTTTCACCTCATATATCAAAAGGCGGAATGTGCTTCATTGATCAAATCAATTTTTCAACATTTTGATGTTTGTTTTCAAATCAAAACAGGAACGTACTTTTCTTGCCGTCGGCGTCGGCGTGGACTTTGCGCACCAGGAAACCGCTCTTGTACAGTTCGCCGTCAGCCCGCTGGGCCGCAGCCGCCAGGTGGTTGCGGCCCAGCCCCGCTCGCTTCATGGTGTGAGAGGCGGAGTCTGTTCGGCCGTCGGCCAAGTCCGACGTGGACGTCCGCAGCTCCTCCTCGTCGCTGTGGAGAGGCGAGGAAAGAAAAAAACAAAACCCGACAACAATAACATGGAGGAAAACGCCTTCTCCCTCCTTTGCGAGTGTGCGTCCAATGACTGCAGGGTCGTCGTCACGCGAAACTCACATGGTCCACTGGAGTTTGTCGTTCTTGATGGACGCGTACAAAGACTGAAAACAAATCCATAGCAGACAAGTTAGCTTAGCATTAGCCTCAGGGTTCCTCCACTTTTGTGATTTCAAAATTCGCCGAATGATTGTAGACGTGAAAATTCAATTCCATTCTCGTGTAAGAACCCCGTTGCGCACACGTTAGCTAGCAAACGGCAAATGAAGCTTCCCAGAACGACCACAATGACGCAATCACCAGCGCAGTGCGCTAGTGTGAAGCACATCTGCCTCACAGTTGACAAATTTAGGGTTGAAAATATGGAACTTCCTGTGTGTAACTTTCCATGCTAGCTAGCTCGAGCAAGCTGGTCCTCTCGCTCAGGTGGCCTTTTTACGCTCACGTTCGCTTCATCATTGGATGGAGATTGCAGACGCGCACTTGTTTGGCGACCAGTGCATTGTGTGCCTTGTGATTGGCTGGCGGGCGAGCGGCGCTCTTCCTGTTCTACCTTCTCCTTCTTGCTGTCATGCTTGTGCTTCTTATTCTTGTTCTTGTTCTTTCGCTTGTGATTGGCGTTCCTGGGCGCCTCCTCCTGCGTCTGTCCCAGCAAATCGGGAAAGGCGAGCGGCTTGAGCGAGCGAGACCGCGGCGTCCTGGAGCGCCGGAACGATTGCGGGTCTCGGGAATCGCGAGCGCTGCGCACTGAACCCAACGAGCGCGAACGTAGACGGGTCGCCGACTGGATGCTGTTGACGCCGATCATGTCGCTTTAGCCCAAAAAAAATACAAAATAAAAGAATAATAATATTTTAACGGAGGCTGACTGCAATAAAGTTTGACCAAGACGTCTTCAGTTCGGAAGTTTCACACAGAAAACGGTGACAAGATGCCAGTGGCGGCGTTTTGGCCACTGCTTCTTTTGTCGCCCTCTGGTGGTGGCAGGAAAACAGCACCCTGAGGCGATCACAGAACCGTGTTGCCCTCTCGTGGGCGTCAGATGGCAGCGGCGCCCTCTGGTGGTGGGACCACACTGGGGCTTCTTCTTGAAGGCAGGAAGCAGATGGTGAGGTGGGCGTGGTCACATGTGGCGTGGTCACATGTCGTTGGCCACGCCACAGCTGCAGACCATTCAATCGTTGTCGAAAATGGCCGATGTTGGTCTGGATGTGGACTCAAGTTCTTCCTTCCTTCGTCATGTCTTCCTCCTGCAGGAAAATGCTCTTCCTCTTCCTCTGGCGCTGTGACTCCTGTGACGAGAAGAGACCTCGCTCGCGCTCTCTCTCTCTCTCCTTCTCACTCGAGATCCTCACTGCTTTGCTCTTTCTCACTGCGCATTTTCCCTCAACAGCTGCGGCCAATCACGACTCAGGAAGGGCAGCCGTGGCCCGCCTCCTCGGCTGTCAATAATGCAGGACGTGTTGGGTAAGTCACTGGAAGTGCAAAGTGTTGCAGGGAAGGAGGGGGAGAGGGCGGGGGCATCGTCGTGGCAGGCGTTCCTAATCTTTTGCCTCTTGAGTCGGTCACAATATTAGGAACACGCTGCTCAAGACTAACACTTGTTTGTTGCAAATACTCAAGCTAAAGATAATGACTTGCCTTCCTTCTGACACACGCACGCACACGCACACGCAAATCCAGGTGCGTGCGTGTCATTACCATTGCTGCGCTGTGATTGGATGACAGAGTGAGAGTGTTTTTACCTTCAGCATATCTTTGGGAAAATCTTTTCCATTGTTCAGACCTTCCAGGTTGGAGATGAACTGGTTGCAGGACATCCTCTTGCCAACATTCTGCAAACGCGCACGCGCACACACAAGTAAGGACACTTATCAACAATTCGCTACAAGCACCAGCTGTCAGTCACACTCACGTTTCCATGGAGATCAACGTTCAACAGCATCAGTGCACAAGTCAGCGTGTGGACGCTGTCTGAGAGAAGACGGTAACAAAAACTACATGAGGTGTGCGCCTGTGCGTGTGCGTGTGCATACGTGGTGGTGCGCACCTTGGGCGGCGCGGCTGCAAGGGTTACACGCCACGTATCTTCTGGAAAAGTGAGCAAGGACGCGCTCTCGCTCTTGAGTTTCGCCCGTCAGCGTGAACTTGCTCAGGAAGGTTCTGGAAGGAAAATCATGACATCATCAGATGGCGCCGCGCCGCTGTACGTGTGCATGATGTCGTGCGTGACGATGACGTCGTTGCTGGTTCACTTCCTTTTTGTCACCACGCTCGTAACTCAAAAGGCAATTTCAAATCGGCTCTGGCCGCTGACAAGAATGCAAATCGGGTGAATCCAGTCCACAAAAAAATAACCACCTTTGTAGTTTATAAAAACAGAGTTCTAACAACATTAAATAGAATGAAAAGGAATTTTGTCAGACTGCATGAATTTAATGCCACCTTGGCCACCAGGGGGCAGTAGACAACAGACAAAGGATCTTCTGTCCTAGAGACATCTCTCGCTAGTATTAGTCGTTCGCTGGAGAGGCTAAAGAATAGATGAGTGATTATTGGCCTACATGTGCAGCACAGGTTGAGTTCGATGGATTACTTACAAGACCAAAGTGGTGCAACAATGATGTTAGCATTAGCATTAAGCTAGTGAATTGAATGGAAGATTTGTGGTTGTTTTAAATTCACAACTTTTTTTGTTTAGCTTTAGCGTCAACTTCAGCTAGAAGTGGCAAAAGACCACCTTTCGAACAACCGTTCACTAATTGCCAAGTGACTTGAATTGACTCTGTCCACCGTACAGTGATTGTCTGCGCTTGCAAGTCAAAGCAAAAAAAAAAAAAAAAAGTCAAATGGGAGCTTGTTTTTCAGAGCACTCCAACATCGACTCACTTGTTATTGAAGGCACCGGTGCGTCGATCGAGGTTTCAAAGTCATTATTTGTTGCGCTCCACATCGTCCTTATGTCGGCGCTTGTGGTCGCTTTTTTTAATGACGTCAACACGTTAATTTGATTTTCAACTCCTTTGGAAATGAGAGGCCGCTAAATTGTTGATTTCATTTAATTGTTTATTTTAAAAGGGGGACTGACCATCTAATTTCTCAAGTTTTGTTAAAAGTGAAGACAATTTGCAAGGGCCACATCAAATGATGTAGTGGGCCAGATCTGGCCCCCGGGCCGCGAGTTGAAACCTGTGACGGTTGCCAACCTGAGTGCTTGGTCGAGGGTGAGACCGTTGAAGTCAAAGTTGCTGAGATATTCTTTCGCCACCATCTGACTGAACTCGTTACTGCCAAAACATGAATGCAGGCGTGTTACATAATACATGCGCTCGCTCGCTCGCACGCACGCACACGCATGCAAGCACACTGACTTTTTGATGAGGTGTGAAGACACGTCAGACTTGCGGAAGCCTTGCAGGTGATGGAGGTGCTTGGCCAGGCGTTTAGCGGCTTGCGGGTCGGCCTTGGTGCCGTTGGCCAGCGCGTTGCCGGCGTCGCCGCGCGCCATTCGCTGCGCCACGTCGGGCTGCGGGTGCAGCAGCTCGGGAGGCCATTTGGCCGCACGCTCCCTGAAAGCAAGAAAGAACCCTTTCACTCAGGTTTTTGAGTGGTAGTGGTGGTGTTCTTCTTCTTCAAACTGTCTTTGAAGTGTGTGTGTGAGAGTGTCAATGTGGTTGCCATGGCAACACAGTGTGAATGTCACACATTCACAAAGGACGTGAGAATGCGATGACGCAGAGGCCACTGCGGCTTTACATGATGGTCAATCTGTCTTTCCATTGGCCAACGTGAGTCAAGTGAGGCCGGCCCACTAACTGAGGTCGGGCGACAGGTTATGTTCCCTTGCGCCCACGTCATACAGGAAGTTGACATGGGCGAGTCCGCCAAAGCTTTTCTTGTCGGCACAACACAGAAAATACAGGCGCTTTCCTCATATTATCCAGCAGGACGCGCCGGCCGCCATGTTGGCGTGATGCCACGTCATAAAGCACCACATCAAAACCGCTTCACAACACAAAATGCAACATGGCTCCTCCTACTGGTCGCTGTCACATGACTGCGTTCCCACTGCGCTGCTTGAGTGTGCACGCACACGCACTCAAACACGCACGGACAGCTTCAGGTTTGCCGGTCGGAGTACATCCTTCATTACAACGGGTGATCTCATGCAACAAGTAGACAAAGTACAGCAGACAGACCAAAAGACGACCAACACGCCAGCGGCACCAAAAAGGCGAGAGCCGAGCGTGAACATTAAAAAGTGCGAGCGCTTCATCATCTGACCTGCACAAAATGGGCGGGGCGTCCTCCATAGCCACGCCCCCCCAGCACAGCAGGAAGTGCACCATGTCAACATGGCCAACGATACGGCTGTCCTTTGACGTCATCCGTCTCCATGGTAACGGCGGCCATCACAACAGCTTCTTCTTCTTGCTTTTGTACTTTTTCATTCCGTTCTTCTTATCCTTGAACTTTTCTTGTCCTTCTGGTCCTCCCGGCCATTCTGGCGCGAGGCTCGTTCTTCTCGTGGTCAGTGGGAGGGGCCGACTGAACTTCCCGTCCGGTGGCTTACGGGAAGTTGTCTTCTTGCTGACGTTTGCCGAGCATTGCGCTGTGCGTGTCACAAAAGAACCAACGTAGGGAAGTCGTCCGTCTGGAATTTCCTCCTCAAGTTCATCTTTCTGCAGGGGGCGTGGCTTTCAACTTGCGCAATCTGCCTGAGACAGGCGGTTGGCATCCGGCCAATCAGGACGGAGCATCGTCACAAACTTTATCTCACGCTCCTTTCATTTGGACTCATTCCAAATTTTCTGGTCGCGGAAGATGCACTCAAACGCGTTTGAGATCTGGTGCCACCTGCTGGTGCAGCTCTCTTACTGTAGCAGGTTTGAGGATGACGTCATTGTTGGAATTCCTCCGACAAAATGAAAGCCATTTTTTTTTTTTTTTTTTTTTTGCACTGGAGCTGCGTCACACGCGAGGCGTCCTCGGCCTCCGAGCTCCACGCGAGACCGATCGTGTTCGAGACTCACCTGGCGGTTGTGTGGAGCGAATTGCCTTTGAGGATGGAGAGCCGCTCCGGCTCTTTTGCTGATCCGCTCCGGAGCGGCGCAGAGCGGGCGTCCTCTGAGCGTCCGCGCAAGGAAACTTCCGAACGAGTCAAAGGGGCGAAGCTCAGCTGGAGGATGTTCTTGGCACTCTCGCAGATCTGACTCTGCACGCACAAACACACGGCAGTCTTCTTCACTGACAGCCACAAACGTTTGCCACAAAGAACCAAGAGCCTAGGGCTGGGCGATATGACCTCAAATCAATATCGCGAGAAATTGAGAAATTTTACCTTGATAACGATAAATGCACGATAGATTCCCCCCCCTGGACTAAAATCTAAATAAATGCAGGAAATGCATATTGACTGTTTTTTTTTAATTGACCAACTGGTACACTTTACTTTCAATGAAAAATAAAAGTACAAAAATCATTTGTATAAACATTCCAAATAGCTTGTTTTGCATGACTTGAACAATGTCACAAAGAAAAAGGGTACCTCTTGCAAAATCTTTTTCTGCAAATAGATTGCGCCAAGATGCTGTCATGATGTAAATCATGGCAAATAAAAAAAACGCTAAATAAAATGAAAGAAAATGTCAATGCAAGCCAAATAAACGCGTGTGCATCATCGGGGAAAATGTGCCGTCTCGAGTACTCTGGTGCGCAGGCGCCACTTGTCGTCTATGTAATGCACAGTCAGGCTCAATCAGGGATCCATGTTGCGACCCGACCACAAGTCGGATGTAGATGCAAAATGCTCGACATGTCTAAGCTCCCGGCCCGATGTAGTCCATATCGGGAAATACGGCTTTCATGAAGCGTTTAAATCCTGTGCGCGCCACTGGAACTTGAGGAGCTTTATCTTTAGCTTTGTGCTCGGCTATCGCGTCCACCTCTGAGACATTCTCTCGTTTGGTGTCGCCTCCGTTAATGGGCTGTTGTCACTTGTCCAACCTTGCTCCTCACTCTGAACTTTCAGCACAGCATGGTTGTGTTGTGGGTGGTGAAAAAGCTTCTGGATTTGAATCCCAGCTACGACAGCGACGTCTGTTTTCTTTCTCAGGCAGACTGGTAGAGTCACGTGACTAGAGGCGCTGTTGTGGTCTTAAAGGGGCATGAACATTGCCGCAGACAGAAAAGCCTTTTCTTTTTTTTTAACACCGAATTTACCGACATGGGCAAAATGATTTCGGTCATTGCAATAAATTTCGGTAACGGTAAATTTTCGGTTTATCGCCCAGCCCTACAACAGCCACAGTCAAACTGCAGTTAGATTAAAAACAAAACAAGCAAAAAAAAAAAAAAAAACAACAGTCACAAACAGTCAGAAACCAACATCAGTCGATGGGAATCAACAGTTACCATCGGAAACAAAAAAAACACAAAGAATCTTGGGGAAAAAAACGAGACAAATAAAGAAAGAAAAGACAAGAACACAACAAGTCACCAAAAAACAACGGGGTCAAACAGCCACAACAATCAGAAAGAAAAAAAAAAAAAAACTTTCAAAGAGGCCAGAAAACAAACACGCAACAAAGAAGCGAGTCGCAAACAACAGTCGGAAAAAGCAAGAGTGGCCAAGCGGCGGCAAAGCGTGGCCCTACCTGGATTTCCGGTGTCAGCGTGGGCAGGTCAAAGGTGAAGACGGACGTGGATCCCGAGGTGAGCAGGTCCACGCTGTCCAGGCTGCTGTACGAGGTCCCTTTGGCCCGGTGGCTCTCCACGATGCTTTCAAAATGGCGGCTGAAAGAATCCAGGTGGCCGTCGGCCGTCTGCCCGGCGCCGTTCGCGTCCGACGTCCTGCACAGGAAGACGACGTCAGCATCGGCTGGCTCGGCCGGCCGCGCCTCTTCCGAAGCATCCCGCCCTCCCCGCCACATCTGCCGGACAATTTTCTTTTTCAGGACGTGCTTTGCTCGCTCTCTTCCGTCTCACACTTGCCCCGCTTTTTGTTTTTCTTGTTCTCGCCTCGCAAAATTGCTCCGAAATCTTTTCTTTCCAAAATGGATGACTTTTTTTTCTTTCTGGGATGGTTTGCTCTTTATAGGATTCTCCACGTTCAACGTTCTTCTGCTCTTGCATCTTCAATCACCTCCGTCTCAGGCCTTCCAATGATCTCTTGGGACCTTCAAGCATCGGTTGATTCTTGATCTCGTTTCTAATATTTCGACTTTGTTGTCAACCGTCCACGAATTCTGGATTGTTTTTTCCCTCCGATCCCGCATCCTCCGTCAGCTGTTTTTTGTGACGGTTTTGACCAGGCGTCCTCAACCCTGTTCCTGGAGGGCCGGCCGGTGTCCAGCAGGTTTTCCAACTCTCTCTTCAAATGATCAGATCATCAGCAGGCTCTACGATCCTTCAGGTGTGTTGGAAAACGGAGGAACAGGACTGAAGATGCCAATTTTTCTCTGTTTTTTTTTTTCGATTCTTTTTCTTCATCGCAGCAATTCGGCAAGGGGTGGCGGTTTGCCCCAAGCAGACTGACGCTTCCTTCCCTGTCGGCCTTCACCTCGCTCAGGTGACCAACGCGGCGGGCCGCTCGTCGCGATGGGCGTGTCGGCCCAACGCGAAACGGGCCGTTTCTTGCGTCGCGCTCGCTGTTCTACCTGGGCTACTCGGTGACGTCATCTAGCGACGGATGACGATGACGCGGCATCGGGAGCAACTTCGGATTTTGTATCTCGCTCGGACATGATCACACTGGCCGGGGATCGAACCCGACTGCGACGCAAACTCATTTTGGAACATCATTGCGCTCACATAATTGCAATGTCAGCGGCTTCCGGAAGAAATATTGAACAAATCAATTCCGAATAACAGCGCGTTGTTTAAAGCTCCTCCCACTCTCCTTCCTTTTCGCAATTTGCGGTGAACCGCTAAAGAGAATCATGGTGCCGTCATACGTCACGGCACATATTTGGCGATCCAGAGGGCATCCTCGTTCAAAATCCGTTGAGGGCACAACATCGTCAACTTTGGCGACACGCAGTCGCCCTTTTTCCTGACGGTTAGTTTGCGGCCACGTTTTAAGAAAGCAAATCGGACAAAGAGAGAGCGTGGTCGTGACAATCGGTACATTTTGCGGCGCCGACATCCCAGACATTGGTCTGAAAACGTGTTGTCGGAAAGATCTCTCGCGTGTTGCGCGTGTGCAACGGCAATTTGAGAAGTTAAAGGTTGAGAGTCGCGAGGTCAAAGTTGGTGCGAAAACCTGATATGACCTCTCACCCCTTCAGCGACAGACCGAAGCCTTTGTCGGGGTGGGTGGCGGCCTTCTGCCGCTCGCTGGCCCGGCCCACCATGCCGTCCTCCTCCTCCGTCGCCGCCGCCACTCCCTCGCTCGAGCGCAACCCCGGGAAAGCGTCGTCAGGATCCTCCTCAGCCGCCTCCGCTCGCATCACCTGTGGCAACACAAATGATTCGTGTCGCCATCATTACAAGACGGAAGCGATCAATCTCACTTTTGTCACCGTCATTGATTGATTTGTGAAGTCGGAAGTGATCCTCCTTCAGTGGCGAGTGATCAATATTTGCCGTCACCGCGGAAGCCGCCAACGACACAATCGGAATCTCGAGGAGATCGCACGCAACTCGTGTGTTGACCCCAAAAAGGGAGTCACAGGCGCTCCTTTACTTACGCGGCACTCCACCTACGCCGAGTCTCGGCTGCCATTTCGTCGCCGGCCTCATTGCGATCGTCATCAAAAGGTCGGAGTAGAAAAGCGAGACGGCGGCGAAGAGTGGCTCTTTTTTGGGGATTTCATGATTTCGGGGTATTAAATCGTTAATTCCGATTGGCGCGGCACTTGAGGTCACAACGCCAGCGTTGGAGCGGACTTCAAACTCGGCCGTTCAAATTCCATAAACGCAGTCGACTACCACTCTAATGGCAACGATATTCCAAAAGTGGACGACGTGACGTCACCTCGTCGAGGTCAGTTTCTCGGTAGCAGCGCAGCGGTACGTGGTCCAGATCCGTCTCAGAGTACTTGACGCTGCGCCGGAGCACGGCCGTCTTGGGGGCCGAGTGGTCCGGGAGGTCGGAGGCGAGCAGCTCCACCTCGATCTGACGGACCTTGTGGGGATGAGATGACCTTTGACCCCGGACGCCCCTCCCACCCCGCCTCTGTTCGGCGGGCTTGGCAGGGGCGGGGCTCGGCGGGGTCGCAGCCGGCTGAGGGACACCTGAATTCAAGACCAAAACCAGCGCAGATGAAATGTGAGACATGTTGCAGGTTTCATGACAATCTGATGTCTAGAGCGCATTTCATGACAGCTGGAATAAGTTGCGTATGAAAATTGCATGCGACATATTTGACTTGGATTTGCAGTCGCCGGTGCTAGCTAGCAATGGCACTGCTGAGCTCGAGCTAATTGGCTCAAAAGCTTTCAAGCTTCATAAGTGTAACTTCAACAACAGCACGATGCTATGACATGCAAAAACATGATGCAAATTAGGCAGTGTGTGTGTGTGTGCGAGAGAGATTTTTTTTCTTCTTCTGCACCTTTATTGCTGCAGATTTCCTGGCGCTGTGCTCCAAAAAGGAAGTTCCACTTGGCTTGGGCGATTTTCTGTGACCTTGAAGACGAACTTCCGCCTGACTGAAAATATTCAACATGGTGCAGTTAAACTACAGCAAGTCTATGAAAACAAGCGTTTGCTCAAACCTAAAATTGGATGTGTTTTTGTTGTTGCACTAAAAGCATGAAAAAGTCAACATGGCAGACATTAGCTTTGCTAGCGAGCTAGCACTGAGGTCAAAGGTGAGCAAACCCCGACCTGGATCCCGGAGGTGGACTGGCTCCAGGTTTCAGGGGACACGTTTCCTTCTCCCAAGCTTCCCGTCCACGCGCTGGCGCTGTGGGAGGGCGTCCCCGCAACCGTGTTGAGACCCTCAACGTTCTCTTGCCGAGTCCCAGGCAACCGCGCTAGCAGTCTGCGTTGATCCGGTCCGGCTTGGTCTTCTGCCTGCCTCCTGAAACTCTCGTCGTTGAGTCTTGAAGCAAAGCGTCTGGACTTTTCAGGACAGACTTGCAGCCTGTCTTGGACTGGACTGGTCTTCCTGAGCTCCTGCTGTGAGGAGGGTGAAGCCGCTCCTATTTGCCGGGAGGGGAGTCGACTGGAGGTTCCGGGGCTGTGTGAGCGATGGCGGTGCCTGCTCTCCCAGCATGAAGGTCTGTAGTCTTCATTTGAATTCTGCTCCCGGCGTGGGCTTAAGCCAGGCGAAGGAGGCGAGCTGCGTCCTTTCCTGGTCAAGACAGGTGAGACGCTTTGAGGTTGCACAAGTCTGGATTTGTCTGGCTTCGCTTTGTTTTCCTGCAGCGGCTCTAAGGAGACGTCCTCACAAAGACCGGAATGCCGTTGGGCTTTTCTGACCAACGACTCTCCCATACTTGGACTGAGGGACCTCAAAGACTCGGTTGGGGAAGGCGTTGGTGAGGGAGTTTGCTGTCCCCCAAGAATGTCAGCATTGGACAAGGGGGAGGAGCTTCTCAGGTTGCTCACAAGAGCGGCTCTGCTGCTTGGGAAATCATGTTGGATATGTGTGTGCCGGCCAGCGGGTAAAGGTGCTTGAAAACTGCCGGAAAGTCGGGGACTATCTTCCCCCAACCATGAGAGAGGGCTGTGACAAAGACGCCCTGACGTCCGAGCTGCCGAGTGGGACGGGAAGCCAGTGTGAGCGGATAGCTGATTGGAGGCGGGGCTTCTCCGCAATCCCTTGGAAGAGTTCTGACAGACTCCCCTGTCGAGGTCTCTGAGCTGAGCGTCGGGTGGCAAAGTGAGGGTACCGTGGGGCGGGACGGGCGAGCCCGCCCACGAGCGGCAGGTAGGCGACCTGTGGTGTCGTGGCAAAGTCGGGTTGTAGTTGTCGTTGCGGCGACTCGCGAAGCGCCGCCTCAATTCCGGAGAGCCGAACTCCTCCAAGGCTCGGTGGGTGGCATCTCGAGCCACCGCATCTCGGTGCAAGAAAGGAGAGCCGAGATGGGTGGAAGGACGATGGTGAACGGGGCACAGTACAGCCCGTCTGGCCGGACTGCGGGATCCTAACGGGTCACTCCATCGCTTCCTGAGGTGGGTGGGCAAAAAGCGCTCATCCCTATCGGACTCGTTTTGGCACAGAGAAGGGCGACGGCCACCCATCATATGAACATTGGCTTTCTCAACGTAGCCGAAGGTCACCACGGACGTCCTCCGCTCCTGATCGCCTAAGCACTGGCG
Organism: Idiotropiscis lumnitzeri; assembly: GCF_059441095.1. Lineage (NCBI taxonomy): Eukaryota > Metazoa > Chordata > Actinopteri > Syngnathiformes > Syngnathidae > Idiotropiscis > Idiotropiscis lumnitzeri. The sequence continues at coordinate 201,397 of NC_142399.1, read as the reverse complement.
GCGGTGGCCAGTTGGTGTCGAAGGTGCAGTCATGCGCCCAAACGCTGGCGGAGGCTCGCCAAGCTTCCGCCTTTGATAGGGGGACGCGTCCGGCGACGGCGCGAGACTTGCTGAGTACTGATGTCCCGGACGGGTGGTTGAGCATGAAAGGACCTGAAGTAAGTCCTCAAAGGTGTTGGGTAACATGTCCTCCTGCCGGAAGTAAGCAGAGGAATCCACGCCTTCCGGGTTTTGGCCCAGGGGACTGGCCGAGCGCCTGGAGGACGAGCTGGAAGGAGACGAGCTGTGCCGCCCACCCGGCGTTCTGTACTGGCTGCGCGAGGAATAGTCCGGACTTCGGTTGGGGCTGGACAGGGCGGAGCTCCTTTGGGAATGAGGGAGAACATCTGAGCACTGGAGGATCACGTGACCCCTCGCATCATTTCCACAAAGCCTTTCTTCTTCCTCACCCGCCGATCGCACCTCAACATACAAGTGCAGCACTTTCCCCGACTGCGACATTTTAACAACTCCAACGTTCCTTTTTCCGAAGGCCTTCAACTGAACTTTCTGGAACTTCAGGTCTACAATTAAATGCTAAAGGCTTGGAAGAGTGACACGTGGGCACCGGTCATGTTCTCTTGTCATTTTGTCAAGCTACAGAGGAAGGAGAAGAAGAAGAAGAAACGTTCTTGTTAGATTGGAAAGGACGACATCTCAAAATGACACATCAGTTCTTCTTGCATTGATCATCAAATCTAATCAAAGCTTTGCAACAGGCGCCAGGCTGGCAACGCTTGCAGGAGGAAAAGATTAACACAGCGTTAAAAAGTCAATTTGGCACTCGAGTCACGCATTTCATTAAAAAGCCGCTGAAGTCCCGCCCACCCGGCTGACATCACCTGCCAATCAATGATCAAAGAGATTCAGCACCAGTCAGAAGCGACACAAGCGTTTGTTGGACGGCGCTGATTAACTAAAAAAGTGACCGACTGCACGTCAACATAGCCTTCCACGCTCAACTCACGTACACACACACGTGCGTGCACCCCTACACACACACACAAACACACACACAATGTCAATTTGATTTGTGATTAATTTCAAGACATTTTAATCCACCAATGATATCCAGACTTACTGACTGCAAGTGAACGTATCCTTGAACTCTGAACTCACTTCACTTACACACACAGACACATGCGCACACGCACACTCACATACACGCGCACACAGATAAGAAGACGCTTAGTGCGACTTTTCCGGAACACAAATAGAAGGCTAATAGGATTCCCTCTCACAAATTCTCTCGCACACTTACGCAAACACACACACACATATATATATACACACACACACCCCCACGCACACCCCCCCCCCCACACACACACACACACACACGCATACACGAACATGCACACGAGGTAGTAGTAATGTTGCCACAAGTGTAGCTGTTAGCTTACCTGTGTGTCCTCTGGTGTCATGTCCTCTGCGTTGCCGTGGCAACGCGGAGGCTCTTCCTCATCTCTTACTTGTTGTGTTCTCATACGGCCCCGCCTCTTTCGCTCATATCAATCAGCCTGACTCCGCCTCTTTTCTTCTGGGCCGCCTGACAACCAATCGCGTGGCTCACGGCAGCCGGTGCCAACAGACGCCGCAAGGCGGCTTAGTGGCCGGCGTGCGGGTGTGAGGGGGAGGTAACGGGAAGATGAACACACCTGAACTCAAATGGCCAATGGCCAGACCCCCAACTGTCACGTCCCACTGCTCGCGTCCCGCACATAGTTTGCCGTGTCCCTTCGCAAGGCGGGGCCATTGTCTCAACCAATAACTGAAGAGCAGCAACAAATACTGGAGTTGCGTCCAGGGGCTACAGGACTTCACAGACTTCAGCCCCCATTTTCCAGCACGCTGGAGGTGTGATTCGCATCTCGCCTCCCACTTTCCCGTGTGCAGTTTGTGCGATCTCCTGGTGCAGGATTTGGGGTTTTCCAGCTACTCACACACATTCCCAAAACATCTATGGTAGCTTCGTTGATAACTTGGAAACAGTCCAATGACGATTAGAGCTATAAAAAAAGAAGAAAAAAAAAAAGCACCATTCAAAACTGTCATCATCTTTCATGCTAGCTTGACCACGTCACTCACATTTCAGGAGTGACGGGGTCACTCATGAGGTCATCATGCAGCTTCTCGATTGCTCCAAACGAGGTGCTCCAAAATCAGTCCCTAAAATAGGTTCTTCCAGAGCCACACCGTGTCCAGACCAGTTTGAGATCAGTTCTAGACCAGTTCCAGGATGGATCTATCTCATTTCCGCATTAGTTCAGGGAGGTGACATCCAAGAAATGTGTCAGGAATTGCAGACAGCTGAAGTGAAAGTAAAACTTGGGCGTTTGCTGTCGTTGTCGGAGGTCATTCAAGTTCATTTCAAGATCAAACTGAGCAAAGTTTTTTATTATTGTTGATGATGTTCTCCTATTTAAGTAAAAGCAACACATCATGCGCTGTTAAAAGGAGCGTGGCCGCTGACGTCCTCAAATGACTTTTCTTCTTTTTTCCTAATCAACGAAAAAATTTTCTTCTACGGCTGCTTTGACACCAACTCCTTTCTCGTCTCAATCGCAACAAACATCTCTTTTTGTCTCAGAAGATTCGCGTCAACGTTCTCGGACTCAATGCGTCCAATTTCAGTTTCATCATCACGTCAATCGTCAAGTGTGTTCAATTCACTCCGACTGGGGCGACCTCGATGACGTCACATCAAGTTCACCTCAACTCGGAAGGGTTCACGTTGAGCAAGTCCAAATTACAGCAGATATTCGATGAGAACGTGCGACAAACAGAGCAGGACCAAAATTAAGAAACATGACCAACTTCAACCACAACACTACAACAAGTCCAATTGACGACAAATGCTCCAAAGTTGATGAGAACATGGCCAACGTCAACTCGAATGAAGCGTCTGTCCGAACGAAAGTGGGAACAAGTCCAAAAGGCAAAATGCAAATTGCAGCAAAAGAAGACTTCGGAGCAAAGCATCTCAACAATCTGAAGAAGTCTTGGCAGACTCACCTCGAACCTCGAGTCGTGGTGGTTTTGGTGGGGGCGTAAAAGAGGGGCAACCGGTCCCGGTCACAACTTCGAAGCAGCTCGCCGCGGTTCGGTTCCGTTCCGTTAGGCGGCAAAGTTATGTTGTTAGTTGACGTTCTTCTCCACGGTGACTCCGACTTCCGCGGCCGACGCGTGACGACACAGTGACGTGAGACGTAACTCTCCTCTCATGCTGCCTTCGACGAAAGTGGGAAGACAGTCCGATTTCCCACTTTCGTCGAAGGCAGCATAAGTATTGGAAAAAAAATAGAGAAAATATTTTGGATTAAAAAATTGACGACTGCGTTTGTTTTTAATTTTTGAACCGGATAGTAAAACAACAGCAACAACGTTATTATTTCATACTTGATTTATTCGTACACACAAAACAAAACCGTTTAAAATTGATTCGTCCTTTGATATCAATATATATATATATATATATATAGAGAGAGAGAGAGCTATCGAAACATGTTTTTACTTAGCCTAATAAATCATAGCCAGACAAACTCGATTTAAAGTTTTTATTTATCTTGTCAAGAATGCTTCGCTCACAAGGATGTAAAGTACATTTGCACTTTGATTGCTGTGAGCAAGAGAAGAAATGTACTTTCTTTCATTTCTCCAATATAAGCCAATGTTGGGTCGTAATCGTATATCACACTCCTTTCGGCGCCTGAAGCTTAGTTTTAATTCGGCATTTTGAAATTTCAAAGTTTAATTTGTTGTGTAACAAGTATTTACAAGTTTGAGACCATGTTGGTGCGGAGGTACGCAATGACGTAATTGAGGAAGTCCACTCCGCAATCAGGAAACATTTTATTCAGCGTTCAAGTAGAACATCATCATCATCATCACAATAAAACGTGGACGTCTGTAGCAGCTGCTTGAGCAAAATGGGACGCCGCTTGCACAACGCCAACACCAAATCTTCAACAGTGTTCGACTGCGGATTGAGGAGAGGGGGCGGGGTCATTCTTTGCTGAGATGGGATGTATTCAGAAAATCCCTGGATGACACGCACAAAAAAAGGTCATTACAAAAAACAAATTCCACATTTTAAGGCGACAGATTTCATGTTAGAATGTAACGTCATGCTTCAACACAAATGTAACACATTTCAACCTTTTTTTCAAATATCCCAATTGTTTAGGAAAGCAGACATTTTTGAAGAAAAAACATTATAAAAAGTATTTTCATTCCGTTAAAATAGTGTGTGGAAAAAATTGCACTCTTTTTTTCCGTGGAGTCGGAGGCAAACCAAAAGTATGATGCGATTATGGTAGTAGATGAAACAAAATGTTTTGTGGGGCGTCTTGCGTGCGAGCTCACCTGAGGATGCGAGGCAGTCGTGGGCTGCTGTAGATGAGCTTGTGCTTGTAGGCCAGCGACGACGGGAAGGCCACAAACTGCACTTTGTGGCCGCTCAGGCTGCGGGAGCGTGCCGCCGCCTCGTACAACTGAGCACACGGGACACGGCACATCGGACACGGGGCACCGGCGCGTCTCACGTCGGGCACTTGCCTACCTTCTTGCCCAGGTGGAAAGGAACCACGTGGTCATCCTCGGCGTGAAGAATCAACACTGGGCAAGAGATGTGATTCACGCTGGACAAACAAAAACAAAGAGGCCTGCCTGGTCACACCAGCTGCACTTCCTTTCACGCCCACTAGATGCTGCTCACGTCAAGTTATTGAAGTGGAGGGCCACAGTAACTCATCGATCAACAACTATTTTGATTGCTTGATTGATGACATGAGTATTCAAGCGTGTGAAAAGATGCCAGTTAACTGACTTGTCATCGTTGGCGAAGCGGATGTCGTTGGCGGTGATGGCGTCCAGGAAGAACCAGTCAAAGCCGGGGAGGTACCTGTACGGCTGACGAGGACAAGGACGACGCTCACGCCACGGCCACGCGACTTATAACATGTGGCCGTGGCGTGACGGTAGCGATACCGTGGCGAAGGGGTGACTTCTGGCCTCCTCGCGGATGTTGGTGAAAGGACTCTCCAGGATCAAAGCGTCCGGAGGACTTCCTGCAAACGAAAATGGCCAGACGTCACGTCACGTCGTGTCATCATGGTTGGCCGAGCAACAGGAAACATTCCATTGAGACAATTTTTGGCCATCATCAAGACCACAATCCTCTCAGCCTTCCAACGATATCTTCAACGTTGCAATCTGATACTTTTAACCCGCTCATAGAAGCCAAAAACTTTCTTTTGACCTAGGCTGGCAGTGAATGAGACAAAAATTGGAAATAAAATACAATTGTGAGCTTTGCTCCCAAAAAAATGCGCCCAGCACAGTAAAAACATCAAATGATGATTGATCAATTTAAATGAATTTAGTTTTTTTTGGTTTGTTTGCTTTTCAAGCTGCAACATGATGTCATCGCATTTCAGTGATGACATTTGTTGATGCCCAGTCGGGCCAGCATCAGTAATCTTGACACAGCGGCATACTTTGGAGCACTGACAGACGCCTGTTCCAAGTTGCAAACTTTGAACGGCTCAAATTGCTCCAATTTGGAACTATTGAAGCGCTTTTGGCTCGTGTCTCCCGATCCAGCTCGGCCACAGCGCCTCACATACACCGTTACCTTCGTCGCACAATCGCCTGACCAGGTTGGTAGCGACGCTGAAACACAAAAGCGATGACAAGTGAGGAGGGGGTGTGGCTCCAGCTGGGGGGGCGTGGCATTGTTGGAGCGCGCCGCTTTACCCTGTGCCCAGCGAGTGACCCCAAATGTACACTTGACTTTGAGCCCGTCTCGCCTTCAGCCAGCCATACACGAAGAGCGCGTCCGCCGTCATGCCGCGCTCCGACGGCGACCCGTCCGAGTCGCCCCAACCTGCAACGCAAAACACCAACGGCGAGCGTGAGGGCCCGAGTGGCGCGGCGCCGGGACACTCGCGGCTTTTCTCACCCCTGTAATCGAAGGCGACCACGTGGTAGCCGGACGAGCTGAGGACCTGAAAGACAGCCGCCGCCGCTGCCTCATCGTCAAGAGATCAAAAGACATGCGACCGACGGACGACTTACCTTGTACAGCTCCACTCGGTGGTCGCCGCCTCTACACACCAACACGCACACGCACACACGCACGCGCACACACACCAAACACACACACACAAATGACATGAGGCGTTCCGATAGTGCCCAGACAGGTGGGGGTGTGTGTGTGTGTGCGTGTGCGCGGGTGCGTGTGTGTGTGTTAGTGACCTGGTCCCCGTGTTGCCATGGAGATAGAGGATAGCTGGGTGGGTGGAGCTTAGTGTTGATTCAAACCATTCTCGACTTTTGTCTTCAGCTTCACTCCACATATCTGCAGGAACCGTGTGCCTGGTACACACACGCGCGCACACGCGCTCACACACACGTAGACACACCCCCGTGCACACACACACACACACACCCACAGGCTGAAACAGTAAACATCCGCACGCACACGCCATTCTCATACTTCTGCCCACGTGACGTGTACGCGCCTTCTTACCACACGCCGATGCGAAACGCTTGTTGCGGCTGCAGGTAAAAGTTGAGCGTGTGGTCGAGGCCGACGTCCGAAGGTCGTTCGAGGTCAAGGAAGAAGGGGATCCTCACTGAGGGGGCGACAGCGACAGGGCAGGTCGTGACTCGGCGCGGCGACCACAAAGCCTGGCGGTCGACTTACCAAAGTTGAGGAAGACGAGTTTGGCCTGAATAGACGGACACAGCTTGACGACGAAGGGCACGCACACGTACAGCAGCAGCAGCCACTTGGCTGCGCGCCTCACCTTGGACATGGCGCCGCCCCTGCAAGGGTACACGCAAAGCGCGGGTCAAAGGTCGGCCGCTTTCACTTGCGACTTGGCAACGAGTCAGCAGTTCCTCCAAAAGGGCCTGCAAGCTGTTTCGGGCCACCCCCGCTTCAAGTTGACTTGAAAAAAAAAAAACAATATTGGCCGAGGAATGGCCTGCTAGCTTCATGCTAACATCTAATGCAAAACACCACCGACATGCTAAACGTTAGCACTATTAAGACGCAAAAGTAAATGACATGTTGCTCTAGCGACGGATGACGCAACACAAGTAGACCAACAACAGTGCTCAAAGGCATGTATTCTTTATCCTCTGTCAAAATTAATCAATATTCACAGCAGTGCAATCTGCGCTTCTTTTTCTTTTGTCTGCGTGACTGTTTCATGCTGCCCACCCGAGTGTTCAAAGCAGGCAAAGTGTTTTTTTTATTCTGTTGAATTCTGTCGTTATGAAGCTTAACATCATGGCGTGATTTTTTTTTTCTTCTTGAAAATTACTTTACAAACTGGTTTTGAGGAGGCTGAAACTCACACAAGCAGGAATCATTTTAGTGCTTTAAGTTGCGAACGTGGTCACGGGACAAATTCGACTCGGATCTCGAGACTCGCCGTCCTGTGAAATGCACTCGACAGCTGATCAGTGACATCATCCGCGACACCTGTGCACTACAATCCAATTAGCGGCTGAGTTTTGCAGACTAGAAGAGATTAAAACGCAGCAAAATGCTCACTGGCGCCTCTCGTGAGTTGTTCACTCATCCGTTGTTGCAGCTCAAAGTCAACTATTTGGTCAAGAGATTTGTTTTCTTTTTCCGATTGTTTGGCCGACTTGCAATAATGTGAAATATCATTTCTAGGAATAAAACCTCAGACTCGTTTTTTGGACGAACACTCAGGCCAACTACTTTACTGTATCATGATGGCTGGTCAAAAGTTGGACAGTGTCCACTTGAACACAGCACAAGAGAATCTTGTCAGTGTTGTGACAACGCACTCAAAGCGCTCCGTGTTCGCGCGTGGCTGAAAGGTGGCCAATGTGATGAAGAGGCCGAGAGGAACTGGTCCGACCAGCTGAGCCAAAAAGCAAACCAGTGTGACCAGCACAAGTTTGGAGCTCATCCAGATGCAGACGCTTGCCCTTGGGACGGTTCAACACGCACGACCACGCTCTTATTAGGACTTCTTCTTCCATGACCTTTACATAACCATCTTGTTGCTCAATTTGGTGACGAAATCAGTGGCAAGAAAATAAGCAAATTGCAAATTGTTAAAGGAACCTGCGCGAGCCAGCGAAGGTCTTCATGTCGAGCGCCGAATCCGCCGCGGGCCGCGAAGTGTCCTCGGGCGCGTCGTCTCGCTCCTCTTGCTCCACGGTCGTCGACGTTTTCCGCTTCCGCATGTCTGCAAAGTGCGCATCAGACGGGGAGGGGAGGGGTGGAGGCGGTTGTTGGGCGCGCGCCGGGCGGCTGCGGGAGCGTCGTGGGCGGACGGCGGACGGGCGGCGAGTCCGGGCGCAGAGGAGCACAGCGAGCGGATGAGCGACGGCTAGTCGCGACCGCAGCGATGCATTCACGGTCTCAGGAAGGTGGGAACAAAACGCGCATGGAATGCTGCATTCGCGGAAGCTGAGAAGTCGGATACCTCCTACTCAAATTGTCGCAGTTCCAACCTCAAAGAGTTCAGAGCGCATGTAAAAATTCAAAGACGGCTGTTTGGGTAATTACATCACAATTTAAACTTAAAAAAACCTCCATCATGTTTCCTTAATTGTTATAAATAAAAAATGTTATCTTCAAAGCATTTCATTCCTTTTAGCAAAATGACTCCAGGCGGGGCGATAAGAAAGAACGGCACGTCTTCACTCAGTCAGAACAAATAACGTTAAATTATTTGGATTAACCAAATTAATGGAGGGGCGGTGAGCACGTGCGCTTCACAGTATAGAGGTGCAGTGTTCGATTCCGCCTTCTCTTGTGAAGTTCACTTGTTCTCCCCGTGATTGCGTGGCTTTTCTCAGAGTACTACGTTTTCCTCAAAAACATGCATCATGGGCGCTTCAAATTCTCCCTCGGTGTGATGGTGAGCGCGAGTTCGCAACACGGATGTCCTAGTTCTGAGAAGGAAGTAGAAATCCGATTTCCCACCTTACGCGAATGCAGCATAAGCAAAAGTCCTTCAGAGCCACCTCGTCCACTCGAAATAATTAATGAAGCGGAGACGTGCCGTTTTGTGAGATTCCTGAAAGCGTTCAAGATGCGGCATTTAACGATTCTCTGAGGAGCTAACATCAACATCGACGTGGACGTCCAAATGCCGCCGTCCGATTTCTGCACACGGTCCAGTTGCAACAAGCATCCCATCCACTCACGCGTATGCAAGAACGCAGCGAAATGTGACACGAGTCTTATTCAAGCACCGACGTTGAAGTCTTGATGACACAATGTCGGCGCTCAAGTTGACTTTGTTGGCATTTGTAAAGGCAACAGTGCAAGTGCAATGATAAGACACTCGACACGCTTCTCGTTAGCATGGGGGCGAGCTAACCCTTTTAAGGCAGAAGGCAAAAGAAGCAAAAGCTGCTGTGATAGAGCAGTCGTCAGTTATCTCGAGGCATATCGTTCAAATGTGCCGTGTTACATTCGTTGAGCGTGTTGGACGCGCCCAATCTTACCTCCGTGAAGACTACGCGAAAAAAACGTTGCTCAGCATCCCGGATGCCGTTTGCGTCCGGATGAGAAGGACCAAGATGCGAAATGATTAAGTTTGTCCCTCGTCGGCCACCGGCGCGTCACGTTACTACAACTGCGGAAGTCCGTTTTTTTGGCGCCACCGGCAGGTCGGCATTAAGCGTTAGCTGTTCCCGCGACGCTCTCGTTCTTTTTTTGTTTCCTTATTTTTTTTCTGTCTTCTTTTTCGTAGATTTCGTTGTGTTGTGTACTTGAGCTCGTCACGATGTTCTGCGAAAAAGCCGTCGAGCTGATTCGAGAGCTCCAGCGGATCAACGATGGACAACTTCCCGCCTTCAACGTGAGACAAAACTTGGCAGTCGCTCCCTTTTCTTTCCTTTCTTTGCGACACTTTTGTACGTCCAAAAGTCAAAGTGTGTTCATCACACCGATCACTACCGAATCAACATTAGGTCATCATCACGTCTCACCTTTGGGCGTCATCATGTGACGTCAGCACGCAGAATTACGCCGCGGGAGTCGTTAGCGTAAATAAACACGTTGTCAATTGAGATTGGATAGGTCGTTTGTTTATCCGGCTGGTCTGATTGGTAGTAGGTTTTCGTTTTTTCTTTTTAAACCGTTCCAAATTTGGATTGTAACGATCCTCCTTTTGCCATATCGTCGCTGTCCTGCGAAAAACACTTCTGTCCATTTTTTTCTAGATTTTATTTTTTACGTAAATGGGATTTCTGCGTCACAGACAAAACAATGTACAATTAGAAATCTGTTTTCCACAGGACAGCGCCGATATGTAAAAACATGGACTTCATTTGGACTCTTAGAAGACTTGCGCATTCTTCTTGTGGTCAATTTAGGTCCTTTTTGTGTGTGTGTGTGTGTGGGGGGGGGGCACCTTCCCCCCCAACCTTCATCTCCACTTTACGTCAATTGAGCGCATTTGCAGCAGGTGTTCAAATGAAGTCCATTCCGATGTTTTTTTTCTTTTCAGTGTACCTTTTTGACATTTCTTCTGAGTCACTTTTGGCACAGGACTGCAGAATGGCGAGTGCACGTGACTCGGTCCCGTTGTCCTGTGTGTGCACAGGAGGACGGCGTGCGGCAGGTGCTGCAGGAGATGGAGGCGCTTTACGAACACAACCAGGCTGACGTGTGCGTCTCCATTGTCGGCACGGCCAACTTGTGCAACTTGCGTGACGGACGAGCTTGTGTTTGCGTTGCAGAAACGAGACCAAAAGCGAGCAGAGAGCCGACTTGCTTCCCTCCATCCGCTTGCGTCACTGCTGCCTGCTGAGGAACCAACGCTGCGTCGGTGCCTACCTGTAATCTGCCGTCGGCTTGACTTGATTCATGTGCATCTCGGTCAGCGTTTTGGATCGCCTCTAGATGGCGCCAAAGCACTACTTAGGTTTAAACGAAAAACCTGAACAACACGTTGCAATAGTTTCTTGGCTCCAAGTTGGTGCCAAAGTTTTCAACTTTCATTTCTAAACGCTGGACTACTATTTTCCATTTGGTTTTATCATCTAAGGCTTTCAGGATTGTTCGGAATTTCAGCATCTCAATTGTTAAAATTCTCCAATTTCCATCTCCTGCCCCAAAAGAAGGCAACCAGCAATTGAATCATCAAAGCCAGGAAAAAGGTGTCAGTTTCTGAGAGATTAGTTTGAAAAATAATTTCAAATTGACAAATTGGAAGCAGCCTAAGAAGTCGAGTCGTGCAAAATTTTAACGGAGAGTTTGGAGGCTAAACTTGTAAAAGGGAGCATTTGAGGCCCTTTTTCAAAGTCGTCAACCGTGTTGCTCGCGTCGTCTGAAAAATTGCTAAATGTGCAACAAAAAGTGCCGAATGGAGCGAGCGAGCGTCCTTCCCTCCCGCTGACTCAAGAGCGTCCGTCCTCAGGTACGACCGGCTGTTGCGGATCCGAGCGCTTCGCTGGGAGTACGGCAGCGTGCTTCCCGCCAACGTGCGTTTTCACATGAGTGCCGAGGAGGTGAGCCAGCACGCCGCGCGTTGGTTTTGCGCCGGCGCCAACTATGCTGATCCGTGGCTTTCGTGTGCGCAGCTGCAGTGGTTCATGCGCTACAAGAAATCTCTGGCGTCCTTCATGCGCTCGCTCGGCGGAGGCGGCGGACTGGACGTCACGCAGGACATGAAACCGCCCAAGAGTCTTTACATCCAGGTCAACACGCCCGCCCGCACGCACACTGACCTGAAAGCTCTTGCACAAGCACAGCTGACGTTTGTCTGCGTGGTCAGGTGAGGTGCGTGAAGGATCACGGCGAGCTGGAGATCGACGACGGGACGCTCGTCCTCCTCAAGAAAAACAGTCAGGTTAGTTGATTTTTATTTATTTATTTTTTCTGTCAAGGCAGCAACAGGAAGTGCAAGTCACATGATATGACGCGGACACGTGTGTCCACAGCACTTCCTGCCACGCTGGAAATGTGAGCACCTGATTCGTCAAGGCGTCCTGGAGCATGTCGTCTCCTGATTTCACAATTTCACGTCTGGACGACATTGTGGCTGTTGTTTGCCAACAGTTACCGATGTGGAGGCAACTTTTTTTTTTTTTTCCACGTGAGCGACCGCCAAGTGTCAAATTAAACGAGCAAATTCATCTCCACTTCATGGGAATTCGTCTTCCGCCTCACGATGATGTCACATTATCACATATGTGGGACATTTTGTATTTGAAATGCTTGGAATCGGTGCCAATTAAAGCGTGCAATTTGCATAACGTGTATTTGGAATACAGAAAAAAGTTTTTCGGGTGATTTGAATGAGCCGAACATTGTGACGTTGCAACGGCAACATGTGGACTCGATATTTTATGAGAAAAAGTGGAATCCTGAGAGAACTCAAACTGAGACCCGAGAATGAAAATGTCGTGCGTGGTGTGGCAAAGTCACCTGATGCTGGCGCACAAAAAAAAACAATTTATTGCAACGTAAGATGAAAAGCAACTTTTGCATGCAACTTTGGAAGCAAAAAGATCCCGATTGTACATGAGTCGCGAAGTTGAAGTTACACCAAAGGCGTTTACGTTTGGAGCGCGGCCGGCACAATGTCGCAGAGGAGACGGTTGTGGGCGGCGACCTTCTCTTCTAGCACCGTTTTGTTCTTCTGGGCGTTTTTGTGGCGCTGCTCAGTCAGTTGCAGCGTTTTCAGCAAGTGCGAGTTCTCCACGTAGAGCTCCTTCAACATGACACTCGACTTGACGTTTTTCGCCATCTGTGTGCGAGAGGACGGCCCGCCGCCGTTAAGTCAGGCGCCTTCACGTCTCGGGGCCGTTGAGGACGCAACATCACCACGCATTTTTCCCCTTCACAAATGGATCCATCGTATGCAAGCTGCACTTTGCAGACTTTTAGAAATATTATACATTTATTATGGAGAATAAATCATCCCTGCCCTTCTGCGCCAATTTTCAGCCAGAGATATCCACCAATTAGCGCATAAGTTCTGGAATTATTTTTTTAAATTGCGCAAGGATAGCGGTCACTTGTCACGTTGCTGCGGAAAGACGAGTGACTGACCTGCTGTTGGAGCTGCTGCACCTTCTCGCGCAGGACAGCACGAGACGCCTCCAACTTGACTTCCAGCTCCTGCGTCTTGTGCTGCACGGCCGCCAGCGCCTTCTTGTGCTGCTCCTGAACGCAACGCAAGCGAGTTTATGCACTATGCTGCCACAGATCACTAAAATGTTGAGGCATTAACCTACTAATTGGCACATGGCTAAGTTGCTCACCTGCTAGTTAGCATGCGGCTAAGCGACTTTCCTTTTAGCATTGAGCTAACTTGCTCCCCTGTTGGTTAGCTAGCATGCAGCTCCGCTACCGACTGGCTAGTTAGTATTTGGGTAAGCCGCTCACCTCCTTGAGGCTGATGTGGGCGGAGCTCTGACTAGCACAAAGCTGTAGCTCCTCCTCCAGCCGCCGACTCCGCCTCTGCTCTTCCTGCAGCTGAGCCAGCAGCTGGTCTGCCCTCTCCCTGAGCCCTACCCCTTCCCGCTGCACCCGACAGAGTGCCGCGTCAGCCTGCATGAGAAGGAGGGGTTACCGTGGTGACGAGTATCAAGAAAACGATGGCGATGAAGGCGATTGCGCAACCTGCCCCTCAGCCTGTGTCCAGGCAACGTGCGTGTGCGCCACTTGTACGCTCAGCTTCTGCTGATCCTGGACAAGTTGCTGCACCTGAACACACACGTGCATTAAGTGCGCGGCCGTGTGTGCGGCGCACGTACGCACACACAAAAACACGCACGCTAACCTGCTCGAGTAGCCGCTGGTTGTGCTCGTCTTTCTCCTCGTCCTTCGTCAAATTCCTATTCATAGACTCCGCCTCTTCCGCCTGCCACCAAAGCAGACAAACGCGTCAAAGCCGCCGACTCACAAGGCCGAGAGAAGTGACGACGAGGGCGGCCATCTTACGTTGCCAATCGCTACGCCTGCCTAACTTCATATTCGTTTCTCCGCCGCGTGTGAAAAAGACGTCTGAGAGAAGCGCTACATGCACACGTCTATCAGAATGCAATCTTCAAGTTACTCTTCCGTGAAGGGCTCCATAATCGTGCACAAAATTCATTTGAATACATTTCATGGCTGCTGCCAATATACACTTAATCAATATACACTCATGTTTGTATTTACTAATAGTTGAAGATAGGAATGACACGATTATTATTTCTCCGCACGAAAATCTCGCGCTTGCTTTCATTTCCGAACGTGAACTTCCTGGTCGTTCCATCCAGATGTGGAAAGACTGGCATGACTTTGCGGTCATTTTAGTCCGTTTACTTTGTGGTCGGCCATCGTTTCAATTTGGACAATGGTGGCCCCCGGTTCCACTCGATTCCCGGTTAGCGACGTCTAACCCCAAGCCTTTTAAGTCCCTCTTTGACAGCGGCCAAGGCGAAGCTTTTCATTTTGGATTTTATTTTCACAATGTGAAATTGTTGGCGGCCGGGATAACCTCCAGCATGTGGAGACTAAAGTCCGTCCGTCACAATTCACCAGACTGAAATAATACTCCGAATGATGAAGCTGCTTCTTTGAGACGTGCTTATTCCATGCAGGCAAAAACACACTTTACTAACAGTTGTCAGGGATCAAAATGGGGTTTTTTTTTTTCTAAAAAAAGGGCAGCAGCGACATAAGATGGCCGCCCTCTGCCTTTAGCCGCACGGGGGCCAATTGATTATCACAAGTCTGTGGTTGGTGCGGACTTCCCGATCAACAGCCAATCACGGCGCAGCGTGCGTCCTCACCTTCCTGTGGCAATCTCGCAGCTTCCTGCACAGGTCCGACATTTCGTGGGCGTGGCCGAGCTCGTCGACGTCTCGGCGTAACGACGATGCGTCCCGCTGCAGGTGTTCCGCCTGCAACGTGGAAGCGCTCAATAAGTCGTGCGACTTTTTACCGTGTCACGTGACCCTTACCCGTTCATTGGCAAGCGCGGCTTCTCTCCGGAGCTCCGCCTCCATCGTCTGCTTCTCGGCCACCGCCGTGCTGAGCTCCGCCTCCATCTCGCTCAGCTGAGGTGCAGAAGAACGTTGGATGACAACCTCGCCGGCCCACCCAAGAGTTGCAATTGCTTATGAATGGCCCAAGATGGCGGCAAAGCACTCTTTTTGTCTAAGCCCTTCCTCTAGAGTCTAGATGCTTTCTTACGTTTTCAATTTTCAAGTTTCATGACTGACCACAAACTTTCATGTGCAACAAAGTAACAGGACTTCTTCCATACCCGCGTTGTTTTTTCACTGAGGAGCAAGAATATTTACTTGCAAGTGCTTTGAAATGTGCGCAGGTATCTTTTCGTGATGTCGGCCATTTTTAAGGCAACTTTGTTTGCTTGTTTTCAAAACCAAACATCAGCTGGGAACGGCAAAAAGCAACGTGCCGCCTTTTTTTGGATGAGATGATCGCAAAACGGCGCGCCTCTCTCAAATTTATTGTAAATTTAGAGTCAACGCAAAAGCCTAAGACCCGAGTCGGCTCAACCGTTGTCACAAGCGAGCCAAGCCCACGGCGAGCACGATTGGCTCGTCTAAGTGGCCCAACCTTGCGCTTGCGGCCACTAAGCTCCTCCTCCAGCCACAGCCTCTGCTCCCGCTGAAGCTCCGCCTCCTCCTGCAGTTGCCGCACCTGAAGACAGCACAGGAAGCGGGCAATTTTATTTTGGAGCGCATGCCGGCCTGCATGCGGGACGTCCGAGGCGCGCTCGCCTCACCTGGGACTCGTGTCCTTCCCGCCCTTCTCGCAGCCGCGCGCTCAGCTCGGCGTTGGCGGCGCTCAGCTCTGCGTTTCTGCCGCTCAGGCTGACCACTTCCTGTCGGAACGCTGCCGTCTGACATGCGCGCACATGTCAGAGGTCACGCGGGCGTCATCACGGGTCACTGAGACCTGTTCTCACCTCCTGGTGGAGCCGCTCCACTTCCTTTCTGCCGCTTCCACGTTGCTGCTCCAGCTCCTCCAACCTCCTCCTTGACCGAACAAGTCAACAACGCCGTTAGCGGAGACCGACGCAAGCTAAAGAGCCCACGCGGCGAACGCTTTCTGCAAAGGTCATTGACCTCTTGTTGGCGACCTCGTCGTCCAGTTTGTTGACTTCCTGCTGCAGGATGCAAAGACGCTCCTGCAGGACGGCGTTTTCAGAATGTGTCTCCTCCAGACGGGTCCTGCGCACACGCACACGCACTTTGTGAATGGATGCGCGTAATAGGAAGACATCCATACTGGTGATTGGGTTAGTGACGATGACGATGACGATGATGCTGCTTCTGCGTTAGAGGCGAGCTGAGGTGCATTGTGGGACAGCGCTGGCGTGAGCACATGATCAAGGAGGCTACAATCGGCGGGAGCGGCATCATGCTCCACAAACCTTGGAGGAGGCATGTGCTGGAGTACCTGGACCAGGTTTTCCATCTCCAAGAGTTGTTTCTTCATCATCTGCTTGTCTCGCTCAAAGTTTTTGACGTCCTCCTGCAAAGCATCCATCTCCTCCTCCATCTCCACAATCTGAGCGGAAATCTGCTCCGTCATCGTCCTGTAGCCGCGCTTCTCCAGGCTCAAACGGAGCAGCTCCTCCTTCAGCCGCGTGACTGAGGCGCGCTCCCGCTGCAGAGCCTCCCGCAGGAGAGCCTCCCGCAGGAGCTCCACATGGGGACCGTCCGCCCCCCCCGCCGACATCTTGCATGCCTCCTCAATCAGAAGTTGGTGCGGAGGCTGCGGCCAGGAGACATTCTCCTCCTGCTCAGCATGTTGGAGCGTCTTCTCTGGATGAAAACGCTGCTTGCAGCACTGCGCCTCCTTCTGCTCTCTCAGGAGACACACCTCCTCCTCCAGCCTCCTCTTTTCTTCCTGACTCCTGTCCTCCATCTTCTTCAGCTCTTGCTCCATCTTCGACTTTTCCTGCCGGAGATGTTCCTTCTCTTCTAGCCTCCTTTTCTCCTCCTGCTCGATTTTCTCCTTCTGCTCCTCCAGCCTCCTTTTTTCCTGCTGGAGATGTTCCCTCTCTTGCAGCCTTCTCTCCTCCATCCGGGTCTTTTGTTGCTCCTGCTCCAGCCGCCTCCTCCGCTGCAGGTGCAGCTGGTGCAGTAGGCGGCGCTGACCTTCGGCATGATGCAGCTTCATCTGCGAGAGCTCCAGCGCCGCCTCCTCCCTGCTTGCAACGCCGCAATGTGATGTGAATCCAAAATATATATATAAAAAAAAACAAAAAACAACAACAAACGGCAAACAAAGAAAACAAACTTGACTGGTTGACAGGAAACGTGCGCAAAAATGTCGGCACTCACCTGACCATCATGACTTCCTGGTCCATCTTGAGCTTAAGCTCCGCCTCCAGCTGCTCCTTGTCTGCGCTCAGTCTCTGGACGAGGTTTCCAATCTCTCGGGCAAAGTTCTGCTCCGCTTCGGCTCGCTCCCGCTGCATCCTGGGAACGCAAGCCACTCGCTTGCTGACGTCACGTCCCAACAAGAATGCGGCAACGGCGGCGGCGGTCTTGCTCACCTGCGCTCCTGCTCCGAAGACCACCCGCTGTGTTGGAGCTGATTGTGAAGTTTGTCCAGCGCCTCCTTGAAAATCTTGGCCTGACGCTCCGCCTCCGCCTTCTGGTCCTCCAGCTCGCTAATCTCCAGCTGGAGGGTCAGAGGTCGCGTCACGTGACCTGTGCATCATCACGTGGTGACGTCGCACGACAGGACGTGTCAAGGAACAATCAGGAGACAGGTCACCTTGAAGGCCTGAGCAATGTCTTTGCGTTCCACTTCCATGCTCTGTCTCATCCTGTCCAGGCTGCGCTCGTAGAAGTTGACCTGAGAACGAGAACGAGGACGAGGACGGAGCGGCGAACACGAAGCTCGAGCGTGACCCGAGCGCGTTGGTCTACCTGCGTCTCCATCTGGACGTTGAGCTGCTGCACCTCCTGCTTGTGTTTGCTCCTCAGCTTCTCCACCGCAAATTCCGTCTCAATGCTGACGGCCGCTGCTGTCAAAAAGTCAAGCGAGCTGTCATGCGAGCTGCTTGCGACACAATTATTTTTTTTTGCACAAAGTAAAGAAAATGCAAAGAACTGACTTGTGTCATCCAGATGGATTTCGGCATGACGGCGAGAAGACGAGCGACGCTTCATGTCACGGTCGTCTGAAAAGGACAAAAAGTTGATCGACAACGAGACGTTCTGCAAGCAGGACGCACACTCACTGACAGACCAACGTCTGTGTGCATGCGTGTGTGCGCGCGTATCCCGGTCCGACTGGCAGAGCAGGAACTGGAATGCAGTCTCAAAGTCAAATTGTGGTTTGTTCCTATCCAAGTTTTTTATTTTGTAGGGGGGGGCGAGCCAAGTTGTGGTGTGCCATTCAAAAAAAAAAAAAAAAAACTCCTTTGAACAAGTCAAAGAGTAGCGCTTCATTTGTGGCGAGTTGTTTCATAAAAAACAAACAAACAAAAAAACATTAGCTGGCCAATTACAAATCAAAATCCAGAAAAGGTTTCTCTTTGCTGTGAAATACTTCAATCACTTGATAATATGTCATTTGTCGACACTGCCAGTCCAGGGAATATTCATGTACTATTTGGTTTCAATGGCAGTGAAGGGGTTCATTCATAACTTCAAGTTTCAAAAAGTTTTGAGGGACAAAATATTGACAGTATTTTTTGACTCCGTTTAATTTCTTTCTAATGTCTTGCGCCTCTCATATCCGATCACGTCGTGCCACTTTGACTTCCAAAAGGACACGTTGGGGCAAAAAGCTCAACTTTCTGGCATGGGCACACGCCAGATGGCGCCACCTGCTGTCAGGACAGCGTCCTTGCACAGAAGTCGAGAAGCGCGGCAGACAGGAGGAGAGCTCACCCAAGTCGGAATCGCTGGTCGAAGGCACTTCAGACCAGCTGAACGCGGCGGCGGAGACGCGTGCTGACTTCCGGCGGCTCTTCTTGTGACTCCTTAGCAACTCCAACTCGGAGCTCAGCTCGTCGTTTTTGTCCCGAAGCTCCTGAACGCATCATGAAAGGCCGCTCACGTCAGCATGGAGGACATCACAAGAAGTAAACGTGCGCTGTTCTTACTCTGCACCGGCGCTCGCAGTCTGCCAGGAGTCGGGCGAGCTCCTCTTCGGGATTGAGCGCCGCGTCGACGGCGTCCAAGCTGCCAAACTGCCAAACAGAATGCGAGCAGATGAAAGGACCTCCTTCATCTTTGATGAGAGGTCACCTGACACCGCGAGTGCGTCTCATTTGCTTCCCGGCTACCTCGTTTGAGTCGATCGCGCCGCCGCGGCTCGCATTACAATCGCCAACACGTCCACGTCACGCTCAAAGACGCGTTTCTACAAAAAGTCTTTGCCAGCCCTCATTTGACACGGGCGCTCGCTGACGGTCGGGACGTTTCCATCGGTCGGCTGCGATGCAAGTGCTGATTGCCACGGACAAATGGATGCATTTTTGACACAAACAGCTAGCTTGTCTGTGAAAATCAAGTTTCTGTGTTGCATTTCATTTATTTAGAAAAAAAAAATACAATCAAAAAGAGATCTAGCCTCGACATTCTGAACCGTATTGGCAAGCACATGCCAGTAGGTGGCGGCGTTTTGTCACTTTGGATTGGAGAGGAGCACAACGTTTGAGTCAAAGAGAAAGTTTAGCTGCTGAATGTCAGCTTGTCAAGAGAGAAGTTGCCACAAGACAAATTGAGACACCAAAAGTTTGGACACATACGTTATGAACAGGCTTGATGACAGAAAGGTCGAAGTAGTGACAGCGGCAACGCTTGCCAGTGCTGCTGTGCACACTCAACGCAGCAAGTCGAGCATCACGCACCAACACTTACTCTGTGTGTTGCCAAAGAAAACGTGGCGCCCGCCCGTGTTGCCCCACACGGACTAATACTTTCTTTTTGGGTTGGCTTGCGTCACCTTGTGTTGCAGCAGCTGCTTCAAGTCGGCGTGCAGACGTTGGGCGCCGTTTTCCGCCTCGCTCAGCCTGCGCTTTGCATCCGCAAGTTCCTCCTCCAGGCGAGCCTTCTCCTGAGCAGAAGGAAAAAAAAACGCAACCATATGAATAATCACTTGAATTTGGAAATCGAGTTCAAATTGACTTGGACGGCAAATGAATTTTGCGCTTGGAAATGAAGTAAAAAATGCCGTCGCAGCCGACAAACCAACAACCTTTTTTTCTTTCGTTTTGGAAGAGATGGGAAAAAAAATAAAAATCAAGAAACTTAGAAGAGTGTGTGAAAAATAGAAAAAGGTTTTATCAAGAGTAATTGAGACAAATGTCTCAAACGCGCGTGCAGTCGTGCATTGGTGTGTTTTGTGCCTTTTAGGGGCGTGGCCTCACGCGCCAGTTCGCCGGGTCGGCTGTTCACACGCATTTGGTTCCGTGTCAGCATCTTCACGTGCGTTCTCATTTTGTGTTTGGGTGTCCCGGTCACTAAAAACGACGCATGGCAAGGCATCAGACGCCCTGCCTTCATTTTGTTCCTCACTTGCATGGCCGTGCATGTGCGGCTCGCGTAAAATCAAATTTAAGCTCGCGATACAAAGAAAATTATTTTGGAAAAAAAAACAGCGCGCATACTTGCTCGCTGCATTTGTTTTGAAGCACAAAGCCCCCAAAGTGGACGTAAGGTGAGGTGGGCGGGGTCACCTGCGTGGCAGCACCGAGCTCCTCCCGCAGCTCCCCCTCCCGCGCCACGAGCGCGCCGAGTTGTCGTCGCAGATCTCGACTTTCCTGTTCCAGCCGCTGCGCGGCGCTGTCGCTCTCCTGCTCCGCTTGGCCGCGCTGTGCCGCCAGACGCTCTCGAAAGTCCCGCTCCAGCTCTCTGCCAATCACGGAGAAGCGTGAAGCACGTGCGACCGATCACAAAACGGCGCGAAGCTCGTGCCTGGAAGAGAGTTCTCCAAACTGCGGCCCGGGGGCCACTTAAAAAGTAATGAAATAAATGATACAAATTGTGAAGTGTGCATGTGCGCGTGTCATCCCTTAACCTTCGTGTGACGTGCAGTTAGCAAGCTAGCTAAGGCTACTCCCGAAAACGCATCTTGCCTTCGCGTAATACGCTGACGTAGCCATTTTGGAAGGCCACGTTGTCAGCCATGAGTGTGCAGGACATGCAGAGAAAGCGGGGGACAAAAAAAAAAAAAGGTCCCAGAGGACAACTAGCTCTGCGTCGTCATTTGTGTCGTTGCTGCAGTGTGGAAATCGCTGCCCACCCAGTGAGATGAAGAACAATTGCGCCAGCCCAGGCTTGAAGCAAGTTCACGACAGTCTAACAGCCAGTTTATGAGATGAAATGGGAATGATTTTTCTTCACCTGATCCTGTTGCCATTGAGCGCCTCCAAGCTGGCGAGCCGCTCTTCCGCCTCGCGCAGCAGCTGCAGGTTCCTGCGCTCAGACCGGTCCAGGTCGGCTTTGGCCTTGTCACGCTCGCCGCACGCCTGCTCGGAGCGCGCCCTGAAAGCACACGGACGGCGCCGCTGTCACCACCGCGGCGGGACGACCGCCAGGCAAAGAGCAACTGACCGCACGTGCAGGATTTCATTCTTGTAGCAGAGCAGCGCCACCTGGTGGATTCCGTTGCCGCTGCCCAGGAGTTCGTTGTCCAGAGCCAGCGTCAGCTCGCACAAACTCACGCGCTCATCCGCAGGAAAGTCCAGCGCCTGCAGAAAAAAAAAAAAACGTCATGACTCCTCCAAGGAAAATGGAGACTTGCATATTTGAGACGGCCGAGTTAAAGCACCTCCGTCAATTTGAGGCTGATCTGGATTAATGAATTCTTGTCGAGGAATTAGGTTTGAGATTATGCTTCCTTTCTCACGTGACTAAACTACTAGGAACAACATCATTCAAGAATTCAACAGTTTGAGCGTCATAATTGCATATTGCTCCTGGTGTGCTCGCCTTGGCCACTAGGAGGTAGCATAATGCTGTCATGCAGACAAGTCAAGATGAAAAGACGACTCGCGCTAATGCTAACGCTCACCAATACGAGTCATTTGTCGCAGAGGAGAAAAAAGAAGTTTAAGTATTTTTTTTTCCTGTCCACGTGTGTTGTTCTACTGTACGTGTTCAAATCATCATGACGATTGATGCTAAAGTTGGCATGTTCCACTGGTGTTAGCATTAAGCTAGCGGGCTGTTCTTCTAGGCAACATCGTTTGCTTGTTTTAGGCTCGTCTTTGTTTTCTGATGAGTAAACTTGAAGGCTCAAAATGAGCAATTGCCCGGATGAACGACGGCTCGTATGCCGAGCAAGTCGTAAGCGGCGGAATCGTACGTCAAGGCGGCGTTGCGTCACGTCCAGACCGACCTGCAGGATGTCGCGAGCGTTGCAGACGCCTTCGTCGCTCCAGAGAGCGACCACACTTTCCAGGCTGGCGCACCCCGAGCCGTCGTCCAACCGGCTGAGGACTTTGGCACCCGGCGTGGCCGTCAGCGGAGACGGCGACCGAACCTCTGGCTTGCCGCCGTGCTCCGTCGACGCCGGCGCAGTCTGCATGCGGAACACGGTGGTTACAAAATACCACAAACGTTTCACCTCACACTCGTCTGCACGTGACCAACGAGTAAAAACAAGTCCGTCCGCCTGCCTGCTGTCATGTCAGATGACCGGACCGGACCGGAGCGGACGAGGTTCTGGTCCTGACTGGCCAGCATGTAAAAAAAATTGCATCCCGCTGTGGCACAAAAGTTTGTTCCAGCAGCCACCCGTGCACCTGCTGAGCCCCGCCCACCCGATCAGACGGCTGACTGACAGCTGTGGCCCTGGCGTCTGATTGGATGACACCTTTGCCGTCCCGTTTCTCCCAAAATGAATTTCATTTCAACGACGTTGCTTAGTTGCTTTTGACTTGAAGCCGCTCGAATTGAAAGCTTCCAATGGCGTCGCTCTGCATTGCGTGGGGATGTTTTGGCAAACTGAGTGGCGATATGGCGCCCTCTCCTGTCACAGTCCAGAATTGAGCTCTCACTTTGATCTGAAGATGGGCTGGAAACATCTACAAGCACGAAGTCAAAGTTTCGCTACACCTTACATTTCAAAAACAAAAAGCTGTCAATCAAGCCTTTGACGTGTACGTGCGCATGCGTGTGTGTGCGTCTGACCCTGTGCGGCGTAGAGCAGCAGACGGGGGCGGCGCCACAGAGAAGATTCTGGAAGTGCGCCAGTGTGACCTGCTTCAACTTGTCATGCACCTGGAGGGTCAAAGGTCATCATAGCATTAAACAGGAACGGGAGGCAATTCTGTCAGTGGGCGTAACCTGACCTGAACGCCCGACTCGGGACCAATCAGGCGATCGCACGCCGACTCGTCTTCCTCCCGCTCGCAAGCTGCAGAAGAAGATGGTGAAAAGGCTTTGAGACGACCACGCGCGCGCGACGTTTGTGGATCCTAACGTCGGCTAAATGCGTCACGACAAAGCGAAAAAAGCTCCGCTTTGCTCAATGTCACCAAACTGCAACAAAACGTTTGCCCAACGTCAACCTTTGAAAATATCCCAACGATGGGCCCAACATTTTGGATTTCATGGTCGTACAACATTCCGCTTCTACATCGACAAAAATCCTGCACGTCCACGTTCCGTCCGTCAAATGCACAATCCCGGTCGGGTGGTCCTGGTGAACTTTTCAGAGGTCGAAGTGTCCACCGGTGACCCTCTATGGCACTTTTGGGACGTGACGCTTTTCACACCAAGTGTTTCGCAGCCCGTCACAGTGCCAAAACTTTTTGCACAGAGTGAAAAATGAAGAAAATCCCAAATACCTTGGGGCTGAAAGTCTGCCGAGGCGCCGTGCTTGGGACATCCTGCCTCCTCATCAGACTTGAGACTCTGGAGACAATACGGAACATGTTGATCAATCACGTGTTCGTCGTTGACCGTCATGCGTTGGTCACGTGTTCATGGTGCCACTTGCGAGCTCACCTGCTCACTGGAACGATTTGGGAGAAGAAGCAGCCGTGCGGAAGGTCCGCTTTGTGTCCTTATGAGGACACGTTGACGTTGTGTGTTCACATTGTGTGTGTGTGTGTGTGTGTGTGTGTGAGTGTTCGTGACTTTGACATAAAAGAAAAAGCAGCTTTCTGCCACAATGATGAGTTCAACTTTAGACTGAAAGTTGTTGGTTGGATGTGAAAATGCTTTGTTGTTGTCTTGACGACAATCACACGCATGACAACCTTAAAGGAGCAAACCCACCAAAAGGAGAAGAAAGTGTGTCACGTGTTTGTGTGTAGACACGTGTGTGACACACTGGCGCCACGGCAGCGTTAGCTTCAAAGCTAACACAAATGCTCACGATATCACTATGCCAAAATTCCTGATGACCTCAAAAAAAAGAGACGGGCGCGAACGGCGTTTTGATAATGGCCTGATTTGGATGCATCGGACTGCCGATAATTAGGTCGAAGGAATTAGAATTAGAATTAGAAATCCCTTTATTGTCATTGTACTCAAGAGTGCAACGAGATTAGAGGGCTCCCCTCTCCAGTGCAATACAACAATAATACAGACAAATATATAAATTAGATGAATAAGAGAGTGCAATGGAAAATAATACTGAATAGGGTATATAAAAACACATCACGATGCTGTTCTGCAAGGTTAGGGTGGTCTCGTGTGTGTGTGAGAGTTCAGTATGGAGATGGCTCTCGGAAAGAAACTGTTTCTCAGTCTATTGGTCCTCGATTTGATGCATCTGTAGCGCCTGCCAGAGGGCATCAGGTCGAACAGGTGTGAGTTTGGGTGGGTATCGTCTTTGACGATGTTGAGAGCCCTTCTGAGGCACCGGGCGGTGTCGATGTCCGACAGTGAGGGGAGAGGGCAGCCAATAATCCTTTGCGCTGTTTTGACCGTCCTCTGGAGCCTCACTCTGTCCGCCTCAGTGCAGCCGCCGTACCAGGTGGAGACGCGGTACGTCGGCAGGCTCTCGATGGACGAGTGGTAGAAGGCCAGCAGCAGCTTCCTGTCCAGGTTGAATTTCCTGAGGACTTTCAGGAAGTGCAGACGCTGGTGGACCTTCTTTACCACTGCTGTGGTGTTGTGAGTCCAAGAAAGGTCATCGGAGATCTGTACTCCCAGGAACTTGAACGTGTGGACCCTCTCCACACGCACGCCTTCGATGCAGAGGGGGGGCGGCACCGTCTTGTTCCTCCTGAAGTCGACGACAATCTCCTTTGTTTTAGCAGTGTTAAGTTGCAGTCTGTTGTCCTCGCACCAAGCCGTCAGTCTCTTTACCTCCTCTCTGTAGGCTGTCTCGTCACCTTCCGAGATCAGACCGACCACTGTCGTGTCGTCGGCAAACTTGACGATGGTGTTGTTGCCGTGGGCCGGGCTGCAGTCGTAGATGTAGAGGGCGTACAGGAGAGGGCTCAGCACGCATCCTTGAGGGGAACCGGTGCTCAGCATGCGTGTGGAGGACGTGTAGGGGCCGAGCAACACAGTCTGGGGTCTGTTGGTCAGAAAGTCCTTAATCCAGATGCGTGTGAGGGCAGGGAGGCCGAAAATGTCCAGTTTGGCGACGAGGATGTCTGGGATGATCGTGTTGAATGCCGAGCTGTAGTCCACAAAGAGCATCCTTGCATAGCTCTGCTGTCGTTCCAGGTGGCCCAGCACAACATGCAGAGCAGTGTCGATGGCGTCCTCAGTGGATCTGTTAGCCCGGTATGCAAACTGGTAGGGGTCCAGAGTGGGAGGAAGGCAGTCCCTGATGTGCTGGAGAACCAGCCTCTCGAAGCACTTCATGATGACTGGTGTGAGAGCAACAGGACGGTAGTCATTCAGGTGGATGGCTGGTGACTTTTTGGGGACAGGAATAATGGTGGAAGTTTTCAAGCAGGAGGGGATGACTGCTTGAGCCAGGGAGCGGTTGAAGATCCTGCAGAAAACATGTGACAGTTGGTGGGCACATGCTCTGAGGACCTTGCCCGGTATTCCGTCGGGTCCAGTAGCTTTCCTGGGGTTAACCGCCAGGAGCGCGCGCCTCACATCGTGTTCCTCTACGATGAGTGGGGGGGAGTTGGAGCTTGAAGTGCGGGGGTGTGACGGTTGGGGCGAGTCAAAGCGAGCGAAGAAGCAGTTAAGCTCCTCTGCCAGCGATGCACTCGGGTCTACAGAGGTCGTGCTGCTGCCACGGAAGTTGGTGATGCTCCGTAGACCCTGCCACACCTCCCGTGGCCTGTTACTGGCAAGGTGGGCCTCCAGCCTCCCCTTGTAGATTGCCTTGGCTAGCTTGATGCCTTTGCTCAGGTCAGCACGAGCCACCCTGTACTGGGCTTTGTCGCCCGACCTGAAGGCAGCGTCACGGGCCTTGAGGAGAGAGCGAACCCTGCTGGACATCCAGGGCTTCGCATTTGGGAAGGTCCGTATAGTCTTATGTTGGGACACAGTTTCCATGCAGAACTTGATGTAGTCCAGTACACAATGCGTGTAGACATCAAGGTCCTGATGATCAAAGAGGTCCCAGTTTGTGTCTTGAAAGCAGTCCTGTAATTCACTCATGGCGCCGTCACGCCAGGTTTTCACAGTCTTTGTGGTGGGCCTGAATCTGCGCCTGAGAGGGGTGTACGCAGGTGCGAGCTGCAAGGACAGGTGGTCTGACTGGCCGAGGGGGGCGAGTGGGAGGGCCCTGTATGCGTGCTTGATGTTCGAGTACACATGGTCGAGAGTGTTGTCTCCCCTCGTCGAGCACTTGACATGCTGGTGAAACTCTGGGAGTACAGTCTTTAAATTGGCCTTATTAAAGTCTCCCGCTACTACGTGAACGCCATCAGGGTGAGCCCGCTGATGTTCATTGATGACGCACGCGAGCAGCGAGAGCGCCGTGCTAGTGCTAGCGTCGGGGGGGATGTAAACAGCTGTGACAATCACGACCGTTAGCTCCCTCGGGAGAAAATAAGGCCGGCATTTAACGGACATGAACTCGATGTCGGGGGAAGAGTGCTTCTCGACGATCGTGCTGTCGCCGCACCAGTTCTCATGCACGTAAACACAGAGCCCCCCGCCCCTTCTCTTACCGGTGGCCCTCGTCCGATCCGCGCGATGTAGCGAGCGCCCGGTCAGCTGGATGCTAGCGTCGGGGACGTCGGCGTGCAGCCAGGATTCCGTGACGACGATCACACTGCTGTCTCGCACATAGCGGTTTCCCAGGATTAGTAATCCCAGATCGTCGATTTTGTGGACCACGGATCTGGCGTTGGTGAGGTAGAGACTCGGCAGTGGTTGCCTGTGGGGCCGCCGTCGCAGCCGTAGCGAGACACCGGACCTGCAGCCCCGCTTCTGCTTCCTCTCTCTGCGTCGCCTGCGCCGCCTCCCGGTCCCGATGACAAGCCACGGTGAGCCGGGCGGCCTCGCCAGTTCGTCCGGAATTTTGCGATCATAGCAAAAGTCCTCTGTGATGGTTATTTCGCATCGATATCCAATGTCCACGATGTCCTGGCGGGTATATCGATGCTGTGCCTCAGTTGGTGCCAATAAGAGCAAGCAAACACTAATAAAAAGCAATAAGGAGCACTGGGAGGGAGAGCTGTTAGCCGCTGCGGAAGAAAGAAAGGATGCCACGGCAAACCCCAAAACACAAAAGTCAAAGGTGTGCAATGCGAGCTGGTGACACAATTTGGAATTGTTTGCAGGTTTGATGAGTTTCAAAAATGTTTTGCTCCTTTTTAGCAAACTTGATAAAGAATTTGCATTTGGAACTTTTCGCAGCAGCAAACACGTAAACCCAGTTGACAAATTCAAGCGCGACTTCGGCAAACGTGCTATTTGGACGGCGTGGCGGCAGTTTTTGAGTTTCGTTACCACTCCGGCGGGAATGCGGAGGGGCAGAACGCTGGACCCGCCCTACAAAGACTTTTCGGGCCAATCGGCGCGGAAAGACAAACATGAGCTCTGGAACTTGAGGAATGCGACATGTGGAAAAGCTGCAAGGTTTCATTTGGAGCCAAGCAAAAAGGAGGCGTGGCTGGCCAGCGCTGGCCTTCGTCGCTGTCCCGCTTCCTGAACCAAAAGTCGCTTCCCTTCCATCCTTTGCGTGTCGTTGTTTGCTTTCAAACTATGTTTTACAAGGAGAGTTTGGGAGTAAATGTGGCTTGCTTAGAAACAGTTGATGTGAAAAGAAAAAAAAAAGGCCCTCAGGGTTGAGGAACTGTGCCCCCGCCTTCAGGTTGGGGACCGCCACGTGCCTCCAAAAACAAGTTTTAATTCAATGAGGAAAGACGCTTTGAGATATGAGAATGCTGACGGCACAAACTCAAGTCACATCTCAAGGCACCGCCGCACGTTCAAGTGCGGCGCAAACACACACAACCTGCCGTGTGTGTGTGTGTCGCCATGACAACGCCTCACCTCCACACTGTCCAGAGAGGCGGCTCGGCGTACTTCAGGCCTGCCGAGCCCCGCCGGCGGCGAATCGTGCGACGGTTGAGACGGCGTCACGTCGGGATGCGAGCGGCGGCCGTAACGTTTTTCGCCCTTCACGAACTTTGGTTTCACTTCGTCAACGACAACTGCACAAACACACACATACACGCACACAAGCGGAAGGTCAACGCGACCGTCACGTGATTAGCATAAGCACTCTTCACCTGGCTGCAGGTAGCTGCTGTCGTCATCTGACGTCAGGTCCAGCGAGTGAGACAAAACGTCCACCAAGTTGTCTTTGAACGCCTCAAAGTCCACCTGAGGGTCAAAGACACACGTCACGTGTCCATCCGTCCCGTCATCAGGAGCAACAATTCATCGACGTGCATTTGGAGCGTTCGCAAATCGTCCTCATTCCAGCCTGCCTTTCTCTCGTACACCTCAAAAGGAGACTGATTATCTTTTGAGATTTATTTCCACACACACCCACAAAAAGACATCTGCAAGCATCTGCTTTGACTTTGGAACAAAATGATCAACATTTTTGCTCATTTTCTGATGAATGTGACCAACCAAACCAGAAACTCCTCCTCCCAGCAGCGAGTCCAGTATGAGTGGCAGCTGAGCCTCCAGACGCAACTTCCTGCACAGCGCCGTCACTTCCTGCGGGCCCAGAAAGCCCGAGGACGTCGTGTCGCAGCTATCGAACTCCGCCTTCAGCTGGGCCAGGTAGACACTTTGGTCCGCCTCCTCCATGCCGCCGCATCTCGCTGGTATGCATGAGAGCAAATTACACAACATGAGACCGTTCTGTAACACCTGCGAACGACTGACAATCTCGCCCCGAAATGATAAAAAAAACAAACAAACAAAAAAAAATAACACAACAATAGCGCACCCATGGTGTGGACTGAGCAGTGAGCAACATTTTGATCTGTGCAAAAATATGAAATTGCCCACATTTTTGACATTGGAGGTTTCAGCCCGACGCCAGCGATGTGAAGTCTTTTGTGCTTGGACAAGGCTTTTTTTTTTTCCCCGATTCGATTCTTGGAGAGGTTGCAGTTCTTCTTATGACACTCAAAAACACCACAGCAGCTTCGTAGCCGTCGGAAGTCACACCGAGAAGAATCTGTGGCCACATCCAATATGGCTGAAAGGCGGCCTTGGCCTCCCTTCACTGGCTCCCAGTGCACTTTAGAGTTCGCTTTAAGATACTTCTGTTGGTCTTTATATCTTAAAATGGCCACGGCCCAGCGTACCACTCCGAGCTCCTCCACCTGTCCACTGCCTCAGGTCTGTGAACCACATATTGCTGGAGGCGGAGCCTCAGGGGGGGACCATTGCCGTCCTTCCCTATGGAATGAGCTCCCATTAAATGTTAGGCAGGTCCCGCCCCCTCTCTGTTCACTTTCAAAACTCATTTGAAGACATTTTTATTCTTTAGCTTTCTACTCAAGATGAGACTATCGCTGTTCTGCTGATTTTTTGGAATCCATTGTTTTGGTGTTTTAATTTCTGTTCTAATTTACATGACACCAGATGGAAAGCGCTTTGTTACAGCTCCAGCGGTCGTGAAATGCGCTCTAGAAATAAAGTTGTATTGTATCGTATTGTATTGTATTGCTCTTGTCCAAATTGTTGCACATGCAGCCGTCATTGGGGTGGCATGACTGCAAAATTGTACCTCAACATTACGGAAAGATTTTCTTTCCCTGTGTACTTTGCATACTTGGCGAATAAAGATGATTCCCATTTGTTAATACTACTTGCAAAGCCATGTTAAATAGCATTCATCTACAGTTGTGCGCGCACGACAATGTTGTTCTAAGCATGCGTAAAATAAAGCATAGTGCGTCTGCCTGGGAGAGCGAGAGAGAGAGAGAGAGCGAGAGAGATCTCACAGCCAAAAGATGGATTTTCGTTATTTTTTTCGCGTAAATTTGAGCAACTATGCGATATTGGCTGACCATTTTAGCACCGAGAGACTGCTGCAGAAATGTTTCCTGCACAAAATGTTCAGTCGGATCAAGAGTCGCTTGAAAGCGGCACTAGGTGCACTCAGAAGTGGACGAGTTCTGAATCCTAGCATTATTTGGAGATAGGGATGATTCGATTTCTACGCGCGTGCGTGTGGGCGTAAGCGCGTTGTTGAGGTTGTTAGATGGGCTCCAAGGTAACAAGCCGAGCGCGGTGGGAACAAAAACTTTTAACAAACCCCCCCGTCCACCCCCCCAAAAAACGTTTTTCGAGCACGTTTAAATTTAGACCGAGTTTAAGTGTCGTCCACCATTGAAGTCAAACCACGACGAGTTAGCCATTTATAGAGTTACTTCGTAACCGCGTTGGTTACCAAGCGAGGTAATAAGTTAGCTGTTGCGTCTTACCACAGTCAAGATGAATTGTTTTTCATCTTTTGCTTTCATCCATGCTTCTTTTCTTCTCGTCCATCGGCGCAGCGAGCACTCGAAGAGTGAATGCTACTTCCGGTCACTTACCAAAATGAAGCGACAGGGGGTAAGTCGCAGCAACGTGAAACAACTGCAGCAATTCTCACGTGAAATCTAGTACAAAAAAACATCTGAAGTGCCGTTCATCTTCTTTGTCATCTTTAAACCTAAATTTTATTCTGAATCAATTTCCGGTTTAAAGTGAGCGTGGCACAGTAGAGAATTGAACCACTTGGGGAAGCCAGCCCACAGAGAACCGGGATTGCCGGGCGATGGCAGCCAATCAGCTCACGGGATGAGGCCACTCGTGCTCTGGTTGGTCGGGAACCAATCACGCGCCTTGTATGAATGCCCGTAGGTGTGGACCAAGCCTCAGAGTCAACTCATCTGTTCGAAGAAACTGTGGCCGTATATTTTGACTTTAATGAATATTTTTGGCGAAACACTGGAGCAGCAAAACAAATTTCCTTGGCGGCGTTAATGACTCGACATGTAAAGACGTCTTTTTCCTAAAATATTAAATTTCATATTGAAAATTTCAAATACTATCCTCAAGCATCGAGTGAATACGTCCTCTGCTGGGGATATGTGGTACTACTTGTCCGACTTTTGCGCCAAACTTTTGAACGCAGTGACCTCAACACTCACAACCAACATCAACTTCCCATTTTCGGCCCCTGAGCAGCTTTCGAGGCTCTACAACAGTTCAGAGCTCAATAAAAAAAAATTATAGCACCACCAGCTGACTGAGGTAGAGAGTTTCTAATTTTCGGCGTTCAATAAAGTGTTAAACAGTAAGCCTCATGTCAGAGCG
The DNA here is from genome assembly GCF_059441095.1 of Idiotropiscis lumnitzeri. Lineage (NCBI taxonomy): Eukaryota > Metazoa > Chordata > Actinopteri > Syngnathiformes > Syngnathidae > Idiotropiscis > Idiotropiscis lumnitzeri. Next base: position 169,705 of record NC_142399.1, on the reverse strand, counting down.
TCATTAATACCATCAAGAAAATAATTGAACAAAAAAGAAGGTGCTCGGAATTCGTGTGAGCTTTAGCCTCGAACTGCCATCTCAGATGAGGTGGGCGTTAACGGTCAGTCACTAAGTTCCGTCAGTATTTCAGGCCGACCCACGTGAGCCTAGTCGGTCCCTCGTCGGCGACAGTCAATCAGCTTTTCATGTCGCATGCAGGTGCTGCACAATCAAACAGCCAAACAAATTTTGGGAAAAAAAAAAAAAATCAAACGCGTGTGGCGTCAGGAGGGTCCAGAGGTGGCTTGCGAGTTTTGTGACGCTTGCGTGGGGTCAACCGGGGTCCCCTGGTAGACAATCTTGTTTTTGATGCCATGCTGGATGATCCTCTGCTGCGCTCGCTGCCTGGCGTTGCTGGCGCGGCAGTAGCACCTGCGCAAAGGCAAATGCGCACAATATGAGGCATTTCCTGTCAGTGGCGACCATATATGACCTTTCATGGTGAAAAGCGGGCCGACTCACCAGGAACCAAAAGTGGCAAGCAGGAAGCCCCCCACGCCCACGTCGAATGACCTTTTCACACGACCTGCACACACATTGGTGCATCATCATCATCGTTATCATCATGCGCGTGTGTGTGCGCCCGTGTGTACACTGACTGGTGGCCAAAAAGTGCAGGAGGCCGGCAGCCAATGAGGCGCCGGCGCCATGAAGGACCGCCTCCCGGGCGCAGGGTGTCTTCTGCACGTCCAGGATTCCCAGCAGACGGCGATGGGCCTGCGCACGCGCACATACAACAGAAGACGCAGGAACAAAATCTTATTGGTGCTTTGCAACAAGGAAGGAAACCGGTTGGAAACATTACCGCAAATATGAACTCTTACCATGAAATCCTAACCGTAGTTAAAAAGCTCAGCACAATTTGAAAGCCCATTTCTTTTAAACCCCAGCCCCAGTTAAAAACCTACTGTGGCACCCTAACGCTACTTCGAAACCTGAAGCCTATTTTTAAGACTATCTTGCAATTTTTAAACCTGCGCATGAGGCTCAGGTGACAGCAAGCAAGGAAGGAAGTCAAGGCTGACCTTTTGCGTGCTCGTCCCTCGTTCGTCTTCGTCTTGCGACATTTCAGCTCACATTGCGTTGCCTGCTTGCAGAACCGAATTTCTTTCAAACCAACAAGTTGAGCACGAAGCGATACGTAAGTCAGAATTACTGAGCAAGACTCGACCTTCGCAGGCGTTACGCAAAGGTCCGGCAGCTTTTCAAGTCCGACTTGTCGGCAGACGGAACCCTTGTTCTTTTTTGCGCTTGACGTCTCAACGACATGCCAAAAATTGGACCTCATTAGACCTGACAAAAAAAAACTATTATTTTGACATGTTGTCATCGTAGGATAAGTTGGTGCGTTTTTGTCGATTTGCGTCCAAAATGCGTTCTGTCGTCCTAATACGTCAAAAAGTTTCATTTGGCTGAGAACGATCAGCTGGATTGAAAAATAATTCGTCAGTTTGTTTCTGTTGTCATGGGGAATATTTATTGGCCTCTGGCGTTTACACACACGTATTGAAGTGAGGCAACTGGGCTCCCGTGAAAAAAGAGAAAGATTTAGTTCCCATACCGGGAGTCGAACCCGGGCCGCCTGGGTGAAAACCAGGAATCCTCACCGCTAGACCATATGGGACCATTTAGTGCGTGTTTCATATTATAATATTAATTTAATCTTCTTATCCCAAAAGGACTTGCTTGGGGTGATTTAAATGTGAAAAAATAAATATTTCCTATAAAAAGAAGTCAGATAGTATCATAATCATGCTTCTCTCTACTTCTCTTTATTCGCAGTTTGCAATTTCATGGATTATCATTCCTCGTCTATTCGCTTCCTGTGGCTCCCTTCACTTCCAAAATGGCTGCACACTTTTCATCCGTTACTCTAATGACATTAGCCGTCATGTCAATCACTGTTTGGAGTCAAGAAGCTGCTCAGACATCAGAATCGGTTGCATGGTGGTCGCTGCTGGTTGCAACCTGAGCAACATTTACCACCATGGCCGCCATCTTGGGCGTCGGCCATGCTAGCTTGATCTTGACAAGCGTCCGTAATTCTCTTCTTGTCGTAACAAGCAAAGATTAATGCTCGTTTTACGCAAATCAACTTTCCCTTTGCAGTTCTCCTGATGGCCTCCACAGACTGCACCAGGTGTCGGTTGTCGGGTCGACCCCGCCTAGTCAATCTGTGTGATGACGGAGCGGGCATCGCCGTGGCCTGTCATTCTTCTCAGCGTGGATGAGCTCAACTTGGGTGCTTTGTGTGCCTTATGTCTTTTTAACTCAGTTTCTCAATTTACGTGAGCGCAGGCGTGCTTGTGGGATAGAGGGGAGGGGGTGTTTCCTTGTTTGATGTTTTAACTGCACAGCCCTTTCAGACCCATTTTTAGGTATGAAAAGTGGCATACAAATCAAATTTGATTGTGAGGCCGCCATTTTGTGCAGTATCGCCCTCTCCCGGTGACCTAAATGAACGCCACAAACACATTTGCCAAACATGGCACGTGACTCGGTTTGTGCTCTGCTTGGTGCGCGTCACAAGAACTTTAATACCACAAAGAAGAACTGACACAAATCCATAAATTAGACATCAAATAGAAGAAATAATGGACAACAATAAATATTGATCAATAAGCAACAAACACACTCTTCGTCATCATCATCATCGTCGTCGTCATCTTTGGCTCACTTTGGTTCCTCCGGGCAGGCTCGACACTCCGTGCTGTCGCGGTGGCAGGAAACTAGCGTAAAGTTAACCACATCATGCTAAAGCTTTGTTGTGTCACTACGGCAACAGGATGCGCCGTCACGCCACAATGTCATAGAGTCTTCCCACGCGCGTCAGCCAATCGCACAAGGCCTGGCGCACGGCGGCGTCGGTGACGTGGCACGCCAGCTGGCACACGCTCGGGTAGAGCGCCGGCTGAAGAGCCACGAAGGGCCCGTCGGAAAGCTGCAAGACTTGTTGCAGCGCCGTTGCCACCATGTTGCTCCACGCCTGAGGGACACACACACACACGCGCGTGCACACATGTCACACATCAGACAGACGTCATGTCAAGGAGGACAACCAGGACGTTATGTCTCACAAAATGGCACGGAGCGTCCCTGCGGGGCGGAAAGCTTCGACTCCCAAGTTCAGATTTGCTGCCAAATGGCTACGATTGGTCAGCGTGTTTTTTGGGGCAAATGATTGACCAATGAGAAGGGTTGACAACAACAACTCAAAAAACGCCTCCTCCCGCAGAGAAGTCGGCATTCCACCCGACGTCAGCAATGTGCCATGTTGCCGTGGTGACAGGCGCCAAAAGGCGTGGCACCGGCACCTGTATCTGTGCGTGGGCGTCACTGGCGGCGACGTTGCCGTGAGAGCTGACAGCCGAGTCCGATCTGGACCTGAGGACTTCGGCGCCGGCGCTGTGCGAGTGTCTGAGGGGCGTGGCATGCGTCTGCTGTTCCTGTATGTGGCTCCACCCCCCCTGCCGTCTGTCACGCTGCTGCTTCCTGCGTTTGTATTGGCTCACGAGCTTGGCCAGGCTTTTGTCGGTCGCCATGGAGACCAGCTTGGTCCCGGCACTCTCCCACCAGTCCTTCCCGCCGCTTCGGAAGCTGGCGGGAATACTTCCTGCGCAGCTGAACAACCAATAAAATGACCGAAAAAGCGATGACGAGCCCGCTAGGCGCACCATCAGCACGTCTCACCTGAATGCCGGACTGTGCGCGGGTGTGTCCCCCGGCGAGGGCGCCGTGCTGGTGCGGGCTGTGTGACACGTGACGACGCCTTCCTCCGACGGCGTGTCGCCGCCAGCCGACGTGGGCGTGGACGACTCCGACGGGAAGAGCGGCAGAAAAAATGTGTGACGGTTCTCCCCTCGCGAGGGCGGCGGCGGCGGCGGGGTCGGCGTGGCGGCAGCGACGTCCTCCTCCAGGTCTCGATGCATCTGGATGTAACTGGTGCACACGTCGGCACTCAGCTTGTGAAGACGCTTCACCAGCCACACCCACTCCGACACGCCTCCGCCGCCACTGCCCGCCGCCGGCGCCGCCGAAGCCGGGGCCACACTCAAGGATGACATGGCGGCTCGCCATTGATGCCGCTGATCGCGCCCACGCGGGGGGCTCACCTGCATGTTTGTTTGGATACGAAGACGGGTTAGTTGCGAAACAAGCTTGGTACTGGTTTGTGGTCTCTGAAAAAAAAAAAGGCTTGTCTTGACACTAACGAACATTGCAATCACTTTTCGCTTCGTGTTCATTGCTTGTGTTTTTCTTCTCTATCTCCGGCACGGCTCAGTCAACATTACTCGATTTTCGAACGGAGAGAAAAAACGTTGTGGACTTAAAAAAAGACATTTGACAAAAAGCCCGGAAAAAAAGTCACACATCGTAAAAATCTAAAAAAGTTGCAGAAATGTGAATGTTTTTGTCGTATCGAAAAATAAAAGTGTTTAATTTGTCGTCATACATTGCCATTTTTATATTTAAAAAAAAAAAAAAAACACGATGTATTGTCAGAAAAAGTCTTACATTTCCAAATCAAATGGTGGCTGAAACATTTTTATATTTGCAGATTTCAAACGTTTTTTGGGCTTTGTGGCGCCTCACGCCAAGATCACACGCATACACGTCAATCGGTGCCCGTTTACGCTAGCGTTGGCGTACGAATGTGCGCGCGTGCGTCACCTGCGCCGTCTCTTCAAAGATGTCTTCGTCCTCCGAGGACGCCGACGCGGCACAAGAGGAGTCCAAACTTCCGTCGTCGTCCTCCGAGAGGATCTTCTTGACCTGCCGCGTAGTTAGAGCGCGTTTAGACAATGGAGAAGAAGGCGGGGCCCAGAGGAAAAAGGGGGCGGTACCTGTTGCGCCGTCATTCCGTCGGCCTGATTCAAGATGGCGGCGAGCAGCGCCTGCACGTAAAGCTTGAAGCTCATGGCCGCCTGACGGTACAGATTGGCCGCACCGCACACGCCCGACACCTTCATCAGAAGATACTTGAGACCGGGACGCGTGTCAAAGTCACGCGCCGTCCTGCAACGGCGTCACAAAACGCGTCAAACGTCACAAGCAACTAAAGCTTGCATTTGCATCAACACAGTTTGACAATGAAAAAGACGGAGCTCCAAAAACGCCTGACAAGTGACATGTAGTATGCGACATGTCTCAAATGGAGGAAGGTCAAAAGTCACACGTATGAAAGACAAACTGGTCACAAGCCACATGTGACCGCAACAAGACTCATGACAGCACATGCGGCCCGTAGGCGGAAGCCCCGCCCACCTGTACGAGTCAAGCAGCAGGTCAAGGATGATTGACAGGTTGCTCATGGACACGTAGCGGAGGAAGCCCACTGGCGGCGCCGCCAGCCGCGTGGCGGCTTCAGCAGTCACGGGCGTTGCCCTCTCCTGGCCATCGGGCTGCTTGACAAACGCCTTTGATCAGCCAAGTCATCCAGCAAACGATTCACCGACACGCGTGTGCGTGTGCGTGTGCCGTACGTTACCTCCAGCAAGATGTCCGAAAGGTTCTGCAGAAGAACTTGATGTGACAAAAGGCTCACCACCACGTTACGGAACGGAATACTGCAACACGCAATCCAACAACAACATGGTTAGCGTACGCGCGTGTGTGTGTGTTGCCATGTGTTCAATGACGGAAAAAGCGCATCTTACCCAACTTTCCTAAAAGCAGCCAAAGAAGAAGAAAAAGTCAAATATTTGAATTTGAATTTGAAGTGTTTATTTTCACACACACATAATGTTGTATGCAAACAAAATACTGCGTTTACAATGTGAAAATTGGACTCCCTCTGAAGCTAAAAGCTTATAAACAGGGATCCAGCACACCACCACCAAACAAACATTTATCTTGTACTGACGTAATCAATTTGAAATGTCATTTACAAGATGTTTACAGTGCTGGGCAACGGCTCATAATTTATTTCAAAGGATACAAAAAAACAAAACATGCAAATCAAGATTTTTGTGTGGTGCTATAGCAGATATGATGGACCCGTTCATGTACATTTCAACTTAAATGATAACCAACGATAACTCAGTAATCCATGCAAAAGGGAAAAGTTTAACTGCAAAATCTTTCGATACATATTTCTCCAGTAGCTTGTGTTTCAGATTTCTTTTAAATATAGAAAGCGTAGCAGATTGTTTTATTTCGTTATCCAATTCATTCCATATTTGTGGGCCCCTATAACATAAACTGAATCGAGTGGATTTTAATTTCCTATATTTCCCTTTCAAGTGCAACCTGTTCCGAGTACTATGTAGGTGAGAGGAAGAGTACAGTGGAATGAGTTCACACCATTTCGTATTCAGCCTGTTAAGCACATTATACATTGTACATAAGTTATGAAAGATGTTACATTCTGGCAGCTTTAGGAGACCATACTTTTGGAAGAATTCTATTTAGAGTCAGATATTGCCCTTATGGCTTTTTTTTGTCATATGAGTAATTTGGCAGTGTATGTAGGGTCAGTATTATTCCAAATAATATTACAATAATTCAGATGAGGCTCAAACAGTGTTCGATACAAAGTTAATAACGCCTCGAATGGGAGCAATTGTTTTAGTTTATAAAATAATCCTACTATTTTTGATCGTTTTTTAACCAACTCATCAATATGCTTTTTAAAATTTATAGACTGGTCAATGTGGATTCCTAAGAATTTAGTGGACTCAACTTTGTTAATAAGTCTGCCATCAATAGTTATGTTCAATTCACGATCTCTGTATTTATGTTTATTCATGCCGAAGACAATATAATTTGATTTGGTGATGTTCAGGGATAACTTGTTACATTTGAACCAAGTATTTACGTTTGATAACTTCTCATTTAAGAGTAGTACAAGTTGATCAATATCTTTATGTGATATAAATAGGTTTGTGTCATCTGCAAAAAGAATTTCATGAATATTGTGCGAACAGAAACCAAAATCATTCATATACACAATAAATAAAAGGGGGCCCAGAATGGGGAACTCCAAATGTGATGTTTTCCAGTCCTGAGTTTTCCCCATTTACATTTACATATTGTAGTCTATCCTGAAGATAGTCCTTGAACCACTGTCGTGTTATATCCCTGACACCATAATGCTCCGATCAATCGTATCAAATGCCTTAGTGAGATCGAGAAAAACGCCAATACCAATTTCTCCCTTCTCAAAAGCATCGTTTACTTTCTCAAGCAAATCCAAAGTGGCCATGCATGTATTGCTTTGTTCCCTGAAGCCATACTGTGAAGAAACTCGTATATTTTGTTTTTTTAAGTAGGCTACCAGTCGCAAGTGGATTGCTCTTTCTAGTACTTTGGAAAGGGTCGGTAATATTGATATGGGCCTATAATTTTGCATTTCATTTATGTTCCCGGTGTTATTTTTGACACCTTCATTTGCTTTGGGACAATATTGAGACAATGAAGTCAGATTTCACGTGGAAGCGCAAAGTCGAGGCAAACTGCTTTTAACGTCACTCGATCCAGATTTGCGGCCACAAACTTGACTTACGAGCACCGGACGGCGACGGCAGGCAGGCAGGAAAAGCGACACAACTCAAGCGGCAACAATTCATCAAAGAATTTGGAAAAAGGCTTGTGGCTGCTTTTGGCCCAAAACAAGACCATTAAGTCCACCTTGTCTATTTCCAACAACGTTGTTGCCTTTAAAAAGGATGGCGCAATGCTAATGCTAACTAGCATCCATGTTGCAGCGTTTAAGCAACAGACTGAACACAAAGTGACACGCAGCAACATGTGGAGCTGAGAAATGTCGAGATGTCCCGTGAGCTGTCTTACGCTGCCCCCGAGTGGACAAAATGTGCAGAGCAACATTGCCTTCATTGAATAGTTTAGGATGTCATTACTTTTTACCACATTTTATGTTCCCATTGTCGCTTTTTAGCTTGATGGGTGGAACAGATTAAAGTCATCGTAACGGTCAAAGAGGAGTTTGAGTTTGGAACCAATTCGACTCGTATCTCAAGGCAAAGCACAATTGCTCAATTTGGGTTGCGAAGCAATTTGATGAATAATCAAAAGCGTGTCAAAGTTGAAAAGATGGAATCCGTTCAGGCAGGAAACAGGAAGTGGTCATGCAAAATCCTGCGCAGGATTGGCACGCGTGTGTGCGCGTCACCTGTTGTGAGCGTGTCCGTTGGCGTGACGGTTCAGTGGCGGCTCGATGATCAAAACACACGACTGGGCGTGCTCAAAGCCGTCTTTGTTGTTAGGCGTCTTTGGCGAACATTGGCTGTCCAACATGAAAACCTGCCACACACGCAAACGCACGTTTGACACGAGTCACGTCTGTCGCTTCAAATGGTGAGTGATTTGGGGTGCGGACAGCGATCTGGTGGTCTGATGGCGCTTTTCTAGTTTCTGTCATATGCATACAACAAAAGCGACCCACAAGAATATCAATGACAGGAAAATGTCAAATTTGTCACGTTGTGATCACTCGAAATGAAAAGTTTCACATGAGACACAACAACGGCGGCAGCAGCAAAAATGTCATGACTTGACTTGACGCGGCGTGGCGCGAGTCACCTGCTGCGCCATGGCTCGGATCCTCCAGTACTCGGCCTCGGCTGACGGCGACGGGGACGGAGCGGCCACCTTCACTTCGCAGGCGTCGCCACAGAAACTGTCGGAACCGCTCTGGAAACACGACACGAGCTTCTGCAACACATCGACATTTCATCCAAGATTTGCACACACAAGAAGCATTGTGACCTCTTCAAAAATCACAAAAAAGGCGTGTGCATGTGCACGTGCGCGCGCGTGTACCTTGACAGGCTGCAACGTAGCCGAGAAGGCATCTTGCAGGGCACAGCAGGCCAACCTCCACATTTCCTCTGTGAAAAGCGGCCCCACCGTCACCAGCACGTACCTACAGACGACACGTCAGCACGTCAGCACAGACGTGCGGCGCACTTTTGTGCGTGTTTGTGAGCGACCTGATGCAGGAGCAGCCCACTCTGGAGATGGTCTCAGCTGGTTGCGACACGCACGCCACCAACAGCCTGAAGAGCTCCTTCAACATCACGTTGATCCAAAACTCGCAACCCACGTCTGACGCACACACAACATGCTCATGACTTGAGATAAGAGTTTCATTCACTCGGATTCGTGTACGTTGGATGCAATCTAATTGAATGCGCCGATCCTGCTGGTGTGCCCACCTTGGCCAGCAGGGGGCAGTATTACGAAGACAGAAACTCAGAAGACAACTACTTCTTCTGCTACTACTCGGCTTGCGCTCGACCACGTGAACGCGACTTTGGGAGAGGCGGTTTTGCAGTCAGCATCTTTCTCGTCCTGCTTGATGTTTTGGGATCGTTTCAGTATCGCTTTCTATTCGATACTTTGTTGCGGGCATCAATTCTGAGGTTTTTTTGCCAGCGTGTTTCGTGTGTGCGGTCACCCGCGTTGATGAAGGTGTTGACGTGTTCCACGACCAGCTCGCAGCAGAGGCCGATGGCATGTTTGAAGTTGGCGGCGGCCAGGTCCCAGTAGGCGTGGTCGCCGTGGCTACGCTGCAGCCACAGCGACATGACGGGCAGCAGCAGCTGCACCACGGCCAAGATGGCGAAACCGGGACCTGCAAAAGCACAAACATGACGACGGCAACTCTGTGCCAATCGTTTTCCGTTCGCCATCCCGCCAAAATAAACTCAACAAGAACACATTTTGGTGCAAAGCAAAGAATACAAGTACTCGTCGTCTCAGACCACTTTTTTTTTTTTTTTTTTTACAACAACGATTACAAAATTTTGGAGTGGCCTTGTTCAGTTTAAAGCAATCGCAGTAAGGCTTGGTGGCAGAAGGAAGGGTGCGAATGAGCAGGACGGTCACACGAATGGCTGCCGCAGGTCACCTGGCACGACGGCGACCTCTCGCAGCAGCAGGAAGAGCGTCTCCAGGGTGGGCGGCTGGTGCTGGCGGGGGCAGTTGGACACGGCGGCCGTCAGCTGCTCCAGAAGAAGAATCCACACCTGGATCAGACCTGAGGGACGGATGGGGGCACACGTCACGCGGCAGGCGGCCACGCCGACGCTCGCCAACGCCCGCCTCGCTCACCCGTGTCGTCGTCAAAGTCTTGCAGGATGCCGTCGAGCGCTTCCCGACCGTCCGTCGACATCTCGTGCAGGCTGGCGGGCAGGCTGGCGAGCCGCGCCCCCAAGAAGACGGGCTTCGAGGGCATCTTGTAGATGTTGGCCAGCAGCTGCAAAGTTGCGTGTTTTTTTTTTTTTTCATCACGCAAGCCTCACCCGAGCCGAGAATCGTCTCACCTGAGAACATCGGCGCAAGTAGCCGAGCGCAGGCAGGCACAAGTCGAGGGAGCTGCGTGACGATGCCGGCGCGCACTCGCCGATCTCTTTGCAGTCCAACTCGCCTGCCAGAAAAAAAAAAGTGGCAAAGAGCAGCGACACGCGTGCAAAGCTCAACTTTTGTAGCAAATGTTAACCGTGAACGCGACTTTTGAAACGTCAATTGTGTTTTAAAATGCAAATTGGAAACCCTAATTTCAAACGTAACAAACTGGCTCGAAGCCCTACTCTGAAACTTTTTCCCACATCCAATATGGCGGCGACGTCGGCCTACGTCCAGTGAGCCGTCTTTACGTCTCATTCGTGTCACGCCGACGTTTCCATCTACGTGCGCACGCGGCGACTTACCCAAACCTTTGACGAACTTCATGAGGCACATGATGTAGTCGGTGGCGGCGTTGGCGAACACCTGAACGTTGTCCGTGTTGACAAAGGCCTCAAAGACGTCGAAGACGGGCGCGTGACACTCGCCTGCCGACGGCACGAGACGGCGTCAGGACGGCACGACGCCGAGGCGGCACAGCGTTACGTACCCGAGGCGAGTTGCGCCGGCGGCTCGTCTTTGGCCTCCATCTTGGCGCAGTGGGCCGTCCGGAGCGCGCTGAACAGCGGACGCCAGCCGGACAGGATGCGAGGCGAACACATCTCCACCAGCTCGCCAATGGACGTCACCACCTGGACGCACGCCGTCAAGGCCATTGTGGCATCAAATCCGCATGCCGCGCGAGCTAGCAAACGCGCCGACAGCTAGCTAGCGCGGTGGGCGGGAAAACATGTTTTCTCAAGGACTTTGCTGTGAGGGCAATATCTTCTTCTTTTTTGTTTGCGACGTCGTCTTCCAAGTCGTCGCTTTCACTTCAAGAGATCGCACGTTCGCCTTCAATCGCTCGTTTTGCTTTTCTTTGGGTCACCGGTTGAACCGCGACACCAGCGCGTTAGCTAGCCTGCAAACCAGGAAGCTTGCATGCTAGGTTGCTATCACACTTGCTTGCTAAACTAAGAGAGAGGAAACAAACGTTTTTAGTTTCTTTTGGCGTCATCGAACTCGAGTCAACTTGCACCTGATGCGGCTCAACTTGCCGCTGAAAGAAAAAAATTGTTTTGCATGTCAAAAATGACTTTTGTACGAAAATGCTTCCACCTAAAAGACTCTCTTGTGATTTAAGGTTTTTTTTTTCTTTTGTGACGAAATTTACGGACAAATTAGGGCGCCGATTTTTGGAGCTCGCCTCGTTCCTTTTTTTTGTCCACTTCAAACTGTGAAAGTCCAAAAGGGTTCTTCTGCACAATCGTTTGGAATTTTCAACGGATTTCACCAAAACAAATTGAGAAAATAAAAAACGCAAGCAAAAAACATTTTCCTGGTGAAAACAAAAAGCATCATTTGGGCCAGGGTTACCCAAACCTCTTAACGTCACGTCCCACTTTTGCGGAACCGCGCAGAAACCTTTTAAAGGAATATTCATTTTTACTTGATTTTTTTTTACTAACGGTCTGCAAGTTTTTAAGATTCTGGGAAATGTCGTTAACGACGTATAGAAATGTTCCAAACATGCCCATCCGTACGCTAGCTAGGAAGCTAAAAGCACGCGTGTGAGCGGGCCGCGAGGGGGCGGGGTCACCTGGTCCTGGACATCGTCGTCGCACAGTTCCAGTTGCATGATGTGCTCAAACGGTCTGAAGAGTGCCTCGTTGAAGTGGAAGTGGGAAGGCTCGGTCCAGCCGCTAAGAACCTCGGTCAGGACGTCGTGGATGAAGGAAACGGCCTTCTGGGACACGTGACGCTCTCTGTGACACGCTGCCTGCGGGGAGCACAAAACACACACACACACACGCACACACACACACAAACACATTTGGCTTTTCGATCAGCGCCAACGTTGTGCCGTTGCACTTCCCCACCTCGACCAGGTGAGGCGCCACCACGCTCCAAGCTCGCATCTTGTGCAGCAGCGGCCGCTTGTCGTTCCGGACGATTCTCAACATGGCCTCGCCCAAACGGAAAAGGTGCAAGGAGCTCGGGCGCTCCAGCGTCGACTTAGCTTCTCCTGGAACACAAATCACAGAAGAGCGTTCTGTCCCGGGAACGCCACGGGACCTCCCGTTTTTTTGCTTTGGTCTGCGACCCAGAAAGCTTCCCACAATTATTTTCTCAAAAGATGAGCAATTGAAAAGAGTAGTCGGACCTAAAAAGTCATGCCCCCCCAGTGCACATTTTATTCTGTATCTGCCTCCAAAAAGAATTTCGATATTGGGCAGCGCCTACTCCGCCCGAATTCAAGTCAGCAGTCATCTTTCTGAAAATGAGGCACTTGAGGGTTGGCAAAAGACGCCCAACTGGGCAACCGAACGGCGGAATTGTCAACGCGGAGCGCTGATGGAATTCCAAACTTTTTCTTCTTTAAATGGCCAATTTGCAAAGGCAGTTGGCGTACCGGGCATGGCGAGCGAATAGTTGCCCGTTTCGGTGACGGAGTGGAAGAGTTGACACTGAGACGCTTTCCTCAGCTGCTGCAGGAAGCCCACCAGAGACGACAGGTTCAGTTTGAGCGACGCATCTTCAAACAACCTGAAACGCACACACGTGTACAACATGACACACGGCACTTGGTGGGCGTGGGGGGGGCAATCACGTCTTTAGACCAAAACGGATGTTGTGGTGCTGATTAGCGACGGCGGCACTGAGGAGACAACGGAAAGCAGAGGTGGAGGTGCCGAAAGAAAGATGGGGAGGTTTTCTTTCGGAGTCACCGGCTCGGTCGGAAAAGATAAGAAAAGATCTCATCAGCCGAGGGAGCGAGATGGGTCGGCTGCCGGGCAGGAGCGAAAGCGGAGAAGGTTGACGGATGTGCTGAGACGAGACCTGAGGGCACGAGGACACGTGCACGAGATCCGCCGCGTGTCCTCGGCTCAAAGACACTGCACATCATCATCATCAAAAACGTCCTTTGGGACATCTTCAAACTTCTTTTTGACCAGCCAAAAGTCAATCACAAATACCTGCGACACATGTTCGGGCCAGCTGTTACATGTTAAGAGGACAGCGCGCACACACTTGGTCTTGTGTTCCCTCCATCTGCTCCACAAGATCAAAGACGTTTTTTGGAAGCGCATTTTCAAAACACACACACAGGATGCTGTAGGCGTGGAATTGGAGCTTGCAAAGCTAAACATGTGCAGTTGTGCTGCCACCTGGTGGCATTGGACAATCATTGCAAGTGAATAGATGAAAATGAGGGTCATGATGATGACAACTTGGCGTCGGCGGGCGTCGGACACACCTGTCGGCCTGAGTGGACAGCGCGCAGACGGCCTTGGCGGCGCCGGTGCCGCTCAGCAGGCTTCCCCCTTTGAGGTCGACTCCGGCGCCCTGGACCAGAAGCTCATGCACGGTGGGCGGGCGCGCGAGAGGCGGCGTTGGGTCGGGCCGGGGGGCGTCGGCTTCGGCTTGGGCTCGGCCTACGGGCGCCCCCTGCTGGCGCCGCTGGGCGAGCGTGGCCAGCGGTGGCGGGTGCGAGGTGGCGCTGAAGTGAGTGTGCTCCAAAGAACTGACATACTCCGTCACCCTGACACACAAAATGAACGCGCGCGCGCACACAACAAAACAGATCGCATATTTGGTCATCAAATGATATCAAATTAAAACGGAGAAGAATGAGCAAGCATTTTGCTTGCATTTGACATCTTTGGACGGGCGTCACCTGAAGACGTGCGTCCAGCACTCGTGGTTGTGACTGCCCATCTCCAAGCCGACGTTCAAGATGGCGTCCATGCACAGCACGTGCGCCGTGTGCAAGCGAACGCCTGCCGGCCGCGAAATCTGCTCCAGACGCTGCTTCACTGCACACGCACACGCATGCGAAGACACCTCAAGTTGTCGCTCATGTCGTGTGTGAGCTTGCAAATGCAGACTCAATTGCATGGAGCGCACTTTTGGGGGCGGGGGTGGCCAAACCCGAGCAAACAGCGCAACATAAAAACAAACCCAAATGAATAAATGCTTCCGTTTCCGTCAGCTGCTGATTGTGTCGACTCTTTGTCTTTGCGGTCATTTCAAACCGAGTTTAACGCTCAATGAAACAAAGCCTCGTCTCTTTCACGCGCCATTTTGAATTTTAGGAGGATGAACTTACGCCGCTGAAGAACGACACTGCTTACGAAGGATTCGTCACGCAAGTTTGCGCTGTCGAGGCCGACTTTGTTGGTGGGCGTGGCTTGCCAGGCTGGCAGAATGTGCGTGTGTGTGTGCGCGTATGCTCACCTTGCGCAATGGCGTCCCCTGCCTCCGGCCCCTCCCTCTCATCGCGCTCTTCCTGCGCACAGGAGGCGGCAGACATTTGGGCCAAGGCGGACGCGCAGTTGGTGGCCACACCTGAGGACGAACACGCACACACACACCGACATGATGATGGTGTGTGCGCGTGTGTTTAACCACATGCGAAGGCCGCCACCCACCGAGCGCACAGCTGAGCGCGGCGGCCTGCCTGAGTCCGTCCAGACTGAGACAGATGGCGTCTCGCTCTCGCTGGCTCTGCTCTCTGGCGAAGACGAGCAACAACTTGGCGCTGCCGGCCACGCGGCCCGTCAGCGGCGTGGACAGGATGTCCATCAGCTGGCTCCAAACGCCCGTCAGCAGGAAGCGCGACAGCACGGCGCCTTGGGGGGGGGGGGGGGCACCGGCGGTGACGGTGTTACCGCGGCAACGCCCGATGACATCCGCGCAAATTGACTCACCGATGTACGCACCTGCCATGATGGCGTCACCGCCTGCCCTGTCGCACGAAGGAGCTGATTGGCTGAACGTCTTGATCAGCTGACCGCCAATGGCACTGCTGCCCAGGCCGTCGATATCTGTCGGGATGAATAAACGAGTGTGTGTGCATGTTTGTAGCGACACGTGTGTGTCTTACCGGTCAACATGTTGACGAGCGGCGGTGTTCTCTCATCGAGCGGCGGCCGGTAGCCCGCCTGAGCCAGCAGGTCTCGCTCCAGAAGCTGATGGTAGACCTCCTCGATCCACGCGTGAGACAAGACCACCAGCACGCCGCTGCTCTGGATCGCATGCGCAAATTCTTTCTGCAACGTCACACAAACAGGAAGAGGACAGTCAGACCGACGTGAAGACGGCGAGCCCCCGCATGGCCAGCGCAACACCCTCACCGGTCCGAGAGCAGGTGGGAGCGCCCTCCGCTGGTAGAAGTTGCATTTGCACAGCTTGAGGTTGAGCAGCAGCGCGTAGAAGGACAACAAGTAGATGGCGTCAGCGTTCATCAGTGATTGACAGCTCAGAGTAAGCCCCGCCTCCACGCCCGGTGAGGGGATCCCGCCTGTCAAGAACAATGCAAATCTTGACCGCATCCAAGCGAAAATATCAACAAGCAATGTTGGCGTGCAGCCACTTACCGGCCTGCAGGCCCGAGCAGAAGTTGTGGGCAAAGTTCTGGAGGAGTCGGTCGACTTCGGCGGCGTCGGCGTCAAGGGCGAGGAGTGTCTGCAGCAGCGAGGCCAGCGAGCGCACAAAGAGACGAGCGCCATGCTGATCGGCTTCCCGGTGGCACAGCAGCTTGAGCGAGAGCGTGGCCGCCGCCGCCGCCGCACTCAGCTCGTCCTCGTCGGCCAGCGACACGTTGTCCGAACCCACGTCCGACACGTCCGAACGGCCCGAGTCCTTCTCGGCCGCCATCGAGTACTGGTCGCACGAGTCCAATTCCGTCCGAGACAAGTCCTGCTCCTCCACGCTGAACATGATTTCATGTCAAGCTCAAAGGCGGAAACACACGCAAGCACGCCTACCTGAAGTTGCTCTCGCTGTAGCGCGATGCGGTCGCATGGGGCATTCTGGTTCTGGAGTCCACCGACAGGAAGTTGGTGATGTCGGGATACACGAGGGCGTGGCTTTGCTGGACCACATCGGGTGGGACCACGCACGTCTCCTGCCGCGGCTCAGCCTCCACGACGTCGTCGTTCCGCTCGGCGGCCGCCCGGCCCGCAGGCTCCGAGTCTGACTTGGTGATGCTAATGCTAATGCTAACGTCGGGGCTGCGCTCCACTGCGCCGTCCCACGGCGGCCCTTCGGAGGACAAGATGTGCCTCTGCCACAGGAAGTCGGAATCGTTCACCTCCAAGGACGCGCGAGACGACTCCGTGCCGTCCTTCAGCTCGTCAATGCGGCGAACCACCAGCCGAACCTGAACACGCGTGACGTGACGCCATGTCAGTAATTCACAACCACATGCTGCTTCACCTGATAACAACAGTTACCTGCTCCGGCGTGAGGCCCCGCCCATGAGACAGCTCCTCCAGCGCTCGCAGCAGAGCACATGCGCACGACACGCTCCAGTAACACGCTTCCATGCCGCCCTTCACGCACGCTTCCGTCATGCCGTCCATCACGCTGAACACGCACACGCACACAAATGCGACGGTCACATTTTGTGGTGATTGAGTTCGCTTCAAAAACGAGGCGACCGATCGGCAATCGCAACAGCCAACGTGCACCGTCAATCGTTTGCGTCCCCGCCAAAGAGTTCCTTTTTGCTCCGCCCCTTTTACGCCAAACATCCGCAACCCCTCGCCCAAAACCGCCGACGTTCGACGTTTCCCTTCGGCTGTGCCGAGAAAAAAATCTTTCAAATCCAGAAAATTGAGAATGATTCCATACTTTCTATTTCAAATTTGTTTATCATTAGCTGACATCATCACAACACGATGTGACGTCGTGGCGTGCTGGTTTTTGCTTCTCGTTCTTTTGTTGAGGACGTCTCAGCCGCAACGTGATTGGCCGCTTGCAGACATGACGAAAGGAGCCGCATCTTTTTCCCACTCAGATAGGAGAGGGGCGAGCAGTTCCACGCAGACGCGAGGTTCGTATTTTGACCGTTATTAATCGAGATGATCGAACGGGTTGAAAACGCTCGACTTCAACCGGCGCCATCAAAATAAACAAATAATAAACAATAAACAATTTGGTGCTTCTTCGTGCACCAAATTGCTGATATTTTGTTTAAAAATAAAATTGACGCTTTTGATTTCCCCAAATATTAAAAAAAAAAAAAAAAAAAAAAACGACCGCAATATCTTTGCTCACGGTTATCATCGCGACGCAATGTCAAATCGTGCCGTGTCAAGCGGTGACATCATCTCGTCGTGACTTTGCATCAGCTGTCAGCTGTCAATCAAACAGTGAATGGCGAGTGTACTGACAGTCGCAGCAGGTCCAGGTGCGACTTCCTTTTGCAGAAAGGTCGCTTCCGGTTCTCGGGTTCGGCCAGACCCGGGCCGGCCAGGTCGAACAGCCGCTGAGGACTTCCCACGATCTGAAAGCCGGCGCGCAACGCACAACGTCACGCCGCGTGAAGTGTTGAGCGGCATGTTGTCACGTGACCGGCCAGGCGCCCTTCACCTCCTTCATGATGCGGATGGCCTCAATGCGGTGCTGAGGCGGCGGGTACAGCAGGATCCGGTGGTAGAGCGACTGCAGGACGGGCTTCATGGACTCCACGCAGCTCACCAGGCGAACCAGCTCGGCCGCCACGTAGCACACGGTGCGCACCACCGGCGCGATCCTGGCGGGGGCGCCGGACGAGCAGCCCGAGCCTCGGCCCTGGTCGGACACACCTCCCGTAACGGACTCCGCCTCCTGGCTCCCGCCTGGAAAAGGCATCGACTCGACATCGTCGTGACGACCAACGCGACGACGAGCGAGACTTACTTGGATGGAGTCGCTCCGTGTCTGGCGCCCCCGTGTGGCCGTGGTGGGAGCTGATGGTTTTGTCGTTGACCGGGTTGCCCATGATGGCCACCAGTGACGGACACAGCTGCTTCCTGTCATGGACGGAGTCTCCATGACCGTGTTCTGACATCATGTACGTACGTGAACGTGTGCATGTATGCATGCGCGCTTGCGTGTTGGTGTGCGTCTACCAGACGAGGTCGGTGAACCGTCTGGACAGGTGCATTGTGGGAGGGCAAGAGCTGAGCATGGACAAGATGCTTTCCAGGTAAAGCAGCTGCAGCAACTGCTTGTCACTGACGGCGGCCACAGCACAAGATCAGTCCCACGCTTTTGCAGTCCCTGAACACACCACGACTCCAAATGACAACGATGACACCGCGCGGCGTTCACTTACCGCTCGACCGACTCCAGCTTGTCGCAGAAGAGCGTCAAGACGGTCACGACATCGTCGCACAGCACCTGGCTGGTGGGCGACACGTCTGTACACACCACACAAGTCATTCTTAGCATGATTGGTGCATTGTGGGGAGGAGGGGGGGGGTTGGAGGGGCGTACCCCTTCTCTGTAGAGGCGGGCCCGTCGGCTCCTCTCCATCGGCTCCCTGCGGACGGCACGTCACAACTTTTCCCAGCCACCCTGAACTCATCACAGTGTTTCTGGTTGGCGTCCATAAAAAATGAGGATTGCCTTCAAAGTGTGTGACGTGTTGATGTGCGTGCGTGATGACGTGACCTCTTGTCTGTGTCGCAGCTGCAGTGTCAAATCTCCCAGAATCTGACTGAGAGTGGCTCGGACCGCCGTGTTGATGCTCCGCTGATGACAGTTGCATGCGTATGTCTCCATGCACACCTACGCACACGCGCGCACGTATCAGTCAAAGTTTCTTGAGAGCGTCCAAAATGTCACAAGCTACCATGCACACACATTAAGTTGGTCAGGTGATAACAAGACAAAAACGTAGAAAAAAGCACCGACAGCTAACCCGTTAGCACGCCACAGGAAGCGTCACGCGTGTGGTTGGTTACCTGAGCGATGCGCAGGATGGAGTCGCCGCGGATGTCAAAGTTTGGTGAGTAGGTGACGCACAGGAGAACCTGCAGGGGGCGCAACAAAACCAAAACAAGATGGAGGATCGGCGGCGGGCGGGACGAGTGAACGTTCTTACCTTCATCACCTCCACCTGCAGGTCCTCGTGCAACGTGGGCGTCGCTCGCACCGCTGCCAATATCTGACTCAGCAGCTGATTCTCCACAGGTTCCGCCTCCTGGCCATTCCCACCCACAAAGCGGTCCTCGCACAGGAGCTTCTGATGGAGAGATGCGGCTGTCAATCATAAGGCCTCCAACGAGTGCAGGAGGTGAGGCTGGACATCAAACAGGAAGAGGAAGAGGAAGCACCTGCATGCCGCTCAGCGCCGTCTGACCCAGTTTGACGTTTTTGGACTCCAGCGCAATCTGAAGTGGCAGAAGACAGCGCGCCCTGCAGGCCAAACAACATGAGCGTCTAAACACGTCAACGTGTGACATGCTAATTCCTGAGATGTGGAATGTCGTGTGATGTCAAGCGATATCACGGGGCGTGACATCGGGTCACGTCACGCCGCGTCACATCGTCCGATATGTGACCTTGTGCATTCACGACACGCGGCCACGTCATGTATGATCATGTGACAGGCGGATCGTTCCGGAGTTAAAGTGTTCTTACCGCAGCTGTGCTGCCGACAGCTTGGCGGATGCATCGTGGCACTCAAGACTTTCTGTGGTGGGAAACATGAAAGAAAGAAAAATTCAATATTGCGATTCATTTCAGCTGCTGCAAGTTGACGTGCAGTCAATAGAGAAACTCTGAAACACTGACACGGTGAGCGGAGCAACCTCCGTCCCTACCGTGGCATGTTGACATGTTGGGCGTGGTCAGTTGGGAGGAGAACAAACATGCCGTGCGAGAGCACATTTGTGTGTGAGAGATGTGGGTGGAGCTTTATTGACCTTGCATTACTGACGTGGTGACAGGATGCGGCTCGCTAAGACAGCGCCACGACAACATTTCGAGACAATTTGTCCATTAGGATGCGGCTCGCTAAAACAGCGCCACTAAAGCGACACGACAACATTTCGAGACAATTTGTCCATTAGTTGCCAATTGATCAATCAACAACATCGACGTATTTGTCACATATGCGTGTGCCATGCCAACATTATTTTCAGTGACGCCGTGATTGGCTGTTGCAGTTAAGAACAAAAAATGACATCACCTTTTCGTTCTATTTTTTATGTCTTAGTGAGAAGCAACTCAACTTCAGTATTTCACAACACAAAGGCGTGAAAAAATAAAACAATAAGAAATCATGTATATTTTGAATTCTGTGCCTCAAATGGGGTGCACGAACATCTTGGCATTTCTTGGTGACGGGTCTGGTTTGAGGTTTCGCGGATTAAACTGCATAAAAACAAAGAAACAAAAAAAATAAACAGAACCACAAAATAACAAAGTTGCGCCTCAAAATCTTTCATGAGCAAAAACACTCCTGAAACAAAAACAAGTTATTTTGAGCTTGGCAACGTGAACAATTTCACATTTTAATTTAATAAGTTAGAATAGTTTTGTAACGAGTCATTTATACAGAGAACACAAAAAGAAGCGGAACCTGAAATTGGTCGTTTTTAGGTCATCATTTTCATGATAAGCCGCACATTTTTTGTGCCACATCAAAATGTTCACATTAGAAAGTTCAATTGTGAGAAGGAATCGTTTTTTGTTTTTTTTCTGGCGTGGCAGTCGAACGCTTCTCGTGAATATTTTAGCTGGCTAGCTAATATAGCGTCAGAGGACGCAGTAAGCACTAAACAAATAAAAGTTGACATTTAACAAAGATTTTTTGTTGTTGTTGTTGCTTTATGTCACATATTCGATGTCATTCAGAAGACGCTTCGAGTTCCTCGTCATCGCCGTCAGGACAGAGAAGCAAGTGGATGCGCGTGAAACATCAGCCACCCCCCAGCCCCCCAGAAAACCAAAATGACAGCGTTATGATGGTTGTCGGAAGGCGGCCGAGGCGTTGTCGGTTGTCCCGAACTCACCGCGGGCGAGCACGCAGGCGTCGCGGAGGCTTTTGTGCTTGTGTCCGGCTGCGTCTTTGTGGAGCCTCCTCAGGATGTCCTCCATGGTGGCGTTGCGGAGGGGCCGTCACACGGGGACGGAAATTGGAAACTGGGACGGGGGTGGGGTGGGCTTGCAGAGTCACACGGGGGCCTCACGGACGGCCGTCAGCATCCCAACCGAGGATGAGTCACTTACACTCTGACGTCATAATACTGCAACCAGGAAGTGCTTTCCTCACAGGTCTGCCGCCTCCTCGGCCTTTTCTATTTCTTTTTTTCAGAATTATTTTGTTGCTCTGCGTTAAACGACAAAATTAATCATGATGAACAACAATAATTTATTTTCTATGTCCGCTTAATTCACGCAGCTGTCGTACGACGCATAAAAATCGTACCACACTGGAGACGCGTCACGTTAACGGAAGTTGATTTTCTGTCCAAATGGGAACTTTCACAGTAAAAGCATGAGTTGGCGAAGCGAAATGGTTACGTCAATAAATTAAAATAAATACCAAGGTTTTCATCAAAATGAGTACCAGCAATAAGCACACTGATTGTTATACAATTCTTGAGTTGGAAACGCTCACCACCAAATTAACAACGTTGAGCGCTGGCACAGGCACTTTTGAATATGTTGGAGTTGAGCACCACCTAGTGGCTCATTGACGAGCTGACAAGATTTTTTAAATTAAATCACAAGATGTAAATATTCAATTTGGTACAATTAATATAACGAGAACATCCTCTGTAAAGGCACAAGGCACATAATGAACCAACAACCATCATACACATCAGAAAAGCCAACGATAACAAAAAAGAAATAAAAGGAAAACAAAATCGTAAATAAACTAAATATTAAATATAATGAAAAGGAAAAAGTTTGCGAAGTTAGAGGTCTAACAAGAATCACTTCTGTAGCTGTTGTGAAAAAAGCTATGTTAATAAAGTTGTGTTGTATTCTTGAAGATCAATCATCCATTATCGAGATTCTTTTTCTTCACGAGGGTCGCGGGCATGCTGGAGCCCACCCAACTGACTCCAGGTCGTGGCGGGGATACACCCTCAACAAGTTGCCAGCCAATCACAGGGCAAGGAACACAAAGACGAACAACCAATTGCGCTCACACTCACACCGAGGAACATTTTAGAGTGTTTACTCAACCTGCCTTGCATGTTTTTGGAATGTGGGAGGAAACCCAGGCAGGCACGGGGAGAACATGCAAACGCCGCATAGGAAGGCTGGAGTCGGAATAAACCCTACACCTCCGAACTGTGAGGCGGACGTGCTCACCAGTTGGTAGTCGCGTGTCCATCGTTTATGCCGAAAAAAAAACGTGCTTAGGGAGCGAGTATTTGTAATTCGTTGGCAGCAGAAGAAGTGCACGCACGGGGTGCACGCGCGCGCATCTCGCCGTTCATGCGCACGCGTCCACCGCGCGGCGCGTAAATGAGACGCTCGCGATGGCAGCGAGCAACTGGAGCAGCGCGATGATGGACGAGCGCCTCGGCGGCAAGCTTCTGGCGGCGGCGGGCGACGGGAACGACAGCGGGTGCGCGCAGCTGCCGACGGCGAGCCACGGGCGCGCCGGTAAGCTCCTGCTCGGCTCGGTGCTGACTCTGATGACGCTGGCCACCATCGCGGGCAACCTTCTGGTGGTCGTGTCCGTGTGCGTCGTCAAGAAGCTGCGGCAGCCCGCCAACTATCTGATCGTGTCGCTGGCGGCGGTCGACCTGAGCGTGGTCGTCATGCCCTTCGTCAGTGTCACCGACGTGACCGGCGGCCGGTGGCGCTTCGGTCGCTGGTTCTGCAACGTCTTCGTCGCTATGGACGTCATGTGCTGCACCGCCTCCATCCTCACCTTGTGCGCCATCAGCATCGACAGGTACGTCGTCCAAAACGCACAAGGAAACGTTGCACGACACCTTCCCACACTTGCAAAAATTATTTGGGCCGGCCTGCCAAGTTTGTATTTGGCGTCTCCTTCCCGCCAAAAGTATGGAAGGCGCATTTAGAGATCAACTGCATGAGAGTGCTGAAAATTGGAACAGGAACGGAAATGTTGAAGAATTCAATTTGGGGAATTGAGCAAATATTTTCAATTTGGAACACATTTACTTATAAATATTTCAACAAACACTTTCAACAATATAACACACTGCATGAAATTCTGAACTGCATCTGGAATTGTTTGAAAGTGTTGGATTTACTTTCTTGTTTCTGCCCTCATTTCTAGAAAGCCATTTGGGATTCTGTGCTTAACTTGTGAGCCGAAGCAATGAGTTGCGAAGGCCTCTGTCAAGCTCGCCGGTGGGCGAGGAGGAGGGGGACCCAAAAAGCGAGGAAGCAGGGCTAAGGGTGACTTAAAGGGGATTTATTTAACAAAACAAAACCAAAAGGCAAACAAGGAACTAGGGCAAACAAACGTGGCAGGGTGCAAAATGGCAAAGACGAACTAAACGTGACCTAACAGAACAAGAAGGCAGAGGAACCAGGACAGGGACAAATACTAGGGATCAGGGCATGAACTAGAGCGAGAGCGAGAGCAGTCGTGACAGTCCGAATGGAGTAATGTTCCGAAGCTGAGCTGTCGGGATGGGGTGGTTAAATAGTGCAGTAATTATGGGAGCAGATGGAAGTCAGGTGAGCGAAGCTGACGGGAACAGGTGCGTGGCTGGTGGGGACGGAGTGCTGAGGGGAAACGCCCCTACTCAGCTGACAGAAACCAAAACAACAACAAAAACCCTGCCATGACCGACACGGATCGTGACAGCCTCGATCGCCATATCGAGACGTTCCTTTGTTGAGTCGTCAATCAAAGGAAAGCGACTTTTGGACCGTCGTCGCTGATGCTTTCAATTCAATAGCTGTTCGATTTTAGTCACATGACCTCGTTTTCAGCTTAAGAACACAAACGGAAGCTCCGCTTTGTGCTTTCCACACATGGAGCCGAGAACAGAGCAACGCTTATTTCCATTTGCAACCCTTGTGATCCTTTCAAAATAAAAGGCACGTAAGATGAACCCAAGAAGCTTCAAAATCGGCGTGCTGGCCATTTGGCAGCCAAATGATCTCGCAAACCTCATAAAAGGACATCAAGAAAAAAAACACTCAAACAAAATGCGCGTGCATGGTGTGACTTTCAAACGTGTCACCAAGCCGCTGACGTACCCGATGCGGCAGGACGGCCGCCGCATGGCCAAGATGATCGCGTAGGTGTGGCTGCTGTCGGCCTCCATCACGCTGCCGCCGCTCTTCGGCTGAGCCAAGAACGTCAATGACGGCCGCGTCTGCCTCATCAGCAGGACCGCGGCGACACCGCCTTCTACATCCCCGTGTCCGTCATGTTCTTCACCTACTCCCGCGCCGCCCAGATCAGCCTAGCCAAGCACGCCGTCGCCGCCTTCCCGCCGCAAGATGAGCACGCGTCCGCCTACACGACCTGCGCCAAGGACGACGACGACGACGACGACGACGACGAGGAGGAGGAGGAGGTGAGATTGAGAGGAAATCAAAATCCTTCTCATACGGACCACCCCGAAGTCGAACTTCACACTACGGGCTATCTGATTTTTCACATCAGTGTCGTGTGTACAATTGCGGTTTTTACAAACTTTTCGAGCGCCGCAATAAATCGGATCTGATGGTCTGGACGCTTACTGTAGACGGCACGTCATCAAAAGGCGACGAATATCGCCACGGTGGCCGAAGGAGCAAAAAAAGAGCGAGATGCCGCATTCGATTCCTAAATGTCGTCGACTTTGCAGTTGCGTCTGCTTCGTCACGTCAACGGCGACATGAAACGATGCGATTTGCAGCCGAAATCCCGATTGGGTATCTTGTAGAGCAGACAAAACAAGAAAAGGCAGCGCGTCGACGACGGCGATCTGCCACCATTTTCGAGGCTTCACCAGACATGGCCTGAAGCCCAAAAAGCAAGTGTTAAACCTCGGCTCTCAAAAATCTCCTGAAAAGTAACCACGGATAAAGATAGACGGCGATAATTACTTGGACTCTGGCTTTTTTTTTTTTTTTTGAGTCTATCTTTTGATTACAAAAGCGGCAGGATTGTAACTTGCAGCTGCAAGACGCACGCACGCGCATGCAGGAAGTCTCATTTGGGAGCCGAGTGAGGAATGTTGAGGCATGCGAACATTTTAATCCTGTTAGAAGACAAACAACAAGTGTGTAAAGTGCACAAACTTTCAGTGATGTCGTGACTAACTCAGTTAGCGGCGCTAAGCCACTAAAACAACGAGTCAACATTGAAATTAAGTCAGCACGTTAGTTCGTGTTAGCAACTGGACAGTGATCACATGGAAAGTAGTTCAAAGAAACAAAAGCCTGTGAGCTACCTCACGCTCGCCATTAGCTTATCTTAGCTTAGCATAAAGACGGCAAGGCCTGCACGTGGGACAATCTTATGAGCGCTACGAATTTTGCCATGTTGTTCCGGGTGGCTAGCATGCTAGCGCTCATTGTGTTATGCTAGGCTAGGCTGACAACATCAGGCAAAACCTGGTCAACTGCAAACAATCGCACTTAAGTGCGCACACACAAAAACTTGAACACACATACAAACGTGTGTGTGTGTGTGCGCGCGCGTGTTATTTGCCAATCCTGGAGCGAAGTCGTCGTTTGATGATGAGATGATCACTTTGTCTGTCGTCCGTGACGAGGCCGTTACTGACCATCTGCAAAGACACGCAAGCGTCACACATGCAAGTCAAGCGAGCGTTCTGGAGGCGCTTGCACTGACGCTTCATTTCAAATCTTCAAAGCAATTTCCAAGTTGGAATGTGATCAACTTGCAACCTTTGACCTGGTTATCGAGCAAAGAAAACAAAGCCGGCGAGTGCTGAGGCCTGTTGTGGCGTGTCGTCTTTTCAAATCTTTTTAAAAATGCGGCCATAGTTGATCAACTATTTTTAAGAGTTATCTAGCAGAATTAGAACGGTAAGATGAAGCAACTTTTTCATTTTCTTTTGTCATGCTCATCACATTCCAATGTGAAACATTTTATTTGGGCTGCGCACGACTGGAAATATTGGCCACGTATACAGAAAGGAGAGAGAAATTCGTTTCCACTACCGATACTTTTGAGCTTTGGCGCTATGAAGGCAAACAAACGTCGTGACAAGCAGGAGGGCAACCGCCTACTTTCTGGGGGAAATGCAGACACATAAAAGGCACCCCCCCCTCCAAAAAAAATATAAAAGAAAAAAATATCGATTTCATTTTCTTGTATGTAGTCTGTAAATACGTTTCATTGAGCCGTGTGTGGCTCTTAGTACGCTGACACATCACAAGTTCTCTACGGCGATGAGAGGGGCATCTTTCAGTGAAGTGCTTGAATTAGTATTCGTCATGAGATCAAGTCAGACCCATGAACAAAGCGCCGTTTAGTACCTAAAATGCCCACTCGTAAATCGTTTCCTGTGCCTAACGTGTTGTGAATCTTACATGTGTGAAGTGAAACGTGAGGCTTGTGTGCGTGTACCGGGTGCGGGGGCACGTCCATGGGGGAGGAGATGTCGGTGCTCAACAACTTCCTTTTGCTCTTCTTGCTTCTCAGGCCAATGGAGGAGGAGGAGGAGGACGACGACGCGCTCACCAAGCTCACCATCTTCTTGGCTGCCCACATCAAACAAAAGCAAACAGCACGTTGACGTTCGGCACGTTTCTTTGAGCGAGACGGCAACGGGGAAGGAGGAGTGGCGGAAGGAAAATGTTTTGACGCGCCGGACAAAAAGGAAGACGGATGAAGATGAGAAGCACTTTGAGGCGGCGGTGGAAAGCAGGGAAGACGACGTGGCGGCCGTCTGACCTTTGACCCCGATGAAGGTGGGCGAACTCTGGAGAAAAGCTCCGATCTTCTGCAGCGTGGCGTCTTTGCGACTGCGGACGCTGCGAGTGCCAGGAGACGCAGACGGACCGGAACGCTAGACACATGACGAGCTCCAAGTTACGATCGAGCTGACGCACTCGACCGGACAACTTCAATTGGGATGAAAAACGGAAAACAAAAACAAGCTTGCATCGAAAGCGGACGATTGGTTCGATGCTTTCTTTTCAATGGATTTGTTTGGACAAGGCTTTTCTTTTCTTTTTTTTTTCTCTCTTTCCAAGCCACTTGTGTGGTTGTTGATGGTGTGACCTCGCTGATGTGCTCCGCTCACACCAACAATGAAGCTGGCAACAGAGACGCTTGTTCAGTGCTGACACTTTATGGACCTCTCAAAAAAATAAATAAAATCAATTAAAATAAAGCAACGCGCTAAGAAACACAGAATGTTTGCAGCTTGTTATGCGAGCGAATGGCAAAGGCGGAGTTGCACTTTTGCAGAATAATGCTGTCCATTTTCTACATCAAAGACTGTAGGAAACGTTTGACCAGAGGTAGGTGCATCCAACCGGCAAATATTCGGCCAAGGTCAGCTTCAGCCTCACACGAGAACACGTTGGCATTCCTTCTTTAGCAAAGTCAAGCGTGTAAATATAGTTTGGATCATTTCAAAGATGATTTGCTGTCAGGGGAAATAAAACGATAAATAAATCTTACAAGCAGAAAATAAAGCGAATCGTGTGTCACTAATTTTACATTAAAAAAAAAAAAAAGCCAGATTGCAAACGCGGCACGAGGGGATCAAACAGAATGCGTGCGCGATGGCCACACGGCAACATTTTCTAAAAACTTTGCTCGACGATGAGCTCATTGACGTCATGTGACCACATTGGCCTCGAGCGAGCGTGCGCGTCCATCTGCTCATCACCTCGTCTTGGTGCTCGCTCACTTTGGCGTTTCTTCGATTCTCCGCCTCCACTTCATCCTGCTGGCAAATACGCACACACACGGATTAAGTTTAGGATGTCGTTAGATGTGCATGGGTGCGTTGTCTGCACGAGGACATGATGGCGATGACGACGATGACGATGGTTCAGGGGGGGTGTCACATAAACCTTTCCTCCCTTCTTCAATCCAGTATGCAATTTTATCGGAACCAGGCACTAAATCCAAATCGATTTCTTTGTGGTCAATGATTGTCCAAGTGTGGCACGAGTCACACTTGCGCTACACAAGCGCCCCCTAGTGGCAAGCAAAAGAATCACTGCATTAAATGCCATTTGGATGTCGCACAATCCAAACGTGACGGCCAACCGCAGCTCTTGCAACCGTGTAGGTGACCTCCAACGTTGAGCAGGAACAAGCGAGACGTCTGCTTTGCTCAACGCGTGTGTGTGTCACGTTGGGACTTGTGTTATGAAATCTGTTTGAGCAACATCACGCACATGCCCACAATTTCCATGTCCGAACTGACAGGTGGCACGAGTCATTGTGATGATGATGATGACGATAACGATGAAAAAAAACACAGATGACAAAGTTGTTTTTGAAAGTAAACGGAAGCTACCGGACAGACGAATAACAAGATGGATGTGATGATGAAAATGAGTCGATTAAGACCAAAATACCTTAGGTTGTTTTTTGGGATGTTTGCTGCGGCTAAAGATGGGACACTTTGGGGGGGGGGGGAGAAGGGGGGATATGGGAAGTATATTGAAAAGTTGCGACACTGAAGCTCCAAACAAATAATTAAAAATATATTTAGACTGACTGAATATAAAGCCATGATTCATTTCTTTTTGCAGAAGATAAAGAATATCTGTCTGTGAACATTTCTTTAAGTTGCCCAAATGGGACGTTTGTGTTGTGTTTTGTTGTACGACGGCCACAGAGAGGTGGCCGTTTACTACCTTGTCCACGTCGGCGCTCTTCCTCTTGCGGGCTGAGCGCGTGATCTTGATGGTGACGGCGCTCGGGTCGCCGCGGCGCCGCAGCGCCATGCGGTCGGGTCGCAGCGGGCTGAAGGAAATCTCCATCTCGGGCCGCGGGAAGCGGCGGGCGTGCCCGTTCTCCGTGGAGATTTCAGACGACTCCAGCACCGACGGGCATCCTGACGAGGCCTGCGAGGACGCCGCGTTTGTTGTGGGGCATTTTCTTAGGTGCACAAAATTGCATTTGTCAGTGAGCTTTTAGTGCGAGTGATGACCTGAGCGTCAGCGTCATCCGGGCGGCCCTCTGCATCCTCGCCGTCCTCTTTGAGCGATGCCTTGCGACTTTCCGTCTCCGCCACGCCGCCGCCAGCCTGACAGAGAAGACGCTTAAGTAGAAGAAGGATGAGGATGACACAAAGGTCGCGTCAAGGGCAGGAAGCGACGGCGCGTTTAATGAATGCGCGGCTCTCGCTGAGGGAAGACAAAGTCAGTTTGCCCAAAAAGAAGCAATTCTTTTCATATCAAAAAAAATTATAAAATTATATTATATATATATATGAGAGAGAGAGAGAGATTTCTATTAAGCAAACACAGTGATTGGAAGCTGTTTTCAAAAGTCACAGTTTTTTGTAAGATTCAGTTGAGTAAAATTTGACGCAAGTACAAAACCAAATATGAAATGAGCGATGCGGAAAGGCTGCAATAAGTGAACGTCATAAACAACGTGAACAGATTGGTCGTCACGAAATGTGGACGTTGTTCTTCAAGGAAAAAAAAGGCACAAGGCACGTTTCACATTCATGATTTGTTAATATTCATTTCATGTTGTCATTTTCTATGAAAAATATTGCAAGGCTTTGACTTTTTGGACTGGGCTAACTTTGAAAAAAATGCAGAAAGCTTGTTGAGCAATAAGACAAGTGAAACAAATCATTTTAATTTGTATTGTTTTTTTTCTTGAAGCACACAGGGAAAAATATATTGAAATAAAAAATAAATCCATTTGAAAGTTTAATTGACAAACAAGTGGAAGTGAAGCCTGGATGAGCACAGGTTTCATTTGTTACTTTTTTTTCAAAATTCATTGCCAGCCCAGCTCAAAATATAAATATATTTTTTTGGCTTTGATACTCATCAATGACGGGCGAATGAGCTAACGGCTACCGTAGAAACAAAACACCACTTCTGGGGACATCAAACCCGAGTTCACAAATTATCGTTAGCTTTCAAATGAACGGCAAAGTGACCGCTCGTTTATGCGCAGCACTACGAAAGAGCCCTCAGATGCCCTTGGCGCAGGACAAAACTGGCAGCTGCAGTTGTACTGACCTCTGGTGGCGACTGCGCGTTATTGTCGCCAAGCCGCTGGACGATTTTGTCTTTGTCAGCCTGGCTGGCGAGAAGATTGTGAAGTTGCACCTCCAAAGCGGCGACCAGCGTGTCCCTCTCTTGCCTCCAGCTCAACATCTTCTCCTCCTTGCCACATAACTCCGCCTCCTGGACCAAAACAAGTTGTTCTTGTCACATAGGAGCAAAATGGAAGACTCGTGTGTCGCCAGATGGCTGATGAGTGTGATTGTTCATGTTCCAAAAACATGCTCAAAATGAAGCCATTTTTGGTGTTCCGTTTTGCTTGCTGGAACAGATGAATAGTATATCTTTTCACTGCTTCCAGATATGCACAAGGCCACTGAACAAGTTAAACTTGGACCTCAAGGTTGTATACTATAATTAATTGACTATTCTCCAATAATTTGGAATGCAGAGGTCAAATTGTTTATTTTGAATATAACAAGCAGTTTGGGAAAAAACAAGATGAAATGAACGCAAAGAAGATGACAAGACTCTCGATCAAGTGGATAAAGAAACGTTAAATCCCCCCCCCCACACACACACACACTTTGGCCCACCGCAGCTCACCAGCTCTGCCTGCCGGGCCAGGTAGCGCACTCGGTCCTCTGCAAACTTCTTCATTTCCTGGTTGCGCTTGTTCTCTGCCTCTTTGATCTGACCAATCAGAGCCATCTTGTCCTCTTGCCACTTCTGACGTTCCATCAGGTGCTTCTCCTCAAAAAGCTTGACGAAATAACAGTCAAAGGATCTTGTCAATAATGTACAGGGAATAAGTTATGTGTTAAACACTCGTTATGATGTCATCATGTCACATGACTGACGAGGGGCGGAGAGATCCGACAATCTCATGGAGACGCTTGGCCTGCTACGAATGCAGTGCGGTGAAAAGGTTTGCCTCGGTCAAGAACAACTCTCGTGTTTTGTTGAAGAAAAACACGAGAGCAGCACAAGGTAAGCTGATGATTGCTATTGAGCCTTGTCGTCCATAAAGACGAGCGACGCGACGCGACGGTCACGCAGAGCCATCTGATCTTTCCGAAAGAAAAGTTGGAATGCCGACAGTTCCCACGAGGGGAGTTATTCCCTATGAAGCAAACTTTAACTCTCTGGTGCAAGATGACCTTCGTTCATTCCGCCACGACCGATCGAGGCCAAAATAATGGGCAACGTGATTTTCATCAATATTGACATCGAAAATATTCATGGCGATTTTTCAACAAAAACATTCAAATGAACGGCTTCTCATTTGTGAATAAATGATCATAGAAACAACAATTTCAGATTGACCAGAGGCTAACCGGTTCAATATTTATATAACATCCCGTTTGTAGTTTAGTATGCATTTATTTTGGGGGAATAAAAAAAAAAAGAGTTTTGTCAACTAGGATCACATTAATCCAAAATAATGTAATCCTGACATGAATACATTTCATGAAAAAAAAGAGTTTTTTATCCTCAAGAAAAATTATGATGGCAACGTGTGCACGTGAAGAACATTGGACGTGAAGGTCCATCACATGTTAAACATTGTCGATATTAATCTTTTGATGGTAAATCAATAACGTTGCCGTGGTTACCTTGAGGATCTCGTGAACGCTTGTCGTTTCCTCTTTGGCCAGCTGGAGGTCACATGAAGAGGCGTCTATGGTGCCATTTTGCTGCCTCAGCAGCTCCTTCACTTTGTCCAACTCTGAACAAAGCGGAGTCATCTGAGCGTTTTGTTCATTACGTTTCAACAGCAAGTTCAATTGACGCATTTTTCTTTTTTTTCTCCATATGAGTTGCAAAATGTTCGTCACTGCCAACGTTCATTCCACTTTGAACACAACATCACTGCCATTGTCCTTCGCCTTACCTGCGTGAGCCAACTTCACGCTTACGTACAATGGGAAACACAATTGGCGGCCTACCAGAAATTACCATCAAGTCAGGTTAAACTGTTACTGCAACAATCAGAACATGCATTCTATTTTAGGAAACACGTGAATAACGTGCAGGTCTGTTGTGAAAATAGCTCACCAGCGTCGGGACATAGTGATTATGCTGCCAGGATGGCCGAGTGGTCTAAGGCGCCGCGTTCAGGACCCAGTCTCCCCAGGAGGCCTGAGTTCGAATCTCGAATTTCCCCATTGTGGGACTATTATTGTTGTATTGCACTGGAGAGGGGAGCCCTCTAATCTCGTTGCACACTTGAGTACAATGACAATAAAGGGATTTCTGATTCTAATTCTAATTCTAATAAAGGGAATATTATTATTATTATTATTATTATTATTATCTAGGAATGGGACCGTTTAAAAACAAACACTGACCAAGAAATCCAGTGCTGCATATTAATATTTAGCCATTTCCTAATTGTGAGAAATCGTTAACGTGATCAACATCTTCTCATAAACAAATTACCCAATCAGGAATAATGTCTCCTAAAAACATATGAAGGTCATTTGGAGTAAATGTTTTTTGTTGTATCTGCCAATTGAAAAAAAATCGGCGAGCCAATTGCGCTGGTGCAAATATTTGCGCCGCGTGTGGACGGACATCTTGCCTTCGTTGAGCTCGTGGATGAGCTGCACTTTGTGGTCCAGCACGCGCTCCATCTGCTCCTGCGTCTCCTCCTGCTCCACGAGAGCCGAGCGCATGTCGTCCACCAGCCGCCGCTTGGCCTCCAGCTCTGCGTGCCAGCGACAAACACGACAACCTGAAGCGTCAATCCAATCGCATGTCCGTCGACCGTGGAAAAGCATCAGCTCGTCACAATTTCAATTTTTGTCACGTCGGCCTTGGGGAAGCGTTAGTGATAGACCGATATGCTTTTTTCATGGCCAACCCCGATAATCAGTAGTCACGGAGGCCGATAACCGATATTGGAAGCCGATATTCATTTCTTGAAAAAAAAGGGGGTAAAATGGTGTCAAAACTTTGAAAAACTTGAACATGTTAAGGCACTTTTTTCTTTTTTTTTTTTAGACCTCAGAAAATAGTAGAGTGACATTTTTTTAAATTTCTGCAAAATCTGCCGCTCGCGGGACCACCCCAGTTGTGCGTGTGAATTGAGGTAAAAAGCTAACGGGCAGCTTACTGCTGATTGGCTGCGCAAGTAAGCAATCTGGTGTGCCAATCTGCCTCTGCAGGCAGGGCTACGAGCACAGGGGAGGGAGGGAGAAGGAGATCGAGGGATAGGGAGAGAGAAAGAAGTGCGCTGCAGCGAGCAAAAATAAACCAGCTTTGAATTTTTTGGCCTTAAAAAAAAAAAAAAAAGGCAAATGCCGATAATCTGCAAAATGCCAAATATCGGCCCCGATAATTGGCCCGGCCGATAATCGGTCTATCACTAGTAAGCGTGACATAGGTCGGCGGGCGAGTGGACAGGCGTGTTGCGCAGACGCAGAGCTTCGGCGATTGAGTGAGACAGCGGCCGGCAATTTGGGGATGAGACGACAGCAGTTGATGAAAGCCATCACGGCAGCATATCGACGCCGCAACTTTGGCCCAGGACGGACGTCTTTGCACCGAGGACGGCTTGCTGGGTCCAGACCACGAGCATAAAGTCAAAAGCAAGGCCATTGAATGTTAATAAAAAAAACTTTGCAAAACCTAATTGTCAAAGAAGTGAAGGTAAAGAAGACCCGATCCAATTTGGATTAATTTGTCGGCCATATGCCATGTGTCGTACGAGGAGGAAACATTTGATTCCTTTGGAAGTCATTTGTGAGCGTCAAGACGCGCGCGCTCACCTTGACGAGCTTCATGGTACAGCTTCAGCGTCGTCTCGGCGCTTTTGTTCTCCGCCAGCTACACCGACAGGAAGAAAAGAGAAAACATCGCGGACCGTTCCAGGTCGGCCACACGCGTCACTTTTTGTCATCTTGAAGTCCAACATGTTCTCGTACTCGTCAAAACTCACCGCCTTCAGTTGTTGGATGGTTCTGTCTCTGTTTGTGAGGTCCGACTGAAGTTGCTTCTTCAGCTTCTCCGCATCTGACAGCTTCTGCCTCAAGAGCCGCTCTTCCTCTCTCATGGCGCAGATCTGCAAGAACGCCATCAGCGTCGTCATCGTCGCCTCGGTGGCAACAATCGCGCGATGGCGCCCAACGTACGTCTTTGTGAACTTGCTGCATCTGCTTCTTGTAGTCGGCCAGCTTCTCTCGGAGATCGCACGAGTCCTCTTCCTTCCTATGCAGATCCAAATTCAGATTCTTGACTTTGTCTGAGTCCAGCTGGGCAAGTTCCTTCAGTCTGCAAACACACAAAAAGTTGTTCCACTCGATCTCAAACCAAAAAGAAGATGAAATAAAAGCTGAGGTTGTCCTCCCAACATTTGATGTCTTGGAGCAAAATTGGACAATGACGTGATTCCGGACAAGTTTCGCTCTCTTTTATTTTCCTTCTCCTGATGGCAAACAAGTTTGAAACGGATTGCGGCCTACTTGGCGATCTGGAGGGCCGCCTTCTCCAGCTCGGCGTCCTTCTGCTCAATGGCCTCGTGCGCTGCGGCCAGCAACTCCCGCCGCCGACACTCGTGGAGCGCCTGGACGTCGTCCGCGTCAGGACGTTCCTGCGCCGACGCCTGCAGCTTGCTCGCCAACTTGGCCGAGTTCGGTTCTTCCGTCTGCAACCGAACGCCAACGTTCATCCGTTATTATTCTTCCGCATGCGCCGTGTTCAGACGAATGCCGCCACATACAATTTATGGTTGCTGGCAACATTTCCTCTCCAACGTTTTATCTCGACGTGCAAGCGCGGCAGCAATGCGAAAAGATCGGCCGCCAAAATGTTGAGTGGCTGCGTTGGCGCTTCAACTGGTGCCATCAAACATCCAATAAAAATCTCTTTTGTGGTGATTCGGAAGGAAGCGATGACTCATTCAGCGACAACAACAGACGTCAGCTACTTCAGACGGCGCAAGAAATTGCAAAAATATCCCGTGGTTCAAATCCGCGTCAGAATTGTGTGATATTGCCTCCAGACAATCTGGTCTTTGTATTAAAAAAAGAAAAGACACTTTCACCTTCTTGGATGCTTTGCTTTGGCAAGTTTGTTTTGTTTTTTCTTTTGGCGGTGACCCGTCCCGTTGCTCACCTGCGGCTGCGACGCTTTCATCAGAGTCGTCTCTTCGTCTTTCAGCAGTTGTGACGTCGCCTCCTTCGCCTTCAAGGACGCCACTTTAGTCCGAAGCTCCAAGTTGGCTTCCTCCAATTGCGTCTTCGGCCGCTCTTGCTCATCGAGTTTCTGCTGGAGGCGCTGACACGCTGCTTCCTGTTCACGCAGTTGGCGGCCGACTTGCTCCAGCTGCTTCTGGGACGCTTCCTGATGTTCTCGCAGCTGCGCTCGCAGCTCTCGGACCAGCAGGTGTTGCTCGCGCAGCTCCCCCGCCGCTTGGCGAAGGCCGACGTTCTCCAGCAGCTTCTCCGACGAGAGCTTCCGGCGGGCCGGATCTTCTAGGACGCACGGGAGCTCCGACGTGCAGCTCTCGCCCGCCGTAACTTCGCTGGGCAGCCGGCCGAGGGCGGCGGACGCCTCTGCGGTCCGGCGCAGGGCGGCCATCTTCTCCTGGGCGGCTCGCACCTGAGCGGACGCTTGTTCCGCTCGAAGCATCTCGTTGGCCACCTGTGTTCGTTTCCACAAAATGCACCATTCATCATCACGGTTGTCACGGCAACTACCACCTCCTGTCATGTCAGGCGCTGACATTACTCACTCACAAAGATTGAGAAATATCGGGATGAACTTCTGCTGCCTCTTCGATAGTTAGAGCTCGCTATACTACGAGGAGGGCCCAGAAAAGGGCATTTGAAAACTATTTAATAACGTTAAGAAGGTTGAGGAGGCTTTCAAGCACACGGGAGCAGTGGAAGGTCTCGCCTGTCCAAAATGATTTCGGTCTTTGCGCCGGCTATGCAAGAGAGTAGCGTAACCTTACAATTGGGATGCAATTTCCGGCGTGTGACTCCACAGTCGCAATCGGTTTCAATTTGTGTCTGTTCGGCGAAGCGTAAGGAGATAAGCAAGACAAAAGGTTGCTGGGAAAAAAACCTTCTCGTAGCCGGAGTCATGTGTGCCAAATGCACTTCAAGTCCGTTTGAAGCCTCATACGGTTGGTTGGTTGCTAGGCGGCGTTATGCTCACATGACATCAGTCCCCACGCCAGCATTTTAGATTCGCACCCTAATTCCAATTTGCCAAACTTTATGAGAGAGACGCCTGCGTCAGCTCACCTGTTGTTGGGAAGCTTTAAATGCAGCCGTCAACTCCTGAACTTGGGCGAGCAGCCGGCCAACTTCCTCTTTCCTGCTTTTCTCCCACTCCAACGTCGCTTCGCTGCTTCTTTTGTCAGCATCTCGGGCGTCCTCTTGGGCGGTTGCGTCTTCCTCTGGGGCATCCTTGGCCTCTGCCAGTGCTGCGGTCTGGCAGCCCAACATGTCCTGTAGAATGGCGTCGGCTTTCTCGCTGGATTTGCTGACCTCCTGCAGGGCCTCTTCCATCTTTCGGAGCTTCTTTTCCAGAGCGCTGATGGCGTCCTCTTGGGTTGCTCGCTCCTCACGCAGGCCAGTCAGCACATCCTGCACACATCAACGCAAAAAACGATTCATGTCAAAAGTAGCGCCAACTTCGCCAATGTTTCGAAATGAGGGCGCAGCTGGCCTGCTGCCTCGTAAATGTTGACCAAGGCTTAAAAAGAATAAATAACTAAAAATAAAAAAATGTGAGTCCCGCCTCGCATTTTGCTCGGAAGGGAGCAAAAGTGGGCGGAGCATATTTCACATTGAGAAACTCCCAAGCGCCTTGTATGTAAGGGTAAAAAAAAAAAAAATATATATATATATATAAATAAATGTTTTTTTTGGGGTACGCAACACACAATAAAATAAAATGATAAAAATTATATATTGAATGTCATGTGGCCAAAGAAAGTCCCAACCAAATATGCAATTCCGCAACTCAAAGAATAAAATTAACGTAACGTTGAACAATATTTAACAAGCGTTTTAGCAAGGCAAGCATGTCATCTTGTTCTGTGGGCAGGTTTCATTCAAGTGTGGTGTCTCAGTCTGAACACCAGGGGGCGTCACAACATGTCCTCGAACTGCTTACCTGCAGCTGCTTCATCTGCCGCCTGAGGGAGGCGTTCTCCTCCGAGGTGCGCTCTTCATGCGCCTGCAACTCGCACACTCGTTTCTCCAGCTCAAGCAGAGCACAACGCTTCTCCTGAAGCTCAGCCGCAAGCCTGCTCTCCTCCGCCACCGCCGCACTGCTCTCACCTTCATTGCCACGGAGGAAGTGTGTGACCGTGTGGAAGCTGGCGGACAACTCGAGGTGGCGTCCGAGCTTCGACGGCCCACTTTGAGCTTACCCGCTTTCATCGCGCTGCTCTGGAGCTCGCCCACACACTCGGAGAGTTTTGGCCCGTCCGACATGCGTTTGTCTTCCACCTGAGACGAGGACGATGCCAAAGAGGGGGGTGGGATCAACTTCATCATTCCCATCATGGGGGAAATCTGTTTTTTCGTTTTAATCTCTCCAACGTAAGAACAATAAATTGATAATAGAGCGCACAAAACACACACGCGATATGCACGTACGTGTGTTGTTCATTTTGGAGGGGGTCTCCCATTTCTGTTCTCAGCGGCTCCGATTTCTTTCTTGTCTTCCACTACCAAAGCTCAACTGACGCCGCAAAAGGTTCTGAATCACCTCGACATGCCACAAAACGATGAGGCGAAGTTTTCAGCAAATGGTCAGACCCGAAATAAACGACTCTACGAGTCAGCGATGCGCGCGGGGGCTTGTTGACATCGCAGCCGAGCCCGTTCGGAGCCTCACGACTCCATTTTGAGTCTTGAAGGTGTCACTGAAGTGCGACTTGGAGACAGCGACGCCCCCTCCACTGCCCTCCCCTCACCTCTCTGCAGGCGGCCATCTGGTCAGTCATCTTCTTGAATATTTGCAGACGTTCCTCCGCTCGCTCCTCCAGAAGTTGCGTCTCTCTGGCCAGACGCTCCCTGCCGACGGCAAATGACAACAACGCCTTCACCTTGATGTCGTCGGAAGCCCCCCCCCCCCAAAAAAAGCCTGCTAAAGCTAACAAAGACTCACGTGAAGTCGTTCTGCATGTCGGCGAAGATCCGGCTGAACTCTCGGCTCATGTCCTCCCGGACGCGAGTTTCCACCAGCATGCCATCTGCTCGTTCCCTCTTCAGCGCCATTTGAAGACGTCTCAACACCGCCACCTGCTGCTCAAGAGGACAATTGAAGCTGAAGCTAATGTGTTCGTCTTCATCGACAGGGGCGGCCTCCCCTCGCATTGTGGACATAACGAGCCAGAAACCGCCGCCTGCAAACGTTGGCAAGGACGTCCGTCCTCGGCCTATTAAGCTCCGGCACGACATCGGTTCTTAATGTGGCGTCTCGCCACGCAAACTGAAACGTTCACGCCACATCCTCGTCCTCGTGCAGAGCAAAGGCTCGACAAAAATGTTGGCCGAAAATTATGGACTCATCGACCAATGTTTGCAGTTTCCGGTCGAGCCGGTGCCAACGTTTGCGAAGCATTATGGCGCCGTTTTTCTTCAGGCGTTGACTCGCAGTGCGTCCGCTTGGACGGACTCGTATGTTGAAAATGTCAAAGTCAACAATGTCAAGACTGACGTTTTCCAAGCTCATCTAACTAATGACGAGCAACCAATTAACAAGTAACATTTAATGAAGCCTTCTTTTGAATTGACGCTCTCAAAACGAGTCATCCCTGATCCAAATAGCATTTGTTAAGAAAACAAACGTCAAACCTGGTGCGTCATTTTGCTGATGACGACTTTGTCCTCAGTTTCTTCCTCCTCGCCTTCATGCATGGTGTCCTCCACTGACATGTTTTCTTCATCATGATCATCATCCTCCTGGCGGAGATAAGACAAACACGTTATGCAAACGAGCGCAAAATGAGGACGAAGCAGGTGGCGCCGACCGCGCCCCTCAGGCCCCTCCCCCACCTGCACGTCCTCCAGGCCGCTCTCCCAGCCAATCAGAGAGGCTCGCAGAGTCTTCCTGGCGCCGTTGTTGGGGCGGGGCTTGCGGGGTGGCATAGGAGCGGCCCTGCTGGGCAAAAGCACCACCTGAAGGGCACACGCAACACGTCAGCACTCAGCCACTCCATGTGGAAGGCGGCGATACAAGTTGATTTTTTCCCCCCAAATGAATAACTCATTTGAGAACCAAAGCCTGCATGTTGTTGTTGCAAAAAGTCCATTTATAACTTTCCCCCACCAAAACAACCTGAAAATGAACAAATTATTCTGACCGTTTACAGAACTAGACATGAAAAGGAAGAAATGTACAATGGAATGGACTGTTATCATGACAAATCCTTTTGTGATCAGAATTTTTTTTTTACATCGATGCATATTTTCAGCAGTTTCACTTTCAAATCGGAGCAAACCTGCCATTTTGTTTACTGAAGTAGGTTGTCAGATATGGACAAGTAGGAAAATGTTGATTGTTGTGGAAGCTGATATTTAAAGTAGTTTAAATGGACATGAATCTCGACATCCATATTAAGGATCGCCTGCTCCGCTTCCACTCACAACATCGTTTGTGTACAAAAAGCACAGTCAGTGTTGCCAACTTAGCAGTCCGGTTGCGAGCTTTAGCATTTTTTTCCACCGCCAAAAGAGCAACTCGAATTCCAGTTAAGAAACAGACAACCGCAACGCCAGCCAAGTAAACGCGCCCATTCGGATGTGACGTAAAAGCGAGCACTCATATTACATTTGAATCACGATTTTGGAAACCATACTCGATCGGTGAGGTGAAAAAAAGAAGAAAAAAATATGATTACCACTCAAGATCCAATCAGATGGGCCAATCCGTTTGAACAACTTGTTTATGTACTGTACAGTGGACCTTTTGCGAGCATCCCAGACCTCGAGGTGCCAAAATTGCAAAATATCATCCAAATTGCAAGCTCACCTTCTGCGCCAGTGCCGAGAACTTGAGGACGTGGAGCGTCTCGTCGTACGTGGACGCGCACTGGCTGACGTTGACCATCATGCACACATTTCCTCGGCCGCAGAAGAAGGCCTGAAGGTAGCGCGTCAGCTTGCTCTCGCGGTAAGGGACGTGCTGCGGCAGTCTGAACACGCACAAGCACACACACACACACGGGTCCGTGTTGCTCTCACACATTTGCAGACGCAGACGCAGGCGCAACTGACTTGGCGTGCCGGTTGTGTCGGAGGGCATTGATGCACTTCCCCAGGATGAGCAGCGACGTGTTTATGTTTCCCGCCTCCTTCAGCCTTTCTCCCCAGTTTTGAGTCTTGGCGCTGCGCTCCGAGCCGGCCAGGTCGCACAGACAAAGCCTGCGTGCGCACCAATGATAGATTGTTATTTGCTGATTTTTTTTTTTGTACACGCCATCGGTGGCCTTGCACGCCACCTACTCGCTGACAGCGACCACTTGGGCAGATTGGGCGTCCTTAATCGTCAAAACGCGGATGGAGAAGATGCTGTGACTGCAAAAAAAAAAACAATCGGAGATGTTTGCGCTTCCGAGTGTATATTTGCGTCGGGCTACGTTTCGGGCCTCGTAGCGTGTGTCGTCTCAACTTGTGCGCTCGAGAGTTGGGACTTTTGCTAATCGTGCCAACGACTTTCGAGTGTCAAGATATGCGACGCTGAGAGTTTGCTTTGGTTCCATCGCAAATGTTGACGTGGTTATTTATGTTCGTGTTGACATGCATGCATGTGCGGCGATCGAGACCTCCGGCTGGAAAGTTGGTTGATCTTGTTGGAGAAGAAGCTCTGGTTCTTCTTGCCAAGCTTCACGACTCGGTAGGCCTCGTCGGCGCTGTCCACCTGCACCCAGCGCAGGTCTG
This sequence comes from Idiotropiscis lumnitzeri, assembly GCF_059441095.1. Taxonomy (NCBI): domain Eukaryota; kingdom Metazoa; phylum Chordata; class Actinopteri; order Syngnathiformes; family Syngnathidae; genus Idiotropiscis; species Idiotropiscis lumnitzeri. The sequence continues at coordinate 128,507 of NC_142399.1, read as the reverse complement.
CCGTGTGGAGGATGGGCGTTATTGACGCGAGCAAACGACACCATTTCGGGCGAGGCGCTCGCTGACCTTTGACGAAGGCGTTGCCCTTGTCATCCTGAGACAAACGCAAGGCCGTCCTCCGGGCCGCTCCGCCGGGCACCGCCTCCAGGAGGTCGTGGATGTTCTCATTGTAGATCTCGCAGAAGGAGACCCACACAGAGAACTTGGTGTCGGCTTCCACTCGGAGGCTCGGGGCCTCGTCTTGCGTCTGCGGGAGCGGTGATGAGTCTGCCGAGTCCCAAAAGAGCCCAACAGTTGACGCGCGCGAAATGGAAAAAAAAAACGGCAAAGTTGCAACGATTCAGCGGTCGACTGAATTGAGAAACAAATGCCTGAGTTCACCGTCAACGTCTTTCATAGGAAAGATCACGTTTGACAAATTGGCTTTGTGATGAGAAGCGCATCGGACAACGGACGAGATGATTGCGTTTGAACTTTTGCTCTCAAAAGCAAATGACAAACAAGATTAGACGTTGCGTTGATCAAACAACCAAAAGAACGAGTATCCCGACTTGCCCTGGGGGTGCATCGGGCCGCTGGAGTTGCACAAGCTGCTGCCGACCTTGTCGCACTAGAAGAGCAAGCGGGACAAGATGAACGTCAAGAGGCGGCGCAACAAGAAGCGAGCCGGCGGGGCAGCGAGGGAGGGAGGGCCTTCCTTACGTCTTTGAAGTGTCGCAGCAGGTCGCTCTTGAAGGCGGCCTCCTCGGCTTGCCGCTCCTCGCTCAACCTGATGAACTCTCTGCAGCGTTGAGGTTTGACGCCGGCGCCGCTCAAGAGTTTCCCCCGCATGCTGCCAAAGATCACATCCAGCGCCCTGGGCAGAATGCCGACGTCGCCGTCGGGACCTGCCCGACGGACGGCGGACGTGTGAGAGGCCGTCCGAGCGAGCGAGCAGATGAAGCGCAGGCGGGCGCACCAATAAATGTGAACGTTTTGCCGGCGTTGGTGACCCCGTAAGTGAAGAGCAGCGAGTTGCCTCCGTGGAGAACATTTTGGAGCAGATTCTTCACCGTGCCTTGGAACAACTCCCTCTGGGTGCTGTCTGGGCCGTACACCTGTTCGGCAACGACAACAACACAATGCGGATTTCGGTGGACCGGAGGTTCTGTCAAAATAATGGCACAGTTGAGAGGTGAAGTTGGACTGAATGGAATTTGATTTGCAATCGAGTGCTGATTTTCTAACCGCAAAAGCTGCGCTTGATATTTCTTGACAGCGAAGCGGAGGACCAGATGGGCGGTCAAAGACCGCTAACGCTAAAGCTGCTGCGCTAGCGTTCAGCTTACTTTTTTGATCCTTTTCACCTCGCATGGTCAAAACTTCTTGCAAGTGTGGAAAAATAAAAGATAAAAAAATTTTAAAAAATCAACGGGTACGTGTGTTGTCTATTGTGTGATGTTTTGGCCGCCATCGCATGTCCAAGCGTGTTGTCAAAACTGACTTTTGATTTTTGTGTCTCCGGGATAGAGCAAAATCAATTTGGGGCTGCAGAAAAACAACATTTTTGACCTCATTTTGAAACTTTCCATCATGAATGGAAACGTTTAGCGTCGCTGACCTGAGAGAAGCAGAAGCGCTGAGCGGTGTGCGGGAAGGGTTTGTCGGCGCCAAGGCGAGCCGCCGGCGAGGTGCCGGGAGGCCTCAGCAGGATCGTGTCGGGAGGCTCCACGGTCACGCAGTCCTGCAGACAAACACACGTGTTGACAAGTTGCACACGCGTGGCAACACCTTGCAGCTTGCGGGCACCTTCGACTCGCCACTCTGGGACTCGGCCACGGTGAAGGGTCGGACGCGGACGTACACCTTCACACGTTCGCTCCCTTCCGAGCTGCTGGGCTGCACGCACACGCACACGAATAACAAGTGTGACTGAAAAGGTCTTGACATGAACAAGGGCCGTCCAATCGTGTTCGTGTGACTTTTCTTCACGTGACCTGGTCGATGGCAGCACGGTGATTAGCATGTTTGATTCACAGTTGCGAAATACAGGATTCAAATCTTGGCTCAAAACTTCCTGTGTAGTGTCGACCCCCCTGTGCTCTTTTCTGCCATCATTCCCCAAAACATCTCCGCTTGATTCCAGAATCAAACTCAGCTCGAGGTGGGAACGTGCGTTTGTCTACATGACTGGCGACTAGTCGAGAAGCACAAGATAAGAAAACCTTTGCATGGTTTCAGCGGCAATATAGTTTAGAAACGTCGTCCTACGCCTCTCACTCAAAGTCATCACCTTCCCTGAAAAATTCGAACGCATACGCTAGATTGTGTCATGTCATCATCATCATCCACACCGCTTCTCCTTTACAGGGCCGTGAGAGGGTGCTGGAGCCTATCCCAGTTGACTACGGGCGAAAGGCGCACCACACCCTGAAAGGGTCACCGTCACCGAGTGAGAACTGAACCCACGCTGCCCGCTCACAAGTCAGGCCAATGTACTATTACACCATCAGTGACACGCTAGACTGTAACGACGTAAAGAAGCAAGCAAGTCAAAAAAAAAAACAAAAACAAAACTTAGGCAGAGGCTCTAAAGCAGATTGAAGGCACTCAAAGTCAGAAAAGAAATGGATGGTTGAGCAAAGACATGATTTGCTTTTCTTTTTTCCCTTCTGAGGAGGAGGAGGGACGTCACACTGCAATGTGATTGGCTGCTTGCAAAGATGACGAGCATTGCACACTAAACGAGTGGTCTCTTTGAAACGAGTGACAGACCAGCCACTTTTTTTCCTCCTTCAGCTGAGCTGAGAGGGGATGGGTGAGCAGTTACAGACACCGCATTGGAGACAAATCAGATTTTGCCACCGTGCTAACTCCAGCACAGACGCATTTTACAGTCGTGGCAATTAGAAACTCAAAGTCGTGCCGAGTGCAGCTTTAACCTGAACTTGGAACATGTTTCCTAATGGGGCGGTTTGGTGGATGACTGGTCTGCACGTCCGCCTCAGAATTTGGCGGTGCAGGGTTCGATTCTGGCTTTGGCCTTCCTATGAGGAATTTGCGTGTTTTCCACATGCCAGCGCGGCTTTTCGCCAAGTTCTCTGGTTTCCTCCCACAATCCAAAAACATGATTGGTAGGTTCAACAAACACTCCAAATTGTACTTTGGTGAGATGGTGAACGCGGATGGTTGTTTGTCTTTTTGTGCCCTGCAATTGGCTGATGACCAGTTGAGGGTGTGCCCCACTTACTGCCTGAAGACAGCTGGGATGGACTCCAGCATGCCCATGACCCTCGGGAGGAAAAAGCGCTTGGATTGATGTTTCTTAATATTCAAGATTTTATTTAAAAATTAAATTGATTGTGTTCAAGGGAACATTTTTGTTATTAAACCAAATCGTTTGAGTTGTAATTTTAATATTTTTGCTCACAGCAATCATAGCATAGCAATCTAATATAGCCATCCATGCCAGCCAGTACCTGAGTCAGCTGGGAGTCACTGAGGAGGCTGCTGCTGCTTTCTGCCCACAAACTGTTGTGGTCTTCCACAAGCTGATAAGACTCCATCATCCTGGAACAAGATGAACACGTGCTGAAAACAGCTTTTGATAACTCTTAGTGTGCTACAACAACTTTGAAAGAAAAGAGAAAAATCTCAAGACACGTCACCAAACTAAATTCTAGATGTGGCGTCAAGCGGAAGACCACTTCACTTCACTGGCGTCCCAAACGCGCCACCGGCACAATGCACAAGACAAGACGGCACATTCGGGTCGTACCGCCACCTACTAGAGCTCCAACGGACAACATTTGGGAGCACACATAGCTTGGTTGTGTGTTTTCTTTGGTTTTTTTCTTTGTGTTACAGCCCAAAATCTGAATTATAATAATCTTCACATACGTCGCCACTTAAATGAAGTGAAGGTGTAGGGGGGTTGAATGCTCTTGCATGTGTGAAAGGAGAGCTGCAGTCACTAATGCACTTTTATCCATTTATTAATTGGGACAATTTGAGAATATGGAATTTAAAAGGAAAGGAAAACACTGGCAAGGAACAACTCGAAATCCAGTGCTTGATACACGAGACCCCATCCCTTAAAGCCACTCATTTATTTGAAAAAAAAACTAAACAGGCCGTAGCCATACTTTAGAACGCCAGTTAATTACGACACATTCTGTTATTTTATGCTTTATTTTTCCCTCATTAAAAATTGCTACAAAAATTATGAAGATGGAACACATTAATGGTATTTCAATTGTGTCTCATAAGCGTTTAATCACGACTTATTCGTTGAAAAAAGTAAACACGTAACCCCAAAAAATATTAGTTTAAACGTCAAAAGTCTAAAGCGAACTGGTGCAATTCTAGCATGTGACGTCATTTTCAAGCACGCTAACTGCTAAAAGCTACCAAGCCGCTAGGCGCTTGTCGATTTATTTTTGGGATGTAAAAAAAAGAGACAGGCAAACCAACAACCGAGTCAATAACATTTTCACGCTCACCTGCTAGCTCGTTTTGCCACATTCGAGAGCGAAAAGAAAAAACGTCAAGAAAAATCCGAAGGAAATGACGAGCCTTCGCAAAATGACACAAACACGGTCACGCCAGAACGTCAACAAAGTGGAATGCCGCTGTCAGTTTGAAACACGCCAATCACAAGCCTCCTTTTCTTCTTCGACTTTCATTAGTTACTTTCATCAGCGCTCCTGACCCCTGGTGGACACATTCTAACCTGCGTCACCAGCGCCCTCGAACTGCTTTTCCCACTTGAGCGATCCCATGATTCGAGAACATGCAACGTTCACACAGGAAGGCCAGAGCCAGAATTGAACCCCGCACCTCTGCATTGCGAGGCGGACGTCCACACTATTCTTCCACCATGCTGAACTCAGTGCCTTGATTATTTGTTTGTTCACGGTAGCAAGTTGAAGTTGAACTTTCCGATGTCAACAATCATTTTAGTAATGAGCAACTATTCTGCAGCCGCTCTGCATGTGTTCCGCTTAATGGCCGTGCACCTGTGTCATATATTTACGTGAAAAAGGTGCTATTCTTCAAACGGTTCCAAAGTGATTTTACCTCTTTTTTTTATCCTTCCATGTGAGATGGCTGCCAACATTCCGGGCATCATCTCCATGCTCTTCTTCTACGCGCTGGTCCTCACCATCGGCATCTGGGCGTCAGTCAAGTCCAGGAGGGAGAAGCGCAAGCGGGAGACGGGCACCCTGGAGATGTCGTTGCTCGGCAACCGAAGCATCAGCCTGCTCGTGGGCGTCTTCACCATGACCGGTGAGCATCTTTCAACGCAATGTTTAATTTTTTTTTTTTCGGGGGGAGGGAGGGGTTGTTTTTGCTTTTTTTCTCCTGCACGGTAAGTCAACGTGTGTGTTGTTTTTTCCTCCCGAAGCCACGTGGGTCGGAGGCGGCTTCATCGTGGGTTTATCCGAGATGGTGTACACGCCCTCCATGGGCTTGGCCTGGGCCGCAGCCGTCACGCTGGGATACAGCACCTCCTTTATTCTTGGTAAACATGATAAAAAAATAAGTCTTGCCCTGCACTTAACTAGTTGGTCAGTGTATAAAAGGGCATCACAGTTGCACCTTGAGATACAAGACATCATTCCACCAATTTTTTTGCTTTGACTTGTGAGCAAAAATTGGCACTACAGCCATTGTATTAAGATTCCCTTTATTAGTCCCACAATGGGGAAATTCGAGGTTTGAACCCAGGCCTCCTGGGGAGACTGGGACCGGAACGCGGCGCCTTAGACCACTCGGCCATCCTGGCAGCCATCTGGCAGTGAATGCAATTCCACTCACTCCGAAAGGCAGTTTGGCATATTAAATGCGGAGCTATTCATCCACAAAGAGGCTTCAAGCTCTAGATAGATTTCTATAGTATGTGTATGTTTTCTATAGTGTGTGTGTGTGTGTGTAAGAAAGGGCAAAAGGTCAACGTATGACATTTCATGACAAATAACTGCCAAGTTGATGTTGCTGCTGACGGCTTTTGAACAGGCGGGCTGGTGTTCGCTGGACCGCTCCGCGCAAGTCACTGTGTCACCATGTTGGACCCCTTCCAGCGTAAGTACGGAAAAGGATTGACGGCCGTGTTCAGCTGTGCCTCGCTCTTCCTCGACGTCTTCTGGGTGCCCTCCACCCTCACCAGCCTTGGTGAGGTGCATGCACGCACCCACGCACGTACACGTGCGGCGTGTCATTGTCGAAACATCGCGTGTGGTTGTGCGTCCGTCCTAGGCGTGACCATGAGCGTGGTTCTGGACCTTTCGTTCAGCGTGTGCATCTGGATCTCGGCGTGCGTGGCCATTGCGTACACGCTGCTGGGGGGCCTCTACTCGGTGGCCTACACCGACGTCGTCCAGCTGCTCCTCATCTTCTTCAGCCTGGTTGCAAACACGCCGCCGACGCCTACGCTCACTACTGTCCTCGCTCACACTCACTGTGTGTGTGTGTGTGTGTGCACCTGTGTGTGTAGTGGGCGTGCGTTCCGTTCGCGCTGTCCAATCCTCACGTGGTGCCCATCGGTTCCACGCTTATGAACAACACTTTGCACGCGCCTTGGATCGGAGACTGGAACGTTGGCAACATTTGGATCCTTATGGATAATTATTTCTTCTTGGTGAGTGCGTGGAGGCGCACACGCACGTGCACGTGCGCTTAAATGGATGCATACACGCACCCCATATAAATGCCAGTGTATAAACATGCCCACGCATGCAGGCTTTGCATTTGAGTCCATAGACAGATGACGTCCTCCATTTGAGTTCATAGAAAGAAATTCAATTAATTTCCCACGCCTATTCCCGTTTTGGCGCCCCCCTGGACTTCGTGGCGTCCTAAGCATCTGCCTTGATGGCCTTCTGGGCCCGCTGGCATACAAAGTCATCGAGAAAGGATAGAAGGTTACTGTTAGGACACAAGAACGCCCACTGGGCGTTTAGTCAACCAATGAGAAGGATCCAGTTAGAACCGGGGTGTTCCCAATACGACTGTGTTGCACAGTGGGCCGCGGTGATATGATAGACCTGTTTTATGGCGTTCGATTTGTGCCACAACTATGTAAGCATAATGTCAAATACAGCGTAGAAAACATGTTTTGTGCATACAAAAATGTGTTTCACGAGAAAAAGACCCTTCAAGTGTCCGCACAAAATAGGTTTTAGGCTTATGACTTTCTCTCACCTCTTCGCAGACAAAACGCTGATTCACGCTTGCGATGCAGGCGTGACAATTGTGCCACAATTCTTAACCAATCAGGAGTCGGACACAAGGGCTGTTTCTGATTGGCTGTTACAGTCCAATTGTAACTGAGAGGTGGGGTAAAAAAATAATACAGTACAACTTTATTTATATAGCGCATTTCACAATAGCTGTAAAAAAGCGCTTTCCAGATGGTGTCATATAAATTGGAATCGAATAGCGCGGCGCTATTGTAAGACAACGACCATGGCGACGTCTAATAATAATAAATAATAAAGAATAATAAAACGAACAGAAAAACGTTTATAAAACTAAAGGGACAATAACGGTAAACCAATCAAAATTATTTACAAAAATATATTTTTGAATTAGGATTAAAATAATAAGAAGAGCATGTCAGCACGCAGAAGACCCTTCTATCGACTGTTTGTGTTTGAGCTATTTGACATTAGGCTTGCGTGATTGTGGCATCAATTTAACGCCAGAGAAAACAGGCGATACCGACTGAGGTGTGTGGGCGGGGTTCTGCTCCCTCAGGCTTTGGGCAGTCTTGGCTATCAGTCCTTCCACCAGAGGACGCTGTCGGCGTCGTCCCCGTCCACCGCCAAGCGCGTTTGCTTCATCTCGGCGGCGGTCTTCGTGGTCTTCGGCATCCCCCCCATCCTGCTGGGGGCCACGGGGGCGTCGACAGGTGACACCGGTGTGCAGCCTTACGACGCATCACTTCAACTCGATGCTTTATGAAGTTGGAGAATACGTCAGTTTATTAAAATGTCCACGCCATTTGTCAGTGTCAAAGGGGTGAAGTGATTGTGAAAGGGGCAAATGTCCATGGAAATTATTCTCCAATCAGTGAGAAAGGAAAGGCGTAAGTCAATGTGAAAAGGGGTAGCCCGTGTGAAATTCATGTCGGTGGGGAAAAGGGGGATGTTTGTTGCATTTAAGACATCCGTGCGCGTTTTGTGTTCAGACTGGAACCGGACGTCGTACGGTTCACCGTCCCCTTATGAGCGTGACCAGGCGGCTCTGATTCTTCCCCTGGTGCTGCAGACGTTGACACCGCCGTACGTCTCCATTTTGGGCATCGGCTGCGTCGCCGCCGCTGTCATGTCGTCGGCCGACTCCGCTCTGCTGTCGGCCGCCTCGGTCTTCACGGCCAACATCTACAAGAACATCCTCAGGCCGCAGGTGAGAAAGCCCGAAAAGTCGAAGCGAAAGAAAGCGCTTCGTGTCGGCACGGAACGGGGGTTGGTATACGCTGACACGTCCAAGTACGTGCGTGAGCGAAAGGGGCATACGATGTAGTGGTGCACGCGCTTGAGTTTGTGGCCCTGCAGGCGTCGCAGCGCGAGCTGAACTTGGCCATCCGGGCGACGGTGGTGGCGGTGGGCGTGGCGGGGACGGCGCTGACCCGCCTTAAGACCAGCGTGATCCTCTTCTGGTTTGTGGGGGCCGAGGTTTCCTGCAACGTGCTTTTCCCGCAGCTGCTCTGTGTAGTCTTCTTCGCCGGCACCAACGCGTACGGCGCCATGCTGGGCGGGGTGGTGGGCCTCGTCGTGCGCGCGCTGAGCGGCGAGCCGCTACTGGGCCTACCGCCCGCGCTACGCTTCCCGGGTGGCGTCTGGGACGTCCACACGGGCGTCTACGTGCAGCACTTCCCAGTCAAAACCTTCGCCATGCTCTGCTCCCTGGCCGGCATCTTGTTCTTCTCCTTCCTGGCGTCCCGGATTTTCCGCCGCCGACTGCTTCCCGCCTCCTGGGACGTTTTCCACGTTTTTCAGACACCCACCCCGGTCGCCGACCCCGCAGCCGAGCCTATGACTGACGACCCAGCCGGAAAACGCTCCAAATAAAAGTGCTCATTGAAAACTTTATTGACAACACACTCACGCACACGTGACGTCTCTGCGCCAATTGCCGAGTCAGCAAACGGGAAACGCTTGCGAAGCAATCAAATTTATTGACAACGTTCACGAACACACACAACTTCTTGTTAACTTTTATCGACTTCCTAAGAACATCTTCCATCAAGACCACCCCCCCAAAAAAAATCTCCCATCCAGCCGCCATATTTCCAAAGTGTGAGTCAAATTTGTCAAATTGTTTATTTTCGCATTGAAGTAGTAATTCAATGTGCGAATCTGAAATATTTCTTTTATGTAAAAAAAAAATGAAGCAATTCTTTACTTTGTCTAACAAATTAAAAAATGAATAAATACATTTTATTAAATTCAACCCAAACATTGCTCACTCCTGCATGTTCACAAACATTCCAATAAAGTTACGAAAGGTCATCGGCAGTCGTTTATCGTGTCTCCACTGGATGCTTGTACTCGATCTGTCTTTACGTACTCGATTTCCTTTCAAATGTCTCACGGCCATTACTGGAATCAGATAAATAGAAAAACAGGAATACTTGCTCATGCTGCTAAGAAACACATCTGCCTGTGATGTCATCATCAGGGGACAAGTTCCAAGTTGATGAAAACATCAATAAAGTTAGGACAAGTTGTCCCTGGCCATCTATCATCAACAACAGAAAGAAAAGAAAAACAAAAACAAAATGGAGGAAGCGTCGCCGACGCCAAGAAGAAAAAAACTAAATGTCGTCCAGCAACATTTGACCATAATGTCACGCCAACGCTTTTCACGTTGGGTTCACGTCAACAATCAGCCCAAATCAGCATGTGATGACATCATGGGTGATATCACATCATTTTCTCGTGAAGCTCCACTCTCTCCTCGCTGAAGTTGAACAGGAGGCTCTTGGCGCCGTTCTGCCACGAGTACAGCGTCTCCATCGGCGTCTTCCCATCCTGTCGTGCACAAGGCCACGCCGGCGTCACGCGCGAGGACATGTGATCCGTGTGAGGAAATGCGTGGAAAGGCCCGTGCGCCACCCAAACAGTTAGCACACATGTACGTCATGTGTGCGTCACGTTGAGCACATGTGGCATGTGTGAGGACAAGCATGCGTGCGTGAGGTGCGCGGTCATACTGACGCAATTCTTGACGTTGAGACTGGCGCCGTACATCATGAGCAGCTTGATCATCTTGAAGCGGTTGATCCTCACGGCATCGTGCATGCAAGTGTCGCCGTCCTAACACACAAAGACGGCCAAGGTCACCTTTAACTTGGGACTAGAAGTTTTCTCATGACAAAAACATTCCCAGGAGTTTTCCCTCCTCATGGGAACAGAATCTTATTTTGGGACTAGAACTTTCCTAGTACCGTCTGTCAGGACTAAGGTCTTTCTCTTTGGACTCTGACTTGAACCCGGGACTAGAAACCTTTGAGGGTCAAGATTGATCTTCTTGATCCTTTGCTTTGGACTGGAGTCACTTTTGGGGACTAGCGGCTTTTGTGTCTGGTCTCACCCTGTCTTTGGCGTTGACGTCTGCGCCGCAGTGGATGAGGTACTCGGCACAGTCGACATGTCCCGTCCTGACGGCCACATGCAGAGGGCAACTGTGCAGCTGCACAAAGCAAAGCAAAACACGTCTATTGCAAACGACAACGACCGGCTGCATTTTTAGTTCACATTTCGGCATTTCTCCGCCTCAGCTAGCCTGAGAGTGGCTAAGAGGTGAGAGGGCCACCTTGTCTCTGGCGCCGATCTTGGCGCCGCGCTGGAGGAGGAGCTGGAGGGCGGGAAGGCTCCCGCCTCTGCAGGCCCAGTGGACCGCCGTCGACTCCAGCTGACACAGACACGCACGCACGCACACGCACACACAGTCGCAGTCATTGGCATTTCATTCCCACGGCATCTCAAAGTGATCGAAGGACACCCGTCTCACTTTGTCCATCCTTTCGATGGCGGCGCCGGCGTCCAGCAGTGCAGTCATAACCTCCACGTGACCTTTGAAGGAGGCCCTGTGGAGGGCGGTCCTCTGAAACTGAGCACAGACACAAGCAATCAGGGCAAATGTTGCCATAAAGGGCGAGGACACTATTTTTTTTTTGTTTGTTTTTTTTGGGCAACACTTTAAAATACCAAATAGGGCGAGGCTGCAAATAAACATTTAATTTAATAAACAATTAAACAGCCGTGTTTTTTTTTCATTGATCATATTAAAAACTGTTTTCTCTTTTTTTTTATTAACCAAGGACAGGACGTTACGTCACATTTCCTTGCAGAAAAGGCAAGTTTAGTAGAATTCAGTTTAAAAAAAAAAAACGAAAATTTTGCATCTCTCAGCCATGACTATTTTGAGTATCATTTAGAAGAAAATGTTTATAGTTCACGTCATTAATGAATACGCCCACATTAAAGAAAACAAAAAAAAGAATTTCGAACTTGCTGAATAACTTGATCAACGGCGTTAGTATGCGCCACGTCACTTTTTGGAGCGAATCACACACATAAGTACAGCAAAAAAAGAAAGAAAAAAAAAGTTCCCCTCCCCTGGCAGCCCATTTGAGAAGGACTGGTTTAATCACCCACAAGTTCTATTCTTGAATTGAGCACCGACATTCAAATAAAGTTAGCAGTTAAGTGTACTTCAAAAACTGAAAAGAAAATTTCATATTATCGGAAGCCACAATTTTTGACCAGAACATTCAAGTTAAACACAAATTGTGCTCGTATTTTTTAAAACACACTTGAAGCTTAAAAGCTACTGAAGTGTACTTAAGAGCACGCCACATGCGTCATTCTTAAGACGCTTGCTTTAATTTCATTCGTATGGAATTGAGTCATCCTTTCGGATGCCACTAGAGGGAGCTCACGTAACACTTGGAGTTATTCGGATCAACATTTGGCAGGTGGTAAAACTCACGTGGTCGACGGCGTCGGGGTTTCCCCCCTCATTCAGGTACTTGTGCACAACGGCCATCTTGTTGTCCACGGCGGCGGTGAGGAAGAGGGGCACCTCCACCATGTCGGGCTGAAAGAAATCAAGATGGCGTCACGCCATGGTGACGTGAAATGACGCGGCGCCTCGCGTGGCTTGCAAGGGGCAACGTTTGTCTCACCAGCATTTCGGTGGACGCCTCTGACTTCTTCTTGTGGAAGGGCGCCTTCCTCTGGCGCCTCCTCTTCCTCAGCTGCAGGATGTTGAACAGGTCGTCCACCGTCTCCAGACGCAGACGTCCGCATTTGTCCATCTGCAACGCAGCCACATCCGTCCTCACATTATTTTTTTCATTCAACCTTTACTTATTTCCTAAAGCGCCCAATTTCGAGAATCAGATTCGCAAAGATTAGCAGTAGCGTGACAATTCAGAATCAGATTCATTGGCCAAAAATTACTCAAGGAATTTGTCTTCCCAGTTTTTAATTTGCACGAGTAATTTTCCTAACATGAGTTTTATGAGATGATTTGATCAAATTTGGTTTGCTTTTAAAAGCTCATCATTAATGTCGTATTGCCGTGTGCCTGAGGGTGGCGCCACAACAACAGCAAACATCGTCATCATCATGTTGCCTCAGAAAATCGACTGGTCACAACCCAGAGAGGACAAACAACAGACTGGTCGCAAGTCGTTGTCATGTCACAGAAATGAACAACGGACTGGCGGCCAGGCAGCCGATATGAGGCCAAAAGTGGCGTGTTGTGCGTGCATGCGTGCACGTGTGCGCAGACTCACATTGAGGGCCACCACGCTGACCTCGTCGTGCTCGCCGCCGCTGTCGTCTTCCGACAGCTCGCCGGACAACAGCTGGCAGTGAGAGCGGAGGTTGCGGTCGTCCTCCCGCTTCTGCCGACCGACCGCCATCTCGTAGTCGTAGTCGACGTCGTGGACGCGGCCCTCGGTGACCTCTAACCTCTTGCCGCTCAGCTGCGATCGGACAAAAAGGCGTCACTGAGGTTTTAGCTCACACACGCACTTGCACGCACACACATTCACCATTTCCTGGACGCTGTGCAGCCCCATGTCGTGCCCGGCGGTGTGTCGTTGGCGCGATGTGTCGGCACAACCGCGCGTTGCTCTTTTATCGCAGCCACAAAGCCCCAACACCCCCCTCCCACACCAGCAAAGAGTCATCAAGGACCCGCCCACAACACAACAGACATGCCCACCACATGCCAGCTCGAGCTCTCAACTCTGTAAGCAAATCCTCCTCCAAGCTGCGAGGCTTCGGCGCTTCAAATGTCGACACGACGCCCTCAAAAGGAAGACGACATGCTTGATAACAAACGCCGGTGACATCAGATCGAAAGAAAAGGGACATTTCATTACTGTACACACACATATATAAATATAGAGAGAGAGAGAGAGAGAGAATGGGAATGTTCCTCTTTTTGATTTGTGACAGTGAGTCGTCATTGGCCTCCAGACATGTGACATGTGACCTGTGCAATGTGATGATGTCATCGGCTGCAGGAGGAAGAAATAATCCGGCAGCCGCCGGCAGCCAATCAAACGGTGGCTGACAGGTCACCGTCAGGCGCTTTTTATGGCGTACGAGCGACCACTCGACTGCGTCGGGAGAACAAAAAGAACAATTTTAATTTTGGCACTCAAAGCGGTTTCATTCCAACTTCAAATGTTCAACATGATTGAAAGTGGACTCAAGTGAAGTTCATTTCAAATTGAACTTTGCACATGAAAGTAGTTTCGTTTCCCTCAAACGTGATTGGTCGCCGTTCATAATGTCATTTTGTGAGGTGTCACTCTGGTTTGAATCGAGAAAGAAGCTCAAGTTTGTGAGCGTGTTTTTTTCCCGCATGCCCGTCAGGCCAGCGGATGGCGACACGTTCAGACTCGTCCGGGAGTCGAAGGCGACTGGCACCAAAAACGTGGCCGCTCGCTTCTTGTCAAGGGCGAACGGCGGACAGCTGCGACCTTGCGACGCAAATAGAAGGCCAAAGTCTCCGAAGCTTTCGCGTGCGCCTACGTGTGAAAAGCTCGCCGGGCACGATTCCAGGAAGTGAGCCAAACGAGAGTTGAACGGAATAGCCGTGCCACGCGTCATACATGTTGCGTTTCATGCGACCCGTGCGTTGCGTCACGCCTCGCGTTCTAGCAAAGAATGCGTTGCGGCCTTACGTCGACGCCCAAACGTGTTTGTCGGACGCTTTGCCGCCACCGCCTGTGTGTGATCTCTATCTTTGCTGCTGTAACACTGCACATTTCCCCATTGTGGGACTATTAAAGGACATCTTTATCTTGGTGGGAGGAGATAAGAGAAGAACACGCAAGTCGACTCAACAACGTGCGAGCACGCACAAGCGACGTCGATGTGCGACTTTGCCTGTGACTCATTTTAACATATTCATGCTCGGGAATCGGAATGGTACATTTTTAAGTTAAACAGCAGAGATGGGCAGTCCGGCCCGGGGGCAGAACGGTCCGGCTCATTTTTGGGACGGGGGTGGTGGGTGACCAATTTGAAAAAAAAAAAGGCTCGATTAAGCACGGCCAGAGGTGGATTTCAGTCCGGCCCGCGTGAGGCGGCCAAAAGTTCATCCCTAACTACTCACAAAATGGGCAAACGACAAAAATTGCCTCCAAACGCATCCAAAGTACAAAAGTGCGTGCTCACAAGAAGGAGGAGCAAAATAAGTGGGCGGCGTCATGCACGGATCCTTTTTTTGGGAGGGGTTCGGGGGCCGACAATTTTTATGAATAAGGCCAGAGCGTCAAGGCCGGAAGGGTACCGAGATCGCGGCCGGCTGACTCCAAAAAAGGCTCAAGAGGCCAGCTGAGCAAAATAGACGCATGAAAATGAAATTGCGTCATGCAAAAAGTCACCATCCAAACCCAATCGATGAAGCAAATCAACGTCTACGTTTCGCTTGCAACACGTGAAAGACGCGCTTAAATAAAGTTGATCAACATCCTTCCGCGACATCTTAACGGGAGGACAGAAAGATAAAAAAAACTGTCAGTATGAGGACCTGATGCATTGAAATCGGCGGCATAACAAAAGTCTGCAATTTCCGTTTGGACGGAACGGACGAATATGACGCATGACTCACGTCACGCGTTGCAATCCGAGCTGGCAGGAGGCGGACATCTAGAACTGAAGAGAAGACCAAGATGCTTTGTTGTCGCATCGTGTCGAGTTTTGGCTTCTTACATTTTTTTTTCCACACTCAATGAGGAACTACAATCAAGTACTTTTTGTTTTTCACTTCCAATCAGCTAAGTTGAAAAGATTCTTTTTTAATCATGTTTGGTGCACCGGACTCAACGTGCCTGACTTTCTTCCCTGCACTTGATGCGCGCATGTGCCAAGTCGTGCGTGCCAATAACACGCTCATAAGCGTTCCGCTGCAGCGCTCATGAAATGCAAACGTGTCACGTGAGATGACTCCAACTCTATGATGACCTCATTTTTTTTTTTTTTATATGCGACTCTGTTCCTCCCCTTGAAAGTTGCTACCATGCTAATATTAGCCGCGCTAATCCTTCCGCACTTGCCAGCCGGTCTCCAGCGCCACCCGTGCACATCGTTCTGCGGCATGCAGGCGTATCATCATCATCATCATCATCATCATCACTCCAACAGGCGATGACCTCATTGCACTCGCCGCCTTGGTGGGATGCTCGTAACGCTTTTTTGTTGCGGCGTTTGAAATGGCAACTGGGCCTTCGTGTGGCGTTCTGACCTCATCGGTGGCGTGAGAGCCGCGCTTGACAACGTCATGTTCTGCTTCAGCACGCTCACCACCAATGTATTCGTCACCTCCAAATAAAAACCATTATGGTCCCTTTTTTCCAGATTGTTTTGCTTCAAATAATAACATTTAGAAAATTTTGCTGATCGCATGTTGGCGTCTCCGTTCGCTGGCAACGTCTTTTCAACTGAAACTGTTGACGGACGATAGTTTGGATTTTTTTTCTTCCCGTAGCACAAAAATGGCCGGCGTCAGTTTTGATGAAGGCGGCAGCTTTTCAATTTCACAAAGTTGTCGAAGTACTCGTCATTTCATTTCATGCTCTCGTCACATGACAACATGAAAATCTTCCCAAAAAAAGACATCGGATCGTCTGCGATCCACTTTCTGCGGCAGATCGCTTCCAGCGGAAAATCATCGGCCTAAAGGAAGGCACGCACGATACGAGTGCTTTGTGGTCAACTTTTAGGAGTGTGCGAGAATGAGGTCAGTATCAATGTTGTCGCGTGTCCGTCATCCAAGCGGCCGTTCCAAAATAAGCGCACGCATCATCACATCCTCTTGGAGCAAAACCTGCACGACTCCCGCTGCGTGTTTTTAGTCCTCGGCAAATTTATGCTGTCAACACAAAACAAAACCTGTGTGTCTTGTTTCAGGCCATCCGTTCCTTATAATGTGGCGAAAAATGTTCAATTTGCGGCGTCACGCTAATGCACACACGCACACGGATAGATAACTTTGATATTAACATGATTAAAGTCATGATTGAAACTTTGATTGACGTTTCAATTTGTCAACTTCAATCAAAGCAAGCGTTGACTTTATACATGAAGTCGATTTTTTTTATCGGGTCTCGCCCACGTTGTTACGAAATTCAGCAGGTACGGATTAAGAAATCGATCTCGATGGATTATGAAGCAGCAAAACACAAACCCGTTGCATGTTGGGAACGTTCGGGTTTCTGAGCCTCAAACACGCGAAAGTCAAGTAGAAAGTGACTTTTGTCATGGTGAGAAAAAGACGACGCCGTTCATGGCGTTAATGGTGAATGCCAGGAAAAATAAAATTCACTGACGTTCATCCCGACTGAGTCAGCATCGCTAACAGTGCGTTATCGATGCATTTTTGTTTTTTGTTTTTTGGCGGGGGTGTGATCTGTAAATAAAATTTTTTTGCCATAAAAAGCCTTTCCAATGTCTTTACCATTTGAGGTAGAACAAAAGGATAAAAAATAACAAAAGTCACTGCTTGTTGCTTTTCCCCAAAGGCTCATTTTCTCGGCTTTTTGCTTCGATTGCCGTGTTTTGGGTGAAACCAAGGCAGCTTCTAGTGCTGATTATTAAAGAACGGAAAGATGAAGGCTGACACAAGATCCATCCAAATGCTTTCTCAAAGAGAAAGCGATTGAGATGGCGAGACGGCCAAGGTGAATGTCATAAAGCGCGCAAGGAGAAGTTGGAAGACAATTTGGTGAGGACGTGCCAGACCGAAGGGACAATTTGAGGGCAACGGAAGCGCGTATAAATGGAAATCAATCCAAATGCGGCGAGGGCAGTCATATGAAGAACGGAAGGATTTCAAAAACGGGAGGCGGAAACCGAGACGCTCCAACATTCCAACGGCATTCCTGCATCATGACGACGAGCGCGACAGCTGCCGACATCCACAAAATTTCAACACAAGTCACGGACGGCCTTGTGTTTCGTAGCCTAGTAGGCTCACCAGCACAGCTAATGCTAAAACTAACTTTGTATTATACAATAAATTTGACGAATGTCATACTTTTTGTTCACGAGTATGTTGACTAGCATTGCTCGAGCTTTATTTGTTTGACGCTAATCTTTACCAGCATGTATGTCGGCTGGCTAACACGCACATATAAAGAAGCAACACGCCAGTGCGCTAACTGCTGCATATTCGCAATGACGCGCAAATATATACAAAAATGTTTCTCATGCATTTCGGTGGACGTGAAGTATGGTGAAAACGTTCTGTATTTTCTTTATGTGGCCAAATGCATTTGAAATGTGGCACCCAAATAAGGCCAAACTTCTTTGAGGAGCACTCAGTTATTTACCGATGAAATGAAAGTATCGCGCTTCTCCCGTATGCCGGACACGAGGACATTTTCATCGTAGATATTGAAAAGAATGTGAAAATGCCGCGGCAAAATCAACGTATTCGAGTTAGGCGGGCTTCGCGAGGGGCAACAGAAGATGGCCGGCAGTAGCTTCACTTGGCCAGATGTCGCGGAAGTAGCCTGTTGGTCTGTTGCTTGCGGCATGTCTCTCTCTTTTTAATTCCACTGACATGTTACAATGAAACGAAATATAAATGTCCACTTCTTTTTTGGAGTCACTCACAACCTTGCAACTGTATGCTCATCTTTATTTATTTATTTATTTTTAATTAATTGTAGGCTCATCATGCCACTCAGGGTTTATTTTAGGCCAGTGATTCTCGTGAGATGTCAGATGTGCTGCAGAAAATTAGCCAATGTCAATTATTTGAACAAAAAAATGTATTATTTTCTCTCTTTTTTTGGAGTTGATTCATGTACGCCAACCACATAGAGTAACAGACAAACTTTTCAACTAGATGTATTAAGTTACATAATGAATGAATGTCTATGCACTTTTTGTGAATCGTTTTGCAAAGTGCTGTGCCGTAAATTTTTTTACGCTCATTAAAGTTTGAGAAAGTTTTCCTTTTGGCCTATGTTGCGGCCTATCCACAAAACACTCTATGGCAGATTTGGCACAAATTTAGCACTAAGCATTTATGCGCGTCAGCTTCAACTTCAGCTGACTTTAGATGTTAGTTGAGGAAGTTCTAAACATTAGAAATTACCATTGACAAACGCTCGCCTTTTTCCCTTTAATAGCCCATAATAACAATATGTCATCAAAATGCAATCCAGCATGTAGCAAAAGGTTAGCATCCTTGCTAGCTTTAGTTCCCTAGAAGTGCTAGCAATACCTGTAGCTTACCTTTTGGAGCCGACTCTGATTGGAAAAAGTTGGATTTCTTTTTTGCTGAGTTTGCAGCAAGCCTAACGAGGATTTGGTCCAGGTTTTATCCAAAGTTTCTATTTTTCATATCACAGCCAGCGTTAATTTACCCGACAACCTCGAGGCATGATGAAGCAATGTCACCACAGTCCTCTTGAGGGCGACGTTGAGCTGCATGACAGCACTGGATGTGCCGAACAAACAGATCAAGAAAACAATATATTATCTCGAATTGTTAGTACGTTCTTGTTGAGCAGCCCAGTGTGTGATTAAAATAAAAACAAAAGAAAATGTGCACGCGTGCGCGTGTTTACGTGCGTGCGTTAGTGTGTGTGCGTGTGTGTGTGCGTGTTATGGGTGGAGGGGCGCAACCAGCTTCCGCATCCCAATGACTTTTCCCGCCCACAGCGACTCTCGGGTCAACGCTTGCTGAGCGAGCGAAAACCGAGTGGAGCCGAGCGAAACCGAACGGAGCCGCCAAGTTCCGCGTCGTGTGTCCCAGGCAGAGAGCGAGGACCGCGGGAGGGACGCAAACGAGCATCCGGTTTAAGGCAGGAAGCGGCGAGAAAGCGAGCTTGACGAACGGTGAAGGGATTTTTTTTCTGACTTTCTTCCCGTCGCTTCCGGACTTTACTTGACACCCTCCCTCCCCCGACCCTTAGCCTCTCGCCCCTTTCTTTTCCTTTGGTTCGACGCGTCTTTCAAAACGTTCGTGACGTCATACTCGCCAACTTTTCCGGTAAGGTCGCGTCGCCGCCGGACTAAGCCGTGATCCGCGCGCGTGATCGTTTCGTGCACGGGTGTCCGTCTGTCGGTGTTTTCGTGACACACAAATACACGTGTACGCGCCCACGATAGTATATCGAGACGCTGAGTGACCAACGCGCGCGCGCGCACACACACGTACACGCACGCCCCTGTACTCGCGCTCGATGACGTGAGCGGACGTGCGCGTGTGAGGCTTGCGCACTTGTCTGTGACGTCTTTGAAAATCAGCAGGTGGATAACTTCCGGTTGGAGACTTTAGGGGCGGAGCTACCGTGTGGGCATGAAAAGCAACGTTTGCTTTTGTGCCTTCAGCTGGTTGTGCTTGTCGTATTATTTTTCAGTATTGCGTAATTGCGCAAGTAGACAATTGAGCACCACACATTTTGCATTAAGTACTTTGAATTATTTTTGTAGAATGGAAGCAGACGTCATTTCACGCTTACATGAGCGGCCCATGCCTACTTCGCTTGTGCTTGTGTATTTTGTGCATCGGCGCAGTCGCAGCAGCATCGTGTGATGAAGAAGGAGCGGTCGCCCCCTCATGGAGTGACCATGCCAATTGCGAATACTCCGGAAGGAAAAGGAGACCAGTCGTCACCCGACGCTTTTGTCACAGTTTCCGCTGCACGCATGAGAACGTTTGATGCAATCGTGAGCCGCTAACATGGAGCAGGACTTCACCCAGTCGCCCTTTGACCTTCACTAACGTCGATCCGAGGCTGCGCCCCAAAACGCTTTCCAACATGGCTGCCGGCGGGAGGACGTACCAAGTACGAGACTTCAACCATTTCATCACCTGCTACCTTTGCGGAGGTTACCTCATCAAGCCCACCACCGTCACCGAATGCCTGCACACCTGTAAGTTGACATGCTTAGCGTAGCGTAGCGTAGCGTGTCTTAGCATGTGTCCCGTGCGTATGCCTTCAGTCTGTAAGAGTTGCATCGTGCAGCACTTTGAGGAGAGCAACGACTGTCCCAAATGTGGCATCCAAGTCCATGAGACGAACCCGCTGGAGATGCTCAGGTCAGACTTGCTGCGCACTCTCACCTCACTTCCTGTCGTCTCAGTTTACTTTTTGTTCTCCTAACCGGACTTCCTTTTCTCTCATTTTACTTCCCTCTTCTTAACTTCCTGACTTCCTGTTTTCTCCTCCAATTTCCTGCATGTCGTCCATCCGTCTTCTCAATTGTCATCTGGTCTAACTTGCGGTGTCGTGCATCGCCACGTCCAGGTTGGACAACACGCTTGAGGAAATCATCTTCAAGTTGGTTCCGGGCCTCCGAGAGCGTAAGTGCCACCCGCGCTTGATGGCGGGCGACGTCGCCGCAGACGCTGGTGCTGACGCTGACACAGTTCACATCATTTCTGTTGTCCAGAGGAGGAGGAGCGAGAGTTGGAGTTCTGGAGGAAAAACCAGCGCAGCGACAACTTCACAGGTGAGGCCGCCGACACGACGTTACCATGGAGACGTTTGCTAACGACGCCAATTGCTCGTCACGTGGCAGAAACGGGAAGTAGAAAAGTGGTGTTTGTCTCTTGGACTGCAGCTGATGACACGGTGGGGGTGGAGCTTCCTGACGTCATCGGCGGCGCCGCTGGCGATGATGACTACCACAGGGGCGACCCCCAGATTGCCATCTGTCTGGACTGCCTGCGCAACACGGGCCATGCCGGCGAGACCAGCGTCACGGTACTTGAGGATGTGATTTCCATGAACATACATGACTTGTATGTTGACGATGTTTCGTGTTTGTCCATCAGGATCTGATGAAGAAATTCATTCGTTGTTCCAGTCGCGTGACGGTGGGAACCATCAAGAAGTTTCTCAGCCTCAAACTCAGACTGCCCAGCTCCTACGAGGTCATTAGCGTTAGCCTTAGCGTTCGTGTTCGCCACGCTGCTCAGCATGCTAACGTGTGTTTGTGGCTCGTGTCACAGCTGGACGTGTTGTGTAACGGCGAGATCATGGGCCGAGATCACACGTTGGAGTTCATTTACATGACCAGATGGAGGCTGCACGCCGACAACGTAAGAAGCCCGCTTTTGCTCGTCATGGGCTCGTCGTATGCTGCAAGTCATGTTTTGTTTTGTCCTTTTTTCATCTTCTCGCATCCGTTTTGATCACGTCAGATTAGATTTCATGATTGTCATTTACCTTCTATGATTTCATTATTGAAGATGTCATCTTTAAGAACGCCACACGATATGTCGTGTTTATATCACGTTTGCATCGATTTTGTGGTATATTTAAGTAAGTAAGTTTTATGGTGACTAATATTCTGTGGCAGGCGGCACGGTGGCCTCACAGTTTGGAGGTTGTGGGTTCCCGTGTGGAGTTTGCATGCTCTTCCTATGGTTGTGTGGCTTTTCTCCGGGTACTCCGGTTTCCTCCCTAATTCCCAAAACACGCACTTTAGGTTGCCCTCAGATGTGATTGTGAGCACAGTTGGTTGTTTGTCTTGTGATTGGCTGGCGACCAGTTGAGGGCGTGATCCCGCCGACTGCCGAACACGGCTGCCATTGTCTCCGGCGTGAGGAGAAGCGGATCAGATAACGGACGGATATATTGTGTGACGTGTTTTGTGAAATGATCTTTTTCTGATGTCCTATCTTTTTGGTCGTTTTGCCTCGCAGACTCATCCGATGGTCCTCGAGTACCGACCACGCATCGACTTTGGATGACGTGTGCGCACGCGCACACACACACACTTACAGGGTGGATTGAAGATATTTTTGTAGTTGGGTGTTGAAGAGTTTTTATGCTACATGGAAATAATATTGATATGAATAATATATGACGACGTGTGTACGTTGATGTATGTGCCTCAATCTTCACTTATTAAATGTTTTTACTGTTGGACATTTGACTTGGGCCCGTCTCAATCGTGATGTCATCATTTCGTGGGACGCCACTCGCTACATTTTGGGGAGTCACTTTTGTTCTTGTCAAGATTGCGGAAGAAACTTTGGCTTCCATCCTCGTCACACGAAAAACAATGTGCAAACAAATCCATGCGGAATGTCGTTTCATAGCGGAAAGAATGTCACCCGTTGCTTTTTTTTAAATAACATTTTAAAAATATCTTTGTGAAGCTACTGAGATAATGTGGAGGAAAAAAATATCAAAGCTTTTTCAGTGTGGAGAGGCCAGTAATTGAAACACTTCCTGTGCTCGTGAGAACAGAAGTCAGAAAAGTTGTCATCTAACACACACGCGCTCTTGTTTTATTGCAGGAGGTCAAAGGTCACAGGAGGTTGTCGCACAGGCTTGTATATGACTGGACTAACAATGTCGCTTAGTCGCCACCGGCGGCCATCTTACATTGCCAATCGCTAACTCGACTACATTCGTTTCATTATTTTTTTTTTTTGTCTCGGTGGCAAAAGTGTCACCGCGTCCGGAATACGGTTGCACCCAAAATCCGGGAGAAGCGTGACATGCGTCACTGGTAAGACTACAATTTTCAATGTTCTCTTCAAATGCAAAAAAAAAAAAAGTTGTCAGTAACCATGGCAACGTAAGATGGCTGCCCTCCCGCTTGAGCTGCGTGTGCGTGCGTGAAACTATTCCATGAGGCGCATTCGAGGAAGTTGTCCCGGCGATGACACGCTTGATGAGAATGTAAAGCTGTGCGGCCGACGTGTGAACACGCCAGATGACTTTTCTGCAGGTCAAAAGGTCATTCCCATTTAAAGACGCTGGGAGGCGTGTGTGTGCGTGCGCGCGTGCGCGATGTGATTTGCATTCTGGGAGATGACGCCGGTCACCGGAGACGAGCCGAGCTTGGTGACCTCATGTTGGCAGGTGGCTGGCAGGCGGGCAACATGCATGCAGGCAGCCTGTTAAATGTCAGAAGAAACAAATCGGGTATTGTTATTGTTTCAGCTAAATCGTGGCCGATCGATCAATCGAAGCAGTGACGATCGGAAGTACACCAATTGCAATTTGTCGTCATTTTAACAAACAATAATCAAGTAGTGTAACGAGGAAATGTAAAACATTCATCCAAATGGAACAAGTCAATTGTAAGTGAAAGTAAAAAAGTAACCTTAAGTAGTAATGGAACTGTTCCAGGGAATGTCATCATCAAAAGTACAATTGTAACAAGTCACAGTAAATAAGCGGCATTACTTTGACACGAGCAGTTTTAGAACTTCCAACGTCTTCCATTGCTCCCGTTAAAACAACAGCAAGCCTGATAACGGTCGTGATCATTTCAATCAGGCGTGTTGCAGATGGAAAGGTTGCAGGAGCCAAGTCGGTGAGCCCTGCGTTCAAATACTTTCAACCGATTCGGAGAACGTCGCAATTGGACATTCTCACTCCCAACGAGTTAAGGTCATTCGTGCTAATTGTCCCACGGGAAATTCCAAAGTCATCAAACGGGTCATGTCATCTGGAACCAAATAAGTCTCGCATCGCAGGACGCATACTCAGGCGACTTGTCACTTCCCAAGATAAATGTGGCCCGGGCGCCTCGACGACAGGTCGCTGACACCCGCCGTGGTAAAGGGAACCGAGCGGCTCACATTCCAAGCGCCCGCTCATAAATCACCGCCACTCATTTGGCGATGACATGCTAACGTGGCTTCGTCCAATGGAGGACACTTGTTTGTTCCTTTTGCACGGCGGCCTCGTGTTTAGCGTGTCTGCCTCCGAGCTCAGAGGCGGGGGCTACTGCAAAATAGATGTAACAAGGACATGTAAAAAGCAGACATGGACCATTCCGTCCCAGGGACAGAAAAGTCCCCATTTTGGGGACGGAGCACGAGAAGTTTTTTTTTTTTTTTAATAAAACTAAGCAAGGATAGACGTGTTTTTTGTCCGTCCCTTTAATTGTCACTAACCGGGTCAAGTATAGAACGCAAATATTTGTAAAATGAAATGAAATTAACAGAGTTGAACTGAGAGTGTGCAAGACACAGCAAAGTGAGAAAGAGAGCAAAGCGAGCGAGCAAAAACACCAAAGTCAAACATGCGGCTGTGTGAAGAAGCAATTGAGAGGCAAAAGAAGCATCTCAAGTTCCGTTTCCTAAAGTTCGATGAATACAACTCATCTGTGAATTTGCCTCATCTGACAACGAGAGTCTGAGAACGATCACTTCATAAAGCTGCGTTAAAAAGCGTCTCTCGGTCTTTAGAATCGTCTTCATAGCTCATTTAATAACATGGAGACCCGCGGTTCATCGTTCCTTTTTATTTTGGCCGATAATCGGGTGTGTTTTCTCGTTTGGAAATGACACCAAGTGGACGCGAAAAGGAAACTGTCCAGTGGATGACCTTGAAATAATGTTGAAGAATTCGGAAACGTCGGCTGTTAGCCTCTCGTCACGGACGGAGGCTTTTTTTTTTTCCTTTTTCCTTTTTTGGCATGGGGGACAGAATTGTTTCATGAATAAGATCGGAACGACGGAGGACGCGGGACGGACAGGCAAAATAGGCGCAAGTGGCCATCTCTCGTCAAAAGTCCCCAAAACAAGCCATAAAACCAGTAATTGGTAACAAGTAAAAAAAACTACCAGTCAAAGATTTGCGTTAAGGTTGAGGAGGAGGACCCCAAATGCAGGGAAGGCAGGCAGGGGGAATTCAAAGGGTATTTTTTGTAAAGGAAAGAAAAAGGCACTGTGAAAATTAAAGTACTAAATAAGGATCAAAGTAACAAATGAAACCCGAGCAAATTAACGATGAAACCTGAAACATGCTGAGGAACGGACGACAAACACGGGAGAGGAGCCAATGACACGGACAACGAAGCAACAACAAGTGAAAGCAAACAAGGAACTTAATCCAAACAAAGTACCAAGACAACGACAAACAAGACGCAAAGACTTGGAGGAAGCTGATTGGTTAAGATGAGCGAATGGGACGATAAGCACAAGTGGACACAATCAGCTTTAACAAGAGACACGCACCAAACACGAAAAAAAAAAACATGAAACTAAATACTAAAAAAACAAAACCAACAAAGACAGACCATGACAGTACCTTAGCAATAGCAATGTAACAACTAGTAAAGAGTAACGTTAACAAGTAGAAGTACTGTAACCTGGAGCTAATGATGTGAAAAAGTAACTGTCGAAAAATAAACGTAAAACCAGCAAGGTTATTTCACAAGGAAAACATAACCACTAGCTGCTAAGTGGAATTACTTTAACGAGTAAGTGCGAGAAGTAAAAAGTAGCCCGACTGACCCAGAGTGAACATTAGGACGTGATCAGCTCGAGCAACAATGGGAAACTGGATGTAGTTCTCGTCACAGCAACACTGACACAGGCGGTTCTTGAGAACGGGCGTTTATTCCTTTCACATCTTCTGCGGTGGTCATGAATTGCACAGGACTTGCACACGCCATCACGGAACTAGCACACCCCGTGGGAACTACATTCATAGACGCACAGCGTGGACAAAGTAAACAAAGGCGCAACAAATAAATACCTCGTTGGCCGCTTGCCGTGAAAAGAGGTCAAATGTCCAATAATCCACGAAGGAGTTCCTTTTAGTCTTGAGTGTCCGTTGACGTCAATCTAACTTCGAGCACGAGCACAAACAGGTGGACTTGCGCAGTTGAGATGCAATTAATGTCCTTGACTCTCAACATTCCGTAATACCAACATAAGAAATAAAGGTTCCCGACATGAAAACAATGTGACATTATTTAACTATAATTAACATATTAAGATGTTCCCTTCTTGTTACTTTTAAACAACACAATCACCTATGAACACATAAAATTATGTATTAATTTCCAACAAAATTACTCAAGTTCTGACTAACAAACTATGAATGATTATTTTCAAATCTAAGAGTTGCGAGCAACACTTACACTGGACATGAAGCTTCACTAGAACGTGTTGCGTTCACGTACACTATTTAGTGGTTTTCTGCAATAAGCATTTTAGGTGTTTCCATTTCGTGAATCAAGATCGGCTTTATAAGTCAGAAAGTGGTACAGATAATACGAGAAGTGGAATTGCAAATTATTTTCAGATGGGAGTAAAAACAGCTACATGGTGTCCTCTTGTGTCGCTACAAGGAAACACACGTGCCTCAAATTAACACGTCATTGATAATGTAATCAATTCGTATAACGCCACTCGCCGCAATTTGGGAAGTCGCGTCAGTGAATGGAAAATGGCATTGTTCACAATAACTACGTTTTAAAAAAATTAAATGAATAAACTTACTGTTGGACATTTGACTTGGGCCCGTCTCAATCGTGATGTCATCATTTCGTGGGACGCCACTCGCTACAATTTGTCACACGGAAAGCAATGCGCAAAAAAAAAAGTTGCTTTTTTTTTTAACATTTTGAAAATACCTTTATGGAGGAACTGCAATAATGTGAGGGGAAAAGGAAAAGAAAAGCTTTTCTTGTGTAGAGTGGTTGAAACACTTCCTGTGCTCATGACAATAGAAGACAGAAAAGTTGCTAATTTAACACGCATGCGCACATTCGAGTTATTGCAGTAGGTCATAGGTCACAGGAGGTTGGCGCATGGGACCAACCCCATGACCTTTATCTTTATGTTGCTCTCCCCCTTCTTTCAACATGTTTGAGGAGATGAAGACTAAAGTGGAAATGGAAACACTGCATCATCACTTGGAGCCGCGTGTATTTGAAATGGTCAATTCAAAAAGTGAAGTTTGTTCTTTAACGGCCTCTTATTACTCCAGACAGTGATGGTAACGTTATGCACACACTGATGACAAACAACACAAGTGGTCAGTAAACGTGGCAACGCAATCCCATGACTTCCCCTTAAGCTATTCTTGTGCATGGGCATGATGTGGGCAGAGGATTTTTGAGACCGACTGGTTATGAATTTCCGCAGGCCTTTAAGCCACGTTGCACTTTTTATCCACGCACATGAGGCGTTCTTGAGTTGATTTGATTGGACTGATGATGCATGAAGGCGCCGTTGCGCAAGGCGGCAGTGACTGGGGGGCTCAACCCTACGACCTCTAAATGCGGAAACGACCACTGAACCAAGCCACCCCGCGAATGAGTTGCAGATCTTCGGCCAGCCAGCAGCTTTACCACGTCAAAACACCGCACGAGATGATTTTCATTCGTGCATCGACGTTCTATGGTGTGTGAACGATGTCCAGGGTAAATGCTCAAGTTGACCAATGATTGACACGAGTGAACCCATCAAAGGTTCAACATGTTTGTGAACACAAAAAGTTCAACGAACCACATCAGGACACACGCCGACTACGAAAAGTGCAACCTCTGAGCCTCATTTGAGCCATTTTGCATTTCGAGAACCAACATGAAGCGGTTCCTGTTCCTGCTGCTGCTGCTGCTGCCCGTCTGCTCAGGTTTCTTTTTTCCTTCTTCTTTGGCGTGTCGTCGTCCCATGTTCAAAAAGTTGCAATGCGTGTTTGCATCCCAATAGCTGACTTTCACATCGACTGCTACGGCCGAGACCCGCTGACGATGTTGCCAGACACCCTAAGCTGCAGCAGTGTAATCCAGCAGGCGTGCTACAGCAGAGGTCCAGCACCGACAAATCAGAGCATGCTTGCTTGAGACGTTTGACTCAATTGTGCGTTTGCTGCTTTGTTTGTGCGTTGCAGACAACGGCGAGAAAGGCTGCGTCACGTTGGACAAGTGCTCCAGGACCGGATGGAATTGTTGCGACGGTTCCCTCTGCAACGTGTGAGATCGTCAACGTGCGCGACGTTTCGTCTTCTGCATCCTGAGGAGCAGCTTTGGCCAATAAACGTGTGGTGTACATCATTTTGTCCGCTTGTCTCAATAATTGAACGACGCGTTGGCCGTTTGCTCAGTGTTGCGTTCACCGACTGAAAGCTTCACTTATGAATTGCGATTTCCTTTCAAAAGCTTTTTTGTATATATCAAGTGTAAATATTCAATTATTTCCAGCTTTTTCGTGGAATTGAGACGACTAGTTTGTTTAACGTATTGGAGATGTCGTACTGTGCAAGCGGTCTTTGAACACTCCTCGAGTTATTGAACGCGAATGACGTCATTATTTGTCTTTTGCCTCTCTTGTCTACGTTACTGTCACATGCGAATCGTGGAAGTGTTTTGCAGCGGTGTTACGTTTTCTGCAGCAGTCCGTTTTACGGCAGTAGAGTTTACGTCAATGGCACCCGTTGCCGTGGCAGTTACGGGGCCGCTACGTCACGTCCGGCTTTCCGACGAGACGTATTGGCCGGACCAAACTGTCATCAAATACGACAAAATAGACACGTTCTTGTTTTTTTATCTTTAATATATTGAGTTTTACCTACCTACAATGAGCAATCAAAATAGATTTTTACCACAATTTTATTTTTGCTCATCAGGTTCAACGCTCCCATGAGGAAGGGATTCAACAAGCTAAAAAAGCGCAGAACATATCAAATGATGTTACTCAGAAGATTTAAAACGGAGAAGAAAAAAAACATGCAAAAAAAAAAAAACCCTCCAAAAACGAACTACTAAACTAAAATGTACATACAGGCCCAGTGGCAGTTCTTTCAGGCCCACCAAAACATGGCTCATGGTGGATGGCCCAATAAAAAAAGAGACGCACGCCATTTGCACATGCCATCCTCAAAGAAAAATAAAATGTCCTGGGAAGAGGAACGAGGTGGGGCAAGCGCATTTATTCGCTTTCGGCCGCTCCTGTCCTTGTTGTGGCGTGGTGCGGTGTAAAGCAGTCACGTGGGAAAGTTTCGTCAACATCACACCAGATTTTCCTTTAGTTCTGAAGTGCATTAAGGGCAGCTTTTGAGGCAAAAACCTTAAATCATATTCACGCAAAAAAACACTCAAGTCATTTGACTTGGTGAAGTGTGACGCAAACGGAATGTAGCCAATCAAAGAAGCGCCCCAATTGACCAACATGGATGCAGATGGAATATTTTTTTTTTTTTTTGTGGTATAAACCCAGACAGCTAAAAGTATTTTATAAATCTCAAGTCATTTGTTGGCATCTCGGCCACCCTAAAACACACTCGCCTGCCTGCGCTTCCTTGGAAACGCCAGTTTGTCTTCTTGGTGGTTGTGACATCACGTGAGATTTCAGCCTCAAATGATGTGATCCGAGGTGGGTGGAAGACAGAATGTTCATGTGTGCGGCGCTCCGAGGTGAGACTATCAGAGCAGCACCAAACATCAATTTCCATCTTCACGTCACATCAAAACAATCTTTGAAGGTTTCAAGAATCCTTATGCGTCTACCAGGACTGACGTGCTGAAAAGGTTTTGGAATGTGGGAGGGAAAAGTCGCCTGAGCACGAGAAGGACAACATACTAACTACATGCCAACACCACACAGGAAGGCCGCTGGGGTCCTTTGAACCCGGAAGCTCAAAAATGCGATGCTTCACCCAAGTCGGCCTCGTTCGATTGGCGGGTGAAGCTTGAGGAGATTTTCAAAATGTTACAAATGACGAACGTTGGCCGACCTTTGCTTCTCAGCGACTTACGAGGGGAACGTGAGGGGTGGCGGGCCCTCGTCCTCATTGGGCCCCACCTCCTCGTTGCAGCATGCGTCTGTGTCGTCATCGGGCGCAATGGCGTTTTCGGCGGCGACGACGCGTTCCCCCACATGGTCTCCGCGTGCGGCCGCGTCGTCACAAGGAGACGGGGTTAACTCTGAGGAGGGAGCCGGGGTCGGGGTTGACGATTTTCCCGGCCCATTGGCGTCGGCGGCCGAGTGCTGGCGCGGGAGCGCGTCGCTCGGTAGAGAGTTGCTCTTGTCGACCAAACGCCACTGCAAGATGCTGGTGTCCTTGCCGCCCGTGGAGATCAGGTGACTGTCGTCAAACAGGAAGCTGACGTTGGTCACGTGACTGCTGTGAGCACTGTACTTGTGACTGGGAGCCTGCCATCCAACACACGCACACGCACACACAAGGAGTGAGCGGCGGGAAGTGACGGGCGCGCCGCCGATCACGGTGGCTCGGCTCACCTTGGGTGTGGCACACGGGTACGAGAAAAGATGAACTTTGCAAAAGTCGTCAGCCAACGCCAGCACCTTCCTGTTGTGCGAGCGGATCAATGCGTTGATGTCCGTCCCGTCCGAGCCCTCCGGCCACACGCCTGACGCACGCAGACAAAAAAAAAACAACAACTCCAGAACAGCCACCAAAACCAAGTCTTGGATCTTGCTCTCGTTTTGTCTGGCGCACGCTAACCGAAGACGTGATATCCCAGCACGCAGGTGTACGTGGCCCAGTCGATGTCTTTGCAATCGGAGCGATTTCGGATGTATTTGCAGCCATTTGGAACGTCCCCTAAATGAGCAGAAAAAGAAGAAGAAGTCCAAGCCTGAACACGAATTGTACACGTGGCAACACCTGCGTTGACTGACAATAGAGAATCTCGTAGTCTCCGGAGTTGGACATGATGAAGTTGTTGTCAGGCGACCAATCCAGGTGTGTGATGTAACTGGAGTGACCCTGGAAAGACAAATCAATAATTGATTTGATTCATTCATTTATTACAAGCTATGAAAGAAAAAGTGGAAGAAAGAAAGAAAAAGATCATCCATGGATGTCATCGCTGAACGCGGTTTGAAGTACAAAAAAAGTTGTTCTTCGTATATTTTTCCAAACAGTCCCCTCCCCCTTTTGAGCGCACGAGGCGAAGTTGGGACTTACGGAGCACTTTCCGTATCGGCTGTACTTTCGTCCTCGGTCGGCCACGTTGTACACGTAAATGAAGTTGTCGTGAGATCCCACCGCCAGCAGCGTGCCATCTGCACACACAAAGTGGGACTTGACAGCGCTCCTATTTTCAAAGCAGACATTACAGCCACAGTGTTTCCCACTTTTCGCCACAAATGAATTTTGAAAGCCGCCACGATTCACTTCGACAGCTGCGCATGTAGTCGCTATGCTTCTCGTGTGCGTCCGCCAACAGCTTTCCTTTCTGCCACGATACGAGACTCTAGTAGCAAAGGTGTCGTCTCACACGTGCCAGAATTGATGTTCGTGGGTTGGCATGAGAGTTGCGGACGGCTCGGACAATGTCATGAACTTGTAAATGCACCGCATGGTTGCAAACATTGATCGTTTTTGTTTGACTCTGAACATTTAAAAGATGGAGATAAGCCCCAAATTTAAATCTGGATTCAAATTTCAATTCATGATCTAGCCCTACTTCCTATGTTAGGAGAAATGTCTTTTTCTGTAGAAATTCTTGAAAACTGGCAATCGAAAAGCAACGTCACGTCAATTTCTATGCGTGAAAAGTATGACATCTGTCGGTGACGCAAGAAAGGTTGGGACCACTTCGTGATGGGGGATCATGTAAAACCAACTAGAAGTGATTGTGACTCCGCCCCCTCTATCTCAGCAATTGACTCTACCCACCTACAGAGAAGCGCATGACGGACAGCTGCTCGTTGCCGTCCGTGTGGATGGCAACCAGATCGGTGGTCTCGGCGTCCAGCACGAACCACCTAACACACACATCACACACATTAGCCTGGCCTACCGCATCGTCCAGGCCGGCTCACCCTTGATGCAACACTCACTTTCCCGAATGTGTTCCTATGGCGACCACTCTTCCGCAGGGATGGAAATCTGCGCAGTGGCCATGTTCCTGCGTGAGGAGCACAGCTGTCAATCATCTCGGCAGGGCAGCAACAACAACAAAGTTCTGCAGTGACGACATCAAGACAAGGTGACATCAACACTCACCTCCACACTGCGACTCCACTGGAGCTTGTGATCGGTGGCATTCCACAGACACACCAGACGGTCCTGGGCGCATGTCAGGAACAAATCTTTGGACGGGTGCGATGCCAACCCCCACAGCTCGTCCGTGTGACCCTAAACGCAGAACCCAACTGCGTCACAACGCATGACGCCGAGCCATGCGTGCCAACAAGTCACGTGGCATCATGCCACGTCACACAGCGACCGCAGCAGTTTTGGACGATATTGAATTTCGTCACAAAATCCCAGAAGGAGCCAAACCACCAAAAGGAAGGTCACACTTGCTTCTTTTGCCAAGGACAAAATCCGTTTGCCTTTTGTGTTCTTCATCAACACAACATGGCTTGCTTTGCCCAACAACATTGGCTACTGACCAGAAAGCGGCGAAAACAAGCTTTTTGTGAAATGAAAAAACGTCAAACAGAACAAGGACGAGAAGGTGCTGTATTTCATTTTTTTTGCAACACCTCAAGCTATAAACAAGCTCATTCAGAATGCTGCGGCTTGGGTTCTGACCAGAACAAAAAGATCAGAACATATGACTCCAGTCTTAAAGCTCCCAATAAACTGCAGAATAGGTTTCAAAATTTCTGCGACTGGTCTAAAAGTCACTCAATGGTTTGAGTTGTTAACACATTCAAGAAATGCTGATTGAATACAAAGCCAATCGTGCTCGGCGATCCGGAGCACAGAGTTCAAAGTAAACATGGCGAAGCTGCATTTAGCCGTTATGTTGTACACTAGAGCTGGGCGATGAACCGAAAATTTACCGTTACTGAAAATGATAACAATAACCGACATCATTTTGCCCATGTGGGTAAATTCGGTGTTTAAAAAAAAAAAAGGAAACGTCTCTTCTGTCTGCTGCTATGTTCATGCCCCTTTAAGACGGCTACAGCGCGTGTCTTCCCGTGACTCCACCCATCTGAACAAGAAAGAAACTGACGACGTGGCGCGCTGCTCATTTTTATAAGCTATTTTTTTCCCGCTGCTTTGCATTTGAATGTTGTCAACAGTTGTGTTTATAAATTAAGTTTGTAGGTTTTGTGTCTCTGCTCGTATGAAGCACATGAAGCAGAGGAAAGTGTGCCGACGGCCACAAGGTGGTGCTGTGACCGGCATATGTCCTCACCTGCACTTCCACCGTGATGCCGTCATGGAAGGTTCCTCGGAGTATAAAGTTGCGTGATGTTCCCACCAGAAACTCCTCCCCCTTCCCTTCAGACACGGCTCGGATGCTTCCGTATTGGTCCGGAACCTTCAAACACAAACACGCTGTGAAATGTCACAAATGGCAAACGCGTGCGTGCGCACAAGCGAGCGAGCTCCACCTCGATGCTGCGCTCGGCTCGGACGTGGAGGTCCCAAAGGACGATCTTGCGGTCTTTTCCTCCTCCGCTCAGCAGGGTGCCGCTCCTCATCTGGCACAGGCAGAACACGCTGCCCTCGTGACCTTTCACCTGACGGCTTATCTGAAAGGCTGGCCCGTAAAAGACGCTTGTTAAAAGCAGCCAGCAGCAGTGTTGTTTTCGTCAACGATGACGAAAATATTTCGTTAACACCCCTTTTTTCCATGACCATAACGAGACGTTGACGAGCTAAACGAGGTTCTTTGATGACGAAAACATGACATTTTCGTTGACGAGACGGGACGAAATTGTTAGCGTGTGGTTCGTCAGACGCTCAAAATTGATGACATCCCTTCCTATTGTACACGTAATCTGTCTTTCAAAACATTGCAATGAAGTGCAACCTATCTTTCGTTTGGGCACGCCCACCACCGGGACAGCACGCCGGGCGCATGCGCACCCTCACACATACTGGTGTCGCACGAACACGTCTGCGGTCATTCGTCTCGGCTCGCACACGCTGACACGCGTTCCTTTGACCGACTGTGATGATCGCGAGGCTACTTCGTTCTGATAGCCGCAAACTGGTACAAGTAAAAAAGTCACATGTTTGATAAAGTTTGTACTTGTGCTACTGTACTATAGAACAAGTCTACTACTGGTCTATGTTGTTAAAACGTTTTTATTTTATTGTGTTGCTTTAAGCGAAATAAAGCCACAACACTTGCCAAATGAAAAGTTTTGGTTCTCGGCTTATTTTGGAGCAATGAGCATCGATTCCACTGTTACGTTATCTGTTCCTAATGCATCATCCTTAATGGTCCGTCAGAAAGTCTTTGCTATTGCTATTGAACTAAAACTGACTAAAACCTTTCTGAGTTTTGGGTGCATAAATTTACAAAAACTAGACTAAAACCTTTTCCTTGGCGTTTCCGTCGACTAAAACCTTTTTGAGTTTTTGTCGAGTAAAACTATCACGAATAGGAATGACTAAATCTGACGAAAACAAATAAGCATTTTTGTCCAAATGACTGAGACTAAGCCGTTTCATTTCAACATTCTCCAGAAAGAAGAACGTTTGGGTTCAATGTCCTGCCCGAGGAGACTCTGCCAGCCGGGACTGGAACGGGCAACCCTTCAGTCAGCGCGCGAGCCGATTGGACGGGAGCACAACTACTGGACTGAGTCATTTGTCTTCAACATGGAAGACCAAATTTTCCAGAGGGGCTGCAAGGGATCAACGACACGTTAACTCATTTCAAGGGCAACATGGATCGGAAACAACAATCAATCGAGTCTCCAGCTTGGTGACGTCATGCGCAGTTTGCTCAAGAATGGAACATTGTGTTCAAATATTTGTTTTGATAAAAGGGAAGCAGTCGATTCTGCGATTGGCTGGCAACCATTTCAGGGTGGACCCGCCCGCTGCCCAAAGACGGCCAGGATAAGTTTCAACGCGTCAGGTGACGACAAAACTTTTCAGAGATTTTTGGTGAAAAACAACAGAAGTGACAAAAAACAGAAGCAGAAGTTGTTTTTGGAAAATAGTATTTGCATTCCGCCCCAGAGACAGATGGCCCGTCTGTCCGTCGCAGATGGACTGACAGAAACTCGCCCAGCCTGTGTTGCGTGTGCAATGCGCCCATAAACGACTTCAGATCCAAAGTGAAATAGGGCAACGCGGCGGAACCGCTCTCTTGAGGCATGCATTTGTAAAAATAAAGGTGATCAAATTTGATCATAGAAGTTACTTTTGTGTTGTGAAATACTAAAGTTGAAAATTAAAAATGAGAAATATAGTGAGAACATTTTCGTTTGGTTGATGTTCAGCCTCACTGAAAATAATGTTTGCTTTGAAGGCGCATTGCAACGAATACGTTTATGATTGCCGATGAGAGTTCAGCATATTTTTAAAGTGTGACATTGTGGAACATGGCAAGCAGGGCGCAAAAAAAAAAAACCTAAAATAAAACAGATTTCATTTGGATCTGCAGGCCATATGAATAATGTGCACATCCATGTGCAACAGGACGTCCTCACCTCGCGGTCCTTTCCCTGAAGTCTCAGCGGCACTCCTGGTCCACACGAGCAGAACGCCTCCCGAGTCACCGGTCAGAATGTCGCCGTTCATTAGGAAGGCCAGACACTGGATGAACTTTGGCTTCTCGTATTTCTGGGAAACAAAAACACACACACACACACGTGATTGGTGAACTAAAAACAATACGAGACAATTTCATTGCAGTCGGTGAGACCAAAAGGGAGACAACACTGCAACCCGGGTTCTTTTGGCGTTTATTTTTTAATGTTTGATTTATTTCAACTATTAGGCTGAGTATTTGCTTGCGCTGCACCCAAGTGTGACATAGTACCGCGAAGTACGTTCGCCGACTCAGATGGACCGAAACGACGACTGACAAAGGGCTGCAAACATACCCCAAAGATGCCTTGCTTCCGAGCCAACGAGGTGCCGATCCAGGCCCAGAAGAAGATGTGGGACTTTCCGCAAGTGATGATGGTGTTTGGGTCCATGGGGTGAAAATCCACAACCAGGACCACGTCGGTGGTGGTCTGCAAAGACGACAAAGATGACGAGCAATTGCGCAATGTGCCCAGAGCAGAGCATTCCAAAAAATAAAAGAAGGAACTACTTTTGTGTTGTGAAATACTAAAGTTGAGTTGCTTCTCACTAAGACATTCAAAAGTTTTGTGCAAATGATCCGTCTCATGACAAATGAGAGGTAACACGACGCACCTTGATTTCGGCCATCTTGGACTTCTTCTGCCAGTCCCAAACGGTCAACATGTGGTCGTTGGAGTCATCGACCACACTCAGATGCTGACCCGAATCCTGAGGCGACAAATGCGCACGTGGATGTGAGCTGAGGACAAAACCCGTCACGTGACGTCCAACGATGCGAGGGGCACTTACGGCTTTGGAGAAGGCCAAGGAGCCGACGCCTCGCTCAAAAGTTCCCAAACCGACGAGCTGCAGGGTGGACAGACTGACGCTGTCCCAAACGCGCACGTGCGGCTGTACGGCCTGGGCGGCAAAAAGGATTCATTTAGTGAGGGATCGAGAACAGAAGAACATCAACGCAAAGCCAGAGCCGAGGGTTCCGATCTCAATTCATTGGCCCGAAAACTCTTCCCTGCCTACAAATCATGTTCCCCTGTTCATCTATTTATGGCAGCGACGTATAGTGACAGGCAGCAGCGGATGGCTGAAGGTACATAGCGTGTTTGTCGCCATTCATAAAGCACAAGAAGTCACGGAATGTCAGACTCAGAATTATCTTTTTTGGCCACGTACGGAAAACACGCGAGAAATTTGTCGCAGCTGTCAGAGACAGTGGCGGACCGAATGTGGCCCCCCGGCCATACGTTGCCCACGTCTGATTTATGCCGTCTTGAGAGTTGAGGACAACCGTTCTGCTGATAAAAGGACCTTGTTGGAAGAGTTCAAATAAGTTCTATACTGGTGATGAATAAAGATTTTTTTTTTTAAATCGGCTCCTTTTTTCCCCCTTGCCAAATAAAAAAATAAATAAATCAGTATCAGTCAAAACATTTTTTTTTTTAAATCCATAGCAGTCGGGGGCCGACCCCAACAGCTTGACTGTTTACTGTACATCATATTTGAATTTTTAACCGATACCAACTTAAAAAAAAATAAATAAAACAACGTAGTCGCTAAAAGAACGTTTTGTTCCCCTTGTTTTTCAAAAGCCTTCAAATGTGACTTTGCTACTAAACTTGGAAATGTGAAAGGTTTCCATGGAAACAAAACCATGACTGCCATTTTGTCAACCTTCCTTTTTGCATTTTGGAGCATCTTTTTAATTCACATCAAATCTGGTGGAACATCCTAACAACGACATCTTTTCATTTCTAAAGCTCACCCGTCCATCTTTGTCCACACCGGCAATTTGCCCCGTGGCGATGCGAATGTTGTCGGGATGAATGGCGAGACTTGTGGCGAGAGAAAGAAAGGAAGAGTTGAGATGAGATAAAATGAGATGAGGGGGTCACGAGCGCTACACGAGAGAGTGCAGCAGCAGCAGCAGACGTCTCACCACTTGACGCAGTCGGTGTGTCCCAGGTAGTGCCTCTGAGTTCGCTCGTCCGAGTTGAACAAGACCACCACGGAGGCGATGAAGTACAACATCTCCCCGGTGGGAAGCAGGTACACGTTGGCTCGGCAGTCTCGTCCCCGGTAACCATATCTCAAGACGAGCGGTCAAGGAAGAGCTGGCGGGTGTCACTCGGGCCAAAATGGCCTCCTTATCACGAGTACCGCCTCGTTCATCTAAAAAGGCGGCGATCTCACCACCATGACTGAGACCGATCCCCCCAAAAATCTAATTGCTTGTGCTCTCACCAGGAAGATGTCTCAGACGTTGACAAGCAACTGACTTGCAAGTCACTGCGACACAGCGATAAACACACTCAGGAAGTCATTACAATTAGATTGGTTGATATTGACATCAATTTTAATTAAAAACTAAAATATATATACATATATAATGATCGCTCTCCAAACTTTATTTCTTGAGTTACCCAAAGCAACTATTTCTGCAAGATTTTATGGCAGACAAAGATCGCTCGCCCTCACGCTCGTTGGGATCATCCGCCACGCCGCCTTTCGCTCAGCTAGCTTTGCCGCCACGAAAATTCTCATTGTTAAGGTGCTCTAGAAATGGAAGCAAAGGATACACCCATTCCAACTTGAGCTTCTCAGAAGGAAGTTCTGTGCGGACATCGTCGTAGTTTTCCACATTTGAGGGCAGAAACATGGTGATGGGTCGTCCCCGCATGAACATTTTGATGGGGTTTCCCTCTGCACCGGTCCCAAAACACACAAAGAGACACACAAAGACATTGGCGCGCTTAGCAAAGGTTGAAGGTCAAATGTCATCTCGTTCAAAGACATTTAAAAAAATAAACGGATGAGTTTGAATTAGTGGGTTGCAAGTGACAAGCGCACACAAACCAAGCAAAGCAAAGTGAGGACGAGGCAGTGACACAAACATCTGCTGAACCAGTTCACACGTCAGAATCCGGATCTGCCGTCGACCGGCGAGTAGGAAGGCGAGCGCCAAAATGACGGTGGCACAAACAGGTGTGAGAGCAGGCAGTGGAGAGATGCTGACCATGGAAGCAGAGAGAGAAAGAGAGAGAGCAGAGAAAACACCATTGGCCCACCTCACAAACCGTTTGCATGCTTGCAAGGGTTAGCTGGTTAGCTGGCTAGCTGATTGCTCAGCACTTACCTGCTTGGCTGTTTTTCTCCCGGGTGGACATTTTGGCTGTTATGAGACAACGACATCATCACTGAACAAACAACCACAAGCTGCCACCAATCAAACACAATTGTGCAGGAACATGATGATGATGACGACAGATTTCTATGGCCAGGCTACTTAGACAAAATGAAGTGATTACCTTGACACGCCACCAGCTCTTTGTGCCTGTAAGGCAAACCAACAAACTGGATCAGAATGTGTGGGAGCAACATGACAAGAGGCGGCCATCTTGGTGGAAATGTCTTTTAAAATCCAAAACTAATACATGCATTCAATATTTAATAGTGCACATTGGAAAAGTTTACAGAAAAGAAACACCCAATTCAACCATTTTTGCCCCACTCTCCATTGAATTCAAGGCTCATTCTGCTGCTCGTTGTACGTGCAATGGCCACTAGGGAGCAGCATAATACAAAAGGACAACTCAGCAGTAATATTTGTTATTCTTCACAGAAGACATAAGATATAGCATCTTTGTGATTTTTTTTTTTTTTAAATGTGATGAGGACTTTCAACGTAATTTAAAAAAAAAAAAATCATTTTGACTAGTCGACTTCGAGAACCCATGATGGTGGTGCCTCTGCAAAGTTAGCAAGAGATCATTTTTGACTAGCATTGAAATACCAAGCAGGGCGTGATCATAGACGGCGCTGGTCATGCGCTCAGCTTGCTTCCGAGCCATGTGTACGCCTATTGACCGACGGCGAGAACATTTTGACCCGGGGCTCAAAAGCAAAGATTTGCCCACTCTTGGCCGCATTGTTTTTGGGACAAAGGACTTTCTGGCTCAAATCAAAAATGCACTTTTGGGCCAGAAATTTACAGTGCATCCCGAGTTTTAATGGTTGAAAAAACAAAAATCTTGTTTGCTATCAAGATAAAGAAAGCGAGTGTTTTGAATAAATTCAGTCGTTTACTTTCTCAGAGTTGGCAAATGAGCCTTTTGGATTTGGCAGCCATATCGGGCACGTGTGTGCACGTACCTGTCTGCATTCTTCACTACTTTGGCGAGCAGTTTGGAGGTAGATGCTGCTTTGACCAACTTGCTCCGGGTGTCGTCAGACATGTCCAAGGTGCTACTCTGGGAACGCTCCATGCCCGCCGAGCGCCTCTGGCCCCTGACACACGCACACATACGAGCAACGATGAAGAAAGTGCAAAAATGCAGACAGGGCCTGCTGGAGGGGTTAGCGCCAGCGCCAGCGCCAGCGCCAGCTAAGTGTCAGGAAGTAGTACCTGCAAAGACGAGGGCTGTGTTAGGAATCACTCCCTGGCCGCTCCTAAAGGCGCGCCTCGAGCAAGAGCAACGTCCCAAAACAAACATCGAATTTTGAGTGCTTGCATTTTGAGATGTGATTTTGCTGCGCGCACGTGTTGGCAGTGCAAGCAAAGCAGTGAGCAACGCCCATGCGACATTTTTCATGGATTTTGCGACCGGGTCAGCCGACAGTGGTCCTTGTGATGACTGAAGGGAGGCCCGACGACGATCAGATAGTTGCTGCTTAAAACGTCAGCTCTACAATTGAAAAGTGGTGAAAAAATGATGTGCATTGAAGTCATGATGAATAAAAATAAAAATAATCAAGTAAAATGGTAATTGTGTGTGTGTGTATTTTGATTTTAATGACAGCTTTTAATTTTTTAACCCCAAATGAGAACAATATTTAGTACTCTGGCGTAACCGAAGGAGTTAAAAAAGTCAATTAAATGAACGCTTGAAATAGCAAAGATGGAAGACAGACAAAAAAAGCCTTTCCTTGAGTGCCTTGACATGAATTTAATCAATCCCTTAACCACACTCCTAACTCAAAGCGCTCCTATCTCAAACCACGTTTTCCCATTGCAATAAACGGAAAGGCCACGGCACCATTGCAGCCCTCAAAACGGTGATTCGATTTGACACATTTTAACGTAACCTCCGCCGCGGCTTACTGGATATGCAAATCGCTACAAAGCTCGTCATTAGGGGACAAGTGGATGATTCCCAGCACAGCCAACAAGTGCAACTTAGTACCAACACACACGCGTGTGAGCACTCACACGCACAAAGGAGAGCAAGCAAGCAAGTGGAGGAAATGCAATCGGTTAGCTGAAAGCAGGCCGAGGTTACGATCGCATGGCAAAGAACAAAAGCGACGAAGAAAGGAAGGACAGGGATGTGTGAGCAGTCAGACGAGGGGGAGTCAGGAAGCTTAGGAGCAATCTTGAGGTAGCCACCCGGGCAAAAAAAAAGGGGGGGGGGGAGACACCTTTTGGGGGGTGCCTGGCTTTTACTGGTGTCTCCCGGATGGATTCTCTGTGGACTTTGGGGGTGGTGAGGGGGCCCAGAGGAGGGGGGAGCTTCCTCCCGTTCGCGGATCTCCTCCATCGGACATTTCTGGCCACCCGATGTCTCCTTTCTGGGATCGTCCACTCCACTGTGGACGCAAGCACGCAAACAGCAGTTGATTCAACGTAGCATCGGTGCGTCGACTACATTTGCTTCCCCTCGTGCTTTATAACGACTTCTTGAGACACTTCATCGCTTCGAGTGGACTTGCACTCATCCAAATTCAGCAGCAGCTCAGTACATTTGCAAAACAGAGCCTAGTTAACATTTGGGAATGCCTCAAGAAGTCTGGTGCAGCCAGACTCTCACTTCTAAGTCACATTTTGTTTCACCAGATTTCACTGCTTAAATGAGGTGATCGATCAAGCAAACAGCATAACTGAGATTTGTGTGTAGAGAGTGGTGAGAAAAAAAACACTTGCTTTTTGTGGCTTGGCAAACACACCCGTATCATTAGGAATCCTTCATGTCCGTAAAACACATCACTATCAAAACAGTTTTTACCAATAAATTGCTCAAATATCAATGGGCAATAAATCTTTTCGGGTTGAAAAGAATGCTCAAATTATTTTGTACCTGGATTACGAAAAGAAAATGCTTGATGAATTTTTTTCTCTCTCCAGTATTTTCGTGCCAACAAGTTGTCAACAATAGTTTATGGTGCATGATAGTAAGATGCCGGCAAGACGATAAAAAGACCAACTTCAAAATAAACCTTAGTAAATAATATAAGGATATCAATGCCTATGT
The DNA here is from genome assembly GCF_059441095.1 of Idiotropiscis lumnitzeri. Taxonomy (NCBI): domain Eukaryota; kingdom Metazoa; phylum Chordata; class Actinopteri; order Syngnathiformes; family Syngnathidae; genus Idiotropiscis; species Idiotropiscis lumnitzeri. The sequence goes on along the minus strand of NC_142399.1, from coordinate 86,543 downwards.
AGACTTTTACTTTGAAATCCTTCCAGGCAGCGTAATAGGTGCATAGAAATTTGTTGGTGAACGCTAGCAAACTGTGAATTCCATAAACTCACACGCTGATGATGACTATAGTGGTCATTATTTCACCTTCTCACGTTCATCTATTACATGTACCATGTTGTCATTCATTTAAAAATTTTCTTGTTTCGGCTTGCCACAGAACAGGATCTTGTCATGCCTTGTTTGCTCAATAGCTGTAGTATTGATCTCTACTTTGGAAAAAAAACACTCACCACTTATTTTATCGCAACCATCTTCATATGTAAAGACAGATTTCAAGAGGTTTTTCGTCACTTATCCTCTAAAGCATACAAAATTATTTGACGTGTTGGCTCTAGAGGTGAGCAGGAGCAACGCAGGGATTTCTTCGCCTCACGACCAAATCTACACCCTCAAGAGCAACCCAATCGTTGTTACAACTGCGATAATATCGCTATCACATAGACGATGTTTTTCCAATATGGTGCAGCCCAATTGTCCACGTGATTGTGAAATGTCACAATATGCGACAGAACGGCCATTGTTCACCCTTATTTGGACCCGTTTTTAAACCGACTAACTTCGTAAGAAGGTCCTGCTGTCGTTCAAGTGTAAGAAGATTTTTTTTTTTTTTTTTAACTTGAGTGTGAAGTGATTGGTACTCAGGTACAAAGCACCCCAAAATGGACATTCAACAATCTCGTGAGGGGCTGTGTGAATGCACTCGCTATTAATTCATAGCACATCGCAGGAAGTTTTGATTTCAAGCATACTGAAAGTCATTTTTGTTCTCTCAAGTCAAACGCCGGGACCACGAGAATCACCCAGATCAGCCATTGCCTGCAAATGCGTGCTGCTTACCTCTTGGCGGCAGACGACACGGTTTCCTTTCTGGTGACGGAGGCGGAGTCTCTCTTTCGTCCAGATATCCCCCCGTTCGTGATGCAGGAGTTGGACAAGGCTCCACCTAAAGGACACTTTCGATTTGATTCCTCTCATGTTCAACCGAGCCGTGCACGTCGACATGAGTGTGTTGCCAAACTGCAAATGCGGCCTCGCCGTGATTTGGATAGCGGGAGCAATTTGAAAGTTAACACGTCATTCACAGCAACTTGTATTCACTTGAAGTTAGGTTGACACCATTTATCAAAAGTCAAAAAAACGGATCGCATGCAGTAAACATGCGCGTGCCTGCCGCTGAATGCTTCGATTTCAAAGTCCTTGATTAAAGTAATGACATGTTTTGTTGCAAAACATTTCGGAGATATCATACTTGCCTAGAGCCACAGTCTATCTTGACCGCTCACCTGAGTCGGCAAAAGCTAAATACCTTTTCCTTTCTGCTGTTTCTTGGCGTCTTCGGAAGCCGCCAAACGACGGAGGACGTCGGCCAGCGCCGCTTTCATCACCGTCACTTCATCTTCTTGCTGCTGCACACGAAGCTCCAGAGCGCAAAGCCGCTCATTCACGTCTGAAACGCTGGCGCCTGACATGCTGTCGTCTGTAGAAGGAACAAAGTCTTCCTCAACATCGGGGCACAGCAAAAGTCGACACACCTTGTGCTCAAATGCCAAATTACCGTATTTTCATGTCCATAAGGCACTCTTTAAAGAGCCAAATCTTCCCCTAAATAGACGAGGCGCCCTGTACTGCGACTCGTCTTGAGTGCAGACCGAGACCCGTAGATCTGTACACATGCTATCCACTCGAGCAACGGGCCTGATGCTCCATTGAGCATTTCAGAGTGCATGTTAGCACACCCTGTTGGTTGAAGTCTAAGACTACTGAGCGCAGACTGCGTCAACTAAATTCTGTCAATACCACATTTGATGATGGTTTCACACAATCGGTTAGAACAGACCAGTATGTACGTGCAGGAGAAAGCTGGACAAAAGGGCAGCTGTCCACGATGCCGTAGTCTGTCTCATCATTCATGTTATTGCACGCAAGAAACATAACAGGTTTAGACCACACACTGAAAAAAAACACTTCCCAGAGCACACCACTCACATCTCTCTAACCAGTCATCTGATTGGCTGAGGCTGATTGGCTCCCAGAATGCCTCAGTACTCTTTTTGTGTTATTTTTATTTCTTTTTGGGATATGAATGGCATGAGAGATGCATGTTTTGTGTTCATTGTATTTCTTTGTTTGCTTGTATGCTGTTCAGTGATAGTTTTGGTTTTGATTTAAAACCGTAACTCTAAGGAGTGTGTGACTAGAGACATCCTTCCCCTGACATTTGCTATGTTGACATGAGAGCTCTTATAGTGTCAATGGTACTATCATTGACAAAGATGCCTTTCTTCAAATGAGAGGTAGCACCGTGAGCTAGCATGCGCGAGCTAGCATGCGCCTCATATTGCGGGGCGCCTAGCGTGTGCGTTAACTACAGAAATAACACCCACGATTGACGCTGCGCCCTTTGATACGGTGCGTTTATTGGCCGTGGAAATACGGTATTTGCGAGATCCAAAAACAAGACCAAGAAAATCCATCCAAAACTGTTCCGCAGTAGTTAGTTAGGCCGCGTGAATTGTAAAAAATGTTGCGTAAATGACAAAAAGTTGGCATTTGAACACGGGTGTGTAGACTTGTGAGCTCCACAGCACATACAAATATGTTTCGTGCTGCAATCGACATGCAAAAACACAGAGTGCAGTGGAAACCTGCAGATTTGCAAATTTGTATTTCTCTTACGTTTAATCGGGTAAGGCAATCGAGACATTTTTCATTGACAAAAGCTGGCCTGATGGAACATTTTGGTCAAGGCGTAAATAATATGGCCATTGGATACGAAACAATCACTCACAAAAAGCGTGGCCAGTAGCAGTTGTGAAGGAGCCACTTGCCTCATGGTAGCGCTATGTGATCATGTCAACTGTATACAATGTGCTTTGTAACTAACTATGATTCTTAAAAAATAAATACATAAATAAATTAATTAATTAAAAAAAAACGGCACCACATTTCAAGGACGGCCACTCGATGATCAGACGACGTATCCCTACAAGCAAAGACAAAGTAAGCAACGTGCACCTTTCGTTGTTTCGAATGCCGGGAAATTACATTACGGAAGATTATTCTTGCATACGTAGACAATTGAACTCTGACATCATATTCCTTTGTGGACCCAATAAAGTGAGCATAGTTCTAAAACGTGACGTCAATAATTGAGGACAAAGATCAGTCTGAGACAATCATCACCAATGCACAGCTGCGCAAACCACCACCCTTGCCATGAAACAGCCGGCAGCCATTAATAACAACAAACACAGGAAACAGATTGGGTTCCGAGCAGTTAAACAAGTGACCTTTGAACCTTTTTAATATTAACATCAACACCAAAATGTGCAGAGGCGCCTGGGCGGGTCCACGAGCAACACAACAGTGTTCTGTTGGTTTTGATGGTGTGTGAATTGCAGGCGAGCTACTGACCATAATCAAAGCTATAGCAGCCGCAACATTAGCTCCTCAACCACCGCTGCGCTCTCTGAGCTACTCCCTTTAGGAACTGCTTCGTTTCCTAATTATATTGGTACTATTGATGATCTCACAAACAACTTTAATGTCGCTCTGTTAAATGCGCTTGACGCCGTCGCACCTTTAAAAACTAAAACTTGTCCAAAGAGGCTTACTTCGTGGTTTCCAGAGAAAACGCGCATACTGGAACGATCTTGTAGGAGGCTTGAGCGCAAATGGCGTGCGACCAAACTTGAGGTCTTCCGTCAGGCATGGTGCGATAGTTTACTAATATACAAAGAAGCGCTTGATCTAGCCAAAACTAATTATTATTCTAGATTAATTGTCTTACATAAAAACAACCCTAAATATTTATTTGATACCGTAGCAATGCTAACGCAACAGCAACCAACCTCGGATAGCTCTTCCTATTCAGCTCACGATTTTATGCAATTCTTTACTCAGAAGATTGAGTGTATACGTGATGAGATTAAAGACACTGTTCTTAAAATTCCGTCGAATTCCGCGATAAATGGTGTTAATAGGGACATTAGGGCTGATAACTGTCCGATAACCTTATGTCAATTTAAAAAAGTATCTCTTGAAAGCCTAACAAAATTGGTTAGTGCGGCAAAACTTGTGTGCTCGATCCGCTTGCTGGCAAACTAATTAAAGAACTGTTTACGACCCTAGGACCGTCTGTTTTAAATATAATTAATCTATCGCTTACCACGGGCTAGTACCAGCAGCTTTTAGGACCGCCGTTATCCGACCGCTACTTAAGCAACCAAACCTTGACCCAGAGAGTCTCAACAACTATAGGCCGGTTTCAAATCTTCCGTTTATTGCAAAAATTCTTGAAAAAGTCGTAGCGCAACAACTTAATGAATATATGACTGCTAATAATCAATTTGAACCTTTCCAATCGGGTTTTAGAGCCGACCACTCTACTGAGACGGCCCTTGCTAAAGTTACTAATGATCTTCTCATAGCTATGGACGCCGACACCTCATCAATATTACTCTTACTCGATCTTAGTGCCGCTTTTGATACTGTTGATCAGAACATATTATTAAAAAACGCCTTGAAACGTGTGTTGGCATTTCAGGTTCAGCGCTTTCTTGGTTTAATTCGTATCTGTCGGAGAGGACGCACCGTGTAATTCATGGCAATGCGACTTCGGATCTTTGTAAGAACACATGTGGAGTTCCGCAGGGATCGGTACTTGGACCTCTATTGTTTAGCATCTACATGCTACCGCTTGGTGATATTATACGGAAATATAACAGTTATCACTGTTATGCTGATGAGTTATACATGCCGTTGGATATAACGAATCCGCGCGACTGAGGCATGCCTTGCCGAAATTAAACAATGGGTGTCTTTCAATTTTTTGCGTCTTAACTCATATAAAACCGAGATGCTCATCATTGGACCAGCGCGTCATCTGTACCTTCTCAAAGACACCACTCTGAATATCGATAAATGTAATATTACCCAAAAGGATTCAACAAAAAATCTCGGTGTTATATTTGACGCAACTATGTCATTTCAAATGCGCATTAAAAATATTACTCGAACTGCGTTTTTTCATCTGCGTAAGATTGCTAAAATTCACCCAATTCTATCAACGTGTGACGCGGAAATCTTAATCCATGCGTTTGTTACGTCTCGCCTCGACTATTGTAACGTTTTGCTCTCGGGTCTCCCCATGTCGAGTATTAAAAGTCTGCAGTTAGTTCAAAATGCAGCAGCTAGACTCTTAACTAAGACGAGAAAGTTTGATCATATTACGCCGATATTAGCCAATTTGCATTGGCTTCCGGTCCACTTGAGATGTGATTTTAAAGTTCTGCTACTTACTTTTAAAATATTGCACGGCTTAGCACCTTCCTATCTCGTTGACCTCGCGGTACCGTATGTTCCGTCCCGAAACCTTCGCTCACAAAATGCTGGTCTTTTAGTGATCCCGCGAGCCAAAAAGAAGTCTGCACGTTCTAGAGCGTTCTCTATTCGGGCATCAATGCTTTGGAATGCACTACCCTCAGATATTAGAGGCGCCACCTCAGTAGAAATGTTCAAAACACTATTAAAGACGCATTTATACTCTTGTGCATTTAGCTGAACTATTTGTTGGCCTGTTTACTGCCGCTTTTTTCTCTCTTTTCTTTTCTTTTCTGCCCCCTTTTCCCCCGGCTGGGGGATTAGGTGACTGTGACCCACTAGGAAGTTTAAGGCATTGACCAACCGGGCATGCACCTGTTCCAGTGATGTCGTCTTCCTGCAGCGCGACATTTGATCAATTTATTTATATACTTTAGCATCTAATTTAATTATTTGTTGGCCTGTTTACTGCCGGTTCTTCTCTTTTCTGCCCCCTCCTTCCCCTGCTTGGGAATTAGGTGATGGGGACATGCTTTGAAGATTACGGCACTGAAGAACCGGGAAGGGACCTGCTCTGTCGAAGTCGTCTTCATGCAGCGCCTCTTCTGATTTCCTTATATTTCAGCACTTTGTTGAACTACTTGTTGGCCTGTTTACTATTTCTGTTCTTTCTTTTCTGTTCCCAATTCCCCGACTTGGGAATTAGGTGATGGTGATTATCTTGGAAGTGGCTGTTCTGAATTTACACCAACTGACCGGTACAAGATCGAAGGCTCATCTTCGGATATGCTGCCATGGATATTACGGCCCTGGATGAGGACCCACTCCACTGAAGTCATCTTCCTGCAGCACTTCATTCAATTGACTCTCGCATTATCTCATCTATTATTGCATAGCATCATTGTATGTGTCAAATGTTGCCCAGTTGGCATCCATTGCAGCCTGGTCATCCTGGAAGGGGGATTCCCCCATCTGTGGTCCCTTCTCAAGCTTTCTCACTTTTCCCCTAATGGGGTTTTTGAGTTTTTCCTTGCCCTCCTGGGGGTTAAGATTGGGGATGTCGATTGTGGTTATGTAAAGCCCTTTGAGATTGTCTGTGATTAAGGGCTATACAAATAAAATTGACTTGACTGTAACATGACGTCACTAACGTGAAGGAAGGGGGGGGGGGCTCTAGGCATTGGAGACGGTTTTGGTGTGGAGTGGACTAGAGTAGATACCATAGGTGGAAACGTGGCTCAAATAATTTAAAGAGTGCAGCAGGCGGTGTCTGCACTTTTCGTTCCAATCATGTGAAAATTCATTTCGGGGAACAAACTGCCTTCACTTTAGCGCTCTGATTTTGGAAGGACATGCACGTTTCCCGGCAAGCAACTTCATGTCAACTTTGAACGACAGATTGCAATCTGTCGATGTAATTCGTTTTTTCTACCGCCCTCGAAATTAAGCATTGAAGGTAAAAATGACGTCAACAAAAAGGGTCTCCCACCTGCCTTTGGCTTGATGACAACATGCGCGAGTCAGCAGCTGGTGACGTCAGATGTCAAATGACGTACTAAAAACATGACGTCGGCTTACGACAATCAAAAAGTGTCAATGGAGTTTTGAGTTTCTTTACGCTTTCCGTGACGTCCTCTTCGTTCAGAGCGTTAGTGGCGCATGAATAAAGACGAGCTCGTTATGGTTTTCATGCAGGGAACGTCATGGACGGCTGTGCGAAGTCTCGGTGACACGTGGAAGGAGGCAAGCGCACAGTTTCACCCGCGTTGGGAGCAACCTTTGACCTGTGGACTCACCCAAACTGCCTCCACCGAACGCGTCCATTTCCACTCAGTCAGACAACGCCGGAGGCCAAGGGGGGACCAAGGAGGCCGAAGGAGGCCAGGCCTGGTCCAGCCCGACCCGATCCTGGGTACGGGCGGACCTGCGTTCCGACTGGGAAAAGCGAGCACCACCGCCGCTGCCGCCAATGGCGCCAATGGCTTCCGCTTCCCCCTTTCCGTTGGCGTTTCCAGTGCGGTCGGACCGCGTCTCGCTGCGTTCTTCACGACAAACGGCTCCCGGAGTCTCGCGCGTGTGACGACCGCCGAAAATGAGGCCGGGGAAGGAAAGGAAGGAGGCAAGCATGCGACGAAGCCGAGGCCTGACGGAACCTCAGAACCGACGGACCGAGCGACGCTCACCAGCCCGTCACAGGAAAGAGGGGGATGGGTTTCCGGTTCACAACGGACCCGAAGTCGCTTGCTCGGCGGAAGTGCCCCCTGCTGGTAGAATTTATATTGCACTCTCCTTGTCATGTGCGTCGACTTTATGTTTCTTGGTAAAATAGCAAATTGTCTTTATTTTCATTATGTTGCAAACATTTTAGTTGCCAAAGCCCTTGTGAATTGAATAAAAGTTGAACAAACCATTTTTGACTGACTTCTGATTTCACACCCGTACAGATAATAATAATAATAGTTGTAATAATTGTGATTTGTACGCGTTCACAGTCATTACGGGCCTCAGAGGGAACTCAAAACACACTTTTCCTCCAGCGCCATGCGTCACGTGATTGACAAGTTGCGCGGCGCGGCACGTGCCTAGCAACGGCGTAGAGAAGTTTACACACGCAAATGAAATGTCATATGCACCGCCGCCTTCATGGTCAATTTTGCAACATATAAGTTCATCTTCCAAGTCCCTCTGTTGTCGAATGAAAATGCAATGCCAATATCAAAATTATTTCAAAACAATATAACAGCAGCTATAAAGCAGCTTTATCTACAATTAGGGATTCTTTGAAACAAAAACAAATTGCAACTAAGTGGTTGTGAGTTCGATGCCTGGCCATTGTGATCATGTTCAAGTATCGTTGTGCAAGATACTGAACCACTCCGGACGTTGTCATGATTGCTACTTCAACTCGTCTTCTACTTGTCTGCAAGACATTGACGAGCGCTGCCCAAGAAGACCCATCTTGGGGAGTTGCTAATGGTCAGCAGACTTAATTTGCACTTCCTGCTTCGTGGAAATGAAACGGAGGGAGATTTCGAAGCCAGGTGGGCTTCTGATTGACAAAGATGTTGCTCATTTTTTGCACCTTAGGTGTAACTCAAAGAAGTCCTGCACCGCCCCTGTCTCATGGAAGGAGGCGGTTGTGTCCAACATGGACATCCTTAAAGCTGTTAACAACTGAAATATTTTCCCGAATAGAGTAATTGATCATTGGTGAGTTCAAATATCACAGACTGGTAGGTAAATCTTCCAGTACAGAATGCTTCAGTCTCAATTTGCTTTGTTTTATTTATTTTCTGTAAGCAAATGAATTCATATGTCCAAAGACTTTTTTAAAAGTACTTAACTCAATTTAAATCAATTCTACCTCTTCGAGGTTGGGGTGATTTTTACTCAGTTTTTCATTGTTGTTACAGGCATCCAGCTTTCCTTTCTTCTATTTTCCATATGACAGACTCTTACCTCGGTAATTTGAAATTAATCACTCTCAATATTAAAGGTATCAGAAATAATACAAAAAGTAAATCTATTTTGACGTTTTGTATACAGAGGACTCACTCAGAAAGTGGTGACGTGAATTTTGGGAAGGCTCAAAAGTGACGTCAGTCACGGCTCATCTCAGTCAGTAGGGGGCACTATTTTATTTCATTAGTTCTGAGAAGGCACAATTCAATAATAAAAGAATTTCTATCATCTCAAAAATTGGAAAGCCATTAGATGACTAAACGTAGATGAGAAGTCGTTGCTAAATTATTTTAAAATAATTCTTGGTCAGGACAAAGCACTCAGCCTCCACCCATGATGTCACAGCCCAATGTATTGTTAATAATTAAACTACAGTCAGGAGCACAAATAAAAAAAAGTCACTTTAATATGTGCAACACTTTCACATTTAGTCACTGCTCAGCCACAAAGAGTCGAAGCTTAATAAATCCAGTGCGTAAAACAACGGCTCGTGTCACTCATTCACTTCCTGCCGCCAACTTGACGGATTTTTTTTTTTTTTAAAGGATGTCGCACATTGGCGTGACATCGCATGTCACGTTACTTCAGACTACTGTCACATATGACACATGGAAGTCTGGACAGAGAAACGATAAAAAATGCAAAAACAGGAGCAGCTCAACTGTCAAGCGTGAGGAAGCGCGACAGAGCTGAAGCAAAAATCATCCCGTTCATCGTCCATCGTCGTCAAGCTCCCAGAGAAGAACAGCCGCTACCATCCCTCGCCCGCTTCAGTAAGAGAGTCGCACCTTTTGAATGTCTGATATGAGCGACCTGGCCAGGTAGATACCCACCATCTGATGGACAGCACACGTATGTTGCATGTCATATGGAATACTTTTGCGTTCATATGCATCACACAGAGAGACATGAGCAGGACTTTGTGGCGCTCACACCTGCAGCAGAGAGATGGCAACAAAGATGGCGGCAAGTGTGTAAAGATTTGCAGGTAACCAGTCTTCCAGTGCGGCAACGCAACCTTTCACGTAAATGTGATCCGGCCACTCGGCCTGAAATAACGACAACATATTTGATAGTATCAACGCAAAGGTCAACAATACAGGAAGTGATGTCACCTGGGCTTTTCAGTAAGTGGCCCTACGAAGCAGACGATTGGCAGCCCTCACCTTGGCTTTGTTTCTCACATCATAGCCACACTGAGTGTTCAGCACCGAGTCCTGGAGAGCACACGCACACATTTGAGTTGAATGTTAGCACGTGCCCTAGCGAGGGAAACGCTGTCCTTTGCGCGCCGACAGGACAATGAAGACGGCGAGGAAGACGAGGCTCAGCGGGCGGACTCACGGCAGGATCGGCGATGCAGCAGGAAAAGGGAACTCCGCACTTCTCTCTGCTACGATGCGTTCCGTTACAGGTGAAGTAAACGTTGGCTTCCCAGTCATCGGGATGTTGCGCGCCGCAGCAGTGATTCTGTGACCCAAACACACACTCTCGATTTGACCCGGCGGGCCAAAGCCACGGATGACGGCCGCGTGTGGCTTACCGTCCTCTGCAGTGAGTCAATCAGGTTCTGCAGGTCAATGTCGTCTCGGTACGCTTTGACGTTGGCCAGGAAGAAGCTGTTGATCCATTCTCGCACCTGACTCTGGAAAAGCACGGCCAGCACGGCAACCGCCAGCTCCACCAAGAAGATCAAGCCGATCATGCCGCAAAACTGACCACCACGCACGAAAAACACACACACGGGAATCATTTGAATTGTTCTCAATTCAATTCAATGACACCGACGACATGCGCTCCACGGTACCGAGGTCCAGTTTCCAAACGGGTCTACAGCTCGGCCACCTTTGTTGGATTACGCGAAGAAAAGCGCAAACATTTTCTCCAAGCACTTTGGCTCCCTCGCACATTCCACAAACGCCCGTTCAGTTATACGGCTCGAAATTGTCCAATGGAGCGAAGGGTCGCGTGCGTTTGGCTGGCAGCCCACCATTCAAAATGGATCCGGCTCAACCGGTACGCCAAACGCAACAAGCGAGAGAGAGAATATTCTCAAATATTTCCGTCGCCACATTCAATTTGCCGCACGTTGCCCTACCAGTGACTTTGTTTGCACGTACAAATTTGAGCAGGCAGATGTTTTCTCTGAGCGCTCCCACACATCCCGCAAAGCCCAGGATGAAGGTGACCGTGCCCACCACAAGCAACAACCACACCGGGTCCAAACCGCGCAGACGGGTCACCTGCGCCAGGTCCAGCAGGACGCCCTGAGGAACAAAGACAAAGGTGATCGTTTGGGGATGGCTCAGACGTAGGGCTGGGCGATATGACCTAAAATCAATATCGCGATAAATTGGGCAATTTTACCTCGATAACGATAAATGCACGATAAATTCCCCCTGAGGACCAAAATCAAAATAAATGCAGAAAATGCATATTAACTGCTTTTTTTTTATTGACCAACTGGTACACATTACTTTCAATGAAAAATAGAAGTACAAAAATCATTTGAATAAACATTCAAAATAGCTTGCTTTGCATGACTTGAACAATGTCACAAAGAACAGGAAAAAAAGGGTACCTCTCACAAAATCTTTTCCTGCAAATAGATTGTGCCGAGATGGTGTAATGCCATTTGCAAATGCTTAGATTTGTGTAAAGGTATCTTGTAAACAATATAAATAATGCCATGTGCAAAGGCACTAGTCGCCTGTAAACAAAATGCTAAATAAAATGAAAAAAATGGCAATGGAATGCCAATGCCAAATAAACGCGTGTGCTTCATCAGTAAAATGTGCCGTCTCGAGTACTCCGGTGCGCAGTCGCCACTTGTCGTCTATGTACTGCACATTTCAGGCTCAAACAGGGATCCATGTTGCGACTCGACCACAAGTCGGATGTGGATGCAAAATGCTCGACATGTCTCCGCTCCCGTCCCGATGTTGTCCATATCGGGAAGTGCTGTTTGCGGCAAATATTTTCGTACCTCTTGTCGGCTACGTTCATGAGGCGTTTAAATCCTGTGCGCTCCACTGTAACTTCAGGAGCTCTATCTTTAGCTATGTGCTAGGCTATCGCGTCCACCACTGAGACGTTCTTTCGTATGGTGTCGCCTCCGTTAGTGGGCTGTTGTCACTTGTCCAACCTTGCTTCTCACTTTGAACTTTTAGCACAAGCTCCAAGTCAACAGCATGGTTGTGTTGTGGGTGGTGAAAAAGAAAAGGTTGGACGCGCTGTTTCAGGTGCTTACGACGCACTTTGTAGTTCATGTTCTTTTGCGCAAACATCGTCTTTATGGAACCCAAAACATTTCCAAACGACAGATGTCGAATTTCTTTTTGGGACAAGCGCGACAAGACCAATTTCAACTAACGTTACTTCGTCTTTAGCCGTGTCAGCCGCTTCTGAATTTGAATCGCCAGCTACGAACGCGTCTTGTGTTTACATTCTTCTACAGCGCCTGAGTCACGTGACTACATGCGCTGGAGCAGACTTAAAGAGGCATGAACATTGCCGCAGACAGAAAAGACTTTCCTTTTTCATTTTTTTTTTAGACACCGAATTTACCGACATGGGCAAAATGATGTCGGTCATTCTAATAAATTTCGGTAACGGTAAATTTTCGGTTAATCGCCCAGCCCTACTCAGACGTCATCCATCTTTGCTTTGGGCTTTTACCTTTTCACTCCATGCCCAAAAAGCCACCGCAATGAAGACCACGCCGGCCAGCTGCAACGCATACAGTACAAGGGGATCAAAATACATAAGTTGCTTTGGTGCTGACCAAAAACAGAAGGAAGGAGTGAACATTTCAAATGAGCACAGTAAAAAAGGGAATTTTGTCTGTTATTTTTGCTCCCAAACATTCATGAATGATGGCAGGAACTAGGTATTTGACATTACGCTTACATAATAGTGGCCTAAATCTAACGGCATAGAAAACAGCCGACACCGAACGTGGCCCTTGGTGTGAGGGGGCGTTCCCGTTGTCAGAACAGGGCGTTCCTGTTAAAAAACTGGAACTCCTATTTGTGGCTCCAGCTGGACCATATTGGGAAAATTGCAAACTCTCCTTTCTTTGTGGAGAAAGCTTTGAAATGTATGTAAAGACTTTAGATATCCATCGTATCTGTGATGCGCACCTGTTAAACCTAACAGGATGTGCATGACATCACTTCCTGTTGCAGGTTTGAGAACACACTCGAATAGGAAGAAGAACAAACTCACCCAGAAGATTACGTTGTACGTAAACATGAGGTATTTGTAGCAGCAGCTGACCTCTGCGTTGTCATAGCGATAATAATACATCTGCTAAACAAAAATGCACAAGAAGATGAATATTTAACAACCATAAATTATTTGGTTTTAGGAAGGTGAAAATTTGGTGACAACAAAGATTGGTGATTAACATTTTGAGCACAAGTAATCAAGCTGACTTGACTTTTTTTTTTTTTTTTAACTTTTCACCGGAAAAGGTTAAACGGCTACCCTGCCTGATCAAGTTTCAGTACAATCTGGCAAAGAGGGGCACTGTGGTGGAGATAAATGTAACTTGAAAAAGAATTGTCAGATTTGTTACAGAGTGATCATCTTCAACAACTTATGGAAGTTATTATTAAAAAAACACAGACAAACTAAGCGCAACAAAGGGCGCATTACTGAATTTTTGCATAGCATTTTCGGAACAGTACCTGGAGAAAACGTTTCACGGTGAACATTTAAAGGAAAACAAAATCTAGACATGACGACGGGTGGGCAAACGTCGCCAACGCTTTCTCAATAACATTTATTTTCGGGCTTGTAACTATAAATCTAAAAGGAAAAACTTGCGATTCAGCAATATGTTGATGTGTTGACCTAAATATTGAAAAGTAACGACAACACTGGTCGTCTATTTAATTAGTGTCATATTCAAAATTAAACAATTTTGCAAAGCACTACTTTCAGCGCCTCGCAGCTTTTTTTTGTTTTGTTTTTCTTCTCGCCTCGCAGCTTGTTGGAGATGGCTTTGCACAAATTCGGAATTATTTGTGCGCAAATTTGACAAATTGCGATCATCACTCGCTGATGATGGTAATTCTTCTTATCAAGGCAACTTTTTTTGCCCACCGGAAGCAGCTAACGTTAGCAAAACTAGCTACCTGCCAACGAGGGCGTAAGAAACTGAAAGAAAGAATAGAAAATGTGCTCCAACTCACCTCTGGATTCCAATAAGAACTTGACAAAACTTTTTGCTTTGCCTTAGCTGTCAAGATGACGGCAAGCAAGTCTTTACGAGTCTTTTTTTCTTGCAAGTTTACCTTACTATACTTGAACTTTTTCGGAACTAGTCCCCAAGTGGCTTCGGCCGAAAAGTGTTTCAAAAGACAAGATTTTTTTAATAAACTTTATTAACACAACGGAAAGACAACAAAGAAGTTGGTTTTTGACGAGCCCGATAGGGGGCGCTCGAGATGAATCTCTGATTACATCCTCAAAAAAAAAAAAAAAAAAAGAAAAGAAAAAAACGAGAAGCTGAACAAAAACAAACTCGTCAAAAACGCTTATTTCTCTTCTTGCAAGTGCAGGCTAGTGGCATTTAGGGTCAATTAGCGCTACCGCGTGGATGGGAAAACCACTCGCGCCATGCAGACTACTTTTTTTCCTTTATTTGTTTATTCACAAAATGTACACGCACACACACGCCCAGGCACACGTACACGCGCACACTCACACGCGCACACACCCACGCACACGCGTCCATAAAAAACAGACAAATAAAATAAATCACAAGTAATCAAAGAAAATAAGCATTAAACATGTTGATAAATAAAAGGAAGGAAAGAAGAAATTCAATCGCTAAAAAAATTATATAAAATAACCAAGACACATACCCCCGAATTTTGCAAGGCTAGAGGTCATCAAAAAACAAAAAACAAACTGAGCGCTATTGCACTTTTCTTGATCATTCATTTTAAGAGCTGAGGTGATTTTCTGTGACGTCCTTTAAGGAGCTAGAGAAAAAGTGCTTTTCTCCATTGAGAGCTGTACAAGGAGGACGTATTTAGTTAATAAAATTAATAACGCCAGTTCACGCACATTGTCTGTCAAAGTCCAAAGACGGAAGAGAAAAAATGCTTTTGCTTGAGATCCTCAACGGAAAGTCCTTCCAGAAAGTCGTCATGTACAAAATGAGCAGTTGTTTCAACGACTTGTTCACAGAAAGAACAATTATTCTGGTCAATAGCAAATGGCAATCTTAGCGGCTCATTGTATGGATAAATGTCACTTCCAATTTTCAAGTGGACTTCTTTTACTTTGGGCCAGACATTTGATGTGCTAATTTTCCTCATGTCGGATTATGAAAACAGCTCGATGATGGAGTTCCTATTTGAGGATCAGTCAGAAAAAGGCCAAACAATTTGTTTTTACTGAGTCAAAAGGTCGTCATTTTCAAATCGGAGAAGATTTTATCCGTTATCCGCCATCTCAAATTGTTTAAATTGGACTCTTGTACATCCGGAATCATATCTGGAACAGAAGTTAGCATGAGACAGCCGCTTCACTCAGTCGTCAAGTAGATGGCTGATCGACGAAATATTTTCTTCATCCAAAGTTTGTAAAAAGAGATTTGCTATTGCCGAGCACTCAGTGATTGTTCCAAAACGGAATCTGACGTGGACTCAAGTTGATCACGTCTCGGAACTTCGAACACAGGAGAACTTGTTTATGAAATGACAATTTGAGCGATCGTCGTTCAATCTTAATGATGAAATCGATTCCTTGTCATTTTTTAAACCAACCTCTGGGGAGACAAAACCAAAAAAGGAAGATTTTAAGTCATTTTATTTTTCATATTGCGTCTAAACTGCAAATCAATCCATCTTGAAAATCTGAGTTTATTTTTTTCAGATGAAAATCAAGGGCAATTGCTTTTATGAGTTTTTTCATTATTATCCATCCATCCATGATCTGAGTCGCTTTTCCTCATGAGGGTCACAGGGGGTGCTGGAGCCTCTCCCAGCAGTCTTCGGGCGGTAGGCGGGGCTACACCCTGAACTGGTCGCCAGCCAATCGCCGAGCACACAAAGACAAAAAAAAACATCTGTGCTCACAACCACACCTGAGGACAATTTAGAGCGACCAATCAACCTGCAGCGCATGTTTTTGGAATGTGGGAGGAAATCAGAGTACCCGGAGGAAAGCCAAGCAGGCACGGGAAGAACATGCCAACTCCAAACAGGAAGGCCGGAGGCGGAATCCAACCCTGCACAAACTGTGAGGCGGATGTGCTCACCAGCCGTTCGTTTGCAAATCATGCAATTTTCTGGAAAAGGTTCGAAATAAAAGGCAATCTGGAAATGGGTCTAAAATTGGACAGCACATCTTGCTCAAGGCCAGGTTTCTTAAGCAGGTGTTGCACCACAGCATGTTTCAAACGTTGCAGAACGACACCACAAGAAAGACCGCTGTAAAGAATGGCCAAAAGCGATTGGCCGATACTACGATTGGAAGAATTTCCTGGAAGTTGTGAGGAGGGCCGGCGTCATGTGATGAGCTGGATAATAGCCAGCCTTCTACTGATCTGTCAGGGAGCCCCAGGTGGGAATCACAGATATTGATGGGTGGATGAGAGGATGGACGAGAGCTACAGTAGGCAGCTTTCCACGCGATGGCGGTGCGCCCCGCCCCCAATTAGCGTAAGCCCGCTTATGGGCTCAGCTAATTGGCTTGGGGACTTATGAGCCGGCGTAGGCCACCGTGTGCCGCGAGTGAAGCCAGAGAAGCCGCGCCAAGACTTTACGCAGAACAACTTGTGAGCTGCGGCCGCGTGCGATGGGAGCCCGTCTGGCCCCCCGTGGCCACCATGGCCTGGCCTGACGGATGCGCAGGCTGAGTTAGCGTAGCGGCAAATTCCAAGCGCCAAGGTTTGTTCACTGCGTGCTCAAGATGCCCTTCATGCCGGTCAAGTTCAACCTGCAGAAGCGGGTCAAGCTGGCTCAGGGCCTGTGGATCTTCTACTGGGTGTCGGTCCTGGCCGGTGTCCTCCTCTTCGGCCTGGGCGTCTTCTTCAAGGTGGAGCTGCGCAAGAGAAGCGAGCTGATGGACGAGAGTGAGAGCCACCTGGTGCCCAACCTGCTGATCCTGGCGGGGCTGCTGGCCTGCACCCTTAACGCCTTCGGGGGAAAAGTGTGCCACGACTCGCTGGACCCACTCAAGTACTCCAAGTGGAAACCCATGCTGAGAAAGTTCCTGCTACTCTGCTGCGTCTTCAACGTTTTGCTGCTGCTGCTGGCACTGCTCTGCTTCCTCATGCAGTTCGCCGTCTACCTGACGCTGTCGCAAGGCCTGAAGAACAGCATCCGCTTTTACAAGGACACCGACACACCCGGGCGCTGCTTCATGAAACGCACTCTGGACTTGACGCAGATCGAGTTCCGCTGCTGCGGCAACATCAACTTTAGGGACTGGTTTGAGGTACAGTGGATCAGCAACCGCTACCTGGACATGAGCAACGGGGAGGTCAAAGAGTGAGTGAGTTGCAATGTCGGGAGTAGATGAGCAATAAGCGCTCAACATTTGTCGTGCCGTGATTTGGTGGTAAATTGCGTAGATTATGTCCGTCCGAGAGCTAATGAGAATGAGGTCAGCAGAAGATGAAGGAGGATTAGAAGGTGAGAGTTCTCCTTAATCTTTAATCCGCCACCGTGTGATCTTTTCCGACATGACAAGGTCAATGACGTCCCAACGCGCTCTCGCACGCTTCGGGCCTCGTGTCCGTTCGCACGTCAACACGGCCAATTGCGCGGCCGGCGTGACGGCGGCTGACATAATGGAAAGCGGACTCAGGCACGAGTGACGCTTCCGCTGCATGCGAGCGTCACATCCTTTTTGAAACCAGATTTTTTCTTCCCCACGCCATTTCACATCCAATCTCCCTCGAGCTTTTTAGATGATTTGACTTTGATATTGGCGCTCATGGAAAACAATGGCAGTAAATGTAAATGGCAGCCATTTCGCTGGGAGCAGCCACGATTCGTCGAGTGCACGCCGCCCGATCCCGCTGCTGGAATCAAGCGTATGCCCCCGAAAAGTCGGCCATTCAAGCTCGTGTCACGCATCACGAAAACGGCTATCGTGCCTCCACGCGCAGATACAAAGGCACTCACGTCACGCCGTGTTGGGCGCGACGCTCGTCACTAATCAGGAAACCAGAAAAACGGATTTGTTGAGCCACGAACGCTGCGTAATCATCAGCGAGACCAAACCATTATCAAGCTTGGTCAAAATAACACATACTGACCAACGGTATTGATTTGCGAAAAAAAATATCAATGTGGGCGTTTTTGGTATCCAGCTGGTGTCAATCACACAAGCGTGGTACTGACGGCAGTGAGCCCTTCTCTGCCTTTTGGCTGCTGACAACCAAAATCTGCCCCAAAAGGTTTTACAAAGATGGCAGGAAAGCACTACTTTGGTCTAAATGAACTTCCTCAAGTCACTCAGACCGAAACAAAGATGGTGACAAGTAATTTGGCCTGAGCCCCAAAAGCAGCGAATGAGAGATAGGGTGACTTCCGCTCCGGTCCGTGCATAACTTGTGCGCGGGACAACCGCCGCGATGCCAAACGGTGACATGCGCTGGCTTTTGTGTTGCAGTCGCGTCCTGAGCAACGTGGACGGAAAGTTCCTGATGGACAGTGTCCCGTTCAGCTGCTGTAATCCGGGATCTCCTCGGCCTTGCATTCAGCACCACCTGACCAACAACTCGGCCCACTACGACTACGACCATCGCACTGAGGAGCTCAACATTTGGAAACGGGGCTGCCGCGAGGCCCTTTTCGCCTACTTCAGCGGCCTGATGACTAGCGTCGGCGTGCTCATCGCCGCCGTCATTCTGCTGCAGGTGAGCCTGCCGCTCGCACTTCACGCCTGTACGCGCAGCAGTCTAAATGAGTGAGGCGTTGACCGACCGCTCCAGAGATAAGTCGTTAGGAAAATGTTCAAGTGGATCAAAAGACACTCGCTGAGGATCAGGGACTATTCTGGAAGCCTTAATCCCATTTCCCGTGTCCAGATCAGCCTTCCCAATGGCCTCAATGTGTTGCAAACAACAAGCCTCACTTTTACTGCCTGGATAGCACAATTAGCAAAACGGTTCTCTCAAAACTTCATTGATCCCAGTGTGTGCGTGCGTGTGCGTGTGCGTGATGCAGTGTGCGGACATGGCGGGCCTGAAGTACCTCAGCACGTCTCTGGAGACCATGAGCGACCCCGAGAACCCAGAGTGCGAGAGCGAAGGCTGGCTACTGGAGAAGAGTGTCAAAGAGACGCTGGTGGAGATGTTGGCCAAAATGAAGACGCTGGGCAAGTCCAACCACGTACAGGAAGGCGACGAGGCTGCAGACGCCTGACACGCGCACGCTCGCTCACGAGCACACGCTTGTAAATAAGCACGTCACAAACATGGTGCCACTGAACATCATCTTCACTTCTTACATGAACATCAAAATTGTGTTTTTTAAAAACTTTTGTAGTCACGCGTGTGTTCACA
The DNA here is from genome assembly GCF_059441095.1 of Idiotropiscis lumnitzeri. Taxonomy (NCBI): domain Eukaryota; kingdom Metazoa; phylum Chordata; class Actinopteri; order Syngnathiformes; family Syngnathidae; genus Idiotropiscis; species Idiotropiscis lumnitzeri. Next base: position 67,183 of record NC_142399.1, on the reverse strand, counting down.
CTCAGTGTAAATAAGCACATCACAAACGGAATGAACACAAAATCATGTTCCCGTCCTATTACAGTTGACTTTTTTCTTTTTAACTTTTATGGCGCGCGCGCACGCACACCTGCACGCACACAAGCATACACGAGCGCGTTAGTGTGTAGACGTTTTTAAATTTCAAGTCGTTATTTGTTCCTTCTAACATTTGTGGTGTTTTGTTGTCGGGCAGAGATTTTAGTCCAAAAAAGTATAAAGAGATTATAACACACATGCAAGTGCTTCGCTCATTTTTGGTCTCCTCAGCGTGCGTGAGCGTGTGCGCGAGCGTAATGTATAGCAGCCCCCACCACGCTGACAGTCCCGCCTCATCGTAACCTCAGATCTTGGTCATTCAAATCGTTGGTGCAATTTTGATTCATTTTTTCAAATTGCGCGCTGTTGACAGGCCATCGTGACCTCTTACGTGAAGAAAAACACACACACACACACACACACCAAATAACAGTGACCAATATCAATGTGGCCACTAGAGAGCTCTTCCTCACTGCCAACATTCATCCATCAATCGATTATCTGATCCTTTTCCTCATGAGGGTCGCAGGCGTGCTGGAGCCTTTGCCAGAATGTCGGCGGGCAGTCAATTTCAGGGCACACAAAGACGGACAACCATTCACCCTCACCAACACATCTAGGAACAATTTGGAGTGTTCGGTTAACTTACCAAGCATGTTTTTGGAATGTGGGAGGAAAGCAGAGGACCCGAACAAAAGCCACACAGGTATGGGGAGAACATGCAAACTACACATAGGAAGGCCAGAGCTGCATTCGAACCCTCAACTTCTGAATTGGGAGCCGGACGCGCCAAGCAGTCACCCACCGTGACTCCCTCACTGCCAACATCGACCGAGTCCAACTGAGTTAGTTGACTTTCATTAAAATCGCCTTTACTTCTAATTCACACTAAACGTCTCACTTTAAAAAGCAAACACTTTTTGTCATGTATGTTCAAACTGTCTGATAGAGCTGACATAAGTGATATTCATATTCTCTGGCGCGATCATATGCCTCGAATTTGATTTTCAATTATTTTTATAACTTCTCACACTGGGAGAGTCATAGCCAACCAGAGACTGCTGTAGTAAAAGGCAGAAGCGAAGCATGTGTCTATCATTCATATACGCAGGCACGCACGCACAGAACATTAGCATCGCATTTAAGAGTGAGGCCTCATTTTCCAGATTTATTACAAAATGAACACGTCAAGGCTTTGTGCTAATTAGCAAACACGACACAGATGCAATACAACAGGGAGGCTAAAGGTGAATGACAAGCTTTTTTTTTTTTTTTTCCAAACAAACTTTTAGCCAGGACATCGGTCGAATTTAGCAATGTCATCAATATGCTGCACGTTCTTTTCTGTACAAATGGACCAATCAATGATCAATAAAAAGCCAAATCTTTTCCTCACACGTGAGGCAGAAATGGAACCGTAATGGTCCCATTTTGTCCTTTACTGCTGCTGATGGTGACAACGGCAGCGTTGCTAGACAACAACGAGGGTCTCCGCCTTCTTAAGAGTGCGAAGGTCATTTAAATACCCTTGACGCCATCGTTCCAAATTCGTAAATGCGCTCGCCCTCCCGCCGACCCGCGCTCCACGTCCAAAACAACAAAGATGGGCAAGTGGCTTCATGCATACCACGACATGGACTCAACAAACGGAACAAGCGGCCAATCGGATCACTCGGGGAGGAAGCGGGAAGACGTGGCATGAAAACATGGCCACAGCAATCACGTTTTCTATCCAATTTCATCTCGCCAAGACAAAAAGGTTCCACTGGAACATCCGGTTCTACTTAGGTTGGGAAAGGGTGCGCGGGCGGACGAGGGGGCGGGATTGGGGTCGGCCTTCGGATCACGTCTGCTATGTACACTTGCTATCCCGCGCGAGCGGAAGCCGCCTCCGGCAGTCAGTCGGAGTCGGACTCGATGGGCGCCGTCTCATCGAGGATGGCCCTCTTGGCGCCGACCAGGTGCGCCTTCTTGTGGCGGGAGAAACTGGACGAGTGCATGAAGGTCTTGTTGCAGGCGGCGCAGGTGAAGGTCTTGCTCTTGGCCTTAGCTCGCTTGCTGCCGTCCGCCGCCGGCGCCACCTGGTGGCTCAGTTGATGGCGTGCCAGGCTGGAGGTGTGGCTGAAACGTTTGCCGCAAAGGCCGCAGCCGTGAGCTTCCGGGGCCGTGGCATCCTCTTCGTCCTCGTCCTGAGCGACGTCGGGGCCCCGCTTTACGCGGCGGCGCCGGCGCCGGTTCTTCTTGCAGAGTGTGTAGAAGTTGGGCTTGTCACGGGAGCAGAGTTTGAGCCGGATCTTCAGGTCGGACGAGCTCTCTGCCATGTTCTCCTTGCCGGGTTGCGCGTAGCTGTCCAGAAGCTCCTTCACGTGCGTCACCTGCGCGGTTGCAAACATGCCCAACATTTACGCCCCATCTCCAGGAGACCCAAAGCCTGCGGCCATCTTGGAAACTTTCCATGGGAATTGCACACATATGCGCAACGTTTGGGGACGCAACCTTGACTTCGTTCCATGAGCAAGCGCATGACTCAGACAAATTGCATATTCATGTCAAATTTCACACAAGGGGAACCCAAAGCCACAATTTTCTTTCGGCGCACCCACCCGTCGACTCACTTTTTGCGCTGCGATGCCCAACTCTTTTTTCCCCTTTGGTGCACCGAAAGTAAAGTTGGGTGCACCCAAATTTTCCATGGCACTGAATTTGACAACGCAGTTTATCAAACAAAATCGCTCAAACATATCTCGACAATAATGTGTAATATGTGGCCTCACTCGTCTAAAGACGACATTGAGTTTGTGTGACAGGAACAAAACCATTTTCATTGGTCTGAGGAAGCGGCCTGCTTGCTGCGGACAGAAAACGACATCCCGATTGCTCATCAGATAACAACCAATTGCGGCAAGCTCATGCCTCTTCCACAATCGTCGTATTCATCCGAATGCCGTCTTTAGACGCAGCGAACATATCGTCAAGACAATTTTGGAGTCGACTTCCCCTTTAGGAACAATGGTAATGCTCTAGAAAAGCGTTTGTGTTTCAACTTGTCGCTTAGGACGAGGGCTGCCGCTCGCCAATATTTTGCTATTCGGGAACAAAAATTCTATTGAATAACGGGCATTTTTTTGCTTCGGTATAAATAAAGAACACAAAAAATGATTAGCAGCACCCTTCCTTTCTAGAAACAGTGACATTTTAGAAAAATATCTATTCAGTTTTTATTGAGTCAATCACTAAACGGTACAATGTTTTAAACCGATGCTTCTTTAAAAGCAAGTCACTTCTTGTTCTCAAATAGATTGACCATAGGCATTGAAATGGAGAACAATCTCGTATATATCTTTGAAAATCAAGTAGAGAACAAACTTAGGCTCCGTTCACAAAACAACATTTGGTATTGAGAATCACTAAGAACTTCCGCCCTACCCCTCAAAAAGGCCGGTTGCACCGCTTCCATTTTTTTTTTTTTTTTTTTGAAGGTCTACCCTTGAGAAATTGGGGCGTCCGGGCCCTCAAACTGACTTCAAGTCTCGAGCCGTGCTAACGAGTTCAAGCACAGCTCCAAGCTGCCCCGACACGTGGCGCCGTCTCCTGTGTCATTGGCATCACCAAACATGCTATTGTGATGAGTGTCACCTTGGTGGAAAAAGCTACCTGTCATCCAAGTTGCACACTCGACTGCCCCCTGCTGACAATGAACTTGGGCTCGCATTTGCAAATCCAGAATAGAAGTGAGGTGGCTATTTCTCCTTAATGAAGGCGATATTCATCACAATTGCATCTTCCGACCACACATGACAATCTTGGACTTGTGTTCCCCTTTCACGCATTTGTTACGTGGTTTCAAAAGTCACGACAACAACAACAGCAAACGTGCGCCGCCTTTTGAGTGACGACAGGAAGACGTCCGCTTGGAGCCACTTTTGTCTCCGAGTGTCCCGATCACACTTTCATGCTACCAATTTGCGTCTTCAACAGCCAATTGTGACATAATTTGCAATTTGACAGCTGCTCACTAACCATTATTTCAATACATCAGTTTATTTTTACAACAAATTGATGAATCAATTTTTTTTAATCATCCAATCCAAATTCCCATTATTTTTTAAAATACAAAAATAGAACATTATTTCAAACTGACAGTGCAAGAAAATGCACGAGCAAATCGCTGTCAATTGGCGGAATACTCGTAACCTAACTCTCCCAAATAGTCGACCCCAAAAAACGTAATTTTTATTCAACTGCGAACAATGTGAGACATTTTCAACCCTCGAGACTGCGCAATCATTTGTGAATAAAAATCATAAATTCACCAAACTGCGAACTTAGGAGGCCTCTGCCTGATGCCAGCGATAGATGCGGATTGAGTTTGTGGTTCAGGGTGACGGAAAGTGGGTGGGGCCTCTACACTGCACAAGGGCTGCTCTCTAGTTGACCGCAGGCTGCAAAGTACGAGTTGCGGGTAATGTTTTTTTTTTTTTGTGATTGCCAATGAAAGAGATTTATCACATAGGCAAATCGTACTATTGATGGGGGTGCCGCTCGTTTTGTCCTACTTGTACCGTTCAATAAATGCTCAGCGGCCACTTTCCAGTCTTGGACAGTGCACCATCAACTCCATTTTGGGCAAAACCTGGGGAACAATTTTCACACCATTTGGGAGAGAGTTAAGTTTGGATTTTTTGGGAACGACAGTAGGAAGCGAAAGCCACTCCCTCGAGCTGCGGACGCCGTTGTCAAGTGGACACTGGGCATAATGCGGCCACAGCCACACCTTCCCGCCCGTCTGGTCCCATGGAAAGTTTCCCAGTGGCAAAGCTGGCGCAAGTTACCTGATGTTTGGAGAGTGCCGTGGAGGTACGGAAGCTCATCTCACACTGCGGGCAGGCGTAGAACTTGTCGTCTCCGCCCACCACCTGCATCACGGCTGCCGGCTGCCTCCGCCGCTTTGCCTTCTTACCCTTCAGGGAGGGGCGGTGGGACAAGCGGGCAGGAGCGGCGTGGGCGTGGGCCGGGCCGCCGTCCTTGGCTTTCTTGTGGATGAGACGGTGTCGTGACAGGCTGGAGCTGTGGTTGAACTCCTTCCCGCAGATGTTGCACGGGTGGATGCGCCTCTTGCCGTGCAGCCGCAGGTGACTACCCAGCATCCTGACGCACAAACACAACGGTCGGGACCATTTCAAGTTCAACAACATGGAACTGATAATCCAAATAGTTGTCAATTCGTTTGACAATGGATTCATCGTCACACGTCCAGTCACAAGAAATGCAACACCGTTTCATTTCATAACAAGACAAATTGACGAGTTGTAGTTGTAAAGCACATCACAAGAGGACGGTCAGCAAGTGCGAACTTTGGATTCATTTCATTGAATCTTACAGAGCGTTCCACAACGAGCTTTCATTCCATTGATGACATGGGAAAATCTATGTGTCGCGATTCGGGAATCACAATCATGACTTCTTGGCATATCGAGAATGCGAAAATGACACAAGGAGTTTGAAGTACAACATCAAAATGGCCACCTGGGCGGGTCAATTTCCTTTGGGCTCGTCACAACCTTAAAAACAGCCCCAGCGAACGGTTCGTGTGCCGAATGGCGTGTTCAGCGCCGACGTTGGGGAAAACGTGACCTGAGTAGCACGCGTGCGATGCAAGATGCATGTTTGTTTGTTTGTTTGTTTGCCCTCCCGAGCAGGGGCTGAGCTAGCTAGTGGCCAATCGTGGGCACCCCTGCTCATTCTGTGGCCACTCAACATCTCGGGGAGCGGAACACTTTGTTGCCAAGGATGTACTCGAAGCTTGGCCACAACTCAAAGAACAAATACATAACTGATCTGTCATGAAATCAAATGCACACTTCATACATTGCACAATATATCCCAAAACTATCGGCATCACGATATTGGCCCATGCAATACGCATATCGCAAAGACATGCAATCATTTTCTTCAATCGGAATTTGACCAGGCAGACGCAAAATTAAACATGTATCACTTCGATATTACGATTAATAAGCTAAGAATTGTGCACATGATGCAGAGTCGTCAAGCAATTTCAAGAGACCATCACTCACGCTAACACCTAACGCAGAGTGGCGAATACGCTGATAGTCACTACAGAGAGACGTGCAAAATTGGCAAACAAAAACAAAAATGAAAGCCAAGAGAAGTGTTGTAACGTCGGCAATTGTCATTGTTACACTTAAGCCTCAAGCCCAAGACAATCAGGCTTTTTTTTATCCTCATCAAAGATGTCCTCTAAGATTGTGCTCAAGGACAAACGATCCTTCTCACTGAGGTGCGTATCGATAGCCGGGACGACAATCGGAAATATTAAATGTGTTCAATACTTGCGACAAAAGAAATCTCAGTGTGTGGGGAAAGCTGACGACTCAAATCGTTTCACGCAGTTAATTGTGATGTGAATAAAAACAGAATACACGTTTGCTTTGCATGAACACAACATTTCCAGACAGCAGCAAGTATTGTCCAAAGCACGTCGGTTCTCGCCTTACTTGGCCAATTTCAACATTTTCGCCTCTGGTCCTCTTTGGGAACACCGAGGCAACATCGGTGCTGTTCATTGTTTTGCTGATATTACGTGTGATCGCGTGACATTTCTGTGTTTCCAAATTGGTGGGCGAAGAGAATCTCCGTGTATTGAGAACATCGGGGCACACCATGCACAAAAAAAAAAAGAAAGAAAATCTTGAAATATTTGAAACATCCTAGAGTATGTACGAGGCTTAAAAGAATTTTACCAGCCAAAAATGACTCGTCTCGACACAAAAACTATTGTTCATTGATGACTCGATGACTGCGTTTTGGCCAAATATGAAGGCAATGGAAGACATGAAACCGACCTGCTGCCCTTGAAGGTCATGCCGCAGTGCTGGCATGCATATCGCGCGTCCTGCTGCGCGGGCTCCAGGGCACGCTTGGCGGCGGCTGACGTAGGCACGGCAGCCATCTTGGCGGAGTGTGTCTGCTGGTGGCGGTAGAGGCTGGAGGCGTGGCTGTAACATTTACCGCAGTAGCCGCAGCGATATCGCCGCTCATCAGGCTCCGGGTCGCCGCGGTCTGAGTCAGCCTCGCCATCCGGCTGCCCGCCCACCTCCACCAGGATCTGGTGGTGCTCGCCATCATCGGCGTCGTCATCATCGTCGTCATCCGACTCCATCTTGATCTCCACGCTCTGCTCGGTCACCTCGCAGGGGTACACCTCCTCGTAGGGCACGAAGAAGGCCTCGTCCGTCTCCATCTTGAGCTGCTCGCCACTCAGGTCCGACGGGTCGTCCGAGTCCTTCTTGACGCACGAGATGGTGAACTTTGAGCCCACCTCGGCCCACTTGACCACATACTCGATGGGCTGCGTGTCCAATTCCACCGTGATGAAGTCTGCGCCCAGAGCATCCGCCTCAGACACAGTCAGCTGCGCCTCGGAGTCGTCCATCGTGAGGCGGAGAGCCGGACAATATCAGCGGCTGAAAGTCACATGGGACAATTTCAGGAAAGAAGAACATTTAGACAAACAATGAGCAGTCAGTGATCGGCACATCTCCAATAACAAGAGTTCTTGCTCACGTTCGCCCCATTTAAAGATTTCACTTGACTTTCGGCTTGCCTTGGAATGTTTGCAAGCTACTCATCCGACACTCGGATGAAATCGCTCCGTTTTCTCGGGCCGCCAGGCTCTTAGAGCTTTCCAGCGTGAAACCTTTGTGAAAGCGTCTGGCAAATGAAGGCCAAAGAGAGGCCAAACGACACGCTTGTCACCAAGCAGCGCTGAGAAGCATTCGAGGACCAAGTGCTCGCCGCTCGCCGTGACGTCACCATAAAGCAGCAGGCAGCGAGCAGCGCATCCATTATTCAAATCGCTCTCATTGCCAACTTATTCCCGGCTAGCTCGAGCACCGAACATTCCGGAAACGCGGTTAGAATCCTACCATATGCTCACAGAGGTCGCAAATGTCGACGTTGTCGCCGAAGCGGAAGGCGCGAGCAAAATAAATGTTTTCTCAATGAAGTTCCAGGGCTCGGCCGGGCTGGCGACAGTGACGAGGAAAAAAGGGCGGAATGATCCCCCCCTCACACACACGCACGCACGCACGCACGCACACCACCCGCCCAATTCTGGTTTGTGGCGGGCTCGTCAAGCGAGCACTAAAGATTCACTACGACCAACTTCGTCGTTTTGGGAACTCACCGAGCAGGAAAACGTCAAATGAGAAGCTTAAGGTTGCCGGCGGAGACGCTCACAATAAACAGGAAGAAGCAGACGTGAACACAAAGCATTCTGGGAAACGATTAAATGGTTCCCAGCAACGGAAGCGCTCCTTCAAAGTAAAAGCGAAAGTGTCCGCAGCATATCCAGAAGCACGCAGAGCAGCAAAGACATGAAAACAAAACAGACGTGAGGACATGATGAGAAAGTGGAAGTCCCTCATGTTGGGATTGGTCGCAGACTGAGAGCGTCAAGCGAACTTTCACGTGACCGGATATGCTAGTATGCGCGACACGCACTAGTACGCGCTCTCTGGTTGGCTGAATAAGTCCGACCTCAAACCTCAGTCGACAGCGGCCTGTCCCAACCGATTGGCGCCATAAAATAGTTCGGACATCTGTCGACTTTTTGTTGGCACTGTTGACTAAGAAACAACAAATGGCATTTACGTCCATTTCATATGGGCGACGGCGACGATGACGTCACGTGAAGACTTGTTTTTTTTTTTCCAACCAATCACAGGGCTCATTACATCGGTCCACGGACCATGGGGATCATGACTCTTTTGCCAACGTTCGTCTTTGGCTTCCATTTTTTTCGAGACAACGCGACTTCGTGAAGGTAAATTGAATCACCGGAGCGCCGAACAGACGAGGCAAAAGCGGATCGGATGAATCGATCGCTACAGAGCGTCATGCGGCATGAGGCAGTGTGTGCGCTGCCACTGATTGGCTCAGTCTCTGCTCAGACTGCCCCAACGCGCTGTGATTGGCTGTTGGCGAGGACCACGAGCGTAAGAAATTTTGACCTGCGGACTCAGCCCACCTCTACCCATAGTGCACATTTGACTGTAAACGTTCATCACTTCGTGTAAATCGGAATAGAAGCCGACGGCCGTAATAGGCCAGTTTGCTGTATCAACTCGGCTACGCGGCATGCCTCAGTAGCGGCCATATTGGCGGGGCAAGGCAATGCTTGTTCTGTCGGTGCAGTTTTTTTTTAATACAAGCTCCCAACTACATTGGAATTGAGTATCTATTAATTACATCAGCATCTCAGCACAGCACTGACACGTTTATATTTTGAATGGGTGAAACGCAATTTCATCTACACAAATTTTGAGTTCTACAATGTTACGTGCACGTTTTGTTCAAATTGATTCGAAGTTTGAAGTTTCACATATTCTAATGCAGTGACACTACTTCTGAGCAACACAAAGTGAGCACATGACCAGCGATGTCAACGTATTTTATTCTGGGTAGGGACAATCACATGTGCGCAACACACACACTCACAAATAAAATAAGTAGAAGTCATCCTGGGTAAATTTAAAATCTATGTTGATTTTACAATAAAATATTTTTCATCAACAAAAAAATTAACGTCATCACTTCCAAGTGATGCTGGATGAAAAGTATTAGAACAAACACTCAATGCAAATGCAAAAATATAGGTTTCATCAAAATATTTGAGTTCAAATAAGCCAGCCTGGAAGAGTTACAAGTGGTTGACTGTGTGATCAATAGATTCATTCAATTGAATTCCTGTTGGCAATCAAATGAAGTCACAGGATTTTAAAGTGAAAAACGGCAACACAGCCACCGCCGCCGCCACCATCATCAACCTCCTCCTCATCAAATCTGGAAGAAAACAAAGCGTGAAGATGGTTCGCAAGCGGTGCTCTTTGATGACGTCATTGCATTTCATGAAACTCAAGTCTTCTGGTGGTGCCTGCTCACCTGAACGGGAGACGGCTTGTGGAGCCATTTCTCTTGGTCACAGCCCACTTTCATGCTGGATAACGAGTCACAGACGGAGGGCAAGGTCATGCGTTCCTATAGCGAGTTAACAAAAGCATGGGGTTACATCACACCGATGGCTCATGCGTTCATCAGCGTTGATTTTTCTACCTGACACTTCTTCCTCAGCAGCCATTTGTCATCCTGCTGAGCTGCTGCTGTCCATTTTTGTGGAAGCATCCATGATTGTGCATCTATAGGCCGCTGGAACAAGGTGGTGGAGAGGCTGTCGCTGCAGGGTGATGACGCAGACGACAATGGAGGGCTGGAAGGGTGAAGCCACGCCTCCAGGATGGCCTGAACCTGTGGAGACCACACCCACTTCCCCCGTCAGCATCCTCGTCAGGGATTCAAATCACGAGCCTCATTATTGCTCGCCTGCTGCCAAGTGCACAATCCATCCAATTAGCGTTGTCGCCATCATTATTTGTACAAGCCACTATTAAATCAATGAGTCTGACGAAAGATCATTTTGAGACTAAGGTAATCGTTCAAATTATTCCGTTCCAAAGATAATTTATTAAGCAATTGTTTATTGATGACACAAAAGCTAATAATTGCCCAATAATGAAATGAGAAGGAGGGACGTACTTGGCACTGAACTTTTGGAAAGTGACCGCTACGGTACTGCTTGATGCCAAAGGACAAATACAAGTTTGTTCTTCTGAGGCCGTTTCAGCTTCAACTACACGTCAGGCATATTATTTTCCATCAATTATGATTCAGTTGCTGGTTTAGACCATGACATCCATCAGCTATTTGATTAACTGCTGATCTTTGCTTTCCAAAGTCAAAGCAGATGTTTTCAAGGATCTTGTCTTGAAAAACGCGAGATAATCGGTCTGCTTTCAATTGAAACTTAAAACAAAGTCTAAAAACGATGAATCAATGACGACAATAGTTGTCCATTATTGAATTAGTTTTGATGACCTCCACAGCTGATGTTTTTCATTGCATCAGTTAGTAGTTGAAACACAGAATAGCAACACTTTCTGACGGGGGAGTTCAAAGGTCACATTTGCAAGTTGGCTGGCGTGATACAATACAACTTTATTTCTATAGCTCATTTCACAACAGCTGGAGCTCTAACAAAGCGCTTTCCACATGGTGTAGTATAAATTAGCGGAACACATTATTGCTTGAGAGTGTCATTGTCCGCATAATTTTGCAGAAGAAATGTTAACTATTCACAAGTACAGTATACTATGCTTCTTGGCAGGAGTATTTTTTAGGAAGTACTGTATGGCATTATATACATGTGTTATTACCTGGTTGCATGCACAAATGACAAAAGAAAATAAGGTGATGGAGATAAACTTGTCAAGATGATGCTGAGAAAGTTTGGCAAGTGAACAGCTCAAGGCAAACAAGCCCTTTGCCGTATGTGGATTTCAAAACGAGCGTGTACACAGTGTCAGCCGTCAACAAAGTCATCAAACAGCTTTTAGAAAAGCAATAATTGCTAAAAAGTGGCAACATTGCACTTCTACTTCCTCTATCAAGATTTCAATTCAAATAAAGACGCTTGAGTGTTTTGTCGCGGCCTTTCCAACGACTATGTTAAGATGATTGTTGAAAATGAGCAGCAAATTTTGCACAGAAAACGTCACAAATTGGAGGCTTAGCTGTAACAAGTCACTATTGTTCGGATCATTACCTTCTGTTCTTGCCATCTGTGCTGCAGAGGAGGCGGGAAATTCTTGGCAGTGGGCGGGACATCGGCAGAGGAAACGGGGACGCCGTTCTTGTCTCGTGCACTGCGCTGCAGTAGCCAAGCGTTGAGGGCTTCTTTGCCGCAGTTCTCGTCGCAGATGCACTCTGAGTAGCTGGAGCACGGTTCGTTGGCGCGACACGTCTGCGGCAGCGGTGCCGCCTGCTGAAGCCACGCCTCAAGGCCGGGCACGACGGGGGTCACGGCAGTGGCGGGAGCCGGCGGGGTCTTGAGGCACTTGAGCTGGCCCAAGTTTTCAATCTCGAGCGCTTGGGTGTTCTGGCGGCAGCAGGAGGAACAGCTGGAGCCCGCCAGCCAGTCTTCCCAAGGCCGGCGTTCGGAAAACGGCTTCAAGAGCAACCGCCGCTGCTCACCGTCTGACTCGGCGAGGATGGAGGGCGGGGCGGCGAGCCATTCGCTCAGGTCATCCTCTCGCAGGGCGTCGCTCAAGTCGGACTCGTCGATCTTCTCAATGGAGATGGAAGAGGTAGATGAGGTGCCGCTGACGCTGCGCTGCCGGTCGGCGGCCTTCTGGTCCTGGAGCAGCCATGCCTCCAAGTCTCGCAGCTGGCCCCAGGCCTTGAGAAAATCCACTGATGCCGGGACGGGACGGGAAGCCTGGACGATGGCAGCGGCACAGTCATAGTTGTGCGAGCGACAATGCATTCGGGAAAAAAAAAATACAAAGATAATCACAATCTGCCCCACTTTCTCTTTGTCTTTGCCAGCTTCAAGTCTGAGTCCAGGACCACCTTCCGGCAGCCAGTCCACTAGAACCCCACTCTGGACTTCCTGCGCGCAGAAGCACAAAAAGTCATCAAGGTTTTTGTCGCCATTTTGATTAGGAGCTTTTTGGTAGCGAGTCCTGCCTCATAAGGAAACGCTTCCTCAAGTTCTTCCGGCTTTGAGGTGATTATCAATTTTGACAGTGTGAATTTGGGTGCACACGCCTTACAAAACATCACCTCATTGGGAGAAGAGAAAGGCAACATCTATTGAGAGGTTAAACAATGTGCATGCGAGCGAGACCTGGGCGGTGATGCAGCCAAACGATGTGATGGCATCCCTCAGGGAGCGCGAGTCGGCAGTAAAAGTCATCTGGGGTGTTTCCTCGGGCATCAGACTCAGGCAAGACAACCTTGAGAGACGGACAAATACACATGCATAAACGGCGAGTTGCAGCCAAGAGTGTGCAAGCATGTTAGTTAGATGGTGTGCACATGACGCATCAAACAAGAAACGGGTCATATCAAAAAACAAAACAAAAAAAACATGTTGCGTGAAAACCAGCGAGGGCCAGCCCAAAAGTTGATCACGGACCCCACAAATTGACGTGTCAAAGTCTAACTTTCTTACTTGTCCATGCAACTGGTCAGCTGGTTGCTGAGGTCGCTGCTGCTGGCACTCTGCAGCTGCTGGAAGATGGCGTCTAACTGCCCGTGCATCTGAAACACGTTAACGCACGTACGCACGCGCTCAAGTGAGACGAGCAAATTGCAACGTGTCAAGCATCAACACACTCAAGTATGAAAAGTGCATCAACTGGTGACCGCCGTACAATGAGCGACACACAGCGCAACACAAGCCAATCGAAAATCATGAAATCTCAATTGGAGGTGATCGCCGTCCTTGGAGCACAAGTAACGGCCAATCAAAAAAGAAAACTTACTGCCGCCAAGTTGACACTGCTACCAAGTCAATGACGAGACAAAAAAAAAAAAAAAAAAAAAAAAACCAACGGTGAGGGCACCTTTGATCTTTGTGGTGCATGACAGAACATTGTTAGCGGTCAGCAGAAGCTTGGAGATTGCGAATCAGATATTTGTGGCTTTTACTCATTTTGCACAAGTCAAACTTTGTTTCCGGACCGAGCAAGACAAGAGTAACGGTGACTAATTTCGCCTCGAAGCCAGTCGGGCCACGGCTTGTCGGCGACTGACCCCGGCGTGGTTTGGTGACGACAAGCCTCGTGAACAATATGCTGCCAAAGCGCGAGGAGGGTTAGCATTAGCGTTAGCGCAAGGTTCTCGGGGCACCAACCCGATAGAGTTGATGTAACTGCTGCTGCAGTGTTTCCGCCTTGACGTGTTCCAGCACCTCGATCTGGCCCAGGAGCCACAATTCCCTGCAGCGCAGCGCCTCCTGCTGGCGACTCACGCAGCTCTGCAACTGCCAGCGCACCTGAAGGATACAAAGGAAACAGAAGTCATGGGAGCAATCGCTGCATTTTGTCGCTTGGCTAACTTAGCTTGTTTCACTCATCATGTGATGTCATTTGCTACCAGTGTCCTTTTTAGAGTCGCGCAACTTCTCATTAAATACATTTCAATTTGTTTTTTAATCACCATTTTGGGAGCTTCTGTGAGTTGGGCAGAGCAACATTCATTCCTGGGAACAGATGGGTAAAGGGCAATTCTTTGTTTTGCATGGCCGACATACACTATGAGAGAGATTATATTTGCAAGTTGGCCAAAAGCAGTCATTCACCTACAATGGAAACTTCTTATGTGCTTCCAAGGTGCAAATCCAAACCCATCACAAAAACCTTCTGACAAATCGACACTGTTGGTCCGTCAACAGGTAGCTGTTCTTTTTCCAAATGATTGACCAATTGGAAGTGTGGGAAATGGTTTGCCAGCTCTGCCAAAGACGCAATGTTAATGGCAGAACAAACATCTGAAAGAGAAGCGCCAAATTGGCACGTGCCTGCCGGCGAGATGCGGTGAGAGCAGCTTCGCGAGCTGTTTTGTTTGATGGTGTTCAACATTTCAAGTGTTCCATTTATATGGACCGCGTTAACACACGCTTTGACATAAAATACAAGAGGAGGCCCTACTTCTTATATCTGTCAATAAATAAGGCGTCGACTTTTATTGTTTCCGTAGAAGTTGATGCGTGGACTTGTCTTTAGTATTTGCTTTTTCTCCTAAGCAAATATTTTTTTGGTATATAATTCCAACTGGATTTTGATGAAAATGTGACTTTGCAAAGGCCATATTAAAGGTGACCTCTGACCTCTCTGGCATTGTCCCTCAGCTGCGCTTCCGTCTTCAGCACACCATCGATTGCCTTCCCCAGCTGATCCTGAGCCAGTCGGCACTGCTTCAGCTTGCTGCCTGCTGCGGGCATCCTGGACAGCAAGCAGACGACACTGCGACACTTCCACTCCGGCATTTCTTTGTTTACCATTATTTAGGAGTGTCTCCATACAACATTCACTTCCGATCCGATATTGCAGCCTAGAGTAACGTTAGATTACAATACGATATGAGCAGGAATTAGGATTGTATGAATTGTTCGAAGAGATGCGATCAACTTATACCGGTAGGTAAGAGAATATATGACCCAGTTATTCCAAAAATTTGGGTTACATGAATTCAACCTCAAACACGAGAATGTTCTGCTTTTGAATAAACTAAATCAAAGCAGGATTCTAGACTGTTTTTGGACTGGTTGTAAACAGACAGGGGAAACTTTTTGACTTGGTTATACCAGCGCTAACATTGCTCCATATGCCAACGTGCAGAAATTCCATTCCTTAGCAATTGATGTCAATTTTCCTATTATTTAAAATTCTGTGAGGAACATTACAGCGTGAATGCGTATGGGAGTGTTTTACGGAATATTTTATGTGATTGCTTCAATGCACACATCACTCACAGAATTATTACTTAACAGTGACCGTTGCTAATACCTGCGCACACGTATTTTGAAATAAATACAGGAGCTTATTTGAGTGCAGATGCTCATTTTCAAGTGAAGACATTCTCAAGGAAATAAATGATTTCAAATCATTTATTTGATCGTGTCATTATTCCCACAAATATTATTGACTATTATGACAGTAATGACACTTTGTGTCTTTGCCATCAGCCATCCATTTTCTGAAGCACTTAACCTCACCAGGTCAGTTGGCATGCAACAAGTTTTGTCCTTTGTTGACTGCGCAATATTGGACATCGTTTACTGGCGGTGAAAGGTTCATTTTTGTTCTCTTTAACGCAACATGATTACGGACGTCTGCGTTCAGCCTATTAGCAGCAGAAGAAGTTGAAAAGCTACAGTAGCTATTAAGCTTGTTTGCTGAGTAGAATATGTGTATGCAAATCAGAATGAAATAGGCGTACTGTTGTCAACACTATAACTGTTCTTTAAAAAAAAGTTACAAAAATGTGGGGTAAATAATATCTGGTGTGACAAGGACATAATTGCTGGCCCTCAATATACAACGAGCAAAAAAAAAAAAAAAAGTAATTTTCTTGTCTGTTCCTCCAGGGGTTGTTAGTGCGGACATTCATCTAACATTGGACCATTTACATCTGGTTTCTCTTCATGTCACACTTCTGTCTCTGTAGGTAGATTGTTATAGTAGTCAAACAACATTACGAAATCAAAATACTTTTCATAAATCAAATGACAACGATGGTTTTTCAGTTTGTTTTCACCGCATTGATGACGTCTTGACTTGTGACGTCATTTTGAAGACAGCATTTTGACAGAATTGTCAAGCGCAGAAAAAAATAAGTTGTGTCAAGAAGGGAAAAGAAAGTTGTGACTAGAAGCCATTTAGAACGCTTCTGTGGAGTTGGCATTTTCAAGAGCAACAAGAACGAGAAGTGAGAGAGGCCAAAAGGGCGACGAGCTTTTCTTATCAGCTGTAAACACACAGCTGATAAAAAAAAAAACTTGGCTCAAAACACCCTCTCAAACTTCAGCTTCGTGTTTACAATCATGATCTTGGTCGTGGTCAATGTACATGTTAGTTTTGTTTAAAAGACATCACGTTGAAAGTGGCCTCGTGAGCTTCGAACGTGACCTGCCTACTGCAAGAACGGGCACGCCAAAAAAAGTAAATTAATAAAAAAAAAGAATAATGAATCACATCGAGGGCGGCTCATCCATGTCACTGATTATGACGCGCTCTTTCAGCGAGGAACACGTCGGCGTGTATCGAACGTTACATATTGATGCAACAATCTGCCGCCGCCATCATCGCCTGCCGGCTTGCACGTCCACATCGTGACGTCACCCGCTCGACAGATTCACACAGCCGACAAACAACAAATGTTTGCCGAGACGCGAAATAGGCGAACGTCAAGAACGGTTCCTGTGTTATCCACTCGAGGACGAGTGCACAAGCCGAAAGGGCTTCGACGATGACGGCTAGAGGTCATCGAGAACGGCACCATTTTGAAAGGAATTGTTGGCAATTCTTTCCGACAAAGTCCAACTCACCCGACGCTTTTCTTGTGGACGCTCGACCCCACAGTCCCAAATAGGTCAAAATGATTTTACGAGACGAGTCGCCGTCAAATATGGCTCCTTCCGTCTTTCTTTCTTCCTCTCTCCTTCCTGGCTGGCTGGCGTGCCTTCGCTCTCGTCTGAGTCCGCAGTCTCTCTTCTCTTCTCTTCTCTTCTCTTCTATTCAGCCGAGGGAGGGGCTGCTGCTGTTGTTGCCTCTTCTTCTACAGTTTTATGGCGGTTGACAAACATTGTGCGTTAACACCAACTTTTGCAAAGCGCACACCAACCAAGACAATATTTCTATTTTTTGTCTGAAACAAGCAAATAAAACAAAAACACAATTTCAATCTTCTAATTAACCACCGCCACTGTTGCTGTTTCTGAAAGCAAATGTAGCTGTACCAAGGTTATTTTAGTCAACGAAAACTAAACATTTTTTAAATCAAAATAAAAAGTAAAATGATTTAGAATATCTATCTATCTATATATTTATGTATATATATATATATATATACACGCACACGCGTTCATATATCTTCTGCGCATGCGCGACTCGCACAGACGATACGGACGGTGGGCGGAGTCAGGCGCTTATGTTTTTATTTTTTTCCCTTTGTAGAAAATCCAAACGGATGTTTTGCTAATTTCGGAGGCCAAGCCGTCCACATTATAGCGCTTTCATGTAGAACCCAATTTCAAAGGAACTATTCGGACACAAGTCGCTCAGGAACTACAAGACGACCACGACACAAAATGTCTGCGGGCCCCGAGCGCACCAGCTCGGAACCGTGGGGGAGCTTCGACGACCACCTCGTCCAGGTAAGCTAACGTGCTAGCGTCATTAGCCGCTGAAAAGATTCCATTCGTGCCGTCTGTCCGTGTGACTACCGGCCTTCGATCAACTCGCTCGCTAAAGTGACACGTGCCCGCGCGGTTTTGTTGGGCAGGGCGGCGTCGGCGGCGGCTCGGCTGTCATCGACATGGAAAACATGGACGACACGTCGGGCTCCAGTTTCGAGGACATGGGAGAGATGCATCAGCGGATGAAGGAAGAGGAGGAAGTGGCGGCGGAGGCGGCGGACGCTGACGACCAAGACCAAGACCAAGACGCCGATTTCATGGGCATGAAGGGCTTCAAGGGCCAGCTGGGCAGGCAGGTAGCTGACGAAGTGAGTCCAGTCGCGTGCGCCTTTTGACCTTTGACCTTTGACCTGGGACGCCTGCGGGAGAGCGTTTTTGGGGGTCTCTCCAGAGGTGTTGGTGTTGTGTGCTTTTCAGGTGTGGCAGGCAGGAAAGCGCCAAGCCTCTCGAGCCTTCAATCTGTATGCCAACATTGACATCCTGAGGCCCTACTTTGATGTGGAGCCTGTTCAGGTGCGCAGCAGGTAGGAGTCGCTGCTGCCACTTGCTGTCTGCTGATGTTTCCCGGCACATCCAAGATAATTGTTGTGTGTGTGCAGGTTAATTGAGTCCATGATTCCCAGCCGCATGATCAACTTCCCTCAGGTACACCCACATCCCGTCTCACTTGCAGCATTCGGCTCTCACAATTTTTGTGCGTGCATGTGTAGAAGATTGCAGGGGAGCTGTACGGGCCGCTCATGCTGGTCTTCACGCTGGTAGCCATCTTGTTACACGGCATGAAGACATCAGGGACCGTAATTGTGAGAGCGCATGCGCATACACACGCTCACTCACAAACAAACCAAGCAAAAACAATACAACGACGTTGTGCGCGTGTGTGTGCATGTTTTCCAGAGGGAGGGCACTCTGATGGGAACAGCCATCGGAACATGTTTTGGTTACTGGCTGGGAGTCTCGTCTTTGATCTACTTCCTGGCGTATCTTCTCAATGCTCAGATCACCATGTTGCAAACTCTCTCCTTGCTGGTGAGAGACAGCACACACGCACACACAAATTTTTGTGTGTATTGTCTGTATTCTTAAATCGTGGGATGTATGTTAGTTGAAATAAAGTTCTCCTTGAAACAAAAAGTTAATTAATAGGCCTACAATAATGAATACTTTTGGAAGTGAATGACCAGAGGGCTCTTTGCCTCTCTGAGCACGTTCTGTGAAGCGCTCACAGTAGTGCGCACTTGTCACAGCCAATTTGTGGATGTTGTTGTGACTTTTTGCATGGTGACGCCACTTTCTAAACGCACCCTTGTGTGTGCTCAGGGCTACAGCTTGTTCGGCCACTGTGTGGTTCTCTTCGTGAGCTACAACGTGCACTTTCACCTGCTCTTCTATGCGCTCTGGCTGCTGCTGGGAGGACTGTCCACCCTTCGCATGGTGATGCCACAGCACGCCGTTTCACGTCACGTTTGCTTCCCCTCCGAGCAGTCATCAGCTGAAGCCTGCGAGTCTTTTTGTCTTTCAGGTGTCAGCTCTGCTGTCACGCACGGTGGGGCCGACTCCTCGCCTGCTGCTGTGCGGTACCGTGTCTGTGCTGCACATGCTCTTCCTCTTCTACCTTCACTTCGCCTACCACAAGATGGTGGAAGGTAGGTTTGCGCATTTCAAACTCTCAAGCCTTCCTGGCTTGTTGACGGCTGCCACTTCAAACAAGGAACGTCAATGTGCAGCATTTTTGTGACTCAACATCCCTCCTTTTTCTTCGGGATTTATCTCTCTTCAAAATTGCTCTTTATCTTTTCTGTCGTTTTTATCGTTGATGGAGGCATAGAGCATAGGAATGTGTAGTGAGAAGATTTTATCGATACTACAATTTTTACCGATAAGTTAGTGTATGGGACACGATTTTTAATAAGTTGTATTAAACAATAAAATATCCATGTCGCAATGAACGGTATTTTAATTTGATACCCGTTAACCGAGCATTTCATGAATTTAGCGTTTCGCTTTGAAAATATTCCGTGTGGGGCCAGCGCCACGACGAAACAGTGAAGACGGCGGATGTCGTCATCAAGCCGCTGGGAAGTGTGCTCGTTGGTGTTTTTTTTTGTCTGATTCATTTTTGTTTTGTTTTTTTTAATCCCTTGGATTATGCCACCACATAGCCTTGTCAGCTGCTGTTTGAACCGACAGGAGGATGGCGCGAGCCTGTTTTGTTTCCCCAAAGATGCTATTTTACACAAAAAAAGAAGGAAACTTAATTGGATGTTTCTACAACCGGCAATGACCCTAAGAACTTAAAATTCATGTTTATTTAGGGTTGTCATAAAAATTGTTCTTACTTATTTCATTGCTTACTCTTATTTGATCTCATCCATCCATTTGTACTCCACACCAACTGCTAAAACTACAATACTGGTATGGTCGTTGGTCACTGTTTCCCCTCCAGTCTTATTTCATTTTGTCTAGCTTACTGCTTGATGATGCCATCGAGCAGATGAAGCAAGATTGGTTCAAAGCAATTGCCTGGGAAACCTCAATGATTCATGAAGCTTAATTTAATTTGACATTATTTCATTATACTTAGAAGCATTTCCAAAACGTCATCTGCTATACTCGCCACTTTACAGCAGGTGGCAGTAGTGAGCTAATGCGAATGAAGCATCACTAATGAACCTTTAACTGAAGCAATACTCCAATAATTCAGGGTTAAATTGAAATATGAAATTTACAAAGTCCCCCCCCATAAAATCAAAATAAGAAACCACTCCCGACAAAACCTACATGATGTGAGACTCCAACAGCAATGAACTGAGCCCGACTGAAAGAAGGGAAGGGAACTAAAGACAAACGGGCAAGCTGACAAGGCCCAAGTGGCTGGAGGAAGCGACATGAGAGAATTGGTGCAAACGAGAAACTCACAAATTGAAAACTTGTTTAACTCATTCATTACCAACTGAGTAAAAAAAAATGGATATTTGACGTCTTTAGCCGTCAATGGCAGTCAATGAGGTAAGTTCTACTTACAAAGAAATCTGATGGAATGTCATTTTTTTTCATGGATGTCTACAACAAATCAAATTGTTTATTTGTACCTTCCCATGTCACTTCCCAGTTCATTGTCATGTAAAGCTTACGGTTTGAAATATTTCCCAAATTCTTTTTTGTTTTTTTCTTCAAACGTACCGCCCATAACTATGAATCCTCTGGCTGTCCCGTCTTTGCGCTTTCAGGCCTTCTTGACTCCCTGGAAGGATCCAACATGGCCGCCATGCAGCGGGTGGCCAGAGATGTGGAGAGAGTGAGGCTCAACGCCACCGCTGCCCTCGCTCTGTGACCCCCCACGCATTGCCCACGTTTTGTCTTCTCGTGGTTATTTGATGTTCCTTAGTTACTTTGAAACAAAATACATTTGGCCATTATTTGTATGTGTGTTTATTGGCTCTGTGGACGGGAACCTTTGCTTGGTTTTATCTTTGCTGATTGCTCTGCTCATGGCAACTAGCAGAAGACTATGATTATTTTTGTTTGAACTAATTCAGTGAATGGCAGAAAGCTCAATACTCTACCTTGTCAATGTAACTTTGGCCCAATCGTCACAAGTCACGCCACCTTACTATCCTCATGGGAATGTACACGTAGTGGAAGTGCACATCGTCTTCAACAGCGCAAGTCTCAAGCGAACGAAAATTGTGGAAATGGGACAGTGAGTATGACGCCAAGGACCAGAGTTTTGTCATCAAACGTGGCAACAACAGTTTTTGTTTGGGCAAATTTGCGAACAGTAATTATATTAAGACTAGTATTAGCAGAGTCAAAATTTGGCTCCATGATTTGCACTATTTGCTGCCACTGCTGGATATGTGTTGTGTGCAAAAGTCACCAAGTACTGCGACAACACGAAAAGTGTGTATTACTCATGTAGATTTTGATGACGTCAGTTACGTGCGACAAACGTTAAGAGGACTACAATTCACAGATGACTTTTCACCCATCTCTTTTTACAGGAATTGAATATGGAAATAAATGCTTTTAAAATCAACCCGAAAAGCTCATGTATTAAATGCCAAAGATTAAAGCAAGCACATTTTCTCTACATTTTTTTAATTTTAGTTTTGTAAACAAAATGTAGTTTCAATTCGTTTTCCTTAATCATTTTAGTTATTTTATTTCATTAACCATGTTTTTAAGTTTTAGTTTACTAAAATATATGTACTACGGTTGCATTTTGTTCCCCTAGTTGTAAATAAACACAGCATAAAAGACCAGCTCAAGGTTCGTGTTTGAATTACAAAATTTTAAACGAAAGACGTCAGCTCGATCGTTCCGTTCAATGGAGCCCGCAACACTGCCTCCTAGCGGACCGAGGAAGGACGGCCTTTCAAAACGTAAACTGAGTTTGGGAGAAACTCTTGGAAACGGTGTGATGTTTGTGTAAAAAATAAATAAATAGACGTGCACGCCCATCGACAAACGCGCATTCGACAATTCACATGAAGAATGAGAATTTCGTATAGTCTTGATAAATGCACACCAAAAAAGTGCGTGCATAAATTAAATGAAATGTGGTTCCCAACGGGCGGAGAAAGTGGAAATCCTGGCAGGTTATTTCCGTTTGACACTCTTGAACAGGAGAATACTTTTTTTTCTTTTTCTCCGAAGAACAAATTAATGTGCGTTTCTTTGCCTCGAACGTCACACCGGATGTGACGACACTAAGCCAGCCGCGGGAGGCAGAGCGGGCGAGCCAAGATTCCCGCCTGCTCCGAAGCGCGACGAAAGATGAAAATGAAGATTTATTTTTGTGGAAGTATCCGCGGTGGCAGGGCTGACGCTTGCCTGTACGAGCACATCATCAAGACGCTTCTAAAGTTCGGCACAGTTCTGACGGAGCATGTGGGCGACCGCGTGCTCAGCCACACAGGTCAGAGGTCACATCTTCATACGTTTGGCTGGCTGCCAACTCGGACGTGGCATGTTCTGCACTTGAGAAAGGGGTGCAAATTCAATCCTTTCGTTCGTTCCTATATTTGCCACGCCGAAAACGACATACACTTTCACTTTTAATCAAATGTTTTGCACAAAAATCTGAGGCCACCATTTGATGGCTTGTTTTAGCAACATGTCCTCATGATCATGTCGAAGTAGAACGCCCAAGTCCAATCGGAAGGCCACGAAGTAGCGCACAGAGTCACCAGCCAGCCGTCCATCCCTTCTCTACGGCAAAAGGCGATGAGAAGGTTCCCATAATAAAAGCACATGTATGCAAATGTCTTGATTCAACACAAAGGTAATATCTATCTGCTTCCACGGAGAAATGGATGACGTATTTGTATTTGCGAAGCTGACTTGCAGTTAAATAAGGTCTCATCAAAACGATTCTCAGAATAGTTGTCTATTAGTTTGACAATCAGTGCATTGCCTTCCAAATGAATTGTGACCCCTGTCCTCTCTCCGGCATGTTTTTAGGAGACCAGGTGGCAGATGGAGCCATTCACGACCGGGACTTGGACTGGCTGAGACAAGCTGACGGTGAGATTCGCTGTCTGTCCGTCGCTCCTCTAACATCGTTGACTTGGCATCGTGTGCTGTGACAGTGGTGGTCGCTGAGGTGACTCAGCCGTCGCTGGGCGTCGGCTATGAGCTGGGCCACGCCTACCTGATGAGGAAGAGGACCTTGTGTCTCTTTCGACCATCATCGGGACGCAGTGAGCGCTTGACTTTTCTCAATGTCCGCTTGTTAGTTTGACCAAGAAAATCAGCAACTAAGACACCCTTGCCGCTTTCTGTCGCAGAGTTGTCTGCCATGATCCGAGGAGCAGCCGACAGCGAGCGGATGTTGGTGATGGACTACGCTGGCGAGGGTGATGTGGATGACATCCTGGAGAACTTCTTCAAGACGAAGCCTCAATGAATTCCACTTCCTGCTCTCACATGAAAAGCTCATTCCTCAAAACAAAGCTGTGTGTGTGGTCAAGTTGACGTGCGGTCAACCTTTCAAAACAATATTCAGGTTGTGCACGGCCATGTCAAGACCTGCAGAAAACAGAATATGCTTAGATTTTGTTGTCTTTAAAGTTCTGAATAAATGACTCTTTTCTCATCCGAATATTTAGGATCGCGTATATTCTCATTGGAAGGAACATTTGTGTGTGTTGTGCGCATCTGCAAGGAATCTTGTGTCTTCGCTTTGCGTCATGGCATTGTCCGTGGCGGTTTGGATGGCGAGCTTCCCAGTGATCACCATTAGCATGTGTACGGGAGTCACTGTCGCCTCATGCATATTCATAGCTTATTAGGAACGTTTCAGAAACCGCAATTTTGATCTTAACCCAAAGATTGCCGGCGTATAAAATTTAGTCGGTGTGTGATTGACGATGCAAGCACGCAGCACTTGTGCGAAGATCAGACCACATTTTAGGAAAAAATCGAACCCATTTCAAAGGGTTGACTATAAATACACAAGTCAAACAGTGTTCAATATATTTTTTTTTAATTAATTTGAAAATATACATCAGTTTACAAATCAATCATCAGGCATTCAAAGAATCCATGGAACCTTGAACTACTTGACTGGGGGTCAAAGGTCAGACTGTGCAAGCACCTGTTGACAAGGAGGCGACGTTCCGAGCCGCCGATGTCACGTCCAACAATGTTTTCGCGATGGAACGCCCTGAGCACAGAAACCCAAACTGCTCTTGAATTGATCTTCAATCACGTGAAGCAGCAACTCGACATTTAATGACAGTGAGAAGTTATGCGAAGGAAACAAAATGATGACAAGTGACCGTTTTTGCGTTTCATGAGCATCGTGGGACACGCCAGGCAACCTCAATACACGTTTCTCCTCTTTGACTTCATAAATTGAACAGAATGAGCCTTTTATTATACGACCGCAATCACTGCCATCATCGCTAGGAACAAAATGTAGAGATTGAAATGGTCAACATGCTGGACGAAGTCAAGCACGGCCAAAGTCGGCGGAGGAGTGACAAACGAATAAAAGCAAAGAAAAGGACGAGCGCTGCCGAGTTGTTGGCGCTGTTAGACATCAAATCGATTTTGACGCGGACGAAATGCTGTGCAAATTCGTCCCGCTTTTGGTAGCCCTTTTCAACACACAAGCAAGCTGGCCTCTGCAGCCTGCAAAGCAACCAAGCTTTTAGTTTCCAAGACTCACGCGAGCCATCAAATTGCTCATGGAAAATTTGCAAAGCCCGTTCCAACCGATCGCAAGTAGTCAATCGACGGCATCGATACTGGAACGACACAACGTGTCTGAATCAATCGTTGCGCTTGACGGTGAGTCACATTCAGCTGTGTCACAATCGCGTCGAAAAAAAGAACAAAACGTGTCGAACGAACAACAATCGATCGTCTTAAAGAAAAACAGTCAGCGCTGGCATGCTTACGGGTGGGCGTGCACGTTGTCATTTTCACACGTTAAAAGCAGAGAAATACTCAACGACAATTTGGAGCCACGCCATCGTGCTCTCATGTGGAATACTTGTTAGTCACGTCCCGTCAGCATCACTTAGGTTAGGACACCAAAGCGGACTTCCTTTGACATGAAATCATCATGCGTGTTACTTAGGCACAGAGAGGATCATATTTCGCTTTGCTTCCAAAAAGACGAGTGAGTGCGTGAGTCCCTGTGTGCGTGTGTGTGTGTGTGTATGCGCAAGTGCGTATGCACAGAGTATGGCTGTATCCTGCTCGTTTGTGTTTGAAAATGTGTGAGTGTGTGTGTCTTGTGTGTTATTGTTGCTGTCTGTGTAAGTGGTGCACGCCCATCCTCTTGGGGCTCCGGTGAGGTCGTGGCAGCGCCGCTGCCGCGAAGGCGGGGTCAAAGTCCAAGAGGCGCGGCGAAATGACAGGCAAGTCACGGACAAGCCCGTCTGACTCCTCCTCTTCGTCGTCCTCGTGGTGGCGCGGCGTCACCACATCAAGCGCCGCGCAGCCGCTCTCGCTGTCTCGGTCTGGGTCAATCAGGAGTCGCTCCCCGCCACCGTAGGGACGAGGCTCGGCGTCCGTGTCCGTGTCGAGGCTGGAGGCGTGGCTTGCGGTGGAGCCCTCCTCGCCGTCTGAGTACGCCACCCTGGAGGAGGCCCCACCCACTGCAGAGGGCGCCATCTTGTCTACAAACATCCGCTGCCAGTTGGCCAGAAGGTCTTCGGAAGAACTGGCAGAACTGGCCCCCATGCTCAGCGCCTGAGGTGGATGGGGCGTCAGTTGAAGCAATTAGAACTAGTCTCTCTCTCTCTCTCTCTCTTATACATATATATACACAAATACATATATACACATACATATATATATACATACATATATATATACATATATATACACATATATATATATATATACACATATATATATATACACATATATATATATACACATATATATATATACACATATATATATATACACATATATATATATATATATATATATATATATATATACATACACACGCGCACACACACATGCACACGCACACATACATACATACATACATACGGTACGTACGTGTATATATAATATGTTTATATATGTGTTTGGCGTGCGCGCTGACCTGTGGCGGGCTGCTGAAGGGGCTGGATTGGCTGGAGGCCGTGTCTGCGGCGACAGCGTCGTGATGCTGGTGTGCGCCACGCGAGGGCGTCGAAGGTGGCTGCTCGCCATGCAGGCTGAGCGAGATGGCCTGGCGCGTGGCATACGTGCAGTTGGGAAGCGGACTGTTCTTGGGAATCTTCACTTTGTCGTCCGAGGAAAACTCGATGACTTTTCGTCCAGCGTAGAGCGGGTTGGGCGGCGGCGGCGGGTATGGATTCAACTTGTCGAAAGAGGGCGTGGCGCCCGCCTCCTCGTCGGCATCCGGCACGCCGGGACTCCGGCACGAACCGTTGATCGGCGCGTCGTCCTCGGCGCCTCGGCCTTCCGCTGTCATGTCAACATGCACGAAAACGTCCTCAGCGGCTGGCCAACCGCGGCTGCTGGACTGTGCAGAGTTGAGGAGTAGCGGTTCAGGTTTCTCCAGGACGCGAGCGATCACAGAGGTCGGAACCACGTCGGACGGTGTCAGACTCAGCGTGTCCGGGTCCTGACTGCTTGGTTCGGGGAGGCTGCTACTCTTCATGTGCTTCTTCAACATGTCTTGAAGTTCGCACGGAAGCTACAACACGGCAAAGTGGGCTTGGTGAGGACCTGCGCTCGCAACCCGCACGCTCTCTCGGGCATTCACATGCCCACGCACGTACATTTACTGACAAGCGCTTCTACTTGTACTTTTTGGCGTTAATTTGCCTGCTGCGTTTTGCTTGAATTCAAATGACCTTATTAAGTTAAAAGTGAATGGCCAAGAGGAGCTCTTGACGTCATGCTCTAGGCACACCATAAGAATAAAATGGCCTTTATTAGTCCCACAATGGGGAAATGTGCAGTGTCACGGCAGCAAAGATAGGTCACTCAGAGACGGCAGCGGAATGTAGACGTTAATGTATAACATTCGTAGCAAACATTCTGAAAAGCAAACTCAATGGCGATCATTGATTTGCTTTACGAGCAACGCGAGTTACAACCTGTGCGACGGAACGAACTGACACGCAAACACATGTGTGCGATGGGGGTCATACTTACATCTGCAAACTTGTGGTTCCTGAAGTGGGACTTGTTGCATTTGAGCAGCTGCACGGCGAGGTTGCAGTCCAGCCGGTAACGTTCCTGAACAACACAAGAACACAAGCGGCTTGAGCTAGTTATCGGGACAAGTCTTGGATTTTCCGTCCTCAGTCGGGAAGCGGCAACATCGGGCGGCACAAAAACAGCTCAATTGTCTTTATGGGCGTAGCGGGCTTGAGTTGGGAAACGCATACGCCACTGGATTGGGAAGACTGCAACACAAATGCTTCGTGTTGAGCTCGCAAGGAGCAGCATTTTACAGAACTAGCGCTTCAGTTTGTGCCGGGTTAACTATAGAATGACTGAGCGCATTTTTGAAAGATGGATTCACACGCACCTTAGCGGTTCATTTTCCTGTCTTTCTTGCTGATGTGACAAAGAAAAAAGCAGGCCGTGCTTTTTTGAGGTGGACATCAGCTCAAGCACGCCCGCGACAATCGAGGAGAAGGAGAAGCGGCACAGATAATGGATGGATGACAAAAAAAGGAGTGAAGGCTCACGTTAAGCTCCTCCAGGCGGTCGATGCTGTTCTTGGCCTCCAGCAGCTTGTTGGTGAGCTCCACCATCTCCTGATCCATCGTCTTCTTGTCTCGCTCCACCGTCCGCAGCTGCGGGAGCGGCAAGACGGCGCGTTAGTCATCGGCAAATTGTGAAAAAGCATTTCAATCAAGTCGGACGAGGACGAGGACGAGGAGGGCTACAAACACCACCATGGCCACAATGAGGAAGAGGAGCGTTAAGGATGAGGAAGATGAAGATGAACCCAACTGCATGGACCCAGGTCTGACCGACGGCAGCCTGATGATGATGATGAAGATGAAGAGGATGCAGATTCCAATACAGAGCAGCGTGAAAGAAGATGGAAAAAAAAGTGATGCCATGGCAGAGATGTGATTGCCTTTTCTGAGCGGATATCGCGATGATGATTTTCTTCACATCCAGCATCAGTGCGATCACCTCATCAAATTACATCGTACCATCACAATATGAAGGATGAAAATTAAAGGTGATAATCGCTGGATGGTTCAGGGTTCATCACCTTTTCAAATCAGTTTTTCTTATCACTTATTTTATCCATTGAACAAATAAATTGATTGAATTGCATGGATGCATGGCGGCACGGCGGCCCGACTGGTTAGCACGTTGGCCTCACAGTAAGAGTCAACATCGGGCGTGGGTTCAATCCCGGCTCCCGCCATCCTGTGTGGAGATTGCATGTTCTCCCCGAGCCTGCGTGGGTTTCCTCCGGGTACTTCGGTTTCCTCCCACATTCCAAAAACATGCATGGTAGGATGATTGAACACTCTAAATTGCCCCTGAGTGTGAGCGCGCGTCTCTGTGTGCCCTGTGATTGGCTGGCAACCAATTCAGGGTGTGACCCCGCCTACTGCCCGAAGATTGCTGGGATAGCACCCCCCGCGACTTTAGTGAGGAGAAGGGGTACAGATAATGGATGGATGCAGAACTCCCTGTTTGTTTGTTTTTTTGCAGTTAATTGGAAGCAGAACCTCTGCCAAAAGTGAAAAAACACAAAGTGGAGGTGGATTTAATGTTTTTATTTCTATTCGGGTTTTTATTTGTATTTTGCATTTTGGGCGGGATTTCCGCCTCAATTACGCCATTGTGAAAGTTAGCTTCCCTTAACTAGAATTTCATGATGCATTTTAGCCAAAGGTCCAATCCTGGTGGATTAAAAATTCACTTTTAAAGCCTTGATGTTGTTGTGCAAAGCAAAAGTTCACATCACCAATTGGATCTTTCTTCTTTGTTTACTCTTCTTCTTCTTTGTCACATTCTTCTCTCTCACACTTTTAAACACACTAAGCAGAAGTAATTATGGTTTAACTTTCACTTTGCACAATATTGTAACTTTGGATAAAATCCAGCACGGGATTGGAGTTAAGGTCCGTTAGCTGTTTTCAGACAAACTTGAACATTTTCTTTGCAGATGCATCGTCGTGCTGAGCAAGCCGTGCTGTCGCCTGTTGACGGCGCTGCTCACAGATTTGAACACAGCTATCTACTATGCGCTTATCCGACTCAACTCTGACTAACTGAACGGCATATTTGAAGTTGAAGAACGTGATGAGTTTCCGAACACAAAGATGTTCAAAATTGCCTTTTGTTTACTGTCTTAATGTAGGTTAGCAGATAAAACAAGTGAAGATGTTGCGATGATGCGCAGCCAATCAGCTCACGGGATGAAGCCACCTGTGCTATCAATGGTCAATCTCTTCCTCAGCTGACGGCCACACGCAGTACAGTGGCAGCTGTCGTCATGGAGACAGCGCGAGATTGCCATGCGCCGCTCTCATCCCAATGAAAGAATTCCATCTGAAGGTGGGGGGCAAAACCAAAACCACCGGATCGGCCGGCATGGGACAACACCTTCCCCTGCCCGATTTTCCCCAAAAATATTCACATGGTTACCAGAGCGTGAAGCTTCTCTTCCAAGTCCTGATTGGTCCTCTGAGACGCCGTGTAGCTGTTCTGAAGTCTGTGGAGGCAAAAGGCCAGTCTATCGTTAGATCAACAGCAACCACAAAGGTAAGGGTTTCCATGACGACCACAGAGTGTTCTCCATCACTTCCGTGCTCAAAAAAGTCCAGAATCACACGAGACCACCCGAAATCTCAAAGAAAACCAGACCGTAGCAAAAATCCTTTTTAGGAAATTGAATTTCAAACAAGTGGATTCTGTTGCCATTCTGGCTACCTCAAACATATAATAAGTTGCATCTGATATTGTCTAAAAACGCCCCCCCCCTTGAAAAAAAAAAAATGTTTTCCCTTCCAAGTCCCTCAAATGTGGTGGAAAATATTGCTTTTAACACGTCTCACTGTTTTCACGGTGAGTGAGCACAAAAATACATAAATCAGAAGCATTTCTTGTGCTACTGCAAGATTCTCTTCTTTTAGTCATGAAGATCCGCAACTAGAACTAAGCATGTCAGTTCTTCTTGAGTTGACCCATTCAACACAATCTATTTTATTTTGAAACTAAATATCGAATAGTCGGTGCATTTACAAACATGTCCCATCTTAACTTGAAATATATGTTAACATTCTTCTTCTGAATGAATGACAGTGTCCGATCCCTGGTGAGCTATTTTTAGAACAGTCATGACCTACTCACGATGTCCTTGGAGCCAACGAGTACACACTAGCAGCTACGGGTGTACATGTTTTTTTTTTTAGTTTTGCTTTAACAGACAACGCAAGAGCATTAACTAGGTGTTTTTTGTCCAACCTCTTCCCGCGATGGCGAGCAGCGCAAGGTTTCGCTTCCGCCAGTTCACTTTCGCTATTAACACGACTGAATGAACATCCAAAGACCTCACCGGCGAAACTTGTCCCTCATCTTGTCAAGGTCATCTCTGGTGCGACACAGCTCCGCCTCCATGTAATGGCGGCTACCGTCAAACTCCGCCTCCATGGCCTCCATCTTTTGGGTGGAGAGAGAGAGGTGTCGGCGTAGATCCTCATTCTGCTGTTGAAGGATTCTGGGAAACAACAAAACCTCATCTTCATCCTTTTGCCACAGGTGCTAAGTAACAAAGTCAAACTATTTTGTTACCTTATTGAACTAGAAATTTGAGATATCTATACTTAGATAGTAGTAGAGTTGTTATTTTTCAGCCTATTTTGTGTTTTGACTCCTCACATTTTTGGGGCAAATATTTGTTCTTCCGGCTCTTTACTATTTCTTTTGGGATTTGTGCTCATTCCAGTTTGTCGTCGTTCCAAACAGCTATCCGTTTGTGATTTGGATTGTGGCTGGATGACAAGTATAAACATCCAGCATTCCGCTACGCTATTGGCCGGATTGTCGCCATTTTCGCGTGATGACGTCGCGCCGGTCTGCTTTGCATTCCTGGCAGAGAAATGAGCTCCGTCCAAAAAGTTCGGACGTTGTCAAAGAACATGATGAAAATATGTGTCATCTAACCTTGAATGGGGGGGGGGACGTCCTACAAGATACGCCGGCCGTCATTTGCCGGCCATTATGTGCGTCAACTTAATATCATCTAATTATTCATTCATTGACTTGGCTTGCGGTGTATCATCTTTATATTTCGGTCCACATGTAAGCAAACTGCGAGGCCTCAACATTTCAGCTTGATTCTCTTTCTTAAAAACGGATCACATGGTTTGGAATGGCAAAGAACAGCGAATGAGATGTAGAATGAGAGCTGGGGACGAAAACGAAACAAAAACTGGGACTGCAGCGACGTGGCGGCGTGTGAGCCAGCGACAATCACGATATTAGGATCGTCATCGTCATCATTTCTTTCCTCTGTGTAAGGCCAGAGTCACGAAATGAAACGTCTTCACATGATGAATCATGAATGTGATGTGACATAAATGAACAAAAGCAGAAGCGCAAGGTCATCTCACCTGATCCGGTCCGAGTCGGACAAAACCTCCTGGAGGACGACAAAGACAAAAGAGCACTCAGAAACAACATCCTCACAAATATCAAATGTTCGTTTGCGGCGTATGCGTCACGTGTGGCCTGGATCGACATGTTTTGGCGTCTTATGAATGTTTGCTGAAAAAGTAGCACGACGTTCCACGCTTAGACACAACAAAACCTAAGCCGGATCCGGCAGGCCGAGAATCGGACGATTTCTCGGCAGTTGGGCTGGACCGACTTCCGGAGCAGAAGAACCACTTGGACAAGAAGCACAAAGTAGCGCTTCATCAAGTGCTTTGCGAAGGCTCAGAATATTAATATTTATTGAGACAAACTTAACTTGGCACACGTTTCTTTAGTCCTGAGTACTCAAGATTTTGATCAAGAATTACTTTGGAAAATCAACGAATAAAATAAGATTCCGTTCAACTGGACAAAATAGCTGTTTTTATTGACAGAAACGTTTCTCAAAAAAGAAAAAAAAAAAGGTCATTTTGAATTGCAACTTAAATATTGTGATATTTTTTGCTCTCAGTTATCATACCGCCAGAATCTGATCTGGGCCCATGTCGACTGTCAACCAACGTGCATGCGACAGCTTCTCCTAAACAACTTCCTGAAGAGGTGCGCAGGTGCGACACCAGGAAAGAGTCACTCGCTGCCTCTGCCAATTCAAGACTTTCCACGGCGGACGGCTGAGCAAGTGAGCGAATGAGCAAACGAGCAGACGGACCGACGGGGCACAAGACGCCGGGCGGGCGTCCATTTTGGGCATCCAACTGCTTGCAAATGTGGAAAAGACAAAACGTGGAGGCCAAACTTACCTTGATGCATGACACAACATCCTGTTTAGTAAGAGGAAGGCCACATTTGCCTCCCCTATTTACCTTCAACACTTCCTCTACAAGTCCCGCCCCCTCAGTCATCTCAGAGCGCTGTAGCGCAGCCACCCGCGCGTCCCAACGCCGCCTGCGTTCGACGCACTCGGCATTCGGCGTCCGCTTCCCTGGACGGCGAGGGGCGGGGCTTTGGCGGTGGGGGGCCTCCCTCCCGAGCAGCGTGAGGTGGGCGGGGCTTATGACGCGGCAGGTAATTTCATCCAAAAAGTTGGAGAAGCGGACCTTCTCCTCGAGGAGCTGCGTCCTCCACGCTAAGTGCGGAGAGGGTGGGCTGGAGGAGCGGCGCGTGGATGGCCCCCGATTTGAAGAGGGCGAGAAACGATAGCACGTGCCCCGCTCCGTTCTGCCATCCAACGGCTCCACCGACTTGGACTTCCTGATGACTTCAAAGGCGTGCGTCACTGGTGGGGAAACGCCTTTCTTCAGGATGCTCTTGGGAAAAACAGCGGCTCTTCTTTGGTCCTGCTGCTCCATGCAACCACATCGGCGGGTGCGAAAATGCTCTCTCAGCGCGTCGCCGGCATTGAAGCCAAATTCCAGGCTGGACAGGCTGGAGACGTCCGGCTCGCTGTCAGACAGCGAGGGCGTCGCGCTGGGGACCCGACACTGCCGTTTATAGGCGACGGGAAGCGGCTGAAGGGGAGGTGGAGGTGTGTTGAAACTTTGTTGCTTTACCTGACTGGCATCCAGCGCTTGCGTCTGAGGCGGCGGCGTTGGCACGGGGGCGTGACGCGCTTCACGATGCTGCGGCGGAGCTTTACGGTACGGCTTCCGGGACGGTGCCGCGCTCGTCATCCTGAGCCTGTCAGTGGCGTGAGAGGAGACGAATCAGAAAAAAGGTTGGCGAGTGCTCACAAAAGTGGCAGCATGACTGGCCACGGCGCGCCTCAAACGCAAGTGAGCAGGCTCGCTCGCTCGTTTGCGTTTCAGGTCGAAGCTTGTCACAGCTTATTAGTGTCGAATGTGCTTGTGTGTGTTTGTGTGTGTGGGTATGCGTGTGCACACACCTCAGGCTACACATTGATCTCAGCGTGTTCCCTGAACAAGAAGTGCAGCCGCATTGATCGGAAACGGGCTAACATTTGCTTCGGAGCGCATCAACTTGGAACCTCACATAAACAGATTGACATGTTGATGCTTTTGTGCTTCCATTTGATTTCTTTCATTTCTTTGTCTTGCACGTGTCATGTGACATGACCAAGTTCAAACTAAACTCATTTGTTGTCTTTCTTATTTGACCAGAAGGCTAGCAAGAAACTTGTGAGCGGTACGGATGTTGCCATGTTTTGTATCCTCTGCTCAGAAGCGGAAAAAAGCCGTAGGATCCTACTAGTGTGCTCAATTGATCACGTGACCCACTAGAACATGTTTTGTCCTCAGTAATAAGACAATTAAGTCCATTAGCACAACTACAAGTTACTAGTGGGGCATTTTAGTGCTGCTTTGTGATCCGTTCCTTCTAGAATGCTGTAAGTTTTCTTTCTATGCATCACCTTGTTTGCCCTGAAAAGCACCTACAAATAAAATCAATTGTTACTATTACAATTATTATTATTATTCGGTGCCCAGGCCAAGAGGGTTAGGCGTGCGCGCGTTCTTGTGTGTGCTGCCATGGCAACACAAGCGACCCAGGGTAGTCCCTCTTGAAAGTTTGAGCGCCACCTTCAGTCTTCTTTTTGCTGACACAAGCACACAATGAACAAATCTGAAGCTGGCTGGGCCGCGGAAGTCCGACACGGCCTAACCTCAGAACCAGTCACCCAAGCGGATCAAGCTGCCGCACCCGGTCCAAATGAGCGATTGAGCAAGCCACGCCCACACGCGATCACACGCGACTCACCTCCGCTTCAGACCAGTAGGCCAGGTGGTCGGTTGGTCCGCCGGTCGGCCAAGCGGAGCGTAAAGTTTAGCCGAAGCTGTGTTCTCCTGCACGGCGAGCTCCGGAGCGATCCGAAGCCAGCAGCGGGCGTCGACACTCGGCCGCAGATGACGTCGTCGAGCGGGGCGGTGGGAGGACAAAGCGCCGGTCGACAGCCACTCGGGAACCTTCGAGCGAGCGCTTAAAATCACTCGGAGAAAGTTGACGAGCTCATACCTTGAGCTGTCGCCATTTTCACCCGCAGGGCATTATGGGTAATCCTCTCCGGAATCCCGTGCCCCCCAACCCTCAGCGTGTTTTGTGTTGTGACGTCAGACACACGGCGCCGGCGAATGTTTGAAAAATAACCATCAAATCTTGAGCAAAAGCTGGAGAATAATTCTCATTTATTGGTTGTACTAGATCAAAATGTGTCGCTGTGACGTCATCCGACTATGGAAGCCAGGGGCTCTGACCAACACACCATCTTGTTTATAGTTAATGAGCCCTATCGCCTTCCCAACAGTTTAGGTTAGTAGTAAATGCCAAAGGAAGGCTTCGAACTGCTACATCACAAATTTAATCACATTATTTTGTCTTTTTAAGAACAAACATAGGGTTAGGTTTAGGTTTAGGTTTAGGTTAGGGGTTAGGGTTAGGCAGACGGTTGAGCCCCTCCCCTCACAGGATAGGGGAATGGCGCCCCCTCCTGGATAAAAAGGTAAATCACGGTCCTTCCCACCCTAACCCAACCCAGCACCCGGTCCCTGCCCCTGACGTGCAAATTGACGTTGCCGTCCATGGCGGACCACTGTCCACCCGCCATGCGTATTTTATTTTTATCCGTATATTTCTTATTTATTTCTATTTAGTCTGTTATATTTTATAATCACTGTATAATAAATTTTGTCTTAATAAACAGGAGTTGCCTTTGTTATTTACATAATAATATTAACAGTGTTGTTGTCGCTTTATATGTTAATTAATTTTTATTTAATAGATAGGAATCACGTTTGATATATATGTAATAAACAATCTATTAATAAGCACTGAAATGAACAAATCAATTCTTTTAAGAATAATATATATATATATATATATATATATAGAGAGAGAGAGAGAGAGAGAGAGAGATATTAGGGCTGTCGAAATAAAAGTATTAACTCAGTGATTACCCCCAAAAATTTAACTCAGTTAAATATTTTAACTCAGTTAACTCAGTTTGATTTACTTAAACAAGTAATTTGCATACTTTGCAAATATTGTGCCATATTAGCTGTCTTGAGCACGTCTCAAAACAAAACTCTGTGTTTAAGTTACCACTGGGCCTTGCAAACCAACACTGCTGGAGTGTGGCGCTTGTGGGCAGTTTTGAGAAATGTTAGGCAGGAGAAACGTAAACGTTCCACTGCTGTGCGGCAGCGGCTTCTCAGGGCATAGGCGGAAGTGACGTAGGAGCTGACGCGCCAACGTGACAGTCATGCGCTTATTTTGTTTTATTTTTGTATTTAGAGAATCAAAATATGCAAATAGAACAGCCGGGGGTAAAAACAAACACAGAGGCAAAGAAATATATTTGAAAAATACATGATAATTTGAAAAATATGTGTTAAAGGGTGTTGTATGATGTTAAGTGCTGCATTAAAGAGAGCCGTTGTGCGTGCATATCTTCATTGATATCTCAAGATATCACAAAGGGTGACATCATTAGCAAGCGCGCAGCCTGTGAAGGACCCCGTCCACATCTAGCAACCCCTCCACATCTTGTACCTACACCGGCCGCTTGCGCCAGCCACGTGCCACGCAGTTACGTGAGAGCAACCACTCCTCGAAAGGCCGGCTACGCCGAACGCAAGGACATGCGTGCCACGCGACTGCGACGTCGTGTTCCCATGCTCGGCCGTTGTGAAGCCAACGCTTTTGCGAAGGCCTCTCTAGAGGCTTTTTTTCTGTTTTCATGTCGCCGGTGGAGGGTTTGTAGAGGAGTTTGGGAGGGTTAGCTTCAAGCTAGCAACTTGAAATTCCACACACACTGAGTGTCAGTGGTTACGTCTAACATATGTGAAAATGGAGTCTTTAGCTGTTGCGGAGGGCATGCGAGACAGCTGAGCACACCCGCAAGGTGGGCAAAATGCTGCCTTCTGTCAAATTGACCTTTTAGCTGACCACATTAGCATTGAGCTAGCGACTTGAAATTCCACACAGGCATAGTACAGGGAATTAAGGTCCCACATAGTTTCGGGTGTTTTAGCTGTTTTATTTTTACATTTATTGTCTTTATATTACTGGGCCTGTTTTATTTAATGGTAATTACAATGCATCTAATAATCAGATACCCTTATACCATATAATCTTTCATAATTGATGGTTTAATTTTTCTGAATTGAACATGTGATATTGTTTTACTGTTTGTTAATTATTCCAATAAAG